>NC_135967.1:27128884-27734717 GCF_053455715.1 Rhinoraja longicauda | reverse complement strand
ACATTTTTTTTTCTAAAGGGTGTTTGTTTAAATAAATATCTTATAAAATAAAACTTCAAATAAATATTCAGACTAATCAACATAATGGTAAAACATAAGAGAATCAGTAACTTTTGATTGATATACAGGATGCCAATTGTACCTAAGCAATGCAATAATTGGAATTTGTATACAGGGTAATAGAGCCCGATGTTAGCAGGAGACAGAGTCGGACATTCACCTGAATGTACAATGTACCAATAACCGGAGTCCTTCCTTCATATGGCACCATTCACAGTATTAATAATATTGTATATACAAAAATATATCAAAGTAACTATAACAAAGAGCAGGCTCTTGCCATGTTCATAGCCCCCCAAAAAGCAAAAAAATGCCCGTGAACGTGACGTCTGGTCAGATCGAAACGTGCCAGTGGTTCCTCCTCTTAATGAATCAAGGTCCAGATTGTTCGCTGAATTGTGATCCGATAGGTGCTCCAGACATCCAGGCAATAAAGTGTCACTGCATTATAGTCCAAAATAAAGGTGTTCTCTTCCGGATCCCCACGTAGATTCTGTATGGCTTATTCAAACTGATTTCAGTCCTCTCGTGTACTGTTTTTTAGGCAGAGGGCATTGCATAATTGTCACACACACGCACATACACGCTCATACACACAGCGTTTTTCTTAAAACAGTTTGTCTCCTGGCGTTTCAGGTTGCCAAACAGCTTGCAGGAAAACCATGTTAACGTAATGCAAATCTTGCAAACAAATTTAATAACACGCTAGTTGGTGAACGATATATGTCCCCTATTGCGTATTTGCAAAGTTTATGAAAAAATGTATTTTTTTTAAAAATGAAAAGTAGGTTCTGGGAACACCATGACCATAAGGTAAATGCATCGTCCCCTGGCTACTATGCTCAATATTGGCCGGTTTGTATTATGAATGTAATCATTATTATAGTTTCAATTTGCAAAAATGTCAATGGCCCATTAATGCACATGCTTAAAATACAAATACATAATTTAAGAAACCGTTTTGATCAGAGTCACTACAGGGCGAGCGGGTTGCAATTGCTAGACATACCTTTACTGCTCTTACCACAAACTTCACTCTAAAAGAGCTGGCCGTCCCTTGGGACAGCCGAGAAGATTTGGCCTTTGAATTATTTAATAGCCTCTCTATAATAACCAATTGTGAACAGTCACCGACCATTCAAGTACAAACTCCATGACGATATCCTCATTGCACAGAACTCTGCTTGGTTACACTGGAAGTCCCAAAGCTCATCGGCAACTACTCTGACCGGGCCTCCCTTTCTTAGTTGAAGAGGGTAGCCAGGGCGATCGTGGATATCCATGGTTGCCCCTCTTTAACTACGGCCTCCCCCCGGCCTCCACCCATGGCCACCGGGGTGGGGAGGGAGGTCAAAGGTTGAATAACATTGCTACCCTTACCTTCCAATCGATCCCACTCTCCGGTGACTTTCAAGTCCTAATGAGGACCATTCCAGTTGAAAAGCAAGTCTTGCCTCGGTGAGATCAGCGCCTTTCTTTTAGACCCCAGCTAGCCCATATAGTAATTGTACATTGCCAAAAAAAAAACTTTTTCACTTTAGGTCTTATTGGGATTTGGTGGAGATTTATCAAAAGACAATATGCCTCGTAGTTTAGGTTCATTCTTGCCAGTTTGGAATGAAGCACAAAATTACCATTTGTAAAGCATGGAACAACAAAAAAAGAAATCAGCTTAGTGACTGTGCTCTTCGGAAATACAGGATCGCTGGCCAAGGGGCAAATTCAATTTATCTCGATATGAAAAAAAAAGTGCAGAAGAAACACAATCTCTGATTTCGTTTCCGCCAACAACTTCTCAATTAAAAGTTACACTGAATGGAATCAAATGAGGATAATATTGAAGATAGACACAAAGTGCTGGAGTAACTCGGCGGGTCTGGCAGCATCTCTGGAGAAGGATGGGTGATGTTTCGGGTCGGAACCCTTCTTCAACCCCTAATAATGCGGACTGTGTTTTATAATGAACAGTGATGCAGCATAGATGATGTAAATTTATACTGGCTATTTTTAAGTGATTAATTCCTTTACTGTTGGGGGTGAAACGGATACTCTTACAATTATAATTGTTAGTACTACTATAATTTCATGAAAGGTTGGATGAAGGACAGATAGTGTTTGAGAGTAAACTCGGATGGGCGATTGCATGAAACGACAGAAACACAATCGGTTCCTGTCCACATGGATATATATTTTTTTGCTTCTGGGCAGTTACCTGTAACAGGTTGTCATCGTTTCATATTCAGGGGCAGGGGCGCTTTGCCAAGCGACGCATGAGCATGGTTGGACCGAAGTCATTAAGGGCTCACTTCGCCACCCGAAAAGGCCGTGCATCAGCCCGGTGCACAACAACTTCAGTGGCAAATGCCACAACATGACACCAGGCACACAACCCCAAATCCCATTATTTTTTAGCACGCATGCCCTCTACATAGGAAGCCCTATTTCAGGAGGGCGAGGAAACGCGGTGCACACACGATGTGATGATGAACATCAACGTGTCAAAAAAAAAAGTCTGCCTGTCATTGAAAAATCCGCCTTCTTCGCCATAAAGTCCCACCTAACCCTCTCAACTACATGCAGATAATTAATACCGGGTGTCAAATATCCAACTTGTTGAAATCTATTTGAAGTCCCCGTGTAACGACCACCAAAGAGCAAAGGGGTGGGATGTGGGGAGCGAACGTGTTTCCTCTTAAAAACACAAATCCATTGGAAAAGAATAGCAACTCCACTCTGAGTGTTAGCAAACGAAAAGTATCAGCCGAACTTCTGCAAACAATCGCGCTCGGAATCCATGATCCGACAAAGAATCAAAACGGTTTCAAACGCCACCCACCCCCCCCCCCCCCCCCCCCATAACCGAACTATTTGAGTAACTGACAGAGAAATACATAAATAATCGCGCCCGTGATTCAGGAGAAAGAGAATATATTGTCAATTGACTATATCGCATTTCTAAGCCAAGCAATAAATATTTAATGTATCGACGGAAGACAAGTTGCATGGTTTTCCCATAAACAGTGGTTTACTGAAGACGCAACCATCTAGCACAGGGCTCGGTTCCCGGGTCTCTACATGGGAAGCACTGAGAAAGAAGAAATAGCCTCTGTTCACCTCCAAGTCTTAGGACCTCAAGAGATGAAAGCCCGTCAAGTGCAGGGGGCCACGCTCGGAGTGAGGGTAGGGGACGAGGGTTGGGGTAGGGGGGTTGGGGTAGGGGAGGGGGGTTTGGGGTAGAGGAGGGGGTTTGGGGTGGGGAGGGGTTGGGGAAGGGTGTTGGGAGTGGGGTACGGAAAACATTCAATTTCTTTCGGTTGGTGTACTGAGACTCTCTACAGTGGGAATCATGTCGGGGTTTGTCAGCCACATAAAGGAATGGTTTGGGCCTGCAACAAACACAGGAGAACCCACAAGAAGGTGCTTAACGTGGAATGGGATATAGATGGTCCCCTTTCCCCAGGTAGACTATAAATGCTCAAACTCCAAGATATTGATGGAACCATTAGATTTCCAGGAAGTTACAAAAAGCCAGCTGAGAATCTACTTTCTACTCTCCTGCTATTTATCTCCCTCTCTTGTACACACACGCAGTCACACACACACACACACACACACTGTCACACACGCATGGTGGGGTAGTCTCAGCGCGAGAATTCAATCCCCCTTGGAAATCTCTCCAAGGGGCGAATGAAGCTTTGGAGAATGTGACTTCGGAATTTCCACAGGGTTAACATTGGTCACGGTATAGGAAGAGTTTCTTGGTCACAAGGGTTTGTCGCAGGTTTTGGGACAAGGTGCGTTTGAAACCTTCCTGCACACGGTGTTGGAGTTCTTGCACCTGCAACCCGGCCGCTTGACGCCGTCATAACAACCTTGGCAGAGTCGAAGGCATCCTTTAGCCGGCAAATAGCACCATAAGCAGGGCAGGAAGATAGAGATGAGGCCCATGGCGGTCCAACGAGCGCAGCAGTGGCCTTGGCTGCAGGAGCACGGGTTGTCCGCACAATTATCCTCGTCGTCGTTGGAGCAATGGTAGAAGAGGCCCTTGACACAACAGACACAAGTGCCGTACTCCAGGGCGCTCTGGAATGAGCAAAGGCACCTCTGGTCACAGAGCCAGCACGAAGGCAGAGTCCTCGGGGCGGTGCAGGTGCCGCACTTACACTTGCCGCACTCCTCGCACCTCAATGAGTGTTGGCTCCAGTCCTCGGCGCCCGGAGCCTTGGTAAAGTTGGCTTTGAGGTCAACCTTGGGCTGCGCCCTGATAATTCCTTGGACAGATGGCGACGAGCTCACGCTGACCAGCAGTCTGTGTTCGGACGTGGTGCTGCTCCGGGATGCCGAGCTGACAGTACTGGTGGACCGACTCAAGTGTTGCTGAACGTGGTGATGGAGCTGAGCCGAGGACCGTGCCTCTACCCCAGCGAGGATGGGCTCCACCGTCCTCTCCCACTTCTGCGCCGAGCTGGACGCAACCTTTGCACTGATCACCATGGGCCGCTCCACGTAGTCGTTGTTGGCCCTGATGGCCCGGATCTGGTCGAGGGAGAGCACCGGACCCTGCTGCATCTCTCCCGAGTCAGGATCAATCCGCTGCCGCCCTCTGTCGTGGGCAAGCTGGAGAGAGAAGGGCGAATCCACGGCGGTCGGGGCTTCCATCTGACAGCGAGCGGAGCGGGCCCGCGGGCTGGCTACACATCGGTCAGACCTGTAGCGAAGACAGAACGGAGAGAAATGTCAGGGAGATAGCAACACCCGTTGTATCAGACCCGCCCTCCGCACGGCCGATGGTGGACCCTCCTTTCCCCATCATCTCCAACCAGTCGCCCAGAAATGGGAGATGAAATCCACCCTCTTCCTGCCAACCATACCAACCCCCCCAGCCTCCAGCGCCCGGTCCCATACCCCCGCCCCCGGGGAGGGGCAACCACCAGCCTTACAAACCTTACGGTTGGAAAGAAAAGGGAGAAAATGTTTAAACCTCAATAGACCATTGAACTTCGTGGGGAAAATAACGGGTGCCGAGCACGGTATCCAATGTATAAGAAGATAACTGCAGATGCTGGTACAAATCGAAGGTATTTATTCACAAAATGCTGGAGTAACTCAGCAGGTCAGGCAGCATCTCAGGAGAGAAGGAATGGGTGACGTTTCGGGTCGAGACCCTTCTTCAGACTGATGTGTCCAACGTGTTCGGTTCTAAGATCCATCCTTCAGACCCAGTCTGAAGAAGGGTCTCGACCCGAAACGTCACCCATTCCTTCTCTCCTGAGATGCTGCCTGACCTGCTGAGTTACTCCAGCATTTTGTGAATAAATACCTTCGATTTGTACCAGCATCTGCAGTTATTTTCCTATACACTGTGTCCAACGTGTTCGGTTCTAAGATCCATCCTTATCGCAGATTAGGACACAGGATAACGGGATCGGCACAGACGTCTATATCACCGGGAGCTTGGCTTGGCACTGCGCCGTGGCGACAAGGACATGTCCTTTGCCACACCACACCGATAAGGAGCAAAACAAAGTACCCCAGCTTGTTCTAAAGTAACAACCGATGTGCTTACACACTCGGTAATACTAGTAAAAAGGTACCGAACTTCGTCCCACAGTACGCGCTCGGCAGACTCAGTGCAAATGCCCCCACCCCATCCACTCGCTTGTCCTCAGTCACTGCAGGAGGTTAAATGCAGCCGCTCATCAGCCGAGTAACACCTCGCATTTCCCGCCTTTAGACCTGTCTGTAAACCCCCCCCCATTCACTAACTCCGAGCGAGCTACAAAATGCATCGCAAAATACTAATAGTATTTTCCAGCCGACACGTGTCATACATAGCCCCGACAACGCAGAGCTGGATGCAAACCATCTGTTGGCGATTCAAACATCCGAACATTGCGCGGCATTCCGAAATGTAAAACAAAAACGCAAATCTAACTCTCTTTTTACCAACTGAGTTTGTCCACTTGCTGAGAATAAGCGTGACTTACTCCGGCGCGGCTGTGTTGAAGAGTCTAACAGTAATCACTCATTGGGGTTCCCGTCCGAAATAGAGGAGATCTCTGGCACCCCGGGGTCAGTCAGGGCAGTAATGGGGCGGGGGGAAAGAGGGGGAGAGCAAGGAGTGTGATCCATCGGAGCGCCATGCTCCAACGGTTGCTATTGAATGGCAGGGTGCTTGCGAATCAGGATGTGCTGAATCCGATATAGCAAGCTGGCATGAAATGGATACTACATGCGGAAAAGTCAAATACTGGACGGTGCCATGAGACAACGCTGCCAGCCACTCGGGCTCCGCTGTAAACACACACACAGAAGCGCCAGCTCTCACCGGCTCCGGGGCCACATGAGCCTATCTTCCATTTACAACCCCCAATCGCACCTCACTCCTGGCGCACGTAGTGTTGGGGACACACCCCGGCCTGAGGGGCATCGGTGCCTTTGAACAGGCAGGAGACAGCCAAGCTACAAAGCAGATGCCACATGAAATTGTAAAGGCACCGAAATGCACGGAACTGCAAGGAAATGTAGAAAGAGCGACCAGCCAATAAATGTGTTGAAGATAAACAACGTTACTCCCACAGCTAATGGGTTAAGCACTTACCATAAAAGTCAGATGGAGATTGCCCCGCTCGGTTTGCAATCGTCAGAAGCAGTGAAGTTTACAGACTGTCTTTCGCCTCTTTAATGGATGGGGCTGGGATCCGTTTCTCAAGTAGAGTTACATTAAAATGAGGCTGCTCTCAGGTTTTGATCGATATTAAATATTATCTTCCCCTCCCCTCCCTCCCTCCCTCCGCACCAGTAACAGTATGCAAGGAGTGGGTCTAGTTTAATGCAGTCCCCTGTGATCAATGATCGGAAAGATCTTGGCACTTGCTTGAAACGAGTATTAACCTTGTGCAGATAACCAGCTGGAGTCGAGTCGAGGTACGGATGTGGCTGACTGAATAGAATGTATAACGCACGCACACACACACACAAACACACACACACCCCACACACCCCACACACCCCCCCCACACACACACCCCACACACACACACACATAAACAGTTACAAACCAGGTTATATAGTAAATCCGCCCGCAGGCCCTCACCTTGCCAAAGATGTGGGTTGTTTCTGTTTGGTGCCGCCGGCTGAGCTGTGGCAGTAACCTTGTCTGCTGTGCGTCGTGCAGTCAGTGTCGGATCAATGACAAGCTCCCGAGCGAAGGGCGCTGTGTCCCGGGCTGTCAGAGTCTATCGGCGACCATATCCCTCCAGCCCTGCCACTGATTCAGATACACTTCACACGAACAGACGAGGTGGGGGTATTTTTTCCTCTCTCGCTCCAAACAAACAGTCCGGTCCTGACTCCACTGTCTCTCTCTCTTCTGCATGCAGGGATTTGTCCGGTTATAGCTAATGGCTAAATGGCGTCATCCACGTGAAACTGAATAGGCCATTTGCCGTCCCAAAGGCTTCTCCGCATCCGGTCGTGGGCCATTGGTGAAGCTGGAAAAAAAACTATTTAAAGCAAGCTTGCGAAATGATGGTCTCCTCGCCACCTTTAAATTGCCAGACGAAGTATTTTAAAGCCACCGGAATGTTTCATGCACCGTGAGACTCCACTCGGGAAACACCCCCCAGGATTAACATGTTCTCCCGTAGAGATTCATATGATCTTTCTATTTTTTAAAGGAAATAATCGCCAAAAAAAAGTGAATAGAAGACACGTGCTATTTATACGGTATACTTCAGCAGGAGACGAGCAGTTTAAAACAAATATTGATTCATATTTTCGATCCATTGAAAAGCCATTAGCAATCCTTTTAAACCAGGGAGGTAATCTCAGAGTGCGAGGGGGAACTGACTGAAGAGTCTGTCTCGACTCTGTGCAAGGCTGAGCATAGCCGCTGTCACAGAGACAGCCAATGCCACCTGTTAACGTGGTTTAACCTGGACACCTGTTCCGTTGATTTTCTGGCGCTTTCCCTTTATGTTCATCGCCCCATTCCCCCGGTTTGGGTTGTTTAAGATAAGAATTGCTTCCAAACCTTTATTGTTGGGAAGGTTGCCCCTGCTTAAGGACAAGTCTTGCACGAACAGCCTGCGTGGTTTACAGAGACCTGTAACAGGTGTCTATCCGGAACGCATACATAGGTGTGCACCAGATACATCAATACAACTTTGATTCAGCGCGGCAGATCGTTGAATGGCGTAAGAAGCCATTCACAACCCCCTTCTGCTCCTGGCCATTCTTCGCAATCATCTCCCAACATATGACATCAGGGCGCAGAGGAGGGGCTCCGGTTCGGTCTCTCGCTTGGTGGGAGGTCACGGGATATACAAAGCCTCTGAACCGCTTGTCGAAAACATACAGGATTTGGCATGAGCTGGATCCCCCTCAGCATTCATACAGCACAGTAAGCTCTCATCTATGACCTTGTGACTGAAAACCACAAAAGAGCAAAATCTTGCCTCCAAAGAGATTTCTTGTCACGTGCTTTGAACAACCATCCTTCAACGTGCCTTTACATAGTTTTGTAGAAATTGTTTAGTTAACTAGTTTGTGTGATTTATTTTCCCCAACGTGGATCAAGTATTCTTTCCTGCCAACAAAAACCTGTTCAGCCGCAGATTTATAATCTGCAGCTGCAGATTATAACCCAAAAGGCAAATAATACGGCAAAGAGAACTTTACAAAAACACTTCATCACTGCAATGTCAAATGACATGGAACCATATATATAAAATGCAGGTTAAATCTAAATTAGCTAAATTAATATGCATTTCAGTATATTGCCAAGCGCAATTGACATGTGCCACGTTATTATTAGCTTCATTTGTTAATTGTTACGTGAATATATAATAAATATATTTTGTCCAACCCTATTCGCATTAAAAATAATGTTTTTCTTTAAATTATTCCTTGCCTTTCAGGATTTCGCGTTACACACTGAGGTTTTGCAAACAGGGTTTCATCTGTTTCAAAACTAGCAGCAAACGCTAGTTTCCCAGAGACTCGGCAGATCGACCCAGGTGCATCTGTCAGACTCTCAAACCTTGCAGATTTATCGGAATCCCTCAAGTCCAGCAGCCCGGAGACGAACGCCGGGAGGCTTAAATTCCAAAACAATAATCACACAGCCTTTATCCTGAGGAATGCAAGCCTGTAGCCAACGCGTCTCAAATAGACACTATCTTCCACCGGGACAGCAACGAGCAGACTGACCCGCTTGACAGTATTCCCTCTCATCAAATTAAATCTAAGCGACCTGTTTTTAATCCCTTTCCCCACGCAACTGCCTCCCACCTCCAAAGATTCCTATTAAAATATCACTGTATCCAAATCCATTCTCTTCCCAAAAAGTGATTTTTTTTTTCTGAACAAACCAAACCTTTCGCACACTACTTATAAAAATCTAATAACGCCCACTAAATTACACCAGTTCCAAACATTGATCCGGCTGTATTATATTCCAATGGTCTTTCAAAATGGATTTATTTGCAAATATTTTGTGTATGCCAAGGTTTTCTATTAGAATACCACAAGTACCACTAAATTCCTTTAAACTGGACTTTGGACTGAGACGCCAAATCATCTTATTTTGAGTAGGGGAAAATCCAATCAGCAGTGTTTATTGGATAGCTTCCTTCCTCATTGTCATCATCAGAACAGCCAGTCAACTAACCCCAATTAATTAGATGAAGCTGATCTTAAGTAGCATCTCCTCTCCTTGTGCCTTGCCCGTGGAAACACTTCTATATGGATCGGCCTATAATTCAATGCAATACAAAGCAAATATATGTTATTGTGCTGCTTGTGTTTAACAACAGTCCTTTTGAATCTAGAAGATCTGAATGCATCATGGTAATATAAGGATTTAAATTTAACCAATTTTCAAAAAATCTGCAAATAAACAATTTATATTTGGTATCAGTACTGTAAAAAGTGACGTCAATTCTCTAAGAAGGATACACCTGCCCCATTCCCATTCAGCCAACTATTTTACAAATGGCCTGTTTCCTTCCATGACCTGAACTATGTGCCAAACTATCATCAACACTTAACTCCCAGTGAAGGTCCTTGCAAAACACTCGGCTGTGTCTAATAGGGCTAGCTCTGGAAAATAAATGACATCCTTGTCACGTGCCACACAACAAGTGTTTCCAATTTCAATGGCAGTAAATAGGGAACTTTTGAAATTAGTTACATTGATCTTTATGGAAAAGATATGCACATTAACGAAGCTATCACTAGAAATGCAAAATCTATTTCTCATGAATTCTGACTGGGGAATTGTTGATGTTGCGTGATAATCCTCTCATGGTCCCATCCCATGACCATATCCTAACCAATGTTATTGTAGTCATTTCCATACTGTAACTGTGACTTTTCTCTATGATGGTTCAACAATACTTTCAACAATACCTTGGCAGAAACAATACATTGGCAGAAACAATGGCAGGGTAGGAGCAGAAGCTAAAAGCAAGAATTAAAAAAAGATTTTGGAAGAAAGTCCAAGTGTGATATAGCCTGGAAAGGAGTGAATGGGAGAAACAAGTTGAATATCTTTGAAAATTGGTAGGTTGCAGGATGGAGTTGCTTCTATGAACTATTAACAAAAGGGTCAGACAGTTTTTTTGTGAAACAGATATTTTCTTGGTTTTGTTTTCTTCTGTCAAAGGGGAATGAGGTGAGTCTGAAGTGTTCAAGGAGGTAAAGTTCCTCAGTGAACAAGCAATCAAGCAGATCACTGTGAATAGAAGTGGCAGGTAGAGGTTGCTAAAGGTTGCAAAGCATTTTTGTGAACTGGGAGATAAAGGATTCCTTTGTCAACCAGAGAATTTTGGAGGCAGTAAAAAGCAACAGATTTTTTTCAGTATTAGCAGACAGATAATAATAATAATAATAATAATGCATTACATTTATCTAGCGCTTTTCAAACACTCAAAGACGCTTTACAGGGATTACTAGAACATAGGGAAGAAAATAAATAGATAAATAAGTAAACTAACAGAAAAAGGAGACAGAAGGTGAGTGGTTGAAGGCAGTGCTGAACAGGTGAGACTTCAGTGATGTTTTGAATGTGGTGAGTGAGGAGGAGTCTCTGACGGTTTGGGGTAGTGAGTTCCAGAGGGTGGGAGCAGCGATGGAGAAAGCCCTGTCCCCCCAGGATCTGAGTTTGGTCCGGATGGGGGGAGGACAGGAGGTTGGCAGCAGCAGAGCGGAGGGTGCAGGTGGGAGTGTGTCTGTGGAAGAGGTCAGTCAGGTAGGATGGGGCCAGGTTATGGAGGGCTTTGTAGGTCATGAGGAGGATTTTGTACTGGATTCTCTGGGGGATGGGGAGCCAGTGGAGCTTGTAAAGGACGGGGGTGATATGGTCACGGATCGGGGAGTGGGTGAGTAGACGGGCAGCGGAGTTTTGAATGTATTGAAGTTTACTGATGATTTTTGAGGATGAGCCATAGAGGAGGCTGTTGCAGTAGTCCAGACGGGAGGTGATGAAGGCGTGGATGAGGGTTTCTGCAGCTGTGGAGGAGAGGAGAGCAGATACATTTCAAAACATATTTTTATTAGAAGCAGAGGGTGATGGTGGAAGGTTTCTTCTCGGACTGGAGGCCTGTGACTAGTGGTGTGCCTCAGGGTTCGGTGCTGGGTGCATTGCTGTTTGTCATCTATATCAATGATTTGGATGAGAACATACATAGCAAGATGAGCAAGTTTGCAGATTATACAAAAGTGGGTAGTTTTGCAGATAATGAAGATGGTTGTGAAAAATTGCAGCAGGATCTTGATCGATTGGCCAGGTGGGCTGAGGAATGGTTGGTGGAGTTTATAACAGAGAAACGTGAGGTGTTGCATTTTGGGAAGTCTAACATGGGCAGGACCCACACAGTGTATGGTGGGCTCTGGCGAGTGTTGTAGAGCAGAGGGATCTCGGAGCAGGTGCATGGTTCCTTGAAGGTAAAGTCGTTGGTAGATAGGTTGGTCAAAAAGGCATTTGGCACATTGGCCTTCATCAGTCAGAGTATTGAGTATAGAAGTTGGGAAGTCATGTTGCAGTTGTAAAAGATGTCGGTGAGGCCGCATTTAGAGTATTGTTTACAGTTTTGGGCACCATGTTATAGAAAGTATGTTGTCAAGCTGGAAAGTATACAGAGTAGATTTACATGGATGTTGCCAGGGCTAGAGGGGATGCAGAGCGGTTGAGTAGGCTTGAACTCTATTCCTAGGAGTGCAGGAGGATGAGGGGTGATCTTCTTGAGGTTAATAAATTCATGAGAGGAATAGATTGGGTAGATGCACAGTCTCTTGCCCAGAGTGGGGGAATCGATGACCAGAGGACATAGGTTTAAGGTGAAGGGGAAAAGATTTAATAGGAATCTGAGGGCGTAGCTTTTTCACACAAAGGGTGGTAGGTGTATGGAACAAGCTGCCATATGAGGTAATTGAGGCAGGGACTATCCCAACATTTAAGAAACAATTAAACAGGTACATGGATAGGGCAGGTTTGGAGGGATACGGACCAAACCCAGGCAGGTGGGACTAGTGTAGCTGAGACATTTTGGCCGGTGTGGGCAAGTTGGGCTGAAGGGCCTGTTTCCCCACTGTATCACTCTATGACTTTATGATTCCATGACTCAATGACTAAGTACCATTCTGGTGATTATATTGAAAGTAACAGCAACAACCTGCAATTTTATCCCTGTGCCTTAATTTAAATAGAAGGGAAATGGAAGCAAGTGTAGGCCATGTGGCCCCTCAAGACAGATCCATCCTTCATGGCTGACCATAGGCCTCAGGTCAACTTTCCTGTCTGATCTTCATATCCTCCAGTTCACCACGGTTGGAGTGATTGAGTATCTTTGGACTTCTGAGTATCAACTCTGTCCTTCGGCCTACCAAATTCAAAAATATTCAACCTTGCTTCACACATTCACTCCTTTCCAGATTCAGCTATTTGCAACTCTCTGAATAAAGAAACTTCTTCCCATCCCAGTTCTAAACATAACTCATTTGTATGAATTAATATCCTCTAGTTCTGGTATTTCTACCAACAAGACAGCATCCATTCTGTCAATCCCTCTCAGAACCCTGTAACCCTCATAACACCTCAAGCTCCAGTGGGCTTCAACCAATCTAATCCTCGCTTCATAGGACACCACCCTCACCCACAAAATCAGTCTTGTATATTCGTGCTCTATTGAATCTAAGGTAGGTATGTTTTTGTTAAACAAGAAGGCTACAACAAACAATTTACTCAAAATGAAATTTTACCAGTCCCCTTACAATCTCAACAACTCCTCCTTACATTTATCCTTCTGACTCCTGCAATAGTAACCAATATAAAATTGCTTTCTTGTTGGTTGCTGGTTGTCTATTTTCTGTGTTTCCAAACACACCATACATCTGCCTTTGTACCAATATTTAATATTTCACACCATCAAAAACGCATCTGCTTACTATTATTTCTGCTATAAGACACAACTTCATATATTTTCACGCTATCCTCCATCTCTGCCCCATCCACTTAATAGTTCTATATTCCTCTGCAGATCATATCTCCTCAAAGCTCATTTTCCCCATCTGTTTTGTATGATATTCATTGATTGCTGTGCCCAATTATCCAACATCATTATACTGCTTCCCCGTTCTCTCAGGGCAAAAGATGGAAAAAAAACACTGTGTCTCTTTGTCAATAGACAATAGACAATAGACAATAGACAATAGACAATAGGTGCAGGAGTAGGCCATTCAGCCCTTCGAGCCAGCACCGCCATTCAATGCGATCATGGCTGATCACTCTCAATCAGTACCCCGTTCCTGCCTTCTCCCCATACCCCCTCACTCCGCTATCCTTAAGAGCTCTATCCAGCTCTCTCTTGAAAGCATCCAACGAACTGGCCTCCACTGCCTTCTGAGGCAGAGAATTCCACACCTTCACCACTCTCTGACTGAAAAAGTTCTTCCTCATCTCCGTTCTAAATGGCCTACCCCTTATTCTTAAACTGTGGCCCCTTGTTCTGGACTCCCCCAACATTGGGAACATGTTTCCTGCCTCTAATGTGTCCAATCCCCTAATTATCTTATATGTTTCAATAAGATCCCCCCTCATCCTTCTAAATTCCAGTGTATACAAGCCTAATTGCTCCAGCCTTTCAACATACGACAGTCCCGCCATTCCGGGAATTAACCTAGTGAACCTACGCTGCACGCCCTCAATAGCAAGAATATCCTTCCTCAAATTTGGAGACCAAAACTGCACACAGTACTCCAGGTGCGGTCTCACCAGGGCCCGGTACAACTGTAGAAGGACCTCTGTGTTTCCGACGCTCCTTTATCGAAGTGTAACACATCATCACTGGGAGGTTTTGCTTTCACCATGCGATTGTCATATTTGGTATTTATGATGTCCCGTGAATATATTTAGTTGCTTCCTTGTACTTATTGGTAAATAAACCCTCATTGTTTTGGGCTTGGCAGATTGACTTTTCAGATCAACAAGGAAAGGAAAAGGATGTTTTCCAGACTGCTCTACTTTCACTAGCCAGGAAAGATTGCTGACTGCTCCAGTCCCTTTAGTAAAAGGAAAGTAAAATGAAACCAAAATCACCTTTATTATAAATTTACAATGTTACTTAGTTGGGTTGAATGAAAGCCCTGCAATAAATGAACTCTATGCTGGCCAGAAAATCCCATTTCTATTGTTAATTGACAATAGCTGGGCGCTGTAACTGATTTCAGAAACACCACCACAACTATTCGCCCCCACACATTAATCCCCACCTTCTGCCATCCACCCAAACATGGTGGGGCAGGGACAAATTACACAGTAGTGGTCTAATATCTGTGGGGTTGAATTGATAAGTTTTTGAATGTGTAGTTTGAATGAACTGGGAAGTGAGCTCTGCTCTGATTCTTTCTCTCTGGCTACGGTAAATATTCTGTCAGTGCTCATGGCTAAGGTGTGTTTACAAAATTGCCACATCAAGGGAACACTGGATAACAACCCAAGGATGATTGGGTTAACTGATGAGCATTTGATGGCACCGGGCATGTACTCACTGGAGTTTAGGATGGGGAGATCTCATTAAAATTTACGGAATAATGAAAGGCCTGGATAGAGTGGATGCAGAGAGGATGTTTCCACTAGTGGGAGAGTCTAGGACCTGAAGGTATAGCCTCAGAATAAATACCTTTGGAAAGGAGATGAGAAGGAATTTATTTAATCAGAGGGTGGTGAATCTGTGGAATTCATTGCTACAGATGGCTGTGCAGGCCAAGTTATTGAGTATTTGTAAGGCTAAGATTGACAGATTCTTGACTAGTGAGGTTGTCAAGGGATATGGGGAGAAGGCAGGATAATGGTGTTGAGAGGAAAATATGGATCAGCCATGATTGAATGGCAGAGTAGAATCAATGGACCGAATGGCCCAATTCTGTGCCTATGACTTATGTATAACTAATATCCGGGGAATTACGTGACTTTTTCAGGAAAGCTATGAGAAGTGTGAAAGAAAGTTATCAAATAAAACAAGAAAGTGTTGCCACTCAGCTTCTATTTACATCTGATTGGAAAGATTAGAAAGTGATACAGAAACTGGTTATTGGTCTTTAACCACAAGATAACTGATGTGTGGTGACCTAGTATTTATAGCAATGTCAACTCTTCCTTTCAACGTGAAGAAACAATTCGGGCAAGCATTGGATCGTCCATCCTTTCATCGGATTATGAGCTGCTTTAAACCATTGTGAAATCTTGTGCAACTTCAGCGAGAGGCCTCCCTATAGCCCACAAGTGTGAGGAAAGAGGTCACCCTGAAATCCACTGGGTATTAAAAATGAAAATGATTATTATATTTGAAGATATTATAAAATTAAACAGATATTTAAACAAGAATATCAAGGTGGTCTCTGAAGGAAACAGTTTCCATTTCTTTTCTTTTTTAATTTGGTCGAGTCGTTAGCACCAACTTACCTTACTGTCATTATGTGGTTCAAACCATAGCAAAGGATGTCATGCATAATGTACCTGAACATTTCTAGTCTTAAAATGGAAATAAAGAAATACATCTCCTGTTACTGAGTCAATTGAAAGGAATTTTAATCTTAATAGACCCGGCTCGGTCGACTGTTATCACAGAAAAAGTATATTCTCTTCAATCAACTCTCTCTCAAGAATGGTTGGCGAAAATGAACCAGTTATACTTTCAGGTATCAAGCAAATTCTACATCAATTTTCTTTTCTTTCTCTTGAATGAATGATTGATTAGCAACTGAGTCACCAGAACTTTTTCCCAACCGTCCATTGAATACAATTAGGGATCGGTCCATAAAGTCAATAACAACTCCCTGTCAGCGCATCACTTCCAGGACTTCCTGGATAATCCGGTACTTTAATGCAAAAATGAAAGAGGAAAAGTGGGATCTAATTAGTCCAACGGAGTCCAAATAGAGCAAGTTTAATGTGCAATTTAAAAGTGATTAAAATCGGAGGATGAGAATGTATTAAATGGAAATGCATAGAATCAACAGATGCCGAGCTGTGGACTGCGGCTGTAATATTCCCTCAGCGCAAAAGAATCAGTGTCTCTTCTCCTGAGTTTATACAACTGGGAACTGCTTCTACCAGAAATGGTTGGAATGCGTTGAGCCGACTAGATCTGGAATCCATCCGATTTACGATTTGAAATACATCGCGTAGCAACAAACAGTCGTTTAAAAGTCACAATTATAACTTTAGAGTTTCTGGTCACGGATCTTCCCTGACCATCAGCCAAAGTGGATCTGAACATTGGTTCACGCACAGTCAGAGATTGGCAACCGCAGTCCCGTGCTGTTCTGGTCGTCGTCCCCCTTCCTTAGAGGGAGGAGAACAGCCGCAAACAGTTGACAACAGGGCCGCTGAGGTTTAACTACCGGCAGCAGGAGAGTTTTCAGAAGGTCTGGCATTGCAAAGATACATCCTTTCCCCAACAGATTTAGAAGACGCAGAATGACAGCACAGCTGGAGCAAGCATAGACCCCGTGCTCAACGTGTTTATCTTCATTTCATGTTTTTATTTATATTCCGTGGAGTTGGCATTACATTGTGTCCTAAGTTAGCGGAAACTTTTATCCCTTGAAAATGAATTTGTGTAAAGAAGCAGCAAGCCCACTATCGAGAAGGGAGCAGTGCAGAGCCTCACCTACAAAGAAACAGAGAATCTCTAGGTTGAGGTTTGTTATTGTCATGTCCACTGAGGTACACTGAAACGCTTTTTTTGTTGTTGCATGATATCTAAACAGATTAGATAAGTACAATCAAGTCAAATTCAAGGACAATAGGGAGAGCAAAGGGAAACATTGAGTGTAGAATGTAGTTCTCAGCATTGCAGCGCATCATTTCTTCAGGCAAAGTCTAATGCCCACAATGGGGTAGAGGTGAATCAGACAGTACCCTAGCTTATGGAAGGACTTTATGGAAAGCCAAGGGTCCAGTCGCAGAAGGGGGAGCTGATTTCTTGCTCCAAAAGTTTGAAGATGAATCTGGATGGGATTATGATGTTGAAGGTGGAGCTATAGATGATAAATAGGAAACTAACATAGGAGTCCTAGTTGTCTATGTGTTCCAAAGATGAGGTTATGGCCAGGGAGATGTAACCTACCCCCTGTCAGTAACCTACCCCCAATACCATGTGCTCTAATTTTGCCCACTAATCTCCTATGTGGGACCTTGTTGAAGGCTTTCTGAAAGTCAAGGTACACTACATCCACCAGCTCTCCCCTCTCCATTTTCCTAGTTACACCCTCAAAAGACTGTGCATCTACCCAATCTATTCCTCTCATGGTTTTATACACCTCTATAAGATCACCCCTCATCCTCCTGCACTCCAAGGAATAGAGACCCAGCCAACTCAACCTCTCCCTATAGCTCACACCCTCTACTCTTGGCAACATCCTCACAAATCTTCGCTGAACCCTTTCAAGCTTGACAATATCTTTCCTATAACATGGTTCCCAGAACTGAACACAATATTCTAAAGGCGGTCTCACCAACGTCTTATACAACTACAACATGACCTCCCAACTTCTATACTCAATACTCTGACTGATGAAGGCCAATGTGCCAAACACCTTTTTGACCACCTTATCTATCTGCAATTCGACCTTCAAAGAATCATGCACATGCACTCCTAGAATCCTCTGCTCTACAACACTCCCCAGAGACCTGCCATTTACTGTGTAGGTCCTGTCCTTGTTAGACATCCCAAAATGCAAAACTTCACACTTCTCCGTATTAAATTCCATCAATCATTCCTCAGCCCACCTGGCCATGTCTACATTTTTCTGAATTTAGGCCTTGATGGGTAGAAATTATTGCTCATCCTTCCGAGCCACTGAGACAGAGGTGAGGATACATCAACTTAAATTGCTGCAGCTCTTTTAGTGATGACATACCTGGAGTGCTGGTGGGAGAGACCTCTGGGATTTACACCTTGTGCCGATGAAGGTCCATAATATATTTCCAAGCCAGTGTAACAAGTGACTTGCAGGGTAACCTGCAGGTGGTGCTGTTTCCATGTGCCTGCTGCCCTTGTCCATCTTGGTGCCAGAAGTTACAGGTTTGGGAGGAATTGTCTGATTAGACTGTTTGAGTAACCAGGGTGAATTTTGTAGGTTCTGCAGCCATGGTGCACCAGTGGTGGACAGATTGAAATTCTAGGCCGATTGATGGAATATCAATCATGTGGGCTGCTTTGTCTTGGATATAAAGTCCAGCTTCCTGAAGTTGCTGGATGCACTGATGCAGACAAATTGGGATTATTCCATCACATACCTAACTTGTGCCTTGCAGATGGTGATCTTGGGAGTACACTGTGGTAGGCCCAACCTCTCAACTGCTCTAGACAGAAAATGCTGGAGTAACTCAGAGGTACAGGCAGCATCTCTGGAGAGAAGGAATGGGTGATGTTTTGGGTCGAGACCCTTCTTCAGTCTGAGCATTATCATGTAATAGGCATACAGTAATGCTCTGCATTTTTATTCATCCTACCCAAATAGATAACCTTACATAGGTATAAGAAAATAACTGCAGATGCTGGTACAAATCGATTTATTCACAAAATGCTGGAGTAACTCAGCAGGTCAGGCAGCATCTCGGGAGAGAAGGAATGGGTGACGTTTCGGGTCGAGACCCTTCTTCAGACTGATGTCGGGGGTGGGACAAAGGAAGGATATAGGTGGAGACAGGAAGATAGAGGGAGATCTGGGAAGGAGGAGGGGAAGGGAGGGACAGAGGAGCTATCTGAAGTTGGAGAAGTCGACGTTCATACCACCGGGCCGCAAACTGCCCAGGCGAAATATGAGGTGCTGCTCCTCCAATTTCCGGCGGGCCTCACTATGGCACTGGAGGAGGCCCATGACAGAGAGGTCAGACTGGGAATGGGAGGGGGAGTTGAAGTGCTGGGCCACCGGGAGATCAGTGGCGTTAATGCGGACCGAGCGCAGGTGTTCAGCGAAGCGATCGCCGAGCCTGCGCTTGGTTTCGCCGATATAGATGAGTTGACATCTAGAGCAGCGGATGCAATAGATGAGGTTGGAGGAGGTGCAGGTGAACCTCTGTCTCACCTGGAAAGAATGTTTGGGTCCTTTGATGGAGTTGAGGGGGGAGGTAAAGGGACAGGTGTTGCATCTCGTGCGGTTGCAAGGGAAAGTGCCCGGGGTTAGGGTGGTTTGGGTAGGAAGGGACGAGTGGACCAGGGAGTTGCGGAGGGAACGGTCTCTGCGGAATGCAGAGAGGGGAGGGGATGGGAAGATATGGCCAGTGGTGGGGTCCTGTTGTAGGTGACGGAAATGTTGGTGGATGATATGTTGGATCCGCTGGCTGGTGGGGTGGAAGGTGAGAACGAGGGGGATCCTGTCCTTGTTGCGAGTGGGGGGATGGGGAGCAAGAGCGGAGCTGCGGGATGTAGAAGAGACCCTAGTGAGAGCCTCATCTATAATGGAGGAGGGGAAGCCCCGTTTTCTGAAAAACGAGGACATCTCGGAAGCCCTAGTCTAGATAACCTTACATTTCTTCCCATGTGCCAACATTTGGCATTGATATCTAATCTATATAACACCCTCATAGCAACATAATTTCCAGAATTGAGAATTTTGGAAGATCAGAATGAATGCACCCTTTAGCTTTGCAGTCAGCAGGCATTAAACAATAAGATGCAGGTTATCAACACAAGGGCTTTGTCAGCCTATTGGTTTGCCTTGCACTTTTTTCTCTAGTAAAATCATTTAAAAGTTTCTTGTTTTATTTTTCCTCTTGGTTACCATAATTTTTGTTCTGTGTTTAGTGTGCAGACCTCTGCAGTGCAGACAGATAATTATATATAACTTTCAAAGTCTCTCATATTTCTTTGTGCCTTAGTATTAATTCCCCTGTCTCACCTTCCAAGGGATCAATATTTTTATTACTACACTTTTCCATTTTACATACTTGTAAAAGCTTTCACAATTAGTGTGTCTATTTCTTGCCAGTTTACTTTTAGATTCCATTTTTTTCCTCTTTATTAATCTTTTGGCATTTGGGTAGTTTCTAAAATTTTCCAATCCTCTGGCCTACTATTGTGCTTTATATTCTTATAACTTTTATTTTCAATCTAATATCTTCATTAAATTCCTTGGTTAGCCACAGATGGATCACATTTTCTGTGGGGTCTTTATTTTACGATGAAATGTGTATTTGTTGAGAATTCTGAACTATTTATTTAAATGCTTGGCCCTACTTATCTATTGTTATAAGTATTAATCAAATTAAAATCGGAACATATATAATGTAAGAATTGTAATAGCAGACCAATCTTCAAGGCTTGCAGCACTGGAAGTAGATAGTATTTATTTATTGAATATGAGCATCATCAAGAAGAGTTGCCCTCTATGCTTCCTATGAGGAAGTTGCCTTCTTAAGCCACTGCAGTCTATGTGCTGAAATTATTCCAGTGCTGCTGTTTAGTAGTTAATTTCAGCATTAATGTCCAGCAATCTCAGCAAATTTCCAAACTATATTAGTACATCACTTAATAGTGAGGTTGTAGATGGTGAACTGATAAGTCACTCTTCTATCCAGTGATGCTGCCTGAGTTACTCCAGTTACTTAGGGGGGGTGTGAGGGTCGGGGGAGGGGGGGGGTGAGGGTCGGGGGGAGAGGGTCGGGGAAGGGTGGGGATGGGGGTGTGGGGAGTGGGGGGGGAGCAGGGGTGGGGGGAGGGGGGAGTGGGGATGGTGAGCTATTGGTCAGGCGCAGCAGTGATTGGACTCCAATTTTTGACAAAATACTGGAGGCACTTTTGAATGAACATTAGTTTATTTTGATGGGAAGACTAGTTGAGAGGACATTGGCATAATCAATTCTGGTTTATTAATAACATCTATTGATTGAAGCTATTAGCACTAATACATTTAAGAGAAATATGGACGTACAATAGGGTGAAATGAATAGAGACCATGTTAATGGGTGAAATGAACTAGAAGAAAAGTTGGACAAACACGAAGTGCTGGAGTAACTCAGTGGGTCAGGCACCATCTCTGGAGAAAAATGATAGGTGATTTTTCGAATTGGGACCCTTCTTCAGAATGGGTTCTGAAGACAGTCTGAAGAAGTTTCCCGACCCGAAATGTCACCCAGAGATACTGCCTGACCCGCTGAGTTACTCTAGCACTTTGTTTCTGTCTTTGGTATAAACCAGCATCTGCAGTTCTTTGTTTCTATACTTTCAGAATAAAAGTTGACTTGGCGAGATTGGAAAACTACTGGGATAAATTATGTTGGACTAAATGACTACTGTAAGAGAGGACCCATCCTACCACCCAACATCGTTGATCCAAGCATGAGAACATCTGATGGAGAACACATTATCAGAATCCTAGTGGCACATGCAGTAGTTATGTGTACCTCATGTGAACAGTTGCCTATTCAACCTGCAACATCCTCATTATCAGAGTGGTCATATACATCTTGTCCGTGTGCTCCAGGGCCAACCATTCAAAACTGAATTAGTCAACATTTATCTTTTTTACCCACAACATAATAAACATTCTCTGGAAGTTATTTTTTCTTTTTACATAATTTTTGCCAATTTTTCCTTATCTGTTTTACTTGGATAATATTTGACTCCATATTGTATTTCAGTCTCCACAGGCATTAATTGATTTACAAGCACCAAGTTGAAGAGATCATTCATGTGTTGAGTTTCACAACATCTTTTAGAATACCATTCAACACAAGAGACACCATAGGTAAGAGTTGTTTAATTCAGATTTAACATCCACTCATAAATATAATCCAGGAGGGGATGAATGCAAAACAGATGTGGACCAGGTACAACGTTAATAGATTAACCTCAACTTCAGCTAACAATAGTCGTTAATAGGCCGAGGATGAAATTGGATATTTCTTAGTCATTGTGGCTATGATACATAATGGCTTGGAAAACCGTTTTAAATATTGCTGAGATTGCTGGAGATGTGCAGGATTTTTTTCAGCCAGAGGGGGCTGAATCTGTGGAATTCATTGCCACAGATGGCTGTGAAGCCAGTCATTGGGTATTTTTAAAGCGAAGATTGATAAGTTCTTCATTAGTAATGGCGTCAAAGGTTACGGGGAAAAGGCGGGAGAATGGGGTTGAGGGGGGAAAACAGATCAGCCATGATTGAATGGCGGAGTGGAGTCAATGAGCCAAATGGCCTAATTCTGCTCCTATGTCTATGATAATCTTATGATCTTATGAAGGTATCACAAAATGCTGGAGTAACTCAGCAGGTCAGGCAGCATCTCAGGAGAGAAGGAATGGGTGACGTTTTGGGTCGAGACCCTTCTTCAGACTGATGTCAGAGTAGCGGGACAAAGGAAGGATATAGAGGGAGAACTGGTAAGGGGGAGGGGAAGAGAGGGACAGAGGAACTATCTAAAGTTGGAGAAGTCAATGTTCATACCGCTGGGCTGCAAGCTGCCCAAGCGAAATATGAGGTGCTGTTCCTCCAATTTCCGGTGGGTCTCACTGTGGCACTGGAGGAGGCCCATGACAGAAAGGTCAGACTGGGAGTGGGAGGGGGAGTTGAAGTGCTCAGCCACCGGGAGATCAGGTTGGTTAAGGCGGACTGAGCGAAGGTGTTGAGCGAAATGACCGCCGAGCCTGCGTTTGGTTTCGCCAATGTAAATAAGTTGACATCTAGAGCAGCGGATACAATAGATGAGGTTGGAGGAGGTGCAGGTGAACCTCTGTCTCACCTGGAAAGACTGTTTGGGTCCTTGGATGGAGTTGAGGGGGGAGGTAAAGGGACAGGTGTTCCATCTCCTGCAGTTGCAGGGGAAAGTGCCCGGGGATGGGGTGGTTTGGGTAGGAAGGGACAAGTGGACCAGGGAGTTACAGAGGGAATGGTCTCTGCGGAACGCAGAGAGGGGAGGGGATGGGAAGATGTGGCCAGTAGTGGGGTCCTGTTGGAGGTGACGGAAATGTTGGAGGATGATTTGTTGGATACGCTGGCTGATGGGGTGGAAGGTGAGAACTAGGGGGATTCTGTCCTTGTTACGAATGGGGGGAGGGGGAGCAAGAGCGGAGTTGCAGGATATAGAAGAGGCCCTTGTGAGAGCCTCATCTATAATGGAAGAGGGGAAGCCCCGTTTCCTGAAGAATGAGGACATCTCTGATGCCCTAGTGTGAAACACCTCATTCCGGGCGCAGATGCGGCGTAGACAGAGGAATTGGTAGTAGGGGATAGACTTTTTGCAGGGGACAGGGTGGGAAGAAGTGTAGTCCAGATAGCTGTGCGAGTCAGTGTGTTTATCGTTATGATCTTATGAGATTAGATTTCAGGTTGAAAAGAATGGTTGATATATCAGAGTTGCTTCTACTCCATTAACATAAGTTTATGACCTTATAGCAAAGTTAACTTCTGTTGGACTTCTGGCAATGTTGCACATTTGGAGCAGAAGAGCCTGTTATTTCAATGGTGCATCATAACTACAATGGCCATTTCTCTACTGAGACCAATTAAGCCATTCTGGACTTGGAACACGGTTGGCTTCTGGAAGTTTCTCTCTTATCACAAACATGCAGCATCCTCAACCTTCTCTGGGTCACTAGCTTCTTTTCCTGCGCTGATAGAATCAGAGGAACCAGAAACCTGCCCCATCTTCTTCTTATAATCTATTGTGTTTTAACACCTAAATAACTGAAGAGCTACATGGCTTTTAAATCCAGGCCACATTTTCCATTTGTATCGATAGCTATTCTCACAAAATAAAAGGTCTTTATTAATGTTTAATAAGCCCTTTAAATAGCACGGTATCATATTCTGAAAGAATGTGAGCTTGCTGATTGGACATTTCCAGTGTGCTGATAAATGAGAAGATGAAATGAAAAATGCATGCTGGCCAGCAGGTCAAAGTTCACATTTACTTGGCTGGCACAATATTGGGCTGGGTCATGTTTTGCTACACTTGCCCATTTCCCTATGCTAGTCCCACAACCCTACTAACCCTGTGTAGCTTAACAGCTGCCAACAACATCAAATCCTTCTTCCTGCAGTTTCCCCATGATTAAGCCCAAAATACAGCCAGCGCTCCATACTTGAGACCCTAATGGGGTTTGACAGCGCGTTATTGTTAACTAGTTAAATACATAATCATAAAGAGAAATTTTAAAATCATATAATTTACCCAAGATCAACTTTTTATTTATAATCGGTGACCCTCTTCAATTGAGTAGAGCCACACTGAGGGGCTCAATATATAGTGAATCTAGGCCCTCAGTTCAAGGCATTGTTGAACCCCATTCCCTCTTTCCCCTGACACAATACTGATTCCAGGACAAAGAGTAAGGGCAGATGTGCTCATATCTCATTTCCATTGTGGCCTGTGCTTATGTGCAGGAGTGTTCCATTGTGGCCTGTGCTTATGTGCAGGAGTGTTCCATTGTGGCCTGTGCTTATGTGCAGGAGTGTTCCATTGTGGCCTGTGCTTATGTGCAGGAGTGTTCCATTGTGGCCTGTGCTTATGTGCAGGAGTGTGGTGGTGCAGAAGTTTATAGAATATTCAGAACATGGAACAGTACAGCACCAGAACAGGCCTTTCAGCCCAGTCTGTGCCAAATATGATTCCAAGACTAACTCTTATCTGCCTGCACATAATCCTTATCCTTTCATTTCCTGCACACCCATGGGCTTATCCAAAAACATCTTAAATGCCAATAATGTATTTGCCTCAACCACCGCCCCTGGTGGTGCATTCCAGCCAATCACTACGCTGTGTAAAAAACTTGTATCACACATCCTGTTTAAACTTTGCCCCTCTCTGCTTAACGTTATGCCCTCTAGTTCTATCTGAACCAGATAGGTTCTGACTGCCCTATCTATGCCTCTCATAATTTTACATACTGCTATCAGGTATCCCCTCAACCTCTGGCATTCCAGGGAAAACAATCCGTCTATCCAGCCTCTCCCTATAGATAATATTTCCTAATCCAGGCATCATTCCATTAATGAGAATTGCATAACATACATCAGAAACATTCATTGTTCAGACTAATTTAAATTCTCCAATCAAGGTCTGAATAGGTGTCTAGCCAATGATGTAACTGATACATGTTATCATGCTTATCATGGTTGCAATACAAATAAAGATGACAATTAGCATCAATACTGCACTTACATATGTCGATCACATGCTTTAAGGCAATTACTGCATATTGTGTATACATCACCTTATACAAAGGCCTCATTGGAAACAGACACCTGATCAGCTTTGTATTGGAGGGCATGCTGGCTACATTACGAACTGGCACTATATAGGTTTCACTATTATTGCATTTACATGTCTCGTTACAAACTGGCATTAGGCCAGCTTTGTGTTACAGCATTTACAGGTTGTCACTGAGTAATGGGTAGTGTGTGACCTATTTGGCTGAGACTATCTTGACAAACTGCAGCCATTGTTTTATGTGTAAACTGCAGTATAGCCATTTAAATTAAGTCAATAGTTTGCTTTGTGATGAAGGCAAAAGAGCATTTGAGTCCAGTTTAAAAACAAAAGACTGGGTTTATTTACAGTAATTTCACCTTTAAATTAATATACCAGACCAATGGAAATTTTGTTTAATTACTAAAGCCTCATGTTGCTTGTACTATAATGTTACTGGGCTATTTTTGTTGTTGTTGATGGTTATAATGAGATGAAATTTGCAGCTGGGACCCCTGTACAAAATAAACGATTGATGTGTCAAAAATTATCATACATCTAATATATATTATAGATTCATTTGTATGGATGAGGTGGGTTCGGAGACAGACCAACATTTTACTTTCACTTGTGGTCACTGTGGGTAGCCCCCAAGACATTTAGGAAGCCATTACTTGAAGAGGTTAGCCTTCCTCATATAAATACCCATATTAAAAGCCAAATCCCACTGCAGGCTATGAGTCTACTCTACAAATAGAAAGGTGTGAGTGTAATTATACAGAAAAGACCTGTGTCACAGCTTTTGATTGCTTAATATTATAAATGAATATACTGTTGATAACTATAACGGCCACAATTTCCAGTATTAAGGCACCTAAAGACAATTAAAACCTTGATTGATGGGGACTGCACATTTGTAATTGTTAACTTTCTGTGGTAGAGAAGTTGATTAGCAGTAATTAAGACTCATCACACCATTTTAAATGTACTTAGACTGAAATAGACAGCATTACCTTCTATAGGAGTTTAGTATGTTTCTACACAAAGCATCGTTGAAAGCAATGCATTGTGTATCTCGGCAGTGAAATACCCTCCTCACTATGTTGACAGCTGAAGGGCTGGACAGCAATTTTTGGCCTTGAGTTTAATCGTCCTCACCTGAGGTTTTGAGATTATTAATGCACAAATAACAGCTTGCATCATTATCTTTAGAAAAAATAAAGAAAATGCTTGGAAAACTCAGCAAGTGCAGCATTTTCTGCTCATTTAACATTTCCAGCATTTATATTAATTTTCTCTAAGCTCATTGCCCTCCATCAAGTTATGGACCGATGGGTCAATCAGAATGATTTACCAGCGTGCAGGAAGGAACTGCAGAAGGATCTGAAGAAGGGTCTCGACCCGAAAAGTCACCCATTCCTTCTCTCCAGAGATGTTGCCTGTCCCGCTGATTTACCAGTGTGCTGGCATCTGTCATATATTTTACGAGGCAAAATACCTCTAATAAATGTTAGGACACAAAGTGCTGGAGTAACCCAGAGGTCAGGCAGTGTCTCTAGAGGAAGAATGTCTGAAGAATGGACCGGACCCGAAATGTCACCTATCCATGTCCTCCAGAGATGCTGCCTGACTCATTGAGTTATTCCGAAAAAGGGTCTCGACCCGAAACATTGCCCATTCATGTCCTCCAAAGTTGCTGTCTGACCCACTGAGTTACTGCAGCACATTGTATTCTACGCAGGATTCCAGCATCTGCAAATCCTCGTGTCTCTAATTTAATGCAAGGGAAGAACTTACGTTTACATTTTTCATATCTTTAGGATGACCTATTTAGCTTTGCAACCAACAATTTGTTTTGGAGATGGTGTCACTGTGGTTTTGAGATCAAATAGCTCTCGCTGCAGAAGAACCAAATGTTGGGCCAAAACTTTCTGCCACTGACCAACAATGTAAATACCTACTTAATTTTGCAGATCTACCATTGCCATCCAGCCGTTAATTGCTGGCTCAAAACCTTAGGTGACACGGTACAATTATGTGGATGAAGTCAGGGCAGGGGAGGCACAGAATAGGCCTCACCCCTGGAACAACTGGGAAAACCATGACTGCTGCTAAACCATGTCTCATGGTTTGGCCAATTATAAAAACTGTCAAAAATTGTTCAATTCGTTCTGACTGTCCACCCAATGCATTACAAAATCAGTACAAATCAAACTAATCAAACATTTTACAATTGATTAGAAATAATGAATATGCTGAAAATACTTATACCAACAAAAAAATTAACTTAAATTAATTAAGGTTTCAAGGTTTCAAAGTCAGTTTATTGTCACATGTACCAATTAAGGTACAGTGAAATTTGAGTTACCATACAGCTATAGTAATGAAATGCAACAAGACACACAACCACATAAAATAAAAGTTAACATAAACATCCACCACAGCGGCTCCCCACATTCCTCATTGTGATGGAAGGTAATAAAGTTCAATCTTCTCCCTCTTTATTCTCCCGCGGTCGAGGCTGTTCAAACATCCGCAGTCGGGGCCATCAAAGCTCCCGCAGCTGGCGATCCGAAGCCCTTGCGTCGGTGTGATCGAAACTCCCTCGTCGGGACGGTTGAAACGCTCCACAGTTTGGAGCTCCCGAATCAGTCTCTAACTAGGGACCGCGGGCTCCACAATGTTAAAGTCCACAGACCCGCGTTTGGAGCTCTCCACAGTCGATCCCAGCGAAACGGATCGCAAGCTCTATGATGGTAAGTCCGCGATGCGGCCGTGGTTGAAGCGTCGGGTCAGTCTCCAGGAAAGGCCGTGGTGACGGAGATACGATGTGGAAAAAAATCGCAACTCCGCCAAGGTAAGAGATTGAAAAAAGTTTCCCAAGGAACACTAAAACATACTCTTTAATACGTACTTAAAATAACAAAAACAGAAGAAAGGACAGACAGACAGACTGTTGGCGAGGCAGCCATTGCGACATATAATACTTATCTTGATCTCTCACATATGTTCCTTTCCAGGTAAGTTCTAGACTGACTGATACTGCAAACAGTCTCAAAGGGAAGACACTCCTCCTGGGTACTGCGGAATGGAGGTCCAATATAGGTTGCAGTTTGGAAATCAGCAAGGAGTAATAAGCAATTTCTGTTTATCGAACTGGTGCTGATTTTTCAGTCCCTCAATGCTTCCAGAGTCCACAACTGCCTCTGATGGGGACGGGCCATTTTACCGGGATGAAATGTTGAGGTTTTATAAGGCACTAGTCAGACCACATTTGGAGTATTGTGAGCAGTTTTGGGCTCCATATCTGAGGAAGGATGTGCTGGCTTAACATACAGTGCACTCAGAAAGTATTCAGACCCTTTCACTTTTTCCAATCTTTGCAACTTTACAGCCTTATTTTAAAATGGATTAAAAAAAAAATTGTTATCATCAATCTACGCACAATATCCCACAGTAAAAAAAGCAAAAACAGGTTTAGAAATTTTTGCAAAGTCATTAAAAATAAATAACTGAAATATCACATTTAAATAAATATTCAGACCCTTTGCTATGACACTCAAAATTGAGCTTAAGTTCATCCTGTTTCCATTTATTATCCTTGAGATGTTTCAACAACTTGATTGGAGACCACCGGTGGTAAACTAAATTGATTGGAAATGATTTGGAAAGGCACACACCTGTTTATATGAGGTCCAACAGTTGACAGTGCATGTCAGAGCAAAAACCAAGCCATGAAGACGAAGGAATTATCCGTAGACCTCCGAGACAGGATTGTGTCAAGACACAGATCTGGGGAAGGGTATAAAACAATTTACGTAGCATTGCAGGTTCCAAAGAGCACAGTGACCTCTGTCATTTTTAAATGGAACAACTTCGGGAACCACCAGGACTCTTCATAGAGCTGGCCGCCCGGCCAAACTGAGCAATCGGGGGAGAAGGTCCTTGGTCAGGGAGGTGACCAAGAACCCGATGGTCACTCTGGCAGAGCTCCAGAGTTCTTCTGTGAAGATGGGAGAACCTTCCACAAGGACAACTATATCTGCATCACTCCACCAATCAGGCCTTTATGGTAGAGTGGCCAGATGGAAGCCATTCCTCAGTAAAAGGCACATGACAGCCGGCTCGGAGTTTGCCAAAAGGCACCTAAACGAATCTCAGACCATGAGAAACAAGATTCTCTGGTCTGATGAAACCAAGATTGAACTCTTTGGCCTGAATGCCAAGTGGCACCACTCATCACCTGGCCAATACCATACCTACGGTGAAGCATGACAGTGGCAGCATCATGCTGTGGGATGTTTTTCAGCGGCAGGAACTGGGAGACTAATCAGGATCGAGGGAAAGATGAACGGAGCAAAGTACAGAGAGATCCTTGATGAACACCTGCTCCAGAGCGTTCTGGACCTCAGACTGGGGCAAAAGTTCACCTTCCAACAGGACAACGACCCTAAGCACACAGCCAAGACAACGCAGGAGTGGCTTCGTGAAAAGTCTGTGAATGTCCTTGAGTGGCCCAGCCAGAGCACGGACTTGAACCCGATCAAACATCTTTGGCGAAACCTGAAAATAGCTGTGCATCAATGTTCCCCATGCAACCTGAGAGGATCTGCAGAGAAGAATGGGAGAAATTACCCAAATACAGGTGTGCCAAGCTTGTAGCGTCATACCCAAGAAGACTTGAGGCTGTAATCGCTGCCAAAGGTGCTTCAACAAAATACTAAGTAGAGGGTCTGAATACTTATGTAAATGTGATAATATTTCAGTTATTTCTTTTTAATTACTTTGCAAAAATTTCTAAACGCCTGTTTTCACTTTTTTATTGTGGGTTATTTTGTGTAGATTGATGATAAAAAATTTTTTTTAATCCATTTTAAAATAAGGCTGTAACGCAGCAAAATGTGGAAAAGGTGAAGGGGTCTGAATACTTTCTGAATTCACTGTATGATGAGCATTTGACTGCACTGTGCCTGTACTCGCTGGAGTTTAGAAGGATGAGGGGAACCTCATTTAAACTTACCTACTAGTGAATGGCCTGGATAGAGTGGATATGGAGAGGATGTTTCCACTGAGGCCTAGGACCAGAGGCCATGGCCTCAGAATAAAAGGACGTACCTTTAGAAAGATAAGTAGGAATTCCTTCAGTCAGAGGGTGATGAATCAGTGGAATTCATCGCCACAGAAATGGTGTGGAGTCCAATTTAATGGATATTTTAAAGGTTTTTAATTGACAGATTCTTAATTAATACGAGTGTCAGGGGTTATGGGGAGAAGGCAGGAAAATGGGGTTGAGAGGGAACGATAGATCAGCCATGATCTAAAAGGGGCATGGCTGCGTTCTGCAGCTGCGGCTCACCGGAAGTCTCTCTGTCTTTTTTTTTGTTTTTGTCTTTTGTTATCGTTTAAATGTATGTTTTGACTTATTTTTAGTTCTGTATATGTGGGGGGTGGTGGGGGGGTGGGGGAAACCTTTTTTTCTAATCTCCTCCTCAACGGAGATGCGACCTTTCCCGTGTCGTATCTCCGTTCGCGCTACGGCCTAACATCGTGGAGTCGGCGGCCTCCAGCTGGGATCGACCTTGAAGACTCCAGTCGCAGGGCCTGGACTTACCATCTCGGAGGCTTTGGCCGTGGGCCCTGCAGACTGCAACATCGGGAGTTCGCAGGTCCCTGGCAGGTCCCTGGCTGGCGACCGGCCCCTAAGCGCGAGGTTTGATTGACCCGCTCGCAGGCCCTTCATCGCCCTGCGTGGCCTGGCCACGGCACTTTCCATCGCCCGGTGTGGGCTCAGGACCTTCATAGGCCTGCTCGGCTCGGCCCTGGGGACTTTCCATCGCCCGGTGGGGGCTTCAAAATTCGGGAGCCTCGATCGCCTCGTGGCACCACGGGAGAAGGATGAGGAGGAGATAAGACTTTTCTTTGCCTTCCATCACAGTGAGGGTGTGCCTGGAGCAATCACTGTGATGGCTGTTTGTGTTATAAATTGTAATTGTGTGTCCCGTGTTTTTATTGTCTACTGCCGGACCCTGACGTGAGAGGACGCTGGCGCTATTTGTTCGCCGCTTTTCCGTCAGGATCGTTCGTCTGTTTGTTTTTATGTCATGACTGTTTTTGTAAAGCGTATTTGAGCACTTGGAAAATCGCTATATAAAATAAATGTTTATTATTATTATTATTATTATGATTGAATGACAGAGTAGACTTGATGAGCCTAATGGTCTAACTCTGCTCTGATAACTTATGAACATGAATTTTACACTATCAATTGAGTCGTACTATCTTTAGTTACTCAAAATTAGATCTAATTTTTATAATGCACATCAATGGTGCATACTCCCAATTTTTCCCTCCATTCTCCCTATTGGCTTATGAATACTGTGATAGCAGTACCAAATAACAAAATCTTCCATTCAGTAAAATGCTGGCCGTTAACTTATTTTTTATGACGCTGATGAATTAAATATGTAACGTTCTTTATCAGTGCAGCAGGAATATTCTCTCCTGGTTGTCTCTTGGTGTCAAGTTCACAGTAGTATGGCTCAGAGTTACTGTGTAGTTGATACAATCAACATCATTATTTTCAATGATATGTACCACATATTATAGACTTCAGGAGAGCTCCCCCTCCCCTCCCCTTACTCATCATTAACAACACCACGGCCACATCTGTGGAGTCATTTAAGTTCCTAGGAACCATCATCTCCAAGGACCTTAAATGGGGAGCGACCATCAACTCCACAGTCAAAAAGGCCCAACAGAGGATGTACTTCCTGCAAGCAGCTGAGGAAACACAATCTGCCACAGGCAATGATGGTCTAATTCTATACTGCCATCGTTGAGTCCGTCCTCACCTTCTCCATCATGGTCTGGTTTGGCTCAGCCACCAAGCACAACATTCGGAGGCTGCAACGAATTGTTCGCACAGCTGAGAAGGTTGTTGGCTGCAACCTTCCCCCCATTGACGAACAGTACACTGCAAGGGCCAGGAAGTGAGCGAGTAAGATCATCTCTGATCCCTCTCACCCTGGCCACAAACTCTTTGAAGCACTTCCCTCTGGAAGGCGACTCCGGACTGTCAAAGCAGCCACAGGCAGACATAAAAACAGCTTTTATCCGCGAGTAAATTTAATTTAATCAGAGGATTTCAAAGATGAAAGAACATATTTAATTTACTCCAATGCTGAGAAACAGAGGATCTTGCAGCACTTATCTTTGTTCAGGATTGTACTATCAAATACAAATATTATTTGTCTTATTGGATTGATTGATTGATTTATTGTTATTGTCACAGTGATAACATTTGATTGCTATCCAGTCAACTAATGAGTATAATCAAGTCATACACAAGCACAACAAGTAATGCAAAGGAAAAAATACGAGAGTGCAGAAAATACAGAGTTATAGCAATACAGAGTAAGTGCAGACAAAAAAAGTGTAAGGGGCACAATGAGGTAGGTTGTGAGATTGGAATTACACCCTTATTTTATGAGAAGTAGGTCAGTTGTCTGATAACAGCGGGAAAGAAGCTGTTCCTGATTCTGTGTGGTACGAGCTTTCAAACTTTTGTATCTTCTGCCCGATGGTAGAGAGAGGAGGAAATGAACAGGGTGTAAATGGTGTTTTATTATGTTGGCTGCTTTCCCAAGGCAGCATGAAGTGTTGGCAGCATGGAGTTAATGGGAACGAATCTGGTTTGTGTGATGGACTTGCCTGCAACTCGCTGCAATTTATCGTGGTCTTGGGGAGAGTTGTTGTCAAACCAAGTTGTGATGCATCCTGATATGATACTTTCTTCGCTGCATCTGTGGAATTTAGCAAGAGTCATCTGAGACATGCTGAACTTCCCTAGTCTTCTGAGGTTGTAGAGGCATTAGTAGTCTTACTTGGTCCAGGACAAATTGTCGGCGATATTTACAGAGAGCACTAACTTTACATACAGGGTACTGATTGAGAATGATCAGCCATAATCACATTGAATGACGGTGCTGGCTCGAAGGGCTGAATGGCCTACTCCTGCACCTATTGTCTATTTATGTCCTTCAGTGAAGGAAATCAGCTTTGTTCTGACCCTGGACCCATTGACCTTTTCTCCAGTCTCGGGAGATTAGGACTGGGCATTAAATGCCATTCTCAGTGTTCTATAAATGAATTTTAATTAAAAAAAGACTAGGGTGTGATAGGCAAAGTTATATTTCACAATTTACAGGTGTAATATAAACAATTGCATGAAACGAGGACATATTTGTCCTTTTTTTAAAAGCGCTTTAGCTGCCAATCACATATATTAAAAGGTATAAAGTTTACTAATGAACTTTGAAAAGTGCCAGATAAATTCCAATTGGGTTGATGAACTTAATGCCAGCAATTAATTAAGCTACTGTGTTTAAGATCTGTAATATTTCTTTGATGGAAAGTGTGGAAAGTGAAAACATTTAACATACTGCATCACAATTTAAAGATTTTTAAATCTGCTAGTTGAAACATGTAGCCACCTCTGACCTGTCCATGAAAAAGCCTTTAGATCCATCTAAAACTCTGCTGGTGATATCATATCTCATACCATTTCAATTTACCCGTGATACATTTTCTTGGTGACTTATTTCAGACTCTGAAAATTTTAAATTCTCATCCATGTATTCTCATTCACACCTCACTATGTGTAGTACATGTGGCGCAGCGGGAGAGTTGCTGCCTTAGAGTGCATGCAACACCGGAGACCCGGGTTTGATCTCGACTACGGGTGGCTGCCTGTACGGAGTTTGTACATTCTCCCCGTGACCGGGTGGGTTTTCTCCGAGATCATCGGTTTCTTCCCACACTCCAAAGACTTACAGGTATGTAGGTTAATTGACTTGGTGTATTCGTAAATCGTCCCTAGTGTGCGTAGGGTAGTGTTAATGTGCGGGGATCATTGGTCGGTACAGACTCGGTGGGCCAAAGGCCTGTTTCTGAACTGTATCTCTAAACTAAGCTAAACTAAAAAATCTATTATTCTTTCCTATCCTTTTCAACCACATAAACTCTGTACAATATTAACATTTTTAACCCAGCCTCTTATGCCACATTATTGACTGTTCATTCAGTTGCCTAATCCTCAGTCTTTGGAAATCTCAACATACACCTCTTTGCTACTTCACCCTCTGTCCCTATGGGCATCTCCTTAAAACATACCTTTCTGATCTCGGCTACAGGTTTTTTTTTTACTGAGCATCTGTGAATTGCCTCAGGATATTTTTCTACATAAAAGATATATTCTATATATATTTGTAGGATAATTGGCTTCCGTAAATTGTCCCTAGTGTGTAGGATAGAACAAGTGTACCCGTGATTGTTGTTCGGCATGGATCCGGTGGGCCGAAGGGCCTGTTTTCACACTCTATCCCTAAACATAAAAATGGTGACTTACCTTGTGTAAGAAGGAACTGCAGATGCTGGTTTACACCAAAAATGGTGGAGTAACTGACTCAGAAGAAGAGTTTCGACCTGAATCATCACCTCTTCCTTTTCTTCAGAGATGCTGCCTGTGTGTCTTACCTTGTTGTGATAAGTGAACAAAGAATGTGTGAGTTTTTCATTTCATCTGTCAAAGAATTAATAAATATCTAAATGACTGATAAAAAAAAACTTTTAAAAGATTTTTTTTACAGTTTTAACATTGGAGAAAATTTACAAATAAACCATTTTTAAAAATATAAGCTCCTGGATCTACAATATTTGTTGCTATCAGGAGTATCAAACATATTTTTCTTATATAAATACAGTAAATGTAGTTATTAATATTAAATTTAGTTTTTAATCTGAAAGCATTGTAAATGTCCCTATTGTAGCGACCATAGAGAGTGGTCCTAGATGTCGAACCCTCAGATTGGCCAGCAAGGTCACGTGTGGGTGCGACCGTAAGGATAGGTCCAGGGAGTGAGACCGCTGATTGGACAGCGTCGTCACGTGTGGTTTTGGCACCCAAAGGAGTTAGTTGAGAGACTCCTTCGAAGAGAACAGTTAGTTTTAATGGTTGTCTGTCATCTCGTTATGTAAACTTTGTGATCGAATATTGCTGTCGCAATAAACTTCTTCAACAAAGAACGAGCCTCCAGACTCGCCATACTATTATTGTATGTTCAGTTTAGAAAACTGCACTGTTAATCCCTTTATACTGAACTCTGTTTATTGCCCACAATAAAGATAGCTTGGTTGAAACATGGATGGAATCAGTCTTGTACGGATAGATCCTTTGGACTTGGCATCATTCTATAACTTAAACTCCATCTGTTCCAAAATGTCTGGCATTGCAATATGATCAGACAGGCAACAAATCAACATGCAGAAATCACTGTTGGAATCAGCCAAAAACATGGTTCAAATCAGGATACAGAAATTATAACGTGCTCAAAAACAAAGCTAATTTCATTAAAATTTGCCTCTTAGGCCATTCTGGTAAGCTGTAAATAATCAAAGAATATTCTATAGTAACCTACTGCTTGTTGAAGGGAAAATTTTATTTTACAAGGCAACTTTGTGTTCAAGCATCATTTTCATAAAGGCAGCAAAATCAGGTAGCATTAGTGTGTGAGTTAGTAATGTAACTTGTTTTGCTTGCACAGACTGTATCATCATGTTTCTATGTTTACAATAATAAAGCATGTGTTAAATGAAATATGACTTCAACATGCAGCTGGGCGCCTGGAGTGGAGTTGGACTTCTCCTCTGTATCATTGGCATCCAATTTTTGCCAAAGCTCCTGTGCAAAGCCCTGGATTAGGTCTGTTAATGAACAGGCCGCCATGTGTATCTTAAATGAATACTCTGAAGATCAAAGAATTGGCATGACTCCAACATCTCCAAGTGAATCATTTGTTCATATTAAAGGCAGGTATCCATAATGTAGCTAAAAAACAATCAAAGCAACATCATGACATGGAAAATATATGATTCACCAGCCCCGCCTTCTCATCTACCCAACTTTCTCTTGCTCCTGCCTCCCCCCAACCCCCCATGCACACATTTATTTATTTCCACGCACCCCCATCCATCACCTTGTTCCTTCCACCTCATCCGCCTTCTCCATCCATTCATCATCCACTCTTCCCTACTCTAGGCCCCTCCATTTATCATTGCACCCTTCCATAATTCCCTTCTTCTAACCACCCTTCCCTCTGGTTCTACATTTCACTTTCCACCTTTTCTGATCAGATTCCACTATTTGTACTCTTTCCTCTTCTCCACTATCACATGCAGCCTTGGTTATGCTCTCCATCCTTCTCTTTCCCACCTGACCTATCAGCCAGTCAACCACTCCTTATGTAAAATAACCAATCACATGCCAGTTTTTGCCCCATTCCTTCCCCCTCACTGCTTTCTACCAGTTATCTCTCCTCTACGCCGGGGAAGTATAGTGGTGCAGCAGTAGAGCTGCTGCCTTACAGTGCCAGAGACCCGGGTTCGATCCTGACTATGAGTGCTTGTCTGTACGAAGTTTGTCCACTCTCCCCGTGACCTGCGTGGGTTTTCTCCGGGATCTCTGGTTTCCTCCCACACTCCAAAGACGTACAGGTTTGTAGGCTAATTGACTTGGTATAATTGTAAATTGTCCCTAGTGTGTGTAGATTAGCGAGTGTGTGTGCGGGGAACGCTGGTCGGTACTGGACTCAGTGGGCTGAATGGCCTGTTTCCGTGCTGTATCTCTAAAACTAAAACTAAAAACTAAAACTAAAACGACTCCATTTATCAGAACAAGGGTACTGACAAGGGCGGCACGGTAGCGCAGCGGTAGAGTTGCTGCTTTACAGCGAATGCAGCGCCGGAGACTCAGGTTCGATCCTGACTACGGGTGCTGCACTGTAAGGAGTTTGTACGTTCTCCCCGTGACCTGCGTGGGTTTACTCCGAGATCTTCGGTTTCCTCCCACACTCCAAAGACGTACAGGTATGTAGGTTAATTGGCTGGGTAAATGTAAAAATTGTCCCTAGTGGGTGTAGGATAGTGTTAATGTACGGGGATCACTGGGCGGCACGGACTTGGAGGGCCGAAAAGGCCTGTTTCCGGCTGTATGTATATGATATGATATGACAAACAACATCGTCAAGATTCCAGCATCTCTTGTGTCTCCTCTTTTATACAACCATATTCACTAACTACCATATTCTTATAATCTGCCCAATGTAGGTTCCTTGGAATAATTCCAAGAGAATTCCAAGAGAATTAGAATGGAATTATGCAAAGGCTTCCTGTTACCTTTCTTCAATGGATCATACCTTCAATTATAGGTGAAGTGGCTGTGGAAAATCAAGCTTGATTATCTGCTATTTGTCCCCACTATTTGTAGATATCAGCCAAAGGCCTTATAGTTGCTACAGAAATGTATTCTTGACTGCAAATATGTGACCTCTGTGTCATTTTAATACAGGAGCCGACAAGCAAATTCTATCAAAATGAGGTATTTTTGATTTGTTGTGTTGGATCTTTAGGTGTCCGTTTGTCTACCTCCCACAGTTAAAACATATCTAATACATCCTCTATCGTCAATGTAGAGCCACATTAACTTGTGGTATCTTTAACATATGTTTCAAGGAACTGCACAGAAATACTAGACACACAAGGGGACATTACAGAAAGAAGCCAAAGATTTTCTAAATAAAGTGTGCATCATGGAGAATCTTGAAGGATGTAGAATGGTAGGGTAACAAAATCGTAGAGTCATACAGCATGGAAACTGCCCCTCTGTCCCAACTTGACCATGCCGCCCACTAGCCCCATCTAAACTAACCCCATTTGCCCACATTTGGTCCGTATCCCTCTAAACCTTTTCTTTACAAGTGTCTTTTAAATGCTATTATTGTACTTGCCTCAGCGACCTCCTCTGGCAGCTCATTACATATACCCACCACTCTCTGAGTGAAAACATTGGCACTCACTTTCCTATTAAATCTTTCCATTCTCACCTTAAAGCTATGTCCTCTCGTTCATGATTCCCCTAGCCTGGGTAAAAGACTCTGTGCATTCACCCTATCAATTGCCTCGTGATTTTATACACCTTTATAAGATCACCTCATAGCCTCCTGCGCCCCAAGGGATTATGTCCCAGCGTGCAAAATCTCTCCTAATAATATCCTTCCGAGAGCAGTGACCAAACGGGAACACAATACTTCAAATGCGGCCTCAACAATGCATTGCACAATTGTAACATAACATGCTAACCATGCTAACCATGCCATACTCAATATCCTGACCGATGAAGACCAATGTCCCAAAAACCTGCTTTACCAACCTGCGAAGCCCCTTCAGTGAACTGTGCACCTGAATGGGGGCTCACATTTTTCGTGACAATCCTGCCATGGTTTGATTTACCAAAATGCAACACCTTGCTATTGAGGCAGTGCTGCGTAGGTTCACGCGGTTCCCTGGGATGGAGGGACTGTCATATGAGGAAAGATTGGAAAGACGAGGCTTGTATTCACTGGAGTTTAGAAGGATGAGGGGGGATCTTATAGAGATGAATAAAATTATAAAAGGACTAGATGGAGGAAAAATGTTCCCAATGTTGGGGGAGTCCAGAACCAAGGAACACAGTCTAAGAATAAAGGGAAGGCCATTTAAAACTGAGGTGAGAAGAAACCTTTTCACCCAGAGAGTTATGAATTTGTGGAATTCTCTGCCATAGAAGGCAGTGGAGGTCAATTCACTGGATGAATGTAAAATAAAGTTAGATAGAGCTCTAGGGGCTAGTGGAATCAAGTGATATGGGGAGAAGGCAGGCACAGGTTATTGATTGTAGATGATCAGCCATGATCACAATGAATGGCGGTGCTGACTTGAAGGGCCAAATGGCCTCCTCCTGCACCTATTTTCTATGTTTCTACCTCACACTTATCTGCATTAATCTCCATTATCTCCATTTGCTATTCTTCAGCTTACTTGCCCAGTTGATCAACTTCCTGCTGCAAGTTTTGATAATCCTCCTCACTGTCTTTGATACCACCGACTTTAGATTCACTGGCAAACTTACTAGTTATGTAGAGAAAGGTTTAGCAAGAATGTCATAAAATGGAGCCAAAAAGTTAGGAACATAAAGACACAACTGGAAAGCAGCAGGTATTTCAGAGGGCTGGTGGATCTGCAAGGAGGAGAACAGAGGCATTTGAAAAGAAAGCTTGAGAATTTTAGCATTGATGAATTGAATTAAACCAAAGCAGAAAACCACAATCTCAAGCTAATGAAAGGCAAAGACAGAATATTATTTGCTAAGTTTTCACCACCTGATATGAATTACCAAGACCACAAATATTTACTTCGGCAAAAAAGAACACAGTAGCCAAACTGAATGAGGAATTGAGAAAATAATGGGCTGTAGAGGTATGGTAACAGTTTGGAGTCATTGATTAACTGGAGTTCACTCATTAGTATGCATGAGTGGATGAGAAGATGGGGAGTACACACTGACCATCAATCACCCGTACACTACTTCTATCCTACACACTAGAGGCAATTTACATAAGCCAATTAACCTACAAATTATGTCTTTGGGATGTGGGAGGAAACCGGAGCACCCGGGGGAATCCCACACACTTACAGGGAGAACGTAAACTCCACGCAGACAGTACTTGTAGTCAGAATCAAACCCGGGTCTCCGGTGCTGTGAGGTAACAGCTCTACTGCTGCACCACTGTGCTGCCCGAAATGGGTACAAATTTGAAATATATAATTTTATACATTGTTCCTTGACTCTGTGCTTACAGAATAACCAGCTCATCTGTCATGGCATAATCTCTGCCACAGCCAGCAGTTTAATGTTCAACCCGCAGTGCTCTTGATGAGATCACTGCATTAATACAGATAAAGATGGCATCTGATATAGTCCAACAACATCCCATTGCCCTTTCACTATTCTATTCAACCATATTTTCAGGCCATTTGCACCCAAGGGTATCCCCAGTTCTCCTTTAAAAGATGTGTTTTAATATCCATCTGAACCAACAGAATGGTAATGAGGTTGATGTTTCATTGCAGGGACATCTCTGACTCAGTTTCAATCCATTTTTGTGTCCAAGTTATGCAGCAGGATTTGAACCCGGAGCCCCCTCATTGTTCTAGGTTTTTTGGGGCTATGGTTGCATCAGAAATTATTTACAACATGACCCCACCTTCATTCATGTGCAGTGGGTGTTTAGAACATACTTTGACGTGGATCACTAGTATTTTGCATGAATGTCAATGTGCGTTTAAGACAGTTAAGCCTCCACACAGTAAACACCACTTAAGGGAGTGATTTACTTACTCAGCAGAAATAAACCACAGTGTGTGCCATAAGCAAATAGCCCACTTCTCGTTTGCATTGACAGAGACGTCAGTTCTGGTCACTTGTCCCACACTCTTAATACTCTGAAAGACAAATGTGTCATTGTTTTCTGGATTGGCCGAGGGTGCATTCAAATGCAAGGGATAACTGCTGGTTAAATGGTTTCCTATTCCATTCTTCGTCATTCCATTCACAGTACTTTGGCAAATCCCTCTTTTGTTTGCCAGAGAGCTAATGATAAAATGCATTAATTCATTTTCACAACACTCTCAGTCAGCTGTTATCTAATTTTGTCCATTGTGCTGGTGGTGGAGTAACAAAGTTAAACCCTCTGCAGTAAACCGACTGGTCAGCCGTGATAAAGGTATAATTATGGAAAAAAAAGTCCTTCTTTATCTGGAGAATGGGAATACAATTTGTTTGCTCAAGACTCATTAGGTATGTTTGAAGCGAAAGAATTATGCTTTTGTTTGGCGGATGAGGTCGTGGGCTTCATTCAGAACAGCCTCTCGCTGTTGCCTGGAATACCAGCATCACTGCCATTAATGCCACTGCTACCAATCCGGGTGTAAACATAGCAATGGCAAGCAGCAGGAGCATGCACAGATGCGAGGTTTTGGAACCAAATCTTTGACTAAAAATGATGTCAATGCTTATGTTCGTGGGCAATTGAAGAAGAACCTGTGGCCTGAGCTACGGCTGCAGTGATTCTGCTTGCTATTATCAAAAGCACTCTCCCCAGCAGTAAAACAAATGGACATGTATTGTCCATGTACAAATGGGCAGTACTATCCACTGACCATTTTCTGATTGGTGGGAAGAGTCCATGACAAGCAGTAGTTGGAAGAAAGCATAGGCAGGGCTAGTGTGGGAGAAATGTGCAACTGCCCCTTCAGTGGATCTGGCTGCCTCACTTACTTTACGCCGCTACCATTTGGTGACAGCACAGTAACTAAATGTGTTACAGACGAGGAGAGAAAGTTAAACACACATCAAATCGAATATTCAATAAAGTGGTAAACAGATGGCATATTGGTTATGTGTCGGGAGGAACTGCAGATGCTGGTTTACACCGAAGATGGATACAGAATGTTAGAGTAACTCAACGGGACAGGTAGCATCTCTGGATAGAAGGAATAAATTATATCCATTCCTTCTATCCAGAGATGCTGCCTGTCCCGTTGAGTTACTCCACCATTTTGTGTCTATCTTTGGCATGTTTGTTACGTGCGATATTCAGAATTAATGAGTGTTGCTGGTATACATCAATTTTTATTTGACTAAAACTAAGCTACTGGATTGCATCTGCATTGCTTGGCTCTTGCCTTGTACTTTGCAAATGAAACTACTGGAATTTGAAAAGACAAGGAAAGAACCAAGCTATAGAGAAGGAGAAACAAGGAACTGCAGATGCTGGTTTATAAAAAAAGACACAAAGTGCTGGAGTAACTCAATAGGTCACGCAGCATCTCTGCAGAACATGAATGGGTGACATTTCGAGTTGGGACCCTTCTTCAGATTGATTGTGAAGAAAAAGCTGGAAGGGAGGAGGGCCCAGACCAAAGCCTGGCAGGCTAGATACAGGTGACAGGGTTGACAGGTAGATGGTCGGACAAAGGTTGGAGATGAAAAGGCAAAAAGGTGTGAGATAAGGATGGAAGTGGTATGAATTGTGTAGCAAGAGGAAGGAATATAGGTGGATGCGGGGAAGGGAGAAATGGGTGCGCATTCAGGTGGGGCACAGGGAAGAGAGAAGGGGGAAAGGGGTTGTAGGTTAATTATTTAAAATTGGAGACTTGGAACTTGGATCTTTGAAACTGCTGTTGTTGGTAAATTCAGGAAGAATGAATTCTAGGAAAGGCCAGTCATTAAAAGGATAGATATTAGGATGTACAGGGAGATTTGGTGGAAGACACAGCAAGTGGTTTGAGATGTTCACGGTGATGATCAATACCAATAATCTCTGCATTTGAATGTGATTCAGATATATGGCAAAACTGAGGCTTTTCTATAAATGGATTGGAGATACATAACATATTGTTTGCATGTATCTGATGTACGACAAATAGGCACGGTTACACAATAAATATGTAGGAAGGAACTGCAGATGCTGCTTTAAACCGAAGATAGAAACAAAAAGCTGGAGTAACTCAGCGGGACAGGCAGCATCTCTGGAGAGAAGGAATGGGTGGCGTTTTGGGTCGGGACCCTCCTTGAGATATATAATTATACATTATACATAGATATACAATTATGCATAAATTATACATAAAATAAAGAAATAATATAGGATCCACAAGTGAAACATGTCATCAAATGGATATTTGATTTTTCCTCAGACATTTCAGGATATATTTTTTTAATTTCCATAGTGGATTGGAAGACAACGAAAATCATGTAAAACACCACATGATGTTTTCAGCTGATGTTTAAAACTTGTGCTGCCCAATTATATCAATGCATCAAAAAAAAATGTTTCACTATTAAAAATCACAATGTTTTTAGTTGTTACCCTCCCTTAAAAATAATTTATTTCTTATTTCCTCTCCCAGCTCTTCTATAAGGAGATAATGCCACAAGTTGAAATGGACTCCCGATGAAGAGTAGTGTAGTTCTTTAAATTAAACTGTATTGAAAATCAATTGATTGATGCAGCAACTTTCATACATTTCTATTTGGGTTATTCCAGTTAAAGTAGAATAATTCCTGGCAATTCCTTTCCAATATTGACATGGCGTTGAAGCGCCCCATCATAATTTCTGAAATACTGCATAAAGGAAACATTTAAAACTAATATATAGAAAATGATATGCACATAAATATGTAGGTTAATTGACTGGGTAAATGTAAAAAATTGTCCCTAGTGGGTGTAGGATAGTGTTAATGTGCGGGGATCGCTGGGCGGCGCGGACTTGGTGGGCCGAAAAGGCCTGTTTCCGCGCTGTATATATATGATATATATGATAAATCAATAAATACAGAAAAATGCAGATGTTGATAAGGGCTGCAGAAAAACCCAGTTCCAAGCACTTGTGTGGAACAGATGTACCTGTACTCATTATCATTTATATGTTGTACCAGGAATAAACAGATGATACCAAATGTCAGATGACAGAACGATCTGGATCTAGAAAACCAAACCCTCAGGGCAATCCCTCAGAATATGTATATGAAATGAACAATGTAAAGGAGAGAAGAAACTCAAAGATTTCTGCATTGAGTGAACCATGTGATGAAGAATGATTCCTCTGAGGTTTGCATGTTGAGTATAATCCCAGTACAGAGAGAAATTCTTAAGAGTTTTGTGCATTGTGAATAATATAGAGAGGGAACTGTGATCCTTGTGAAATGTTCTCCCAGAGCTTTGTGTATTGAAAATCATTCCCGAGTGGAGAGCGATCACTAGGAATTCTGCACAGAGCAGTCTTTGTGGCAGAGTCGCCCATTAGTGAGCTGTTTTCTCAGTGACCCCTGTGTAGAGTGATCCCCCAGACTACAGCCTTGAGTGACTGCTGTGATAAAGAGTGACTCCTCAGATGTGTCTGGGTCCCCTTTAGCTGTTAGTTTGTTGATTGAAAGTTTCTGACCTATGATGTACATGGGAGGTAAGTCTCAAGCAGTTCTTTTTATTAATGGATGCTTCATATCCTAGAAACATATCCATTAAGTGACCAGTGTTTTTGCCATTTGTTTGTGGCAGCCTGTAAATATCATGCATGGCTGACTGCCAGACACTCATTTCCTGCTAATCTAATTGTTGCACCAGACAAACTGAAAATGCATTTCCTGACTGTTGTAAAAATTTTATTAATGTAATGGAGGAGTGCATTAGTGACTTGTGGCAATATTTATATAGTTTAAGAAAGGCCAGCAGTGTTATTGAGTGATAGATTGTCCCAAAATAGAATGGTCTAAGTTTTATAGACATTTACAATGAAGGATTTTGGGTTTGAATCATTCACAAGTTTTAATGAATGAAGTTATATGTTTTTACATCACTCCTGCAAAATCACTACAATCACTCTTGTGAATCAGAGATAACGGGTCGGCAAAACGATGGTAGTTCATTGCTGTTGAGAGAGCAATGTTCTTTGTCTTCCTCCATTTCCCCACCCTATGCCACCACATTGCCTCGTGAAAATGTTCACTGTCGTCAATTTTCCTTCTGTTCCAACACTCCAACTTGCATTCCTGATTTTTCAAGCTCCCTGACTGATTGCAGGAACTCACTCCATTTAATTCCAGTCATCCCTATCTGCTCTCAAGCTCCTGATCTGCCAAGTCCCAGATTATTCTCTTTGTTCTGGATCTCCTTTAATACTTCAGATCTCTCCTTTCCCAATCTGCCTCTTTGTGCTATATCTTTCTCTGTCTTATGTCTCTTTGTTTCTTTCAAATTTCCCTTCTATTTTTACCACATATCAGTTCATATCTGGAACCTTTAGAATCACACCAAATTTACCTCTTTGTTCCAGACCTTTCTTCTCATTTTAAACGTCTCTCCAATTCTCCTTTGGTGCTCTTGAACAGTTAATGTTTTGCATTGTAGTCTTGCAGATTTTAGCTGTTTGGTTTCTAGTATTGCATAGAGCTGGAGAAGAAGGACTAAAGGTAAGACCTTCATTGCAGATGAAGCTGAAGGAGGAGATGGAGAAGGACTCTGGTCAGGAAGAAATATCACCATGTGGCTTCTTGGGACCATTCTCTTTCTTCATTCTGTCTTGTGAGCACTGTGTCAAGAAGATGTTTTTGTAGCATTGCTGCCAGAGAGTTTTTGCAGGTAGATCTCCAACTATGCATCCTTGATTGGACTGCTTTTAAAGACGAAGGTTACCATCACCCCTAAACGATTTTGCTACTGAATCATTCCAGGTGATTCCTGCTGCTATTTGTCACATAACGCTGCAAACTGATTTCATGAATGCTCCGTGCTCCAGAAGAGATCCACATCTCCTTTACCTTGAATAGAGTACTTTACAGTGTGGACAGAAGGATTTGACTAGTTTGGGACTTTCCAAATGGTTGAAGGGAGTAAGGTGGAACTGGAAACTCTCCAAACATCTTGCAATGACATACATTCAGGAAGCGTGCATGACTCATTCATTCTGAGACAATTCCCTGGGCTCACTATACTTTATCGATTGCACTAAACAGATGGATGGCTCTTGAAAAGTGAAGGTTACTTATAATATTTTTGGCTCCACATGCACTTGGAGCTGTGCTGTGATCACAATCGCAGCCAGGGTTCATTAGAAACTTAGCGAGGGTTGTAAACTTAGTAAGGGAACTAATGGTTATGAGCAACAGACTTGAATGTAGAGCTGGTGAAACTTCTTATGGAATGGTGGAGAGACTCGAAATGCCCTTTAAGCTACTCCTAACCCTTTTTCTTATGGTCTTATTCTGTTATGATGCAAGGATTTTTAAAATATATTTTGCTTGCTGCTCTCCAGTCAACGAAATAACTATTCATAATTACAATCAAGTTATACACAGTGTACAGATACAGGACAAAGTTAGTGCAAGATAAAGTTGATAAAGACAGTTCAAAGGTCTCCAGTGAGGTAGTTGGGAGGCCAGGATCGCGTTCTGGCTGGTGAGAGGATGGTTCAGTCACTTGATTACAGCTGGGAAGAAACTGTTCCTGAATCTGGCGGGATGTTGTTTTTAAACTTCTGTACCTAAAAAAAAATAATTCAAGATGGCGCCCAAATCAGGCGACTATTTGTGTGCTCGTCACAAAAGTGGATCTGCAATCACAATCACTCCACACTTTTAAATCTCTATTCATTGGAGACCCTGGGACTATCTTGGATTGGACTTTACTGGTTTTATCTTGCACTAAACGTTATTCCCTTATCATGTATCTGTAGACTATGAATGGCTCAATTGTAATCATATATTGTCTTTCCACTGACTGGTTCGCACGCAACAAAAGCTTATCAGTGTACCTCGGTACACACGGCAATAAATTAAACGAACTAACTAACTCTTCCCTGAAGGGAGAGGGGAGGAGAGGGAGTGACCAGGGTGAGACTAGTCCTTGATTATACTGATGGCCATGCCGAGGCAGCATGAAGTGGAGATGGAGTCCATGGAAGGTAGGTTAGTTTGCATGATGGGCTGGGCTACATCCACAACTCTCTGCAATATGGTCATCCTTCTATATCTGGAACAACATAGACCAGTATGACCCAGAAAGACAATGAGAGCACACTCAAGATGCGTTCTAATCCTCATAATTATTTTCTCTTGGAAATATATTTTCTGTCCTGTGTGCATATTCATCAGGCATGGCCACGTTCCACCACCACAAACTCTGAAATGGCAGAAAGGTGACTCCTCATCAACCTCAGTGGTAAACACTGATGATGAACAACAAATGGCAACTGCTCAGCATCAACCATGTGATCATGAATAAACAGAAGAATGAGCCTTCATGGTAACTGTTCCTTCTGTTATTGATCATCTCAGCAGTCATAAAAGTCATAACCAAGCAGATAAACATGCCAAACATTATTAGACATCCAGTCATAATCAAAATCATATAATCATTGACTAATCGCCTTTGTGCACTTCATTAGTTTCTGCCTTCCATGGGAACACTCTGACTACATCCCTGGAGTGCTCAACCCACAACCACAGGCAACTTCAGGGAGAGGGTTGCAGATCACTGGGAAGGATAATTGTGAGCAACTCTCACTTTAGATGGCTCTGTATGTGAGAGAGAATAGGATGCAGGGAAGTAAGTGGGGGAAATGAACTTATGACAATAATCTTGGAACAAGTATAGGTAATGAACAGAATGGCCTCCTTATATGTGAGACCACATTTAGAATATTGTGCTCAGTTCCGGGCACCTTGTTTTAGGAAAGATATTGTCAAGCTTGAAAGGGTTCAGAAAAGATTTACGAGGATGTTGCCAGGACTAGAAGGTGTGAGCTATAGGGAGAGGTTGAGTAGGCTGGGTCTCTATTCCATGGAGCGTAGGATGAGGGAAGATCTTAGAGGTATACAAAATCATGAGAGGAATAGATCGGGTAGATGCACAGAGTCTTTTGCCCAGAGTGGAGGAATCGAGGACCAGAGGACAGAGGTTCAAGGTGAAGGGGAAAAGATTTAATAGGAATCCGAGGGGTAACATTTTCACACAGAGGGTGGTCGGTGTATGGAACAAGCTGCCAGAGGAGGTAGTTGAGGCTGGGACTATCCCATCGTTTAAGAAACAGTTGGACAGGTACATGGATAGGACAGGTTTGGAGGGTTATGGACCAAGCGCAGGCAAGTGGGACTAGGGTAGCTGGGACATTGTTGCCCAGTGTTGGCGAGTTGGGCCGATGGGCCTGTTCCCACACTGTATCAATCTATGACTCTATGACTCTATGTATGAAAATATGGCAAAGAAGATAGGCATAAAATCTTGGAGTAACTCAGTGGGTCAGGCAGCATCTCTGGTTGAAAGGACGTTTCAGGCCCGCTGAATTACAAAATAGACATTTTGTGCCTATCTTCGGTGTAAACCAGCATCTGGAGTTCCTTCCTACACATTATGAAAATATGGCATTAACCTCCCTATAATAGATCTGTATCTCGGTCATTTGGAAGAGAACCACTCTCTATTGCCCAGAAGCCTGACAAGTATCTCTTGACCTCAGGGAGCACTCGTGCCTAGTGACTCAGCAGGTACAGATACCTGTCTAAAAAAATGAAGAAAGCCTGAACAGACTCTCCCTGCCAATGGATATTTTGTCTGAGGGTATGGTTTTATGAAAATTCAATAACTCATGCTGCTTAAGTTTCAGTACTGAGTTGCATAAGTCAGGGAAAAATCTATGTAAAAACTGCAGATAAAATGTGTAGGAAGAAACTAGGTGCTGGTATATTACAAAGATAGACACAAAATGCTGGAGTAACTCAGCAGGTCAGGCAGCATTACTGGAGAAAAGGCGTAATTGACATTTCAGATCAGAACCCTTCTTCAGACTGGAGTCTCTTGAAATGCTGCCTGACCCGCTGAGTTAGTCCGGCATTTTGTGCCGATCTTCAGAAAAAGCTGCAGATGCTGGAAATACTTGGAAAGTCAAGTCGCATCTGTGGGAAGAGATGCAAAGTCATCATTTCGCATTGGAGACCCTTGATCAAAACAAAAGCAGCTTATTAAACCACAGGAAGGTTGGGGGAGGAGATGTCTCTGAGAGGGTAAAACCAGGGCGACCATGGGGGCAAGGCTATCTGTGTTTTTGTTGCACAGGTTGGCGGGGGGTGGGGGGAGGAGGGGAGGGAGGATGTTTATGGTGGATAGAGTCCTTGAAAGGGAGAGCAGAGGATGGGTAGGGATTGGATGAAGTTATGGGATCATATGTTGAATCAAGGCTAGAAGACAAGACCTGAAGATATCTTTGTGAAATCTGCATAGGATTGATGAACCCAGAATGAGTACAAGGCTGTTTGAACACAGAGGTTAATTTGGCTGAAGGCAAGTAAAGGAGTTGGGCCAGAACCAGGCCTGGCCAGGTCAGTGGTGTGATAGGGCCAAGATTGGATCAGGCCCGAAGGTTGGTAGATGGGTCATGCTAGGATTGAAAGATGTATTGTCAGGCTCATATCGGAATAGAAATTGGAGTGCCACGGTAGTAGTCAGCTGGGGAAAGCACTGCCTGCTGAGGATCACTAGAGCAGGGTAGGCTAGGGAAGCATTGAGTGATCATTGGCAGCCATGTCTGTTCAGGTTTCACTCAATTTTCAGACATCAATAACCACCAGTGCCACTAAAGTCCATATTGATGAATACTTTGAGAGGTTAGTAATGAGCATATCAACTCTTGCTTTAGTAAGGACCTGGACCCACTACAATGTACTTACTATCACAACAGATCAACAGAGGATGCGATCTTGTTGGCTCTGCACTGGATCACTTGGACAATAAAAACATGTACATCTCATTGGCTGTTGTTCATCGACTAAAGCTTGGGAGTAGAAAGAGGAGAGTCATGCTGACCAGATTTCCCTTGTATTGTTTCACATGAGGCATGACCTGGGTGATAGTGGGCAAATTTGGCGGATACACGTAAAAAAACACAATGTGCTGGAGTAAATCAGCAGGACAGACAGCTTCTCTGAGTCTGAAGAAGTGACATGACCTGAAAAATCACCTATCTAAGTCCTCTAGAGAAGCTGCCTGATGCACTGAGTTACTCCAATGCTTTGTGGGGTTTTTTGGTAAACCAGCATCTGCCATTATATCTCAAGGACACAATAAGTCAACACTGAGTGATGCAATAATATGTATAAGCTGGAGTTCATTTCCACAGGTGAGTGAACTAACAGAATGGGCTCCAAGGGCACACTCATCATGCAATAACCTTTAATTGTCAGGGATCATTGAAAGAAACTAAAATTCCTTGTATCCAAAAGAACCAAGCTGCAAAAAGTAGTTCAAAGCATTCTAACTCTGGACTCTGAATAGCTATTTTAATTTGTCCCTTTGAGTAGAGAAGATTTCAGAAAATGTTTGATATATTCTTGGTATTGTTGACCTGTATGCAAGAATCTCCAATCTCCCTGAAAGAGAGATGAATGAAGATAACGCCCAGCATCGTATGATAATTAATGATCCAGAAGAGCACTGTATGTGATTGATGGTATTATATTGGTGACTAGAGTTTTAGAGACTTGTCAAATACAAGTGCAAAATAAACTGCAGTGTCTCAGAAACTGTCATGTGATGGACAGACTTTCACATAAGATAACAAAATGAAATTAGCATCACTATTTAATAACATTTTTTTGCAGAAAGAGAGCAGTGGCACTTAATGAGTTGATGTAGTCAAGAATGAATCGCAATAGGTAACAAGATATTATTGATGAAATATTAATGCGATTGCTGCCATTATGGATCTTGGACTTCAGTGATTTTTCAGCCTCCGTAGTAGTAGTATAAATGAATGGAAGGAAGTTGTTGACTGAGATTTTTAATGGGTAGACATTGAGTCTGTACATTTTAAAATTCTTGCATTGCTAAAGGTTTTATATGGTGATAAGCCTGAGGTCACAGAAGCTGCCCTTTAATGCATAAAGGATATCCTTGAGAAAAATCTCAGCTGAAAGAACTAACAGGATTCCTGGATTCTGGCAGGCGACTGAGCGAGGGACAAAGCCTCCCATATGGAATGAATGATTCACAAGGCAGGATGAATTACTGCTAACACCTATAAGACTGCAAATCTGGAAATTACAGCAGAAAATTTGATATTGTGGCAATCTGGGAAATTTTCAAGGGGTAGGAAAGTAGTAAAGAGGATAAAGTTAGCAGCTGAAAGCTTCACAATCTTTAGAATTTTCTGTTCCAGAAACATTACATTGGTGGTGCACCAGATATTCAACACCATTTCATTTATGTGTTCCTCAGTTCCTAGAACATACAATAGTACAGCCTAGGAACAGGCCCTTCAGCTCAAAATGTCCATGCTGAAGATGATGCCAAGGTAAACTAATCTCAGCTGCCTGCACATGATCCACATTCCTCCCTATCAATGTGTCTATCGGGCAGCCTCTCACAACCCATTATCATATCTGCCTCCACTATCACACCTGGTAGCTCATTCAAGGCACCCACCATCCTTTGTGTTAAAACAATTGCCATGTACATCTCCTTTAAACCTCATCCTTCTCAGGTTACGCCCTCCAGTCTTTGTCATTTCTGCCCTGGGATGAAAGGTTCCGAATGTTCACCCTATCTATGGCTCTCATCACTGTATATACTTCTATCAGGCCACCCCTCAACTTCTGTCACCAGGAAAAAAACAATCCAAGTCTGTCCAACCTCTCCTCGTGCCTAATATTGCCTAATCCAGGCAACATTCTGGTAACCCTCTTCTGCACTCTCCCCAAAATCTCCACATCCTTCCGGTTATGGGGGGGGACAACTCCATATAATACCCCAACTGCAGCCGAAGCAAAGTCTTCTAGAGCTGCATTAGGACTACCTGCAACAACCACTAAATAAAAGCTGGCAAAGGATTCAGTAGTGAAGTTGGTTTCCCGGTAATTTTTCAGCAATTAGCAACATACATAACTAAAAAACAATTTTATTTCCTTGTGTCCAGCAAACATTTATCTTTGAAAAAATGTCATTCTGAGATATTTTAACATAAGCAAAAAAAAGGTCACAAATATTTGCTGCTGCTAATGGATCATTTTATGGAATGACAGTCATAGACAATAGACAATAGAAAATAGGTGCAGGAGTAGGCCATTCGGCCCTTCGAGCCAGCACCGCCATTGAATGTGATCATGGCTGATCATTCTCAATCAGTACCCCATTCCTGCCTTCTCCCCGTACCCTGACTCCGCTATCCTTAAGAGCTCTATCTAGCTCTCTCTTGAATACATTCAGAGAATTGGCCTCCACTGCCTTCTGAGGCAGAGAATTCCACAGATTCACAACTCTCTGACTGAAAAAGTTTTTCCTCATCTCCGTTCTAAATGGCCTACCCCTTATTCTTAAACTGTGGCCCCTGGTTCTGGACTCGCCCAACATTGGGAACATGTTTCCTGCCTCTAACGTGTCCAACCCCTTAATAATCTTATATGTTTCGATAAGATCCCCTCTCATGATACAATTGTTTCGAAATTGAAGAAATAAAGAGGCTTGGTGATGTTAGTATATTCACAGTTTTGTGCAGATTCTTTCAAAAATCATTTGATAGATTACAACTAAATTAACATTTTAACAAAACTGAAGTTCATGGGTGAAAGTGGCAATGGATGCAAGAACATGAAACTGGCTCAGAAATTGAAAGCAGAGTTGGAATAAATCATTATTCATATTGAAGGAAAAAATAGCGTCCTCCAAGGAAATATATTAGGACCAGTTTAGGAAGGATGTGTAGGCTACTGAAAAGATATGTAGGCTACAGAAGGGATTCAGAGGATATTTATCAGAATGGTACTGTAGATAATGTTTCAGCTACTTGACAAGAATAGAGAAGCTGGGATAATCTCCTTGGAACAAGAAAGGTCAAGGGGAAGGTTCAATACTACTTCAGCTGGTGGATGACCAGTAGATTTAAACCAAATAGCAAAAGAACCAGAAGGGAAATGTGAAGAGAGTTTCTTATACAGCAGGTTATAATGCATTGTAATGCACTGTTGAAAAGATGATGGAAGCTAATTCAGTAGTAAATTTCTAAAAGGAATTAGATATTTGGAAATTAAGTGTTCGCAGAACTATGGAGAAAGGACAGCTGATAATTCAGTTAAAGAGTTACAACAAACTAAATTACTTTATTCTATGCTGTAAACTTTAATGACTTATATCACTTAATTTAATGTTTTGATAAATATCTGATGCCATTTTAGATCACAATAGGACCAACATAAATGATTTAATTTGTAAAAAAAAAATGTTGGTTCTCAATGAAAAGAATGATTAAGAAGGTAAACCAGTAAACTTTGTGAACTCAATCGTCTGCAAGGAGTTTTGACCACAGCAGAAAAAGACACAAAGTGCTGAAGTAACTCAGAGGGTCAGACAGCTTCTCCGGAGAACATGAATAGGTGACATTTTGGGTCAGGACTCTTCCTCAGACTGCTGAGGAGGAGAACTACTTCAAAGTAGGCATACCTTAAGGAGATTTCACAGTGGGGCAGTAAAATATAGAAACATGGAACTACATTCTGAAGAAGGGTACCAAACCAAAATGTCCTATCCATGTTCTTCAGAGATGCTGCCTGACCCGCTGAGTTACTCCAGCACATAGTGTCCTTTTTGTAAACCAGCATCTGCAATTCCTTGTTTCTTCAAAGATCCAGCAGTTGTTTAATAACCAAAATCTGGTAATAATTAGCTTCATATATCAAATCATAAATCTGAAAAAATAATATGGAAAAACATTATCTGTTTGGAAAATTGAGATGTTTGCCAGAATTAAATGGGGTTGGATCTCGCAATGTTAAGATTTTATCTGCAGGGCTCAACATGACACATGATGTGTGCACACTCATTCTACCCTGGGTAATGACTGTATAGAAAATTGATTATGACACACACTCTCCGAAATCAATGTTAGGCCTCATTTTGGAACTTTTTGTCCACTCTATTTTCAAATGGCTCCGTTTTGTTTCAGCATTAGAACAACAGAAGAAGACCAACTGCCACAACAAATGTTAAAAATGTTACTGTCATTGTGGAGTTTAAAGAAACCGAAGCACCCTTCCTGGTTCCACTGTGAAACTACGAGCTGATGTCGGCTGCAGCAATACCATATTCTCCCCACATCCTACATTCGTCCCTATTCATCATGAACATGAGGTTACAATCTCTTCTGGGAAGTTTTCTGTTCTTTTCAAGCCATTACACCTAGCCTTGGGCAGAGTTGAGTATAGGAGCAAAGAGGTCCTTCTACAGTTGTACCGGGCCCTGGTGAGACCGCACCTGGAGTACTGTGTGCAGTTTTGGTCTCCAAATTTGAGGAAGGATATTCTTGCTGTGGAGGACGTGCAGCGTAGGTTCACTAGGTTAATTCCCGGAATGGCGGGACTGTCGTATGTTGAAAGGCTGGAGCGATTGGGCTTGTATACACTGGAATTTAGAAGGATGAGGGGGGATCTTATTGAAACATATAAGATAATTAGGGGATTGGACACATTAGAGGCAGGAAACATGTTCCCAATGTTGGGGGAGTCCAGAACAAGGGGCCACAGTTTAAGAATAAGGGGTAGGCCATTTAGAACGGAGATGAGGAAGAACTTTTTCAGTCAGAGAGTGGTGAAGGTGTGGAATTCTCTGCCTCAGAAGGCAGTGGAGGCCAGTTCGTTGGATGCTTTCAAGAGAGAGCTGGATAGAGCTCTTAAGGATAGCGGAGTGAGGGGGTATGGGGAGAAGGCAGGAACGGGGTACTGATTGAGAGTGATCAGCCATGATCGCATTGAATGGCGGTGCTGGCTCGAAGGGCTGAATGGCCTACTCCTGCACCTATTGTCTATTGTCTATTGTCTATTGTCTATTGTCTATTGTCTATTGTCTATTCATCCCACTGAATGTAACCATATAATGCTGGGTAACAAATTTAATCTGGTCCTTCAGCTTCAAAATGACAATTGCTGTTAGCTTTGGATTTGTTCCATTGATAATAATGTTAGTGATGGATCTCCTTGGATTGGTAGGTGCTGTCAGAGTAACCTGCATAAATAACTGCAGTGCAATTGTGCAGTGGTGATGGAGGGAATGAATGTTCAGGGTGATGGATGCGGTGCTAATTAAGGTGGCTGCTTTGTGCTGGATGATGTAAAGCTTCTTGGAGCTGCTCTTGTAGAGTCAAGTTGAGAGAATCCTATCATGTTCCTGACCTGTGCCTTGTAAAGAGTGGAAAGCCCTTGAGCTGTCAGGAAGTGAGTCATTTGTTGCAAGATACCCAATCTCTGACCTACTGTTGTAGCCACAGTATTTATGTGGCTGATGTAGTTGAGTTTCTGGTAAAGGGTGACCTCCAGGATAATACCAATGAATGTCAAGATGGGTGGTTACATTCTCTTGTTGGAAACAGTCATTACTTAAACTATTATGCCTCAAACTGAGTGCAAATTTATTTTGACTTTACCTTGCATGTCTCCATAACATAAGAACAGATTAATGTTTAAAATTTGTTAAGAATATGTTTACTCTTATGTATTATAGAGAATATTACATTTCCACATTTTTGAAAATGTGTGAATGCAGGATGCAATAGCAGGCACAATGATTTTGCAGATTCGTCATTGTAGTTCTGCTACATTGAATTAACAGGAAGCAATGTTGCATTGAAATGGTTAAACTATATTGGTAGTCTTCAATATCCCAACCTCAGTGAACAATCTGAATTTATCTTATTAACTTGATTATGTCTTTATTCACAGACATTACTCAGAGTGGATAGTGATGTTTGGGCCACATCCACCATCCATGCATAATTTAATATAGTCTGCTTAGTGCATCTCAGTCTTTCACGACTGAGAGCCCAATTTGGAAGGTAAGTGCCTGCCTTGAGATAAAAGCAATCTGCCTTTCTAATCTGAGGCAGGAAGCAATCCTGAGCGAAGAGGAAATGGCATTTTGATCAATGTGCTCATCTCCCTGACAAACACGCTGAAAGTAGGTGCTTTAATATATCATAGCAAAGAAACATCAATGATATTGGTGCAGAATATCAGCATAAAGCACCCCACACAGTTCAGAATGTCAGCTTATTCTGGTAAAATGATGAAAAAACTAGTTACTCTATCTAATAGAGTCGAGCATGATCTCCTGCTGCATCCACATAGGCAACTGTGGATGACAATGAAATCAAGAATATTGTTTAAAATGTCACGTTTACTTCAAGTAATGTCCCTGTTACCTACTGCTCGCATTAAACTGTTCACATCATTCAAGCAGAAAAACAGTTGAATGTTGAAAATCAAAAAATTACAGAAGCTGGAAATCTGAAATAGAAACAAAAAAAAATCTGTGAATACTCAGCAGGTCAGGCAGCATCTGTGGAAGAGAAACAGAATTAACAAAGTTAAAATTAAAGACGCATCATAAAATGTGAAACATTCAATGTTTCTTTATCCACGTATGTTGCCCGGCCTGTTGGAAACATAGAAAATAGGTGCAGGAGGAGGCCATTCAGCCCTTCGAGCCAGCACTGCCATTCATTGTGATCATGGCTGATCCTCCACAATCAATAACCCATGCCTGATTTCTCCCCATATCCCTTGATTCCACTAGCCTCTAGAGCTCTATCTAACTCTCTGGGGTCCCAACATTTTCCGTTAACATTAAAGATCTGGTCAGAAGACCTTCAGTCAATTCAACAACCTCGGCACCCCAGCAAAATTTTCCTTCAGTCAGCAGTCTGCTCTCACCATTGGTAATCCAGGCGTGGCAATCTGAGTCAGCACTCCTACACTATGACAGTAGTGGAAACCATAGCCAGGAGCAAAAATGCCACAGAGCATTTTCCACATGCTCCCCCTTCCTACAGAGTCTGTTATCCAGATGTTGCTACCATAACCACTAGTTATGCCAGTCCAAATACTTGCCATAAGTAAAGGTCGTTCATTGAGGAGTCTGGGGTTTAGGTGCAGTTGATCATCTACTTCAGAAAGATTTGCAACCAAGCTTCAATTGCATTCCAGATACAAGACTGGTCAATTATCTGGATCCTTCCTGCTTAGCGTAAGGTACAAATGCATTTGGAAGCAGATAGCTTTCAATTGGCAACTCGAGCAGTTGTTTAATGCTTTACACCGGAGAGCCAAAACTAGCATTTCCTTTCCCATGGCAACAGAAGCATAATGAGACTGGTAGACACAAAATTCTGGAGTGAGTCAGCAGGTCAGGCAGCACCTCAGGAGAGAAAGAATGGGTGACGTTTCGGGTCGAGTCTGTTCTTCAGACTGAGGATCGCCGACCTTTTCCGCCTCACCGATGACGCCGACCCTAGCTGCCTCCCCAGCCATCCGCTGACCGGGACTACCGATGCTTCGTCCACTGACACAGACTCCAGTCCCCCATCGGCCTTCACCAACGACTCTGCCGACCCTTGTCACTCCACCACTCACTAATAGGCCACAGCCGTCGCCTTATCCGAGTCCCAGGCTCACAGTCTTCACGATGCAGAGTCCAACACCAGGGGGCCTGACTGTGCTGAGTCCTACTGCTCCCCCTTCCTACAGGGAACCTCAGTGGGAATTCCACTGGTTCGTCCCCTTCCCCTTTTAGCCAGGTGGCCCCAGCTACTCCCCACCCATGCAATAATCCTTATTCCTCCCCTCCTCTCTGAACACCCACCATTCCCCCACCAGACATCGCCTCGGCCTCCATCTACTCACCTGCCCTCAGCCGACCCCAACTTCCACCCTTGCTGTGTGTTCACCATCCCCCATGACCTCCCCCTTTCTGATACGGAACGGTCTGTCCTCAGCAGAGGCCTCACCTTTGTTCCCCTCCGCCCCCACCTCAACGAGTTCCAGGTCCGCCATGATGTAGAGCTCTTCTTCCGTCGCCACCACCTCCGAGCCTTTTTCTATGGGAAGGAGTCCTCACCACCCAGTGATGACCTCTTCACCTGTCTCCCTCATCTTGGACTCCTCCGGATGGCCCTCTACTTTCATTAGACCTTTTCATTTCCAACTGCTGGCGGGACATCAACCGCCTCAAATTTTCCACTCCCCTGACTTACTCTAACCTCTCCCCCCATGAACGTACAGCCCTCCGCTCACTCTGCAGCAACCCCGACTGGATAATCAAACCCGCTGACAAGGGAGGTGCCATGGTAGTTTGGCACGCTGATTTGTCAAAAGAGTTTGACAAATGTTTGACTTAAGAGTGACGTAAAATAGGCCAGGTGACAACTCTCAGACACCTCCTCCTACTTATCCTTGGACCATGACCCCACAGATGAGCACCAGGCCTTAATCTCAATCACCATTACTGATTTCATCACTTCCGGTTCTCTGCCCTCTAAAGACTCCAACCTTATCGTTCCCCAGCCCAGCAGGGCCCGATTTTATCTTCTCCCCATCAGTCTGAAGAAGGGTCTCGACCCGAAACGTCACCCATTCCTTCTCTCCAGAGATGCTGCCTGACCCGCTGAGTTACACCAGAATTTTGTGTCTACCTTCGATTTAAACCAGCATCTGCAGTTTTTTTTCCTAAGCATAATGAGACTGATCAATTAGACCTGGCTATCATACCTTCTAAACAACATCAGAGATAGATGACAGCTATGTAGCCTCTGGAAGGGCAAGTCCTGTCCTGTTGCTATCAAAATGGCAAATAAAATATATTTTTACTTTGATGTGAAGCTGGAAGAAGTCAGAATACTTGACAGACCAACATTGAGTTGGGAGAAACCATCAGTGGGACGAAGAACAGAGGCATTTTGCCAATTTTTAAAAAATGGTAGAGTCTTAACGGCCATAAAGACCCACTGTCCTGGTGACATCACTAGATTGGAGATGCAGGGATCGGACGATGTGTCAATGTTCTCAACCGCTGCTCAACCACTCTGTCGCTGCAGGCTGCATCCATCTTATCAACATGTGGGCTGTCATCAAATTTTTGAAAGAGAGGAACAAGAGAATGGATAGTTGCAATGATCATTAAAATTGACTTTTATTAAAGTCAATAAAGGTTGTGCTAAACCACCGTGAAACGCATGGCTGCACTTCTCAAACCACACAGGGAAGAGTTTGACAAATGGTTGACTTAAGGGTGAAGTAAAATACTTTATGCTGAGAATGTAGCTCACCTGAGCTGACAAGTGGCAATAGTTATTGCTGATGGGGACTGAATTGGGGACCTGTACATTTGTGCAGATTGCATTTGAAAGTGGCTCATTCTCCATGGAAATGTTTATGACAGTACAGAAGTCTGAATGATGACTGGAATGGTCTTTTACACAGCAATGGAAAAGTGAAACTCAAAAAAGGACAAATATTGCTGGAGTAACTCAACGGGTCAAGCAGCATTTCTGGAGAACATGCATAGGTGATGTTTCCCTTCTTCAAACTAATTGTAGTGGAGGTGGGGGTGGGGAGAAAGATGGGTCAGGATAAAGCTGGTAAGTGATAGATTGTTACACTTATGGGAGGGGGGGTTGATAGGCAGACGGTTGGAAGAAGGCAAGAGATGAACAGACAAAAGGTGTGAGATACAGATAGAAGAAGTGCAAAGAAGTTTCATTCTTCCCACCTTACAATCAGCCTGAAGAAGTGCCTCAACCCAAAACACCACCCAGCCATATTCTCTGAGCCACCGAGTTATTCAAGCATTTTGTGTCCTTTTTGTAAACCCGCATCTACAGTTCTTGCACAAAGGGACACAAAGTGCTGGAGTAACTCAGCAGGTCAGGCAGCATCTCTGCAGAACAAGGATCGGTGATGCTTCGGGTCGAGTTACTCCAGTACTTTGTGTTGTTTGGTGCATTAACCAGTATCTGCAATTCTTTGTTTCTGCAGTTCCTGTTTCTCCTAACTGAAACTCAAAGCCTCTTCATCCTTTTTGCAGGTTTACAGAGTGAAGAGCCAGCTTTGGAGCTGGAGCCTGAGGTTGGCATTGACATCTCTGACTCAGAGCAACCCACTCAGATGAAGCAACAAGCTTCACAATCACCCACTGTCACTTATCCGGAAATAATGATCTGATAGTAACTGGACAGTGATTTTCTTATTCCTATGCTTCTGCATCATGATGCATCAGGATCCATGACCGTGGTGATCTTTTTTTGAATCCCTCTGAAGTCTCTAAATCCCTCCTTGTCAGTTGTTGACCTAGTATGTCACAAACATGAATAAACAACCTGCATCATTTCTTTTGATAGACAATAGACAATAGGTGCAGGAGGAGGCCATTCGGCCTTTCGAGCCAGCACCGCCAATCAATGTGATCATGGCTGATCATTCTCAATCAGTACCCCGTTCCAGCCTTCTCCCCATACCCCCTGACTCCGCTATCCTTAAGAGCTCTATCCAGCTCTCTCTTGAATGCATTCAGAGAATTGGCCTCCACTGCCTTCTGAGGCAGAGAATTCCACAGATTCACAACTCTCTGACTGAAAAGGTTTTTCCTCATCTCAGTTCTAAATGGCCTACCCCTTATTCTTAAACTGTGGCCACTTGTTCTGGACACCCCCAACATTGGGAACATGTTTCCTGCCTCTAACGTGTCCAACCCCTTAATAATCTTATACGTTTCGATAAGATCTCCTCTCATCCTTCCAAATTCCAGTGTATACAAGCCTAGTCGCTCCAGTCTTTTAACATATGAAAGTCCCGCCATTCCGGGAATTAACCTAGTAAACCTACGCTGCACGCCCTCAATAGCAAGAATATCCTTCCTCAAATTTGGAGACCAAAACTGCACACAGTATTCCAGGTGCGGTCTCACTAGGGCCTGTACAACTGCAGAAGGACCTCTTTGCTCCTATACTCAACTCCTCGTGTTATGAAGGCCAACATTCCATTGGCTTTCTTCACTGCCTGCTGTACCTGCATGCTTCCTTTCAGTGACTGATGCACTAGGACACCCAGATCTCGTTGTACGCCCCCTGTTCCTAACTTGACACCATTCAGATAATACTCTGCCTTCCTATTCTTACCACCACAGTGGATAACCTCACACTTATCCACATTAAACTGCATCTGCCATGCATCCGCCCACTCACACAACCTGTCCAAGTCACCCTGCAACCTCATAGCATCTTCCTCACAGCATATTACTGCCATGAAATGAGGATCACACATTGATGACTTCTGAGGTCTCATGTTCACCAACAGCAGCTCGTGCGAGATGCTGGAACTATGCTCACTGTTGAGGTGCTCTCCGCAGGACACAAATCATGTTGAATGCCACTTAGTGGCAATCTGGAGATCAGAAGCCTGGGAAAATTACATCGCACAACTAGAGCATATTCTAGAGAGAAGTAAATCAGTGGAGTATCCACTCTTTTGAAGTGTTCTTATTACTGCCATGAAATGAGGATCACACATTATTCAAGAGGTCCAATGCGATATTGCACTTGAGTTGCATAACAGCCAGTAACCTCAATAAGCATTCACTCAACAGTTAAAAAAAAACGATAAACCTTGTGGCTAAAGTTGCTGAATTTGATAAATTTGCTGCTCCTCATATTGCAGCATAGGAAAGGAAACTAGCGCAATATTGAGGATTCAGCAACGGCAGAGGGAATGCATGGCACATTTTGTGAAGTGCCACAAATCACGTTTTAAACATACTAAAACAGATGTGCATAGTGAACAGTTAAATTTACAGTGACGGCGAAAGGGCACAGCGGTAGAGGTGCTGCTTCAGTGGAGACCCGGGTTCCTGGGAGACCCAGGTTCACGGAGACCCGAGTTCGATCCGGATAATGGGTGCTGTCCGTATGGAGTTTGTATGTTCTCCCTGTGATCTGATGGGTTTCCTCCAGGTGCTCCAGCTTCCTCCCACATTGCAAAGACGTGCAGGTCTGTCAGTTATTTAGCTTCAGTAAATTGGCCATGGTGGTTGGCGCGGACTCGATGGGCCGAAGGGCCTGTTACTACACTGTATCTCTAAACTAAACTAAACTTGTACAAAATGTGTTGGAAGGAACTGCAGATGCTGGTTTACACTGAAGATAGACACAAAATGCTGGAGTAACCAAGTGGGACAGGCAGCATCTCCGGAGAGGAATGGGTGCCGTTTCTGAAGAAGGGTCTCGAGCCGAAATGTCACCCATTCCTTCTCTCCAGTAATGCTGCCTGTCCCGCTGAGTTACTCCAACATTTACCACCCTGTGTGTGAATAGCTTACCTCAGATCTTCATCTGTATTGAACATATTTCAGGAAGAACTAATTAGCACGGTGAAACAGTGGTAGAGTTGCTGTCTTACAGCGCTTGAAACCTAGGTTTGCTCCTGAATATGGGTACTATCTGTACGGAGTTAACGTTCTCCACATGACCACATGGGTTTTTCCCAGGTGCTCTGGTTTGCTCTCACATTCCAAAGACAAACAGGTTTGTAGGTTGATTGAATTCAGGAAAAAAAATTGTAAATGTTCCTAGTGTGTAGGATAGTGTTAGTGTACTGGGATCACTGGTCAGTGGGCCAAAGGGCCTGTTTCCGTGCTAAACAAAACCCCATATATAACATGTCTGAGTGCAAAACAATTTGCTACAGAATGCTTCAAGATGTATATCAGCTCATACAGTTTAGTGATCTCATGATCAGAAAAATATATCTGATTGTTATCCATTTCTTGTATGCTTGATTAACTCAGTTATTATTTTACTATTGCAATTATATTTTAGTTTGAAATTCCAGCAGGATCATCGCTGAATTTGGACGAAATATACAAAGTTGTTCAAGAAGATACATCTCACAATCAAAACATACAAGTTCAGATATCTCATGTCTAAGACATATACCGATTAATCATAATAATTTGTACTGCTCCACCAATTTCCTTGCAGCTTTCTATTTTTGGTTATCAGTCAGTTACCCATCTGGGCCACAGACAGCACTCTTCTACGTGGTCATATTATCCATCTAATCTGGATGTACATGTTCTGCTTTTTCTCTTAATCAAGTACAGAAATTCTTCATTTCATAACTAGGTGATATTTAACTTGTTTTTTAGTAAGATGAACAGCATTTCTGCTGGTGTTTTCGAACTCAATGATTGTAAGTTAGCTTTAAGCGTCTGTCAGTACTGGAACTTCCAAAGGGCTTAGTTTAAAGTAGTTAACTTTAAGTGTCAGCAAATAATTAATTTCCATTTAACGTGCTTTATGGAAATAATAGACTTTAATTCACTTTTTAAAAAATGTTAACTGAAATAACAGGATTCAACTTTCATCTAGAGCAATCAATTTGTAAAAAAAATGCTTGGAATCCTGAACAGATGTCCCAGGAATGCCTTCAAATTGCACACCAGAGGCTTTCCACCCATCGCATCCCATCCATTCCCCTTCCCAACACGGCCTTGTGCGCATTGCTCTCTACATTCATTTTGCAACACATTTTTCATAAAGATGAAACTATTTGCGAATGTGCCTTTATCTTCACAGTGAATTCCAATAATTCTTGAGGGAATTACCAATCTATCTATCTGTATATTACTAAACCTCTCTGTTTGTTTGTGTGTATATTAATTGTATATTATTTGGGGCTGGACACAGCCAAAACGGTACACAATAGCGCGACAATTTTAGGCCTACCTTACTCACCATTGTCCTGGGGTTTCAATAAATGTTTTTTGTTTTTTTTAATCACTTAATCTTTCAAAATCTCTTTTTAAAGTTTAAAAAAATCACTTTTTTCCCCCTTTAGCCGTCACCTGCGTATGACGTTATAATGGGAAGTCCGAGTCCGTGCCTGCGCAGTTGGGACCCTTTGATATGATCAAGGCTTGCCAGTTCAGCACCAGCGCCTGCGCAGTGGGGGAGGGTTGCATTGTGTGGTCAGCTTTGGTGCCTGCGCAGTGGGAGAGGGTTTCGTTGTGTGCTCAGCTTCAGATTGTGCGCAGTAGGGGGAGGGTTGCCGTTTTTTGCTCAGCTCCGGAACGTCTGCGACTGCACAGTTGCGACCCGTTGATATGATCAAGGCTGGCCGCCGGGGAGTGGGGGTAGGGGGAAGAGGAGTGGGGGTGGGGGGGAGGGGAGAGGGAGTAGTGGGGGGAGGGGAGTGGAGGGGGCGGGGGAGTGGGGGGGAGAGGGGAGTGGGGAGGCAGGTGGGGGGGCGAGTGGGGGTGGGGGTTGGGGGCAGTGGAGGAGTAGGGCTGGGGAGGGGAGGTGAGTGGGGGTGGGGGGAGGGGAGAGGAGGGGGAGTGGGGGGGAATACGGGAGGGGAGGGGTGGGGGGAGTGGGATTGGAAGGGGGGTGGGGGAAGGGGAGTGGGTGGTGGGGATGGGGGAGAGGGGCAGTGGGGAGTAGGGGAGGGGAGGGGGAGTGGGGAGGGGAGGGGGTGAGTGGGGGGGAGGGGGGAGTGGGGGTGGGTGGAGGGGGAGTGGGGGATGGAGTGGGTGAGTTGGAGGGAGGAGGGAGGGATAAGTGGGATTGAGTGGGTGAGTGGGGGAGGGTGAGGGTGCTAGACCAATATAGGAGAGGCTTTGGGTCCACGGCCCGCTCTGGCTGCAGCACTGGCACCATGGGGCTGTGAGTGGCACCCTCTCCCCTTCCCTGTCGCCCTCCTCTACGAGGAATGGGCCTAACGGGTCCACTTGGTCTAGTAACTTCTAAAACCTTAATGGTCTTCAAAGTCTTAAAACGACAATTGCTTGAAACCTGCAAAATATCTAGAGCAGAACTTGCTACATTGATTTATCTCTCATTCTTTTTCATTATTAAGCTTGCATTAACAAATCTGGAGTCCTTGGCTCCAACATTTATGTTTGTACAGCTCCTAAAATATTAACCAGAGCCATCCCCTTTTCATTTATATCCTAGGAGATTTAGGGCCTGTCCAATTTGTTCCAGCCTAGTGTATTAATACTTTTTTTAATCGTGCTTTATTGATGCCTGCGAGAGTTATCGGGTCTAGTATACTGGATCTGGAACCATTTCAGTCTTCATTCACAAAAAAATATAAAGAGTTCATCATCGTAGTCATTATTACCTGATTTTCTTACCCACAGCCCACCTCCGTTCAATGTAATGTCTGGGATGAACAGCGATTTCAGTGAAGAAAGCATAGAGGAGAGGAGGCTATTTAATGGGGATTTTATATCTATTTGGTTGGTTTAACGTTGCTGAGGTTAATAGGAAAAGGCTAGAGAACCACTAATAAGTTGTTACACTTCCTCTTATCAGTATTGGAGCATGAATTACTACTGCTTCAAAGAATGGTCAGTGAAGGACACTGCATTACATTTGCTAAGTAATAGTGCAATAATATTTGAAGCAGAGAAATTTACAGAACTCTGAAGAAGGTGCAATTTGGTTGAGTTAAATAAGAATGCTTTGAACAACTAGACTAGATAAGCACAACAGTCTGCTTTCAATACCATTACCTCAACCAAGCTCATCTCCAAACCATGGGACTTGGAGTCAACACTCATCTCTGCAACTGGGTCCTCAACTTCCTGACCAACAGGCCACAATCAATGAGAATAGGTGACAAACCATCCTCTATGACAACCCTCAACACTGGCACTCTGCAAGGATCCGTTCTCAGCCCCCTTCTTTACTCTTTATGCACCCACGACCGTGCACCCAAATACAAATCGAACCCAATTCGCAGACGACACCACCGTAGTGGGCCGGATATCAAATAATGATGAGAAGGAGCACGGGAAAGAGATTGAGAACGTTGTAACCTGGTGCCAACCTTTCCCTCAAGCAAAGTCAGCAAGACAAAGGAGATTGTGATCGACTTCAGGAAGCAAAGCGGGTTACACATACCCTGACATATTTTGACAACACCGAAGTAGATATGGTTGAAAGCCTCAAGTTTTTAGGAGTAAATATTACCTGCAAATTGTGCTGGACCAACCATAACAAAGCAATGGCCAAGCTCACCAACACCTCTACTTCCTTAGAAGGTTTAGGAACTTCGGCATTTCCCCAACACCTCTCACCAACTTCTACAGAAGTGCCGTAGAAAGTATTGGGAACAGCTCCATCGAAGACCGCAAGAAATTGCAGAGAATTATGGACGCAGCCCAGACAATCACACTTGTACTAAGGATTCTCTTTATCCTGTATCTGTACACTGTGGATGGATTGACTGTAATCATGTATAGTCTTTCCGCTAACCAGGTAGCATGCAACAAAAAAGCTTTTCACTGTTCCTCGGTATATGTGGCAATAAACGACACTGAACCAAGTATGTCCATCAATTTCTATGGTTTTGCAATCACTACTACCTTAGCTCATTTCTAAGAATTATTTACATCCCTCTTGATCCAATGATTTATCTGCACAGCTTCAATTTCACTTGTTTTGTTTATTTTGCACTAACGAGGTATGATTCCAAGTCCATAATACTTTTCTACCAAAATACAAGGTGCTGGAGGAACTCAATGGGTTAGGTAGTGTCTGTGAAGGAAATGGACAGACAATGTTTCAGGTCAGGACACTTTTTTTTACCAGCTATTCTCTTGAGTGGACTGATGTATGCCACAGTGCAATGAACATAACTAGTTTGCTCCCTTAATACATCAACATTTACATATCAAAATGCTGGATTTCTATCCACGACCATAATTATTGGTGCTTCAATACTGAGGCCAGCCAAAGGGATGAAAAGCACCCACATAAGCTAACATACAATTTATAATACATGTAATATAAACCAGTCACAGCAAGGCACATATTGATGTTGCATATAGTTCCTGTTAATACTGTTCAAGATCCCACCTGCCTCAGATAGACAAAATAGTTTCAAACTAATGCATTTAGACCAAACATGCCTAATCCATGACCATGGGTCCATTCTTAGATCCAATCTACTCTTTATCTACAATCTGCTTCTGGTAATATTATCCATATAAATGTTTTAGCAGAAGCTGTCTGAAGTTCTTTCCTACAATCCACTTATCATTGATAGAAAGAAGAGCTTTGGAAGTGGGTTTTAAATGGACTTGTGTTGTTTATTGACCATCACTGGCATTTCATAAAAAAATAAAGCATTAATAATCGTCTAACTATCTCTCTTCACCTTCAACCCCCTCCCCATCCCCACCCCTCCTCACCATTTTTCCCCAACCATTGGCAACTCCATCTAAAGATAAAGTAATATTTACACTCCAAGCTATTCCATGTACATTAGGATTGTATAACTGCAGAAGATTCAAAACAACTGTCAGTTAGCATTTCAGCTCAAAGCAACTGTTGAAAGGGTCCAGTCGGGAAATACCCAGAGTGCATCCTTCACTGGCCAATTTCTTTAAAACAATAGTTCCAATTGATCCCCTGTCAGAGCAAAGTTGTTTGATTAGATTCGGGAAACGGATAAACAGTTCAAAACTTGGAATTAAGCCACGTTACAGCAATTCATAAGAGAAATCAAAGTGCGCTCTCTTCAGCAGTTAGTCTTATTGAATTTTAACGGTGAAATATTCATAGAAGTGTAGTGTAGCACTCAGATGTTAAACAAATGTAAACTAGATTCATCAAAAATAGATTCATTGTCTACCATGATAAAAGTGGGCCTGGAATGTATTTCAGTGGTTCAACCACTACACACTCATACCCGCTCATACCTTGTCTCCCACTCAAACGTCCTCAGCAAAGCCAATTCTGACCTGAAGTGCAATCCCCTAATCCCATCAAAATGATTTGAGATCCACATCTACCGGCTGAACAAGTAATCAAAGCTATCAAGAAGATTGAATGTTTGAGTTTCTAAGATCTTCATAGCCATTGAAAAGCATCTAAGGACTATTACAACAACCTTGCTCTCAACATTAGTAAGACCAAGGAAATGATTATGGACTTTGGAAGAGGTAGGACGAGGATCCACAAATCTGTCTTCATCAACGAGAGAGTGGTGGAGAGTCAAAAGCTTCAAATTCCTGTACATGCTTAACTCTGGAGATCTGTCCTGAACCCAGCACATTGATGCAATCTTAAAGAAAGCTCATCAACGCCTCTACTTCCTTAGAAGATTGAGGAGATTTGGTATGTCAACAAATACTCTCTTGAACTTCTCCAGGTATAGGGCAGCGGGCATATTGATTGGTTGCATTACGGCTTGGTTCGGCAACTCGAACACCCAGGAATGACGAAGTTGGCAAATGCTGTATCCAAATACTGTTTCAAAAACCTTCTTGGATACACCGAACAAATTCATCATGTGGAGTCCAGCATTGGAGCAATCAGGAGATTCAGCATATGCATGTGCTTGTGCAGTTAAAAAAATTGTATATTTGCAAAGATAAAAGTTACTGTTTTGTTGTGGTGTTTTGAGTCATTATGAATTTGTCCCTTTTTTTTTGCTTAAATCTACTGGAGGTTATTTTATATGTTTTAATGTTGCAGTTAATTTGAGTCTTCAAAGATTTAACAAAGCTATTCTCTTAATAACCTTACTTGCGTCAGTTTCTGTTGGTTTAAAAATTTGTTGATCAGGTGATGAATGCCAAAATAAATCGGACCTGATCCCCACATGGGAGTTAAATTGACACATGTAGTTAAGATGACAATTTCATTAGAAACCTCTCAAGGTTTGTGGCTGTTTATCTGAGGGTGTTAACTCGGTTTCCTCCAACTATGCAGTAGTCCGAAGATAGACACAATATACTGGAGTGACTCAGCGGGTCAGGCAGATAGATCTCTGGAGAGAAGGAATGGGTGACGTTTCAGGTCAAGACCTTTCCAGTAGTCTGATCCCTGAACACATCATATGCACCTCAACAAATCTGATGAACATAAGATCAATGGAAATAACCAGAAAGAATGATAATGTGAAGTTATAGGAAATCTCTTTGATTCCCATAAAGAGATTTATAATAGATCTTTTCAAAGATTGTGATTACAGACTTTCAGTGTTTGCATAATAACAATTGATGGCAGCTACGATTATAGCTGTTATAAATATTGGCATCCTCATTAAAACCTGGATTCCATTGGTTGCCAATAATACAGATGAGAGAGAAATCTTACTCTTGTTGCACATTCTAGAAGATATGTTACAATGATATATGTATTCTATATGGAATTAACACAGATTTTGTTCTAATGTGCATGTTTTGCAACAGTAAATAATAGAAAATGGATGAAGTACCTGTAATATATGTTGATAGTGACAGTGAGTTCTTGCACTAGTACAGAGGCTTGTGAAGGTACTCCCACACTGCTGTTGGATGGGATTTCCCATCAATGATGAAGGAACGGCATCGTGCAGTACTGAGCCTTCCACAAGGCCCAGTGTTCCCTCTCCTTGTCTCACAGCGCTATCCTGGACATCTCGACTGCTGGAATGGTGAAGGGCCTCATTCTCAGCGAGATCACTGAAAATTTGTGGCAGAGGTGGAGGTGATGGGGTGAAGAATGGTTCAGCCTTAGTTAGATTCTGCAAACAGAGGAAGGAGAGTGATCTGTCTCAGTGAAAATACAGGAGGGGTGTGTGGGAGGAGGCTCGATGTCAGTAAGACCCTAAGAAGAGGTCTGAAAAAAGGCAATGGGATCACTTACCTCAAATGTCCTGTGCTATTGGTCACCAAATTTTAAGTGTGATTATCAGCCTGAAACAAAAGGCAAGGCATTGGACATCTGATATGTGGTAAGTAAAATTGCTGATCCCATGGTAAACGGATTTCCTTTGAAGAATGAGCCCTTGGCATGCCTGGATAAGCAGTCTTCACCAAATGGTGTACTACCACTGAATGTGGGCAGCCTACTGCTGGTCAGAAGATCTGGCTGCTACATTCACTGCATTAGAGTCAAAGCCTGTGACAATGTTTCCTGCTCTTTATTCCACCACCTGAAAACTCTGAGACTCTTTACCTTCCTCAATTATAAATGTTCATGGTTTAATTACACAAATTCCATGGCATATCTTAAATTTTTCCAAACCTGACAAAGCACTCCTCATTATTTGTCCTCAGTGTGACCTGATAATGACCTCTATCAAATCACAAACATCTACATACCAAATTGACTAAATCTATCTTTTGCCTTTTTTTTCTTCAATGGGAATCTAAAGTTTTGAATCTTCAAGTGGAAGCATGAAAGAGCCTCTTCAAATACACATCCTCTTGGTTAAACCAGGTTCTCTTTTGTCGGGGGGACTGGCACTTAGCTGTTCTTTGTATAAAGAAGGATTTAGTAAAAGATGATTTAGTGTACAACAGTTGCCCGAGGAAATGCCGAGCTTCTCTGTGGAATTCAATGACACAGACCGTCAGTTCAAGACAGCACTACCTATGGGTTTAGGTTTGACAGTTCTGGAAGTAATTTTGAAATTTAGTCAACATGAACATTAACCCAGGAACACAAGTTTCCTCTTCTCACTTTGTGATGTTTTTATGCCAGTTGAGGACAGGAAAGGGAAACAAAGGCTCCAACTAAACTAATGCCTGAATGAAAACTTTGGAGAATAGTAGGCAGTGTCTTCAGCCGCACTAGAGTACAGGAATACTAATAGCAGTGCCTGCTGTGAGAGAGCATGCTCACTTTGGAACACAGAGAAAGTGCACTTGGCAGACTTCCTACAACGGTTTGAGCTTTTTTTTTTCCGCATTTTCCCCATACAGATGAGAAGCCATTTTCTCCATCTCTTACTCAGTATTTTAATCTCAAGTAAGGTTTGGAATTCAAATACAAGAGTAACTATTGCAGCACAAAATAGACAGCACAAAATACTCAGTGCTATAGCAGTTAAATTACCAGACCAATAATCCAGAGGCCGGAATTGAAAAGTAGATTTGCTGCCTTACAGCGCCAGAGGTTCAATCTTGACTACGCGTACTGGCTGTATGGAGTTTGTACGTTCTCCCTATGACCTGCATAGGTTTTCTCCGGGAGCTCCGGTTTCTTCCCACGCTCCAAAGGCGTACAGGATTGTAGGCTTATTGCCTTGGTGTAAATGTAAAAATTGTCCCTCGTGTGTGGAGGATAGTGTTAGTGTGCAGGGATCACTGGTCAGCATGGACACGGTAGGCCGAAGGGGCTGTTTCCATGTTGTATCTCTAAACTAAACTAAACTAAAGGCAGTTCATCATCATTGCCTTAATGAGAATTAAGGATGGGGAATAAATATCGGTCTATCTGGCAATGTCTAAATCTTGAACTTTTGTTTTCAATGATCCACAATCAAGAGGATCCACAATTAATCTAAAGCAGGAATAAATTACTATAGTGACATATTTCTTTATTTGGTTCCATCAAGTCCATGATAGGTCATGGAGCTATTCCATTCCCTTGTTAATTTTCCCTGTGCTCTATCCCTGCCCATTCCAACAACTCCCTCAGATTCGAGCACTCAGCTAAGTATTAGGGACAATTTACAATGAATGAATCTACCAATTGGATATTCAATTCAATACTTTATTACAGACTCAAGGTCCAGGTAAAGGCCAAGACACTACACATAATAAACACACAGAAGCTACATACAAGTTACATATAAAAGCACAGTAAGTTACTAACAAGTTACTAACAAAAGCACAATAAATTACATACAAGCACAATGCATGGTTTAAAGCATCAGCCATTAGTGATCAACAACGGGACCATAAAAGAATGATAAAAGAAGGATAAAAAGAATGATGGAGAAATAGAATCCATAGAATGACAGAGATGTAGCCAGTGTCCAGACTACTGAGAGTGTTGATGTCCACAATATTTTGTTCCGGATACTAAAAAATGAATTAAAGAATATGATCAAAGACAGTTTAAAAGCAATCAGTGGTTGATCTAAAGTAAGAAATGTTCATATTTACACAGTCTCTTACAACCAGAGAATTAGGCCATTCTTTGCCATTCCTCCATTAAGTTTCCCTGTGTCTGATCCACTTCTCCATTTCTATCAAATTCTCCCACATTTTGCTCTCAATAATGGCCTGATCTTCTGAGAAAATTTGAAAGATCATAATGTTGGTGATTATATGAAAAGCGATAATCATCACAACTTAAAGACATGTCAAACACCAGCAGAAAAGCAGTGCATCTCCAATTGAGGAGAAAATATATCATAGCCCCAAATAAAGTCAAAACTGCACAATGAATAGAGAATCCAGCAAAGCCTTTGAATGGAGAAAATCCTTCATGGATTTAGACAGAGAACACAGCACATCATTGATTAAACAGAGGAGGCAACACAGTTCAGCAACAACTGAACATAGCCCACAATGATAACTACAACATAATGGAATATGATAGAAAACAGGGAGTTGATTGTTGACTTTTACTGAAACAATAAATATGCTTAATAAAACAAATTCAAATTTCCATTCACTCCCAGGAGAAAATATTAAGATGCTTTGCAAACCTGAAATGTTCCGTATACAGTGCATTCAGAAAGTATTCAGACCCCTTCACCTTTTCCACATTTTGATACGTTACAGCCTTATTTTAAAATGGATTAAATTCTTTCTTTTTTTAAATCGACAAGCTTGGCACACCTGTATTTGGGTCATTTCTCCCATTCTGCTCTGCAGATCCTCTCAAGCTCTGTCAGGTTGGATGGGGAGCATCGATGCACAGCTATTTTCAGGTCCCTCCAAAGGTGTTCGATCGGGTTCAAGTCCAGGCTCTGGCTGAGCCACTCAAGAACATTCAGACTTGTCATGAAGCCACTCCTGTGTTGACTTGGCTGTGTGCTTAAGGTCTTTGTCATGTTGGAAGGTGAACCTCCGCCCCAGTCTGAGGTCCAAAAGACTCTGGAGTAGGTTTTCTCTCTGTATTTCCCTGTATTTTGCTCCGTTCATCTTTCCCTCAATCCTGACTAGTCTCTCAGTTCCTGCCGCTGAAAAACATCCCCACAGCATGATGGTGCCACCACCATGCCTCACCGTAGGTATGGTATTGGCCAGGTGATGAGCGGTGCCTGGTTTCCTCTAAACGTGACACTTGGCATTCAGGCCAAATAATTCAATCTTGGTTTCATCAGACCAGAGAATCATGTTTCCCATGGTCTGAGGATCATGGTTTGCCTTTGGCAAACTCCAAGCGGGCTGTCATGTGCCTTTTACTGAGGAGTGGCTTCCGTCTGGCCACTCTACCATAAAGGCCTGATTGGTGCTGCAGATATAGTTGGCCTTCTGGAAGGTTCTCCAATCTTCACAGAGGAACTCTGGAGCTCTGTCAGAGTGACCATTGGGTTCTTGGTCACCTCCCTGACCAAGGCCCTTCTCCCCGATTGCTCAGTTTGGCCGGGCAGCCAGCTCTATGAAGAGTCCTGGTGGTTCCAAAGTTCTTCCATTTAAGAATGACAGAGGCCACTGTGCTCTTCTGGACCGACAATGCAGCAGAAATTGTTTTATACCCTTCCCCAGAACTGTGTCTCGACACAATCCTGTCTCGGAGGTCTGCAGACAATTTCTTCATGGCTTGGTTTTTGCTCTGAGATGGATTGTCAACTGTGGGACCTTATATACACAGGTGTGTGCCTTTCCAAATCATGTCCAATCAATTTAATTTACCACTGGTGGACTCCAATCAAGTTGTAGAAACATCTCAAGGATAATCAATGGAAACAGGATGAACCTAAGCTCAATTTTGAGTGTCATAGCAAAGGTTCTGAATACTTATGTAACTGTGATGTTTCAGTTATTTCTTTTTAATTACTTTGCAACAATTTCTAAACACCTGTTTTCGCTCCTTCATTCTGGGGTATTGTGCGTAGATTGATGATAAAAAAAAAGAATTTAATCCATTTTAAAATAAGGCTGTAACGTAAGAAAATGTGGAAAAAGTGAAAGGATCTGAATACTTTCTGAATGCACTGCACTTGGTTTCTCTAGGTTGTTAAAGGGAAATATCTGTTCAAATGTTTATCTTGGAATGGGAATAATTTCAGTGTTGTGAGCTCTTGTATTAAATCTCTGCTCATTCTTTCCTGTTTGTGTTTATATTAAATCATGAAGCAAGGAGACTGCTCTGAGGCACAACGATTTGCAAAATGGATATTTTTAACTGATGTTCTCAAGAAATCTCAATCCAAACATTTCTTGGCAAGGCATCAGGATGTTCCTCAGGATTCAGCTGCAATATGAACAATGGAGAAATTAATCTCTAGCAGTGAAAGCTGGTTCCAATCAACAAAGGAGTGCATTTTTTCTCTTTCCGCATACATTCCCTGGCCCATTAGCCAAATGTAATGGAAAATAAAATGTTTGTTTTTTCATCGCTGTCTATTTAGTATGCAAACATTTTTTAATAATTATAAATACATCAAGCCAAATATACACATTTCTTTAGGTATAATATTACGCTTAACATGTAATTTTCCAGTTTTACTTGGCTAAACTTCCATGTCTCATACACAGGCAAAGTTCCCGGCTGGTAGAACTAAGTCAGAAAATACCTCTTGGATCTTCCTTGTGCTTATTCCTTATCCTAACTTTATATTTGTAAGCATCGCAATGCAGGTAACACACTAAAACATTACTCACAGCTGATGCTTGCATCTGCACAGATCAAACAGTTTTTGTTGGTCTTATCCCCACTGAGAAGCTTCCTCTTTCCTTAAGCTGAAGTGCCTTCAACAATGTGATATGGTAGAAATCATGCATAGCTTGGGTCATACGTAAGAATGAGTAGAAGCTGGTAATGTTTTTGCAGGGCTACTGTGTGCTTCTGATGAAAGTCTCAATGTTTGCATACTATCCCAAAATTCCTTCTTCACTTTGAGTGGGTAAGGCCAGCGTTTCCCAAAGGCTATTGGGAATTTTCACTACTTCCAGGGAACTTTGAAAATACCTTTGAATTTTTTTCTTTTTTCACATGGTAATCTCTTCCCGTGACAGGCTTGGAGCTGAAAGACTGCTTCAGAAGTCTGGTGTCGACCATGTGAACTATGTAGTTGCCCGATATACCAGACTGAGCATAATATGGGCCTCAGAGATGAGGATGGTGGTCACATCCTTCCAGTGAGTTTGGAGGACTTTGTGGAGATGGCTTTCCAGTGCCTTGAGATGCACATTGTAACTCGTTCTGATCTCAAAAAGATGTAAGAGCACAGGGGTTACTGTTGCCCAGTAGAATATAAATTTTGTACCAGGTCTAAGATCTAAGGTCTTTCCTCATCAGCCAAAAACTGTGCTGGCTCTTTGAAGGCAGTGATGAATGTTCACCTAGAGATGGCTTCTGCACATTTTCCATGGATTCACAATGAATCTTTATTATCACAGGACAACTTAGTGTTGCCAGACAGGCTGGGAAGAGGACGTAGCTTGCAGATGTTGTGTGTAAGTCCCACCCTCTTGTATGTTCCAGACTTCAAGTCAATGATAGCTTCAGCCTATGATCATGCACAAATGCAAGAATCATCTACATACTGCAGCTTGACTGCTGAGGTTCAGGAGACTTTGGTTCTGGGGTGTAGTTGCAGGGATTGACCGCATTCGTTCTGAAGATTGTATCCGTTCTCATGGGGTTTGTTGGAGATGAGGGGGTTTCTGTGAGAAAAGTTGAGATTATGCTGGAAAAATGACGCAACCTTGGTTGAAACCAGTTTTTACTGAGATCGGTGATGTAGTGGATCCAATCCCGATTTTGCTCTTGGGGCTAAAGGAATCAATGGATATGGGGAAAAAGCAGGAACCGGGGTACTGATTTTAGATGATCAGCCGTGATCATATCGAATGGCAGTGCTGGCTCGAAGGGCCGAATGGCCTACTCCTGCACCTATTTTTTTATGTTTCTATCACACTTTCATGAATCAGCTCTAAGATGGAACAAGTTTGTGTGCAGCTGAATTTGAAGAGGGTGTTCCATTGCTCTGCATCAATTCATGGATTTATAGAGGTTATTGGAAGATAATTTATGGTGATTTAATGCTGCATTTTTCTCGAAGTTGACATCCTTTGTGCCTCAGGATATACGGAATCCATGCTACAGTTTGGGAAACAGCCTATCAGCCATTGGGGGGAAGTGGTCCAGAAAGACTTACTGAAGAGTTTCTGTGTAACAGAGAGTAGGGAGAGCCTTCCACAGTTATCACAGTATCTCTGTTAATCTGTTCACTGACATGGACAGAGATTGTGGATTTGTGACTGAAACTCTTCACAACCTAATTTGAGGGTTTTACTGGAGTACCATCTGATCTGAAAGCTGAGTTTATTTTTAATGTGGCTATATGGCCCTTTGACTTTTTGTCAACACAGAGAGTTGACAATGTTGGACTGACTATGTGTTGACTCACATCATGGACTCATGGACAAAGTCAATGTTGAAGAGATCTGTAAAGTATTCACCCAGAGCCACCTGTATCACTCCATCTCTGATGTTTACTCCATCCGACCACCACTAATTGTTGCACCTTCATTTCTCTGCTATTTTAATTTCAACGCATTCTGCACTGTGAATTTGGCCATTCACCCAGATCTCTTAATAAAAATGTGCATCCATCTTATTCAATTTTGCAACTCACACACACACACACACACACACACACACACACACACACACACACACACACACACACACACACACACACACACACACACACACACACACACACACACTGCCTTTCCTGTTGTCAATACTGCAATAATCATGTTCCAAATGAGAGGTGCTGATGGTGGGAGTATCATAAGGCAAACTTTTCTTGAAGCATTGTGTTTCTTGCCAATCTCCCAGACCACATCAGATTAATTCATTAGTAACTTCTGTTACTCTAGAAAACACAGAGTAGCTCAGCAGGCCCGGAAGCATCTCAAGAGAATATGGATAGGCAATGTTTTGGGGTCAGGACCTTTTTTCCAAAGCGACTTCAAAGATCTTGATTCACTCCATGTCCTTGCTCCACTTTATCTTGGAAACCTTTGCCGTCCAATACCCTTTGATTCTTGATTTCTCTGATTCACCATTCACCAGAAGCCAGTCTTTCAGCTGCTGAATTCAACATTCTCAAATTGCGTTCCAAAGCCACTGGTTTGCTACCCCTACCACTGTCTCTGGAGGCCTCTGAAGTCCAAAATCCTTTCACTCCCTGACCACTGAGCACTTGGATGCCAACTGAAGCTCTGAGATATACCTACATGTGGGACGCGACACAAATGCAAGTTGCTGCTTTGCCTGGGCTGATGTCATCTCAATGACAGTGACCAGATGGTCTTTCCAAAAATAAAGTCTCATGGTTGAAATGCCACAGGCATTTTATTATGGTTTTTGTGCAATATATAGAACTCAAAATAACCAAATGTCTCCTTTTGTACTTCTTTAATTAATGTGGAAAAAGAATATAACTGTTTGGGCTGTCTAACCACAGTGAGTAAATCCTGCTGGATCTGTAATGGGTAACTCATAATATCCCTGTGGAATTCTGGCTGTCCGACAGCCTAACGGATAATAATGTGTTGTTCAGTCCCAGCTTAGTACACATATGCACGAAAGGTTATTCTGTTTCCTACATCTGTTAGGCTAAGTTAAGCAATCCGAGGTGCGCCTTGTGAAAGAGAGAGTTTGTCAGTGCGTGCTGATGCGAATCTCTTTGACTGCACACCGGTATCAGTGTGGTATTATCAGTTGAAGAACCAAGAACTAAAAGGTATAGGTTTAAGGTGAGAGAGGAAAGATTTAATAGGAATCTGAAGGTCAACGTTACACACACAGATTGGTAAGAACATGAAACAAGCTGCCAGAGGAAGTGGTTGAGGCAGCTACAACAACATTTAAAAGATATTTGGACAGGTTTAGTTAAGTTTAGTTAAGTTTAATTTAGTTTAGTTTAATTTAATTTTTTGTCACATGAACCAAGGTACAATGAAGTTTTTGTTGCGTGCTAACCAGTCAGCCGAGAGATAATACATGATTACAATTGAGTCATCAATATCAATAGTCAATAGTCGTTTATTTGTCACATACACATAAATGTGTAGTGAAATGAAACATTACCCGCAGTTAAACAATAAGACCAATAAGAATAATCAATAAAAATGCAATAACACATACAATCACAACTAACACCAAACAAAAAGAAACATCCATCACAGTGAGTCTCCTCCAGTCCCTCCTCACTGTGATGGAAGGCCAAAAATGTCTTTTTCTCTTCCCTGCCGTCTTGTCCCACGGTCAGGCTGTTGGAGTTGCCACGTCGGGGCGGTCGGGGCTCCCGATATTGAAGCCGCCGCTGGGCGGTGAAAGGTCAACGGCCTATTTCAGGCCGCGCCGGATGGTGAAAGGTCCGTGGCGGGCCGACCCAAGCCCCGCAATTCGGGACGGGCGAACACGTTGCCTCTGCCGCTGCCGGAGCTCCCGATGTCGGCCCCCATCCAGGGGTCTGCGGGCTTCCGACGTCCACGCGGCCCGCGCCGGAGCCTCCGGAGACGAGTCGCAGCCGCTCCCGCAGCATCCGCAGGCAGCCAGCGCCGCAGGTGGTGAGTCTGGGCCGCGGGCTCTGCAAACCAGAGCCCCAGGTGGTCCCAGGTGCATGGCCGGTGGTAGGCCGCAACGGGAACGGAGACACGACACAGAAACAAAGGTCACGTCTCCGTTCGGGAGAGAGAATTTTACAGTTCCCGTTCCCTCCCACCCCCCCCCCCCCCCCCCCCCCCAAAACATAACATACAAACACTACACCATATTAAAACTACAATTCATACAAAAACAACAAAAACACAAAAGACAGACGGACTGCAGGCAAGCCGCAGCTGCGACGGCAGCGCTGGCTCCTCCATGGATAGGAAAGGTTTAGAGGGATATGGGGCAAACACGGGCACATCGGACTAGCTTAGATGAACATCTTTATCGACGAGAAGTTGGGCCGAAGGGCCTGTTCCTGTGCTGCACGACTCTATGACTCTGTGTGCTCTATGACTCTATAACTCTGTGTGCTCTATGACTATGACTGTGTGCTCTATGACTCTATGACTCTGTGTGCTCTACAGATGAACCCTGCGTGATGACGGAATGCTGTGTTTCCTAGAAAACAGGGCATATTGCAGTTATCTGTAACAAAAGTTGCATCATCGGTGTATGCGTGAAGAAGAGTGGGATGAAAAATAATTAGTTTCATATTGATTTACTTTTATTCACATAAATTCGGTGAAAGAGAATTTTATTCCATTTCTCATATTTTTGGGTAATGATTTGAACATTCTGTAAGGATGAATTTCCATAACCCGACTACCAGTAAGGCAGGAGTTGCCTGTACTCAGTTGCCCCTTTGTTATTTCCAAGCTATCAACACTGTGTACCTGTTTTAGTGTATGCCTGTGTTCATGTGCATCTGCTACAGCATGCATCATTTTCATTGTCCAAACCTTGTTTATTAGCAGCCGCTGGTTCTTTTGCAAGCTCCTTTTTTTTTACCTTAGTACCTAATCAGATGTACAGCACTTTGGTCAACGTGGGTTGTTTTTAAATGTGCTATACAAATAAAATTGACTTGACTTGACTTGACTCCTAGTTTTCCATGGTTCCATGTCAATGTGTCTCAGATTTTTACACCATTGAGACCAGTGGATGTGCACTGATCCATTGAAGAGAGGGTACAGATACACTTCATATCTATTCCTCAATAGCTGTATGCTATTGAATCCATTCATTGGGACAGGTATATAATGAGAAAGGACACACTGCCACAATATACGTATACTCGCACAGAACACACTGAGATAAGTCAGCAAATATAGAGTGATTCAGAGACATACTGGCACAATGTACACTAGTAATAAACACAATGAGACAGATGCAAACTAAAATGAGCACAAAGTGGTTCAAACATAATTGACGGATATTTGACTGACAGATAAAGTACAGACAAGAGTTATTTAAATCGGGTCACAAACCCTGTGGACAAATCAAGTGTCTGGATTGTTTTCAATAGTTTGTATGCACTTTAATATGTTTTAAATGAAGTATAGTTTTCTAAATTTTAAATTGTTCAGTCTATTTGAATAAGTATTAAATTTCCCTATCAGGCACTTTCAAAACTGAATAAAAGTGTAAGTCAAATGAGCTGACCCTCTGTATCTAAGATTGTGGCCTCGTCATTGTCAAAGTGACGAGGCCACAATCTCAGATACAGAGGGTCAGCTCATTTGACTCTACACTTTTGGGAAGACCTAATGCAGGCAGGTGGGGGCCTGGGCAGATATAGCCCAGTGAATAGATTTAGACTAAACTTTAGACTTTAGAAATACAGCACAGAAACAGGCCCTTCGGCCCATCGAGTCCATGCCAAACAGCGATTGCCCCCTATACTAGCACTATCCTACACACCAGGGACAATTTACAATTTACTGAAGCCAAGTAATCTACAAACCTGTACGTCTTTGGAGTGTGGGAGGAAACCGAGACACCCGGAGAAAACTCACACCGTCACGAGGAGAACGCACAAACTCTGTACAGACAGCACCCATGGTCAGGATCGAATCTGGGCCTCTGGAGCTGCAAGGCAGCGACTCTACCAGTGCACCACTGTGCTACCCTATCAGTGCAGTGCCACTCTGTCAGTGTATTCTATTACTGGCTGCGTGCATGTCTGACTGCATTTAATTCATGTTGTGCGTGTGTCAATACATACCTATGTCTATAGCACCTTTATCAGTGTCACCAGACTGTTTTATTCTGCACACTGTGAATTGGAAGACGTTTTGGATTGTCTTCCCCTGGAAGCAGGAAATTATTTAGGCATTTTGGGAGATTATGTCAACACCACCCCCCCCCCCCCCCCCCCCTTTCTGTTTATAGTTCCCACCAAAGGCCACCACCCATTCTATTTATAGTGGTGTGACTTAAAACATTAATTTCACCTTCTGAGTAATGATGATTATTCTGTGATTTCAAATTAGGTCATTAGGTTAATATGTTACTTGGCTTGCTGAGTGGGAGTGCGAGAGGCAGAGGTACTTCAACATCTTATCATCCCGATCTGTTTGCCCCAAGTCAGACTGACTGCCGCCACCTACCAGTCCAGAGAATCCCCGGCTTCAATTAGCACTGGCTGACTCAGCAGCAGTGGCAGGAGAGGTGGGCAGCTCGGATTACAGGTGGTAGAGAGCATGTGGATGTAGACTCGCTCGGAGAAAGGGACAGATTAACTCTGCCGTCTCTGACAGCATTCCTGGAACAGCTGAGAAACCCCAGTGCTCCCAGCGAGGCAGTAATAATGATAAACAGAAGCACCCACCGGAACAACTGCTACCTAAACAGCCACACTAATCACTCTGTACATTTCTGGCCACAGTGACATCAGACAAGATCACTAGAACATGTTTAATTGTTTACTTGTAAGCCTGATTTTCAGTGCAATATGTACAGTAATCTCTCAATTACTGAACAGATGTAGGGACTTGTGAGCAAGGAGTGCTCATAACAATGGGTGTCCCTGCCATAACAGCCGGCGGGAATACATTACGGTTTCTTCATTCATCATGTACCATTGTAAACGACGGGTGAACACTAGACTGTGGCCTTTATTCTTCTTCATCACAATGTCACAGAGTCACAGTCATAGAGTTAACAGCGCGGAAACAGGTCCTTCGGCCCAAAGTCTCCATGCTGGCCAAGGTGCCTACATGAGCTAGTTCCATTTGACTCCATTTAACCCGCATCCCTCCAAACCTTTCCTGCCCATGTACCTGACTAAATCCCTTTTAACCATCACATTTGCACCTGTCTCCATGTCCTGCGCTCCAGTGAAATAACCCTCAGCCTATGACAAACAGATGTCGACTTCAGGCACAAGACACTTGCTGGTCTAACTACAATGACTGATGTATAGAGTGAAGCCAGACTAATGCGGTTTGGAAATTGAAATGGCACAATATTTTCATGAGTTATAAATTTAAGTCCCCAGTTCTCAATTTTAATCAGAGTCATAAAGAATAAAATCTGAAAAATTAGTCATTTAATCACCATTGGATCATTCTGGATTTGTCTGAAAAATTATAAAATGATTGCCCACTTGAGCAGACAGGTGTCTGGCTGTTTGAGATACCGCATTGTGCATGATTTCTTTGTTCACTTATCTCTCAGGGCTTTGCGTTCTGAGATCAGCCATTACTTACATCAGTTTATCATGTTCCATTGACATCATATCAAACTTTACAAAAGATATGTTGCCCTGCAGAAGTTCCTGGGGGAAATGGAAGATGGAAGAAGTTCCTGACTCCAATCAATGTGCAGACAGGCCCAGCTATCCTAATGCAGCTCACCAGTCTATTGTCATAATAACATTGACCCAATGCTTCACCAGCGAACTAAAAACAAAGCCTGATTCGAATTACTGCAACATATTTGGCCTCACTTGAATTTTTTTTCTTTAACTTATCTTCCATCAGAATGTGTAAACCCAGAATCGTGTTGCTACTTTGAGCAAGTGCAGAGCTGACAACAACTTACATGTCAATCATTTCTGTCCTTATACGGGACGTATCCAATAGAAGTTGTATAATATTATATCAATTTATGTTTTTTATTAAGGTGAAAATAATTACTGTAATGAAAAATGCAAAATTGAAGATATAAACAGGAAAAAAAAGCAAAGTGCATATATTCAGGCCAATGTATATAGAATACCAGTCATTCAACCTGAAACATAAATCTGAATTTAAAAACTCACCACTGTTTCATACACCAGTCAATCTGTACAAAATATCAACCAGGTAGTTTAATACTTTGGTCAATCTATATTATCAATATTACATTAGTTAGTCTGCGTGATAAAGACTGAGGGGTGTACTGGAGGGAGGTTTAATGCTAATTTAGCATTTTATTCGATGATTTTGTTTAGCGCTTTGCACTTTCACTCTATGAAAACAACCTGAATTAGAGATTAATGCAGTGTCCTACATGATTGGAATATCATTGAGAAAAATGGGAAATAAGCATAAAATATCCTCAATTATACAATCCAGGCTCTCTCCATTGCAGCTGATCATTGAATATTGAATTAACTTTGTATTGATTTTTACCCATACGGGAAGAAGCATGTGAGACAATGTTAAAGAGTTCAAGGCAAGTCAGCTTGGGTTTCATTCTAATTCACCCAACACTTCCTTCCTGCATCTCTTTGAGGCTGACAGGCTAGATTTAAGAGTGATTGATGTCAGGAGACAGCTCAGAGCAGCACATTGTTATTCATGTGGGCAGCCTATGACACAGCTAAAAGCAGCTGCCTGCAATGTATAGGGTGCTGCAAGTTCAGCAGAATGATATTGGCTTTCATTAACACCCAAAGTAACCTCAAGCCCCAAGTAACCATCCTATTGCTTTTCTTTCTATTAGACAAACAGCCGGAGATGCTAAGGGTGACCTTTTTTTTAAGCTTTTGTCTTTGGAGAGTTCAATGTTTGCAGTCAGTGAATTAACCCTTCAGCTGCTCTGCCATTAATAACACTTCAAATATTTGAAGTGCCTGTGCCCGGGTGAAGCACATGCATTAGATCGTCAATGACATACACAAGTCACATTACAAGCTGCAGTATCATCAAGATTTTCTACCGACACTGCATAAAGAATGTAGGCAAGTGGAGGAAGGCCGAAATGAACCCAGGTGATCAGGCTGGAATGCCATCTAGCACAGGTTCTGCCCCACCGAAATAAATCCCTGATTATGCGATGATGTTTCCAGGAATTATAGATGTTTATATTCAAGATTTTAATGCACTGCCCATCAAGTTTGAATGTTAAAGCAGATGGATGCACAGGACTTCACTTCCAAGCCTCAGTCAGAATAGCAGTCTGATAAAATGATTTTTTTTTGTTTTCTTTGGCTCCAAAGTTCCTAACTGAAAAGAGCTTTGGGTGGCGTCGGCCCAGTTCCTCAAGGACATGAGCTATAGCATAGATCAGCCTGTAAGTTAGCAGTAACTGGCACTCACTGTTAACCTCAGTGAGAGAAATCAATATGATTCATGTGTTGGAAATAAAAATACCAGACTGAGGAAACAAAGGATACTCGCATGAATTGGCAATTAAGATATATTTGTTGGGAGACAGTTGTGAAAGTCGCATTCTGTATTTGACACCTGATCTTAAGGTGTTTAAGGTTGTTGATGAAAAATTAACAAATATATATGCAGTTCCTATATTTATGTTGTACATAAGCTTGTAACATTAGTTATTGATAAAGATGATAAAGTGGGAAATTCTGCAACAAGCAGGAGTTAAAGTGAGTGAGAATAGAAATAAGGAAAATTAAATTATGATCTGAAAGCCAAGCACCGTATTTGGAGTTTACAGTGTGATTCTTATTCCCGTGCACATTAATAGAATCTGAAAAGTAAGGACATGAGATCCCATGGCATCCATTCATCCAGCTGCTCTTTAGTTTAGTTTAGAGATACAGTGCGACACAGGCCCTTCCACCCACCGGGACCACACTGACCAGTGATCGCCTCACATTAACACTATCCGACACACACTGGGGACAATGTACACTTATACCAAGCCAATCAACCTACAAACCTGTACGTCTTTGGAGTGAGGGAAAAAAACGAAGATCTCGGAGAAAACTCCAAAGACGTACAGGTATGTAGGTTAATTGGCTGGGTAAATGTTTAAAAAAAATTGTCCCTAGTGGGTGTAGGATAGTGTTAATGTGCGGGGATCGCTGGGCGGCACGGACTTGGAGGGCCGAAAAGGCCTGTTTCCGGCTGTATATATATGATATGATATGATATGATGATAAAACCCTTGCGGTCACGGGGAGAATGTACAAACTCCGCACCCGTAGTTGGGATGTAACCCGGGTCTCTGGTGCTGTAAGGCAGCAGCTTTACTGGCCTTATTTATGGGGTTGATAGAAATGTAGAGGTTCAGATATCATCCAGGCTCATTTACAAATAGTTTATATGTTGCATTTGAACTGAGATAAAAACAAGGCATTTTAATATCTCAGCAACGTTACAGATTGTCGAACAGTCTCTGTAATTGACATCCTAAGAGTGTGACTGCAATGAGTCTGTGGGACATAATGCTGATGTCCTTTGCCATACTTTGATCCCAAATGACTGCTCAAGAAGAAGTCCTTCATCAGGAACGAGGCTAATGGTTTACAGAGACGGAATAAATTCTATTCACATTTCTATCATGAAATTTATATTTTTTTGCATATGATTCAGCTGAGATTATTCAGGTCTGGGCAAGTAGTGCAGGTTAATAAGTTCACATCCAACCGCAGCAGCTTGGGAACTTAAATTCAGTTAATTAAATAAAATTTGGAATATAGAGTTAGCGTCTGTAATGGTTCACATGAAACTAGCAGATTGTTGTTAAACACCCATCTGGCTCTCTGATGTTCATGAGGGAAGGAAAATTACCATCTTTACCCAGTTTGGCCTATCTGTAATTTTATACAAGCAGTGTGGATGACATTTAACTGAACATTGAAACTGCCTAGCCATCCACAACTTCAAAACTACAGTGGATGTGCAAAAAGGCAGCTCTAAACCATCTTACCAAGGGCAAATATTAATGGGCATTGAATGCTGGCCTTGTCAGCAACATCCATCGAATAAGAAGATGAAAGGTTTCACAAGATGACCGGCGATAAACCATGGTTAATCAGAAATGGAAAAAAAATCTACTTTTTGTTTTGATTGCATTGGGCTTTTGCAGTTTTCTTCATATTTTGGGGTGATATTCCACATTCAAGTATTCTTTTTGCGAACAAGGTCTATCTGTAACCTTACACACAAATTCTGCTCATGGCCATTTGTCCCTCAAAGAACGAGCCAAGCTTCTCTCCGTTGAGATCCACAGACTGTCACTTTGTCCACCTGCCTTTCCTCACCTAAATGGGTGAAATAATTGACAAGTTCACTTTTGGTGATGTCAGAAACTGTCACGAAGATTGAAGCACAGAGAGATGGAGCGTGAATCATAGTTGATGCATTGTTGTCATGCAACCTATTGAGCCAGACCCCTGTCTGATATATATAACACACGGTTCTCGTCACTTTATTGCACATACAAGACAAAAGCCCCAACGAAAGGACCAACTGGGATATTTTTGAGGATCAGGACTTGGAGGAGTACACATCAACTGTACTTTGCTACATCCAAAACTGTGTTGACAATGTCACCGTCGACAAACGCATCCGGTTGTATCCCAATCAAAAACCCTGGATGACAAAGGATGTCAGGTCTCTCCTCAAGGACCGTAACACCGCCTTCAGGTCTAGTGATAGAGCTCTATACAGTGCTTCTAGAACCAACCTGAAGAGAGGCATCAAGGATGCCAAAGCGTCCTACAAGAGGAAGATTGAGGACCACTTTTCCAACAATGACCCACGGCGGGTATGGCAAGGCATCCAGCACATCACCAACTACAAGACCAGCAACCGCACGACTGCCGACGGCGACGCCTCGCTGGCTGAGGAACTTAACTGTTTCTTTGCTCGTTTCGAGGTGAAAGCTACAGTGGCAGATATTACACCCTCTCCAGCACCTGACAGCAACACCTTCACTGTGCAGGAGTATGATGTTAAGCGCGTGCTCAGAGCAGTGAATCCCAGGAAAGCTGCAGGCCCCGATGGTGTGACGGGCAGAGTGCTGAGGGAATGTGCAGACCAATTATCTGAGGTCTTCACAAAAATCTTCAACCTGTCCCTTTTAAAATCCACCATCCCTCCCTGCCTGAAGTCCGCCATAATCATCCCACTGCCGAAAAAGTCTGTCATCAGCGGTCTTAACGACTACCGTCCGGTAGCACTCACACCGGTCATCACAAAGTGCTTCGAGAGACTGGTCCTGCAGCACATCAAAGCCAGCCTCCCACCCACCTTCGACCCACACCAGTTTGCCTACAGAGCAAATAGGTCTACAGGGGATGCCATCGACACTGCTCTTCACACTGCACTGACCCACCTTGAACACCAGGGGAGCTATGTGAGGATGCTCTTCCTCGACTTCAGCTCTGCCTTTAACACGGTCATCCCGAGCAGACTGGTCACCAAACTTTCCGACCTTGGATTTTCCCAAACCATCTGCCAATGGATCAAGGACTTCCTGACCAACCGCCCCCAGACCGTCAAAATAGGCCCTCACCTCTCCTCCACCATTACACTGAGCACCGGCTCACCACAGGGCTGTGTGTTGAGCCCCATCCTTTACTCCCTCTACACTCACGACTGCGCCCCCACCCATCCCACCAACACCATCATCAAGTTCGCGGATGACACGACTGTGGTTGGACTCATCTCAGAAGGAGATGAGACAGCCTATAGGGATGAAATCCAAAGGCTGGCAGCATGGTGTTCAGTGAACAATCTGGTCCTGAACTCCTCCAAAACAAAGGAACTTATAATTGACTTTAGAAAAACCAGTGGAGATTACGACCCACTCTACATCAATGGGGTCTGTGTGGAAAGGGTACCAGCTTTCAGGTTCCTGGGTACGCACATCGCAGAGGATCTTACCTGGTCTACCAACACCATCACCACAGTAAAGAAGGCACAGCAGAGACTCCACTTCCTGAGGATCCTCAGGAAAACCAACCTGCAGGAGAAGCTCATGTTGTCCTTCTATCGCTGCTCCATCGAGAGTGTGCTGGCATACTGTATAACCACATGGTATGCCAGCTGCTCAGAAAAGGACAGGAAGGCCCTTCAGAGGGTCATCACGACGGCCCAGAAGATCATCGGCTGCTCACTGCCCTCCCTGGAGCACCTGTTCAGCCTACGCTGCCTCAGTAGAGCAGGCAAAATAATAAAAGATCCATCCCACCCCGGCCACCGTCTGTTTGTTCATCTGCCCTCTGGTCGACGTTTCAGGTCGATCAAATCCCGAACAAACAGACTTAAGAACAGTTTTTACCCCAGGGCCATACGAGAACTGAACACTACCTTTGCACTAGGCAACACCGTTAAAAAATCTTGTACTTAATATAATTGTATTTAATTGTATTTATGTATTTATTTGTTTTTGCATTTATTGCATATATGTTTGTACGCACCGTCAGGATTGGCTATTTTTTTAATTTCGTTGTACTCGTTGCAATGACAATAAATGAATATTATTATTATTATTATTGTTATTAGAAGGTGAATTCACCCTGAGGTTTTACCAGAAGTAAAGTCACAAGAATTATCATCATTTCAGAAGATACATTTCATTGGGACTCTACTTTCAAGTTGATGAATTCTGAATTTGAAGCAAAATCAACACATTTCGGCACAGTGACGCAGCTGGTAGAACTGCTTCCTCACAGCGCAAGGGACCCGGGTTCAATCTATGACCTCGTGTTTCCACTGGGTGCTCTGGTTTCTTCCCACATCCAAAGATATGTGGGCTTGTAGGTTAATTGGCCTCTGTAAAATTGCCCCCAGCGTGTAGGAATTGGATGCGAAATGGGATAACATGGAACTAGTGTGAATAGTCAATGGTCGGCGTGGACTCGGAGGGCCGAAGAGCCTGTTTCCCTACTGTTGCAGAATGTGTGTGTCAAGGTTAAATTGTTGGCTGTGTGCAGAAGCTGTGAGTTCTTGCTGTGACACCTGGAGCATCAGTAAGTTTATGGGAGTGGTGGCATACAGATGTCGGGTCCCCCTGCTGACTGATTGTGCTGGTCAACAGAGGAACGATTAGGGTGTGGCTCGTTGAACAACGGGTGAAACCAGCGTTGCAGTTCATGAGAGGAGGCATTTGAAGTTTACTATCGCCATGTTTAGTTCATTCCTTTTCTCTCCTCGCTGTCATTTTTGTATATCTAGTAAATTTCCAGGTGGACGGCATCTCCTGCCACAAGTTACAACCATGTCTCAACAGGCTTTACATGCTGTCTCACAAGGCCATCTGCTTTAAAAGATGCAAATTGACTTTAACCCATGTAGTGTAGTTTAAATTAATTAAAGTCACTCATAACATTGAGCCCTATGCTAAAGGAATCAAAAGCACAATTAGACTGGGTGGATGTAATGATCGGGTAATGTGTGCACAGCCTTAATTTCACGTGTGACCTGCGGCAGATCAGACAGAGTCACTCCATTCATGCACTGAGCCAATTTTGAATGCCATTCAATTTAGCCATCTCCATGTATGGCCGTTGATTTTTGTCAGATCAACGCTGAGATTCCTCATGCCCTGTTTTTATAGATCATGGTCTCAGTTCAGATGCTGACAGTGGTTTAGGGAAATTACCTTCTTTGGTCTCAAAATTGCTGTAAATAGAGTATGTCCAGAAGGCAGCTTTTCGGCAGTCGCTATTGGACACATAAAGGTAGACACAAAATGCTGGAGTAACTCAGCGGGTCAGGCAGCATCTTGGGAGAGAAGGAATGGGTGACGTTTTGGGTCGAGACCCTTCTTCAGGCTGATGTTAGGGGAGGGGGCGGGACAAAGATAGAAAGTAGTCAGAGACAGGAAGACTTGTGGGAGAACTGGGAAGGGGGAGGGGAAAGAGAGGGAAAGCAGGGACTATCTGAAGCTATTGGACACATCCTGTGCGAAATTAAAAGTTAATTACACTTGCTGGGCAAGTCTGTCTGTTCATCAATTACGGCCTGCAAATGTCAACATTGGAAGAAATCAAGGGTAAGCTTCAGGCTTTCTTTCTTTTTATGGTCTAAATGTCCCTGTGCAGTTAAGCCTAATATTTGTCATATTAAACCTGAAATTTTATGCTCACAATCTACACACAAAACTTTAAAAGCAGGGATAATTTTTTGTGAACAAGTCACGTCAATGTTAGTAACAGACCATAAATGATTTTACAACTGTGATAGCCTTTAGCCTAGGAAATTATCAGATGAGCGTTGCTCGTCTATGGGTAAAGACAGGATGATAAACAATTGATCTAATTACATTCAATTCCCCTTATACAGATATGATGACAGCACATTATTTTCCAGTCATTATTCATGGGAATTTTTGTTAGCAGCCTTCCTAATTCCCACTGCAGAGCATCACTGGAATTTTTTCCCATTGCTCTTTCTTCTCACGATGTTTTACTCTGATGTCAATCTTCATGCTACTGTGATTTCATTACATTGTGGTTAGATCATTTAGTTAAAAAATTTAAAGTGCAACCCGCTTGGTTTCTCATAGAATCTGCACAATGCTCCTGATAGTAAATTGTACCTCTTCGTGCCCGTCAACTGGAGACTTTCTATGGACTTGGTTCCCACCACGACAATGAGCAATAATAGTTAATAATTTTGATTTGCTTCCTGTTTCCGAGTTCTTGAGGAACTGGAATGGATAATTTTTCTCTGAACTCCACTGAAGTCAAAGGTATTCATGTGCTCTTCAGGAGGGGAAGAGAACAATATTAGCCATCGCTGTGGCTGTACCTACACTTCATGATAAAGAGCAGCACAGCTCCGATGCATAATAAAGGGGGGATCGTTCGACCATCGAACAGTCCATGGGCGTCCCCACTTCACATGGTCCCCAAGGCAAGCGGTGGCTGGCGGCCTTGCGGGGATTATCGGCGACTGAACGCCGCTACCACGGCGGACCGATACCCCGTACCCCACATTCAGGATTTCAACGCCCACCTCGCCGGGGCTACTATATTCTCCAAAGTGGATCTGGTGCGGGGTTACAACCAGATCCCCGTCAATCCGGACGACGTACCAAAGACGGCGATCATCACACCGTTTGGCCTGTATGAGTTCGTGCGCATGCCATTCGGCCTCAAAAACGCGGCGCAGGCATTTCAGCGCCTGATGGATGGCGTGTGTCATGGGCTGGACTTCATATTTGTGTACCTCGATGACATATTGATAGCCAGCCGCTCGCGGAAGCAGCACTGTGCCCACTTTCGACAGCTGTTTCAAAGGCTGAGTGAGCACGGCTTGGCCATCAACATCGCCAAGTGCCAGCTCGGCGTGGAAACCATCGATTTCCTCGGCCACCGCGTGGCTTCGCAGGGTGCGGTTCCTCTGCCGGACAAAGTTGAGGCCATCCGCCGGTTTCCCCGTCCCTTCTCGTTACGTGGCCTGCAGGAATTCGTGGGCATGGTGGCTTTTTACCACCGTTTTTTGCCATCTGCGGCCCACATCATGGAGCCGCTGTATCATCTTCTTGCAGGCGGACGTAAGGACATTGCGTGGACCGATGAGGCGGCGACGGCTTTCGATGGCGCAAAGGAGGCCCTGGCTCGGGCTGTGCTGCTCGTCCACCCACGGGAAAATGCCCCGACGGCCCTTACAGTGGACGCATCAGCGGTAGCTATCGGCGCCGTGCTGGAACAACTGACAGACAGGGGTTGGTGTCCCCTGGCCTTTTTCAGCCGACACCTTACCAGCGCCCAGAAGAAGTATAGTGCGTTTGACCGCGAGCTCCTGGCCCTGTACCAGGCGGTACGTCACTTCCGCTACTTTCTGGAGGGACGTCCGTTCACAGCATTCACGGACCACAAGCCACTAACTTTCGCCTTCACGAAGGTTGCAGACCCGTGGTCCGCCCGACAACAGCGTCAGTTGGCGTACATTTCAGAGTACACAACCTCCATCCGTTTCGTGGAGGGGAAAGAAAACCGGGTGGCCGACGCGTTGTCGCGCCCCGCCGTCGAGGTGGTTTTGGATGTGGCGCCTGGCATTGACTATTCAGCCCTGGCGGTGGCTCAACTGGTGGACGACGAGATACCCGCCTACCGGACTGCCGTCTCCGGCCTCCGCCTTGAGGATGTCCCTCTCGGCCCCAATGGAGCGACAATTTTGTGCGACGTGTCATTGGGCCAACCACGCCCCATCGTGCCTGCTGCCTGGCGCAGGCGGATTTTCGATGTAATCCACGGGTTGGCTCACCCATCCATCCGGACGACAGTCGCACTGGTGGCCACACGGTTCATGTGGCACGGTCTCCGCAAGCAGGTTGGCAATTGGGCCCGCACCTGCGTCGCGTGCCAGACGGCGAAGATCCAGCGCCACGTCCGGGCGCCTCTCCAGCAAATCGGCCTGCCAAACCGCCGATTTGACCACCTGCACGTGGACATTGTAGGTCCCCTCCCGACTTCGAGGGGCATTACTCACCTCCTCACGGTGGTTGACAGGTTCACCCGGTGGCCAGAGGCCATACCATTGACCGACACGTCCACGGCCACGTGTGCTCGAGCGTTGGCTGCAAATTGGATCGCACGCTTTGGGGTGCCGGTGGACCTTACATCAGACCGGGGACCACAGTTCACCTCTGAGTTGTGGTCAGCCATGGCTGAGCTGTTAGGGGTTCGGCTTCACCACACCACGGCCTACCATCCGCAGGCTAACGGCCTGGTGGAGAGGTTCCACCGGCAGCTCAAGGCTGCGTTGAAGGCACGACTCTCCGGCCCCGATTGGATGGACGCACTGCCGTGGGTCTTATTAGGCATCCGGACGGCACCCAAGGAGGACCTCGCAACGTCATCAGCCGAGCTCGTCTACGGGTCGCCGCTCACCGTGCCCGGGGAGTTCGTGCCCTCATCGCCGGGGCAGCAGGAACCGTCCTCGTCCACCCTACAGCGCCTTCGTGAGCGAGTGGGAAAACTGGCACCCGTCCCTACGTCTCACCATGGGACGTTCCACCCGCACGTCCCATTGGCCCTTCGAGATTGTGCCTACGTTTTTCTCCGCCGCGACGCCCATCGAGCACAGCTTCAGAGACCTTATGAGGGCCCTTTCAAGGTGCTGAAGCACGGTGAGACAACTTTTGTGTTGGACATGGGGGGCCGACCGGAGGCCGTGTCAATTAATCGCCTCAAGCCAGCGCACTTGGACATTGACCAGCCGGTGCGGGTTGCACAGCCTCGGCCGCGCGGGCGCCCCCCTTTACAAGTGCCTCCAACACCGCACCCGCCGATCCCCTCATCTCGACCGGTATTTGTACCCCCTTCTCCGCCCCCGGTTGTCCCTTCAGCTACAGTAAACACGCTTTTGTTAACCTTGCCTACTTGTCGTTCTTTTGGCCTACTTGGCCCACTACACTATAAACAATGCAGTCCAGGACAAACACTTACTCTGCAATAAGTCTGAGTGATCAATTACAATGTTCACTTCTGCTTTCACAGAACAAGGTGCTGCCCAATTAGAAGCAGCAGCAACAATACAATTGTTGCACTGCCTTAAGGTGAGAGAATTGGAGTGGTCGTGACAGCAGTTTCTATAGCAGCAATGGGGCTCTGACCATGGAAGAGACAAATCTAATCCTCCATCTTCTATCCTTTTCCCGTCATCCCACAAGTTCTACTGCTTTACAACATTCAAACAGTGTGAGCATGCACCCCTCGTGTTCCCCCTTCCTTTTTCACATCTCGGACTTGAGCTTCTAACTTTTCAATAAAAGTATATTGAAATGCTTTTATGAAATGCTCTCCATGTTATGCTACATAGAGAGCATAACATATTGATCCCTGGGCTGTCTAGTTACCACATGAGGAGAGATTAAATTGACTGTTATTGCATTCAGTAGAGTTTAGAAGAAAAAGAAGAGATCCAAATGGCATGTTTCTCCTGGCCAGGGTGTCCGAACAGGAGCCACAGTCTCAGGTTACAGGGCAAGTGGTTTTGGACTGAGATGAGAAAAAATGTCTTCACTTCAGGCAAGTTGCTGAGTATGTTAAGAAGGAGGTGGGTGTTTAAGGGTTGCTGAGGTATTAGCTTGAGGGATTGACTGTGGCTCAGTCCAGAACAAAACTACATTGCTGCCGGTTTGACAACATTCACATGTCATCATTATCACTCCACCAGTGCCAGACCAGAATGACCAGTCAACTGGAGACTTTCTACTCCTCCTGGCATGAGGGTACAGTCTGGAACTGGGTCAAGCCCAGGGGCATTCATGGTCATCCTCCAACGGCCTCTGCTGCCCTTCCCATCAAAGACCCACTGCCTTCCATCATTGAGTCATAGAGATGTACAGCATGGAAACAGGCCTTTCAGCCCAGCTTGTCCATGCCAGCCACATTGGCATATTGGTCTAGTCCTATTTGCCTGCATTTGGACCAAATCCCTCTAAACCTTTCCTTTCCATATATCTGTCCAAATGTCTTTTAAAAGTAATAATTGGATCTGCAAGCCTGTGGCCTGTGGATGGGAGCGCTGGAGCAGGAAAAGATAAACAAAAAGCAGGCTTGAGAGTGATAGGTTGACATTTGTATGGCATTTGACAAGGTTTGATGTGTAAATTCCATCTGATTTATTTTGTCATTTTCATCGAGTGATAATGATCTGCAACGAGGGCAAGGCAAAGTCAGAACTGTTGTGGAATGTGAAATGCAGAATGTGTTCATTGATAATGCAGTTTGCTGAATGCTCTTTGCCTGCCTGGCTAAAAGAATCTCCCTTAGTTTCCTCCTTTCTTCCTCTTCCCCTATTCCTGCTCCTCAACTGATGGCAAGTTCTGATTCTGCTCACAATTACCAAGTACCCACCAGAGCAGTGTAGGAACAGTCTTTTGTCTGTGCCAATAGTCTGCTCAGCCACATTGCTGGAAGCAGCGTGGAAATTGTTCCGTGCATGTTGCCCCAGGATTAAGGGACTGTGCACTCAAGTCAACAGCTGTGTGGTAACGGTTAGATCTTTTCTCCCAGTAGCACTCTGGATTAGCAAGGTGGGCCAAATATGGATGCCATGACACCATGCTACAGAAATAATGCATCACGCCTGCTTCTTTGTTTTAGTTTAGTTTAGTTTAGAGATACAGCGTGCAAACAGGCCCTTTGGCCCACCGACCAGCAATCCCCATGCATTAACACTATCTTACACACACTAAGGACAATTTACACTTATACCAAGCTAATTTACCTACATACCTGTACATCTTTGGAGTGTGGGAGGAAACCGAAGATCTCGGTCACGGGGAGAACGTACAAACCTTGCACAGACAGCACCCGTTGTCAGGATCGAACCCGGGTCTCTGGCGCTGCAAGCACTATATGGCAGCAACTCTACCGCTGAACCACTGTGCCGCCCATAATGTCCACCACAACGTGCTGTCAGCCACAGACCAACTGTCCACTCAGGAAATTGAATCCTTCCCAGTTATGATACACTGGAGAATTTATATGGGTGCAGTCATTGGCACCATGCGGTTGAGAAGCCCACTGGCAACTCTGCATGTTGCAAGACCGGAGAATCTGCACCAAGTGGGCATAGTCTCAGAACACATGAACAGCCATTAAGGATCAAAATGAGAAGAAATGTATTTATTCAATGGTTGTAAATCTTTGGAATTATCAGCTCTAGGGGCTGATTCCCAGTTGTTAAGAATGTTGAAAGCTAAGATCGATATAACTTTGGACAGGCAGGGTGTCAGGTGATGTGTGGATCAAGTGTAAAGGTGTACTTGAGATCCAGGTTTGATCTCACTAAATGGCAGAGGAAGCTTGAAGAGCACAAGGGAACAACGTCTCATTTTGTGTTCCTCCACAATCTCATTTCTTCATTAGATCATTGCCAGTTGAGAAATGTTACAAGTGTCTCCTGTTCAAGCCTGGAAAGAGCGGGAAATGTAAAAGTTGTCAGCTGCAGTATTTGCATATTTCAGGAAGGACCCCCATGCTGAAACAGAGTTGTCCCACACATTACTGTTCACTGAGTGGAAAATTAAAGAATTGCTCTCTGAACACATCTGGTAAATAGCTCTTACCCTTCTTCTCCTCTTCCCTCTTTTAACACATTACTCTGCCTGCTTGTCCTCCTCCCTAACATGCTACATTTTCCTCTGCATTGATGTAATTAGAAAGGAAGCCCATCAACACCTCTATTTCTTTGGACGATTGAGGAGATTCGATATGTCAACAAACTTCTTCAAGTCAACAAAGTTCCCTTGAACTTCTACATGTGTACAATAGAGATATATCGACAGGTTGCATCATGGCCTGGTTCAGCAACGAATACCCTGGAATGAAGGAGATTACAAAAAGTGCTGAACACTGCCCAGTCATGTACTGACCATCAAAGAGATCTACAAGATTTGCTGCCTCAAAAAGGCAGCCAGCATCATCAAGAACCCACACTACCCTGGTCATGCTGTCATTTCACTTCTGTCATCAGGAAGAAGGTATTGGAGTCTGAAAATTGTAATGTCCAGGTTCTGGAACAGCTTCTTCCCAACAACCATCAGGCTATTGAATTCTGTGAACGCCAACTAAACTCTAAACTACGAATTGCCTTGATTGCACTAAGGATTCTGGGCTTTGTTTTTGTACTATATTGTTTTATTTTTATTATGCTCCTATTCTTTGGTGTTATGGTCTTAAGGTATACTCACACAAGCGTTAGCTATTCAAAGATCATTTGCCCAAGTGCCCTTTAGTCTTTCGAGATTTATTTTGTGGATGTTCTTCATTAATTTTGGCAATTTTCTGCATCTAAAAGCACAAATCTAAAATTAATAAGGCCTCTTTGATATCACTCTCTCTTGCAGGAAAATTGCCAACATTGGAGAGAACATCTACCTTTAGCTGAGTTGTGAGATAGGAAGCAGCAAGCTGGACATTCTTTATAAACCCATCTGATATGCTCCCATTGCAATGAATAGAAAGAAAAACATGGCCTAGTTATAACCACCTCCACCCTTCCAAAGTTGTGATTTTCACTCATTGCACACACAAACGTGCATCATTCCATTGACTGGCATTAAAAGCTGACACTGAGATACTGAGAGACAATCTGGAGACACAAATTGTCCTTGGAAAATATTCAAGTAGGACATTGTAGTTATCACCTTTGACCTTCTGTATGTAAATGTTGCACACTTCCTGTCAGACCACCTTCCCTGCAATGAAATTTTATTTCCACTTATTGAGAACAGACGTCTGTTCTTCTTCCCTACTGAAAGCTGTTTTATTTTTTAAAATCCATTCCGATTCTTTGCAAATGCAGCTGCCTCAGAAGCTAACGTAGATTCTCTGGAATGCAGATTTGCTGCGTCCTGGTTCATCCTCATCTGTCTTTCCCACATCCTGCTCAGCTTCCCGAGTACTCAGATGTAATTCAGCATTTCCAGCCCACTGAATAAAGGCAACCCAATCTGTTGGAAAGCACTCAGCCCCAGCTGGCTTTTATTCTATAAGGGTGTGGGTTACACAACCAAGGGAAGCTTTATTTAAACCTCAGGAAGCAACTTAACAAACAAGGGAACCAAAATAAACTTGTCTTTGTCTTCGATGCTGCTTCGGGGTTTTAAAAGAGCAGGGTGGCTGTATATAGCTTCCCAATGAATTAGAGGTTGACTGTTATAATGCACAAAGTGTCTGCCAGCCATTGAACTCCAAACTATTTTACGCGCAAAGCCATGTACTGTCGCCTAGGAATTGGATTTCATACTTTTGTTATGTCCCCTACAACACACTAAGATGCAAGTGGTTCTGAAGCACACAATCATGAGATAGAAACATTACTGTGCCCTCGGACACTAAAGTAGAGCCTGTATATTCTCATCATGAGATGTCACCCAAATGTTTCCTCTCTGGCCACAAGAGTCAGTCTTTGAAGGCACATTCGGTCAAACACCAGCAAGACACAACATGGATGCATGAAGGCATCAAAGGCTGCAGGGTATGGAATGGGAGCCGGTAGATTTAGTGAAAGAGATCTGGACATGCCAAGAGGGAGATCAGCTGTGCCAGGACAGAGGAGGTAGGTGGTAGGGAGAGGGGGGTTGGAGAGAAAACCTGCTTGGGACACATTGAAAAACACACAAAATGGATGCATGAAGGCTTCAAAGGCTGCAGGTATGGGATGGGACCCCCTGAATTTAGTGAAAGAGATCTGGACATTCTCATCAAAGAGATAAATGCCAGGAGGGAGATTTGTTCCAGTGGAGGATGGCTCCTCTTTTCTCCAATTAGTTCTTAGTAGAAGCTAACTCATCTCTGCGGGTAAACTGTGCCTGAGTCTTCCTCTGATGCAGCAAATTTAGAAACATGGTTGTGATCTATTGCAACAGCTTGTAGTTGTCCAGTGACAAGGAAATTGAGATAAAGGGGACTGAGTCTGAGAGTAAAAAGTAAAGTGCTAGAGGACCTCAGCAGGTCAGGAAGCATCTGTGTAGAGAAATTTAGAAGGGGCTTAAGATGGGTCATCTCCATCTTGAAACATCATCTGTCCTTTTCCCTCCACACATGCTGCCTGACCGCTGAGTTTTGCTCAAGATTACAAGTAACAAAACCTCCACTTATATCACCAAAAGAGGAAAGGTAGTTTGCACAATGTGATGTCATTAGGTGTGTGTTTAACATCAGAGAAAGTCAGACATGCTGAGGCAAATTGAAGTCAGATGTGCTCGGGCCAATCACCTCATCCAAAGGTGGTTGCAAGTACAATCTACCATGCTTAAATCACTAATGTGCACCGTCTACATGTTAAAGTAGCTGGTGTTAATAGATACATATTCTAAGTTTGTATGTGTTATTTTGGAAGGAAGTCAGGGCAGTTAGTGAACCCATATCTAGTAGGTTGCTGTTTTTTTGTAAACCAATGGTCAAATGAGTCTGCAAATAAGAAAATAATCTTTAGCTCAATGAAGTTACTTAGAATTCACAAATCTTTTGAAGTAACAATAACATAAAATTCTGCTGAACCATTAAAATTTTGGACGTGCATTGGAAATGTAACTAATCTGAAAACAACAATTGCAAACTTTAACAGTAACAATTAATTTTCGAAGAAGCTGCCACACTGATTGTGCACTGGACCCACACAGTCAATGGAGCAGCACACTGGGACCGTAACAGCACCTGCAACGGTACAGTCAGGTAGTGATAGTGATTGTATTGTGAAATCAACAGCACTAATTATAACTCCAGAAGTGCGACTACTGTAATTACAGATGAACATTGTAACTCTGAATGCGTTGGTGGTAATTACACTTGGGAGTAACCTGTCACTTGTTAACTCTTGTGAGTTTCTTTCACTTGAAGTTGCAAACATGTAAATCTTTAAAACATGTGCTGATCAAATAAAATTATTAATGATGGAAAATAAATATTTATCTTTTGGGAAATGAATTATACCTGATGATTCATTGACTTTTTAGAGTACCCACGATCAAGAGGGCAGCTACATGCCATTGACAATTCCCCCAATAACATGCCCAGAGGCTTCTAAAGCATGGCATTTGTGAACTTACCGTTCTCTGTGCACAACAGCTTTCACTGAATAACTCACTATCTAGTTTATTTAAATGGCGAACTCTGCAATTTAGCCTGAAACATTGGTAAGGAACTTTCTGCTTGGCACTTAAATGAATAATCGTTGGCCGTGCACAACAAAATAGTTATTCTCCCTACAACACCAAATAAATAGTCAGTGTCCACCCTTTGCAATAGCAGCTTCATGAAGTAACTGTTGCATGAATCCATATATCAGCTCAACGAGACTGAGAGTGCCATCTGGTGTCGAACGGGATCATGATGTTGTGACATGGTTTAGCTTTAAGTAAACACAGACCTTATGTTAAGTTATTCTTGGTAAGGCATGACAAACTTCAATTCCTCTCTATACTGCATGCAAACCCAGGGGCATCTGCCAAACAGAGACCCACAAATGTTATCCACAGCCCCAGTTTTAACTGGGAGTGAGAATCAGGTGGCCAGCTTAAATCCAATTTGCAGCATTCAACTTCCTGTAATTTACTGCTAAATTGACAATTTTTCTCAAAGCCCATACATTTCTGGTGCGAGAATCAGAGATTTATGCTCATAATTTAAATTATAATATTTATTAGGTACAATGTACATTTGAGTAAGAGAGGCATATTTATAGCCTTTTTAAAATTCTGGATCTTAAACTGTGTAGGATGAATATTTTCCTACATTAACCATCTGTACATTTGACCTTCAAAGTAATGAATGGTCAGAAAAAGATTAAATATAAAATGTTACTAAAGCTAAAAATTTCAAAAGCATTAAAAAAAAATGTATGATATTTTTTTCAAAAGCCTGGCTCTTGTAGATACTGAGATCAAATATTATTGTGCAGTGTGGTTGCATTAATATTTGTAGCTGGTATATATTTAATGATTCACAAATAATTCACCAATATTAATTCCATTTAAAACTAATATTTTTCACATCTCTTATTGCATTGATTTATTTTCATTATAATGGCAGTACTCAAATATCTTGGTCTATTTAATCCCTCAGGCACCAATATGAAAAAAAGTGTTCACTATTTAGGTACTGCACTCCAGGGAGATATTCACCTGATCACGTCCAACAATCAATTAAAATCTACAGGGAAGTAATGTACTTATGTAACTGCACTAGTTTCATTTTATAGAATAAATTATAACATTTAATGTTGCAGTCATCAAACATGTTGTCTGTTCTCCATACTTACGACAAAATTGTTCTTTGGTGTTAGTTTAACCACAATACCTGATGATATTAACAAATGCTGAAAACATGTATTCTTCTGCTCACGAATTTACTATGCAATTTAATCCATCTATTTTACAAGTGCAACACTAATGCACTTGAAAAATAATTAATTTGTTGTACAGCACTTTAGACAGGATAGGGCTCGATGCATGTTCCTTCTTTCTTAAAGCCTTTCTGACATAATGGAGAGAGGCTTTTCGTGTGAACACAACGAGATTCTCCCACTAATTTTAATAAGATTTTAAAATTCAAGTAAATAAAATCGTGTTCCTTTTCTTTAGCTTGGATTTACAAAACATAAAAATGTTCCACAAAAGATGTCAGTTGATACCGGCGACTCCAAGTCATGCTGGCCAATATTAGAGTTGTATGATATTGCAGTGGATTCTGACACGCTACAAGCAATGTAATTTGTTTTCAGTGTTAGAGGTGATCATAGCCTAATAATTATACAGCAAGGAAACAGGCCATTCAGCCCACTGAGTCTGCACCAAGCACCAAGGATCAATCTACACTAACCCTTTTGTTTACAATTGCCCTGAGATTCCATCACTGACATACATACTAGGGGCAGATTTCAGTGACCAATTAACCTAACATCTAGCATGTTTTTGACATTTGGGTAGAAGCAGGATCACTGAGGGAAAACCCACATGGTTACGGGGAGAAAGTGCAAATGTGCAAACACAGCACAGATTGTCCAGAGGTCAGGATTGACGGAGCTGCGAAGCAGCAGCCTTACTATCGGCGTCCCTGTGCTACCCAAAGCATCGCTATTAAGGCAGTCTTCATTCAAACTCATCCCATTTGTGAACAAATCATTTCCCTGTGCAGAAGCCGCTGACTGGGTAGATGACAAAGGCATGAATATAATTCCCTGAATTGCCACATCTGGGAGTACGTGGGTAGCCTCTGAGTCAGATGATGGTGGGACTCATTCCACAGAGTTGAGCATATCATCACCAGATTGTTGTATAAATCCATTTAGCTCACTAAGGACTTTCAGGGAAGGAAATCCACAATTCATTGTCTAGCCTATATAGGTCATTGCCTTCAACTTCCTCTTCTTTTTAGGTGGCCCTTGGCATTGAGAATCATTTGCTTCCACGCATCTTATATGGGTTCTGATGCCAATGTAGAAACTGGAGACTCTGGCACGACACAAGGTGGTTAGGTTAGAAGATGGTGGGAGATTCTGTTAGTTGCACTGGGCTTCCAAAGGACTCAAAGATTTTCACACCATCTTAAATGTTCCTGCATTTAAGTAGACATGGGCCAGGGGTTCCCATGGGCTAGTGAAGATGGTAACCTTATCAAGAAAGCTTTCAAGACCTGGCATAGTGTGTCTGTTTTGAGAATATGATTCTGGGGTGCAACATCATGGTCTTCTTGCCAGAGATGACCGTATAATTATAGCCTCAATGCCACAATAATGGCCTGGGAGATAATGCTGATGTTGATTTGCTTATTCTGCCAAAACATTTGGAGAATTTGGCAGTGACATCATTGGTGATATATCTCCAGGATTTTGAAATGACTCATATCAGTTGCCCATATATCAAAAGAGCAGTAATCATTGCTGCCAGTTAGAGCAAAAGCTTTGTGCCATGTTTGAGGCCTTGCTCTTCAAACATTATTTACCTCAAATGGCCAAAATCTCTTCTTATATATCAATATATCAATATTCTTATTTCATATAGAAGTGGCTCCTGAGACATGGGAAGAATAAATGAATGATACTTTATTATCACATGTGACATGAAATTCTTCATTTTGCATACCATTCACAAAGTATGCAGAGTGCCGATAAAGTTATGAAGTGTTCAATGTAATCCCAATGGTCCCTCTTCGTTCTCGGCGGTCCCCCATGCCGGATCCCTCTTTTTGTTCTCAGCAACCCCCCCCCCCGGCCAGGTCCCTCTTTGTTTTCGGTGCCCCCCCCCCCCCCCCCTGTCAAGCTCCAGAGGTACTGGAATCTTGAACATCTTCAAGGTAGGAAACAAATCTGAATGCCATAACGTTAGGGGGTCTTCCTCCTATCTGGCACAGGGAAAGTCAGCGCCAAGGAGCAAATATGTTGCCTATAAATGCCACAATGTTCACATCTCATAAACAAATAAAACAAAATGTGTCAGTGTAATAAAATGGGGATACTGCAGCATCAGATGTGGGGGGTTTTCTTGTATTGGAATAAATCTGAGGCAATAACTGGTCTGCTAGATGAATGTAAAAATTCCCATGACACTAACTGAGAACATTTATCTTGTTTTATCACAACCTTGATATGTGGAACATTCCCAACATGGTAATAATGGCAGCACTTCAAAAACACACGAATGGTTGTGGGCTATTTTGAGACATCCTGAAGTTGCGAAGAATGGTTTATAAACTAATATCTTTTCTTTGATGTTTATTCTTCCTCATGAAAAGCACATCAACATTCATGTTTCAGACCAACATCCTCAGGGAAATTGGAAGCATAGTTCATTTATCTTCTTGAGACAGAAAGTGGAAGCCACAGTCAGTGGGCATACAAGCACTCTGCACAGAGCATTCAAAGTTCACTTCACATGGTGCATTGTCAACAAAAATACGCCAATAATTTACAAATCCTGATGGACAAAGATATTCTATTAGCTCACATTATCTGTATCGTTTTCTTAAATGCATTGTTTCTCCAGATTACATTAGCCTTTCTCAACATCGGAGGAGCGTAGGTGAGTGCTTAAGCCTTCCATCACCACTGGGAGCAAGTTAAGAGGTGGCACTTTGGATTTTAACATCACGTCCTGTGCATTTGAAAACAATACCCACAGAAAGTGGTCACGTTCTGATGAAGGTTATTGACCTGAAATGTCTCCACAGATACTGCTTTACCTGTTGAGTATTTCAAGCATTATCTGTTTTATTTTCAGATTTCCAGCATCTGCATTTTGATTTTATCATGTGTTTAGTATTGGCCGTTAAAGGATGAGTGTGGTATTCAAGAATGAGCCAGATTGAATCCTGGCCTTGGATGCCATCTGGGTGGAATTCGCACCTTCTTCCAGTGACCTTGTGCATTTCCCCTGGGATTCTCCATTTTCAAGATTCAAGATTCAAGATTCAAGATAGCTTTATTTGTCATCCAATATTGGACGAAATTCAGTCACCCACAGTCCAACAATAAAAGCATTAAATAAGCATTAAAATTACACAACCCCAAAAAACTCCCAAAACACAGTCCAACAATAAAAGCATTAAATAGGCATTCAAATTACACAACCCCAAAACCCCCAAAACACAGCCCAACAATAAAAGCATTTAATATGCATTCAAATTACACAACCCCAAAACCCCCAAAAACACAGTCCAACAATAAAAGCATTAAATAGGCATTCAAATTACCCAACCCCAAAAACACACAAAAAAGAAACATCCATCAAAGAAACATCCATCACAGTGAGTCTCCTTCAGTCCTCTCTCTCCTCACTGTGATGGAAGGCCACAATGTCTTTCCCTTCTCCTGCTGTCCTCGCCCGCAGTCAGGTTGTTGTGGTTGCAGGCCGCGCCGGACGGTCCACAGCGGGCCAAGCCCAAGGCGCGTCGCGTCGCAGCCGCTCCCGCAGCCTCCGAAGACGGCCGGCTCCGCTGATGATAAGTCCGATCCGGGGCGGGCGAACACGCTGCTGCTGCCGCTGTTGTTGCACGTCGGGGCGGTCGTGGCTCCTGACATTGAAGCCCCCGCCCAGCAGAGAAATATCCCGCGGCCATCTTAGGCCGCGCTGGACGGTGAAATGTCCGCGCCCCATGCCCCGCGATCCGGGGCGGGCGAACACGCTGCCGCTGCCGGAGCTCCCGATGTCGGCATCCACGCGGCCCGAGCCTAAGGCGAGTCGCAGCCGCAGCCGCAGCCGCTCCCACATCCTGAAGATCTGGAAGTTTGTAGGTTAACTGGCCACTATATATTTCCCCCTAGTTTGTAACTGAATAGTGGAGTGTGTGGGAGTTGAAGAGAATGTGGGAAGAATAAAAAAAATAGGATTAAAGTAGTATTCATATAAAATGGATGTTTGATGGACAATGCAGACTTGCTGAAGGGTCTGATTCTGTGCTGTCTCTCTGTAACTCCAGGACTCGCACCTCCTTAAGTACAGTGTCATGTGATCATCTGCCCTCTGGTTTGTAGAAATTGTTGAGTTTTTCAGATCAGTCTGGAGTGGCTCTTGGAATAGCTGTTAATGCTGCTCTTGGAGATCCTGAGTCCACTCAGCTCCTTGATGCAATATTGCATAAACAACCCAGGCATCCATTCACTGTCTCTTGTTCTGTTGGTGCCTTTCTACTTAAAAAAAACATTTTACTGCATAGAAACCCTACAATAATACCTACGGGTACTGATGAGCTTAGCAAAATTGGACTCAACAACTTGGATTAAGTGTATCAACAAGTGTTCAAGGTCCAACAATTCCCCAGCAAGCAGGTAAGCTTGAGGCAGAGTCATTCCACACACCATACTTTATACTATATTTGAATAGGTTTACCTGGTGGTACATGTGTGTTCAAAACAATCTGTTAATTTGACATACCAGCTAACTTTACTCCTTCCAGTGATTGGTGTCAATTGGCAGAGCAAGTGATGCATTAAGCAGTAGGAAGAACATTTCCACCAATTATTTTTAAGAGATTGTCAATTACTAACTGATTATTTGCTCGTTGATTATTTTCCTGGGCTTGCTACCATTCTGCAAGTTTATATTAATTAAAAGACGTACAGGTATGTAGGTTAATTGGCTAGGTAAATGTAAAAATTGTCCCTAGTGGGTGTAGGATAGTGTTAATGTACGGGGATCGCTGGGCGGCACGGACTTGGAGGGCCGAAAAGGCCTGTTTCCGGCTGTATATATATGATGTGATATGATATGAAAAAGGAAGCAGGAATTGCTGACAAATTTTTATTACCCATCCCAAACTGAATTACTTGTTGAATGGTTATTACTTTGGGCCTGAGGTTCACATAAAAGCCGAACAAGGTAGGTACTGCAGGTTTCCTTCCCTGGAGGTTATTAGCAGGTCAGATAGTCATTTACTGGTCAGCCTTTGGTTCCATGACCAGTATTGTTGATTCTAGATTAATTTCTTCCCAGATTTGTTTCATTAATTGAATTTGAACTGTCTTTAAGGGATTAGAACTTATGTTTGCAGATCGATAGTCCAGGGTCTCAATGTGAGCCCAGCGCAGGCCTACGGTAAATGGGTGGTAAGCACTAAAGAAATTCTGAATAACATAGTTGTTTCCCAGGTATTACTGAGTTTCATCCCCCATCTGCTGAGTTAGCTGAAACCAGCCAAGCAGCAGCTGATGTGCCAGAATAGCAGAAGAGTTACAGGTGGCTTTCACTCTTATCCCCTATCCAGTGACCCTGTGCCTCAGGATCCAATGGCGTTGGTAATTGTTGAAGACAAGAATAAGCTTAACTGGGATCTACTTGCTGCCATACATTTGGTTTAACTTTCATTTTGATATCTGCTGTAGAAATCAGTTTGTCTGAATTTCTGCAGATTTAGTGCCTTGATGAGTCACCTTATGAAACTCCTTATAGAAACAAAAGGCAACTTTATCACAGCTGCATCAAAGGCACTGCAATATGTTCCAGGCATTATGTTCACTGGTTGTGCTGCAAGGTTCGTTACAACCATGTCACTTGTCATACTTTAGGTCCAATTCAAAGTTTTCATCCTTTCCTTTAAAACCTTTCAAGTTCTCCACCTAATCATTCTAATCTCTTCAAGCTCTATAACCTTTCAAATCTGGTAATTTCATCTTCCTGAATTGTAATTCCTTGCCTTCGGCTGCCAAGATGCCAAGCTCAGGAATCCCCTCATTAAACTTCTCTCTGCAAATCTTTTCCTTGTTTAAGACGCTCGTCACCAATCTTTGGTCATCTGCGTTTACTTGTATGCCTTAATGTCAAATTTTGTTTCAATAAGCCTTTGTGAATTGCGGGAGACATTTAAGAGGTATATAAAGTTGTTGTTTATAAGCAAGTAGCAAATTATATTTATAGCCATATATGTTTCTGTAACAGGTAACATCTTGACAGGACAAACCTGAATACAATTCTGAAAAATAGTCCATAATAATGCTTTTTTATGCTCTTCTATTTTGGACAGGGCTGAACTATAAGACGGTTGCTGCTGTGGTAATACCATGTCAAATAACAATCGCTGCAATCCTTATTACCCACCGTCTTTTTAATTATAGAATCACAGACTTTGATACTAGCTAAGAGATGTTTTGGTAGCTGAGGAGCAGGGGTGATGGTGTGGTCCAATATCACCCAAACTGTAGGTACAGTGGAAGGCCCCTCCCTGATAGTCACCATCATCCTATGTGCTGCCTCTTTCTGTTGAACACATGGCAGTACACTTAGAATGTGTAGAAAGGAACTGCAGATGCTAGTTTAAACCAAAGATAGACACAAAAACTGGAGTAACTCAGCAGGTCAGACAGCATCTCTGGAGAAAAGGAATACATGCTGTTTCGGGTCGAGACCCTTCTTCAGGCTCTTCAGTATAGTACAGTACTTCAGTGTAGTTCGACATGTGTCAGTCTCTTCTCATATTGCAAAGGAGAGGACAGTAGACGATGGAAAAGAAGAGAACTAGTTATGTCCTTCACACAATTAAATCAACTACCAGACTAGCTTTTTATTTTCAGGTGTGCAATCAAATACACAGCAATGAGTCACAGCAATGGAAAGAAGAAACCTGCTGCTGATACCAAGGAAGTGTAAGTGACAGAGGGGAGGCAGCAGCAGGATTACAATCATAGGACCCATAACCGCAATTTTAGGTATTCGCATTTCAGTAGGAACAATAAGGTTGGGACAGGGCTTCACCTGGTGACTCTGACTTCACCAGCAAAAAGATAATGGTTCATTTGTATTGTAGGGTCCAGCCCTTTCTAACAGTTCTCTGCTGGATACAGGTCCTGTAACTCAGGAGCCAGTGATGAGGAGAATTATTGAATAGCAGTAGACATTTGCACTTCCATCGATAGCCCTATCGAACACAATGATTAGAGTTCTTCAGAGAATTCAGGAGATTAAATCAATTATACATTGGCGAGTCCCAGCCACCACACCTTTGTAAATGCCCAACATGCTATCTCATCTCCTTTAGGCTGACTTGAAACTTGTTAGTTGCACAAGTTATTATATGGCTTTCTTTGTACCACCATTGGCCACCATTAGTCAGATTCCGAAGAACGGTAAGAGCCAAGTTTGAAATAAGTGTACTGAAGGCACGAGGGAGCTTGGATACCTCATAAAAGAGACACGATGACACCCCATCAGTAGAATAACATACAATTGTGTTAATATATTTTACAAATTGACTGCACACTCGTGGATTGCAGTCCTTACAATTGACAAGTTCTCCTGGTTAACTGAAGGACCCTACATTGCCATATGCGTGAAAACGAGGATGTACTGCAAATGTGGAAAGCCAGCCTGATATGCAACCCCAAGTATCCGTTCTTCTGATTGCAATTAATACTGGAGAGGTTCATATAATTATCGGTCTAGAAGAGCCTGGTAGACTCCAAAAGCTAAAATGGTGAGAATAGTGGAGACCTTTAGAAGGATTGGAAACGCATCCAGTAGGCATTTGGCCTGGTGCCCAGAGATGTCTGTCACCACTTGACTTGTCTTGATACTTTGCTGTTTGGACAAATCAGAGAAACAAAGACTACCTGCACACCCTGCACCATGGCATCTACAAGCCAGGCCCCTCATTCCTGCCTTCTTTGTTGCTCTCTCCCAGACTCTTCAAAACAAGTTACCAGGACTGGCAGTCATATCTGTGCTGGTTTCATTTATCCCCATCTAAGGTCCTATCAACGACCTCAGCTAATCCTGTTCTCATCAAGAAAAAAAACGTCCTAATGTGCTAAATAACTTTAACCAAACTTTTCCCAGCTGCATTTTGCCATTTTGCTTTAGCGAGGTGCACAATAGACTTCTAATTTTTCGTGACATTGGAAAGGATTGGAATCACGGTCACGTTAAGATAATTACTGCAGACTGGTGCAGGCACACAGAATAAAGACCTTTCCCAGGCTCTGCTCTGCTCTGCCTCAACACATTCTGCTAGTTTATCAGCTGTCAGACTCAACCTTTGGAACAGTTGCCAGCATTTGTAAACATCCGGCCCCTTCTGCTACAAGAGCAGTCCAAATAATAGCAACCACTTCTTTCTTTAATGGAAGTTTTCAGAGCACAAAAGCATTCTCCGCATGCAAGACGAGTCTCCTTGCTAATGCTTGGCGATAAGTGGATATAGTTAGATGTTACTTGACCTATTTCTTTTCCCCTCTCTGGCTCTCATTCTCTGTCTGTCTGTCTGTCTGTCTGTCTGTCTGTCTGTCTGTCTCTGTCTCTGTCTCTCTCCCTCTGTCTCTCTCTCTCTATCTCTCTCTCTCCCCCCCCCCCCCCCCTTTCTCTCTCTCGCTCTCTCTCTTTTCTCTCAGATCTCCCTGTAGGCTTCCTGAGCTCAATGGGATAAATGTTTCAGCCAGATCCTGAAGTTTTTTGCAGCTTTTGGCTTTAAGCCTGAGGCCCTTGTTGATAAGCCATTGAACAGGATGTTCTTGCATAAAAAAAGCTGAAGGACTTCCTCCCCAAGGGAGCAGTTCACATGCTGGCTTGAAGTATGGAGGAAACACACAGGCAGGGGCCCAGCTTTCTCTACAATGGGTCTGCCAGATGGGACAGGCTGCATGTGGAGGGCCCCAAGCTGCCTTTAACCCTCTGAACTACAAACACAGCCTAATACAATTACCAATTACAGATGTTATCTACTCCAGTGCATATGCTATCACGGGTATGGATTCCAAACTGTACTTGGAATATAATTTATGATCTCTGGCTCATTTAGAAGACCTTTTTTTAAACTGCATTTTGTTGCTCGTTCTGTTTTTCATTAGGTTTTTAATTGAGGATGCCCCCTTTTATAAAGCTGGTAATACGTTGCTAGATCTCTGAAACTAGACAACTCAGGGAAGAAGGGTCTCGACCCGAAATGTCACCTATTCCTTTTCTCCAGAGATGCCTGACCCGCTGAGTTACTCCAGCTTTTTGTGTCTGACTCAGGGATTAACATACTTGACAATTTGGTGTTCTCTTATTTAAGAAGCGCTCAGTCCCATTCTCGGATGCTGCACTGGGATCTCATTACCACATCTGGAAAGGAGGAGGCCACATCTGCATCCTTTCTCTCGAACTGTTGAGCAGATAGGAACTTGGCATCAAAAATAGATTCAGCACACTCACTGTCAGTCTCAGTGACCTGGTTAAGGAGATAGAGTAATTTTCTTTTGTGTTTAAGAAATGAGAATATTAATCCCAATTTACTAACGAGATAATCTCAAATTGGACAGTTAATTCACCCTTCCTTCCTCAGTAATATGGGCCACTGATCTGCAGTGATTAAATATATTAAACCATGTTTCTTGTTCCAAGAGAATATCATTTCTGTGCAGGAATTTTATTGTGTTTACATCAAACTAGTGAGTGTATTGTTCAATCATTAGTAGTATAAATTGTAGATAAAATTAATTATCTGAATAAATCATAAACCCGGCCAATCTCTTAAATCTCCATCCTCAATTGATTTTCTTCTAAGAGTCATCAAGGCTACAGAGATAGCATTTGCTCTGCAACACATCTCTTACTCAGTCAAATGCATTTTGGTGAGATGGGAAGGACAACTTGTATCAACTGAACTGACAACTTATATTTAAATAAGAAATATCAGTATATCAATTATATTTTTTCAGAGAGTATAAAACTCTGAACAAGATATAATACTCTCTTCCTCAGAGTTAATGTAATGGAAATGTAATTACAGGTGTTTCTCAATCTTCCTTTGTGCTTGATGTGTGAAATATTACTTTGCGATTTTGTTGGACACTAGTTTAGTTTAGATTAGTTTAGAGGTATAACGTTGAAACAGGCCCTTTGTCCCACCGAGTCCATCCTGACCATCAATCACCCGTCCACACTAGTTCTATGTTATCCCACATTCTCATCCATTCCTTACACATTAGGGGAAATTTACAGAGGTCAATTAACCAACAAACCAGCACGTCTTTGGAATGTGGGAGGAAACTGGAAGACCTGGAGGAAACCCACACGTTAATGAGCAAAACGTGCAAACTCCACACCGAGAGCACCCAAGGTCAGGATCAAACCTAGATCTCTGGCACTATAAAGCAGCAACTCCACCAGCTGTGCCACCTTGCCACCCATAATGAAGACTTAATCACTTAAATCAGGAGCGATTCTGCCAATCAGGATGAATCAAGTACAGCAGGGATCAGACATTAGCCACTTTTCCAACGTTCACATCTCATTTATTATGAATCCACGTGAGCTTTTTAGGGCCTTTAAACAAGATGGAAAGCTGAATAAATAGCTCATGGCGATAATGTCTGTGATTTGGAATGTAGGTGCTGGCAACTTGGCAATGCTCCAGACTCCAGTTGAACATGAAACTAATGAGGAGCACCAGAATAACATGGAACACAATCAAATAAACGTCCAACATCATGTCCATGGCGAGAAGGAATGGGTGACGTTTCGGGTCGAGTCTTAAGAAGGGTCTCGACCCAAAACATCACCCATTCCTTCTCTCTAGAGATGCTGCCTGTCCCGTCCAGTTACTCCAGCTTTTTGTGTCTATCTTCGGTTTAAACCAGCATCTGCAGTTCCTTCTTACACATCATGTCCATGGCCCTCAAATAGCAGCAGAATGCTTACCTTGCATCCTCCTCAGCCTGATTGTCCTGATGGCACCCATTTGTAATTGTCCAAGGAGGGGAGGTGGATATTACCAACGATCTAGCGCAAACACTTTCAATTTTCACGTTTGTCCTGTCAGTCCAAGCTGATGGTGGAGAGGGATGGCTGCTCCCGATTGCTGGGAGTGGGTTTGCAGAAACAGCCTGGTGGGCTGTTAATTCACGTCAGGATTAATCCAATTGAAAGCCACACGCATAACCAACTCCTACTCGGAATTACAATTCGAATTTTTGCACTTGAAATATCTTGCCTAGTATATGATATACAAAATGAATTGTTACCACCGTACAGTAATAGCAGCAATGTGAACTATGGAGCAGAATGTATTCCGTTCCCTTGGAGCAACCTCATGGTATCTCATTCAACAAGTATTGATACTTAACGGAGTGTGAATGACACGAGATGTGCTGGGCAACTTTTTCACACAGAAATTGTAAAGTAGGTACTTACAGTGATGGTGGTAGCAGATATGATAGTGCCGTTTAAGAAGCTTTAAAGTAGGCATATGAATATGTAGGGATTGGAGGCATATGGAGCACATGCAGGGAGAAGGGATTAGTTTGGTATCATGTTTGATACAGACTACGTTGGCCAAAGGGCCTGCTCCTGTGCTATACTGTTCCATGTTCTAAGTTCTAAAGTACTTGACTGTGGATAGAATAAATTGAAATGTTCCTGTTAATTAATCTAAAAGGGAATATTGGTGTTGCTGCTTTAGTCTTCATCTTTTCCAATTGAGAAAACCACACATAGCAATTCTGTCGAGTTGACAATATTCTTCTCTTCAGAACTATACCTGTTGCAATTATACTAGCTTATACAGTAAATTAGCACAGGCATGCTATTTGTTTGAAACTAATTAATAACATGCGATGCACTAAAATCTCATTCTATTTTTCCTTTGAAGTGAAATATCAAATAACTTTCCCTATCAAATAAACACAGTATGGATAATCAGTGACATCAAGCAATAGTTCTGCTGTTAATGCTTAGGTCTAATATGAAGTCTTGCCATATTGAAGAAATATAATACCAAGCAGGATATAGTATCCAATGGCAAGATTGTTGGTACACATATCCGAAGAAATATTTACTAAAATTGAAAATCACAGACCAGAAAATGTTCCCCAATTAAAAGAATTGTTGTGAATTTAAACTGCCAAATTCGTTTAGAATGTGCATTTCCATTTTTCCCAAGAGGAAAATATACTTATTTTAGCTAGATTCTGTTCAATTCAATATTACTTTCCCATCCTGTTTGGAAATATTAAACTCATCTGTGCTCCACCCTTCCAGTCACTGGAGACAATGGAAGTAACAGGCAGACAAAATAATCTGGCATGTCTTGAAAGAGATTTGCCTTGAAAGGAAAGATTTGGCCAAAAGGACTAATCCTATTTATAACTAAATATTATCAGTGCAGGAAAGAGCACATCTTTCAGCTTATTGTACTCCCTGAACAAGGCTAAACAAGCACAATAAACAGAACTGTGCAGGCGATGTGTTAACCCCAGACCTTTAGCTATGCTCCAAATGGTACAGATTAAAAGAAGCTTACAGCATTGCCAGTAACCCAAAGTACGTCTTTACATTGCAAGAGCTTAAGAAATCAAAAAAGGATAACCAAATAATTGATAGAAGCAGAACAAGGAATGAGGTTATGTTGAAAGAGTTTGAGGAGATGAGATCCAAATTAATTAGGTGTAAGCACACCATTTTCTTCAGTCTCTGTACTGCCTTGGCCACAGTCTCTGTGATGGCTGCTCCAGAAATGGTTAGTTCCATGATCTGGGTGACCTGTAAAGCAGAGTTCCCTGCCCACCCAACTCTCCTCGCCCTCGTCACCAGTGCTAGCTGTTTGCTCTTCTTGTGTTGAGTGTATGAGGTCCTCAGAAGGAGACAGATTCACCATCCCTTTAACACCGGGCTGAAGCTGGTTACAAATACTTTAGCCCTGGCTTCTGCATGCATTTTTTGGTCTCCAGCATGAATGACAATGAGAATGTTACTAGAGCCTCCTCTGACACTAATTTAATTGACAACTGCAGAACTTTGATTTGGCACACTGGTTGTAGGATCATTTTGTTTTGTTTATAGCAAATTGCTACCACCGTTTAGCAGGCAGGTAATCTTGTGCAGTTGCTACACCAGGTTGACATCTCACATTTCAACACACCTACTGATATTTCTTATTGGACCAAACTCATCATTTGCTAGTCAACAATAAGCGAGTGATGGGCATGAAGAATCATAAGGTTACTGGTTGTGGTGACATACAGTTATACTGCTGCTGAAGGCTCACTGTGTCTTGTGGATGCCTAGCCTTGCGTTGTTAGATCTGTATTAAACCCATCCCATTTAATGCAGTGGTGGTGCCATGTTATCATCAGTTCTTCCAAGTGGTCTTCATGTGACTGAGGAAGAGCAGCAGGAAAGACAAGGCTTGCCTGCCCTGGTTTGACCTAATGTCATGTAATTTCATAGTGCTGAAGTCAATGTCAAGGCTACCTCCTCTGGCAGCTTATTCCACATACCCACCACCTGTGTGAAAAAGATGCCCCTCGGATTCCTTTTTAATCTTTCCCCTTTCATTTTAAACCGATGTCCTTTGGTTCTTGATTCCCTTACACAGGCTAAAAGACTGTGCATTTACTCATTATCTTATACACCTCTATATGATCACCTCTCATCCTCCCACGTTCCAAGGAATACAGTCCTAGCCTGCCCAACCTGTAGTACAGGTCTACAAGTCCTAGCAACATCTTCTCTGCATTATTTCCAGTTTAACATCTTTTCTATATCAGGATAACCAAAACTGAACATAATATTCCAACTGTAGCCTCACTAGCATCTTGTACGGCTTTAACATCCAACTGGAGATGAGGAGGAATTTCTTTAGCCAGAGGGTGGTGAATCTGTGGAATTCGTTGCCACGGACGGCAGTGGCCAAGACATTGGGTGGTTTGAAAGCAGAGATCGGCAGGCTCTTGATTAGTAAGGGTGTCAAAGGTTACGGGGAGAAGGCAGGACAATGGGGTTGAGAGGGAAAAGGAGATTACCCATGAACAAATGGTGGAGCAGACTTAATAGGCCGAATGGGCTCCTATGTCTTATGGTCTTATGGTCTTATTTCTCTGGCCTCCTAATATGATCGTGTCCCATGTTCGCAACCTCTAATATCAGCCCTCTCACTGAATTGACCAGGTCCTGAAAGAATCCCACTCTTTAATGTTTCCCAGACGGAAACATCAACCCCAACCCTTACTTGATCCTTCTCTCAGGGTCAGTGTTTCAAACCTTTGCTTAATAACAAAATCTGCTTGTATTGTGACAGTTCAGTAACTATGGTAATTATGAGAAATAAACAGGAAAAATATAATGTGAACATCTCCCAGATGCAGTAAGTGCTCCGGTCAGACACAGGGAGATATCATCATAACCGGATGCAAGGTCACTGCACACAAATGGATCAATGTAAAAGGCAGCAGGATAAAAGAGTAATATCTTGTTCTGTACTATGATAAAGCTGTGAGGATAAGTCATTTAAGGTTGTTTTTAATGTATTTAGTGTATCTGTGAGGGTGAGTGACACTGTTATTTTTAAAATGTGATGCAGCAATGGTCATGACTGACTTTTTGCTACGAGTGCAGTATCAAACATTTAATTGTGACACGGGTTAGACGCAAATGCAAAGCTCCCTTTCTTTGCAAAGTCCCTGCAAATGCCTCTGTCACATGCAGTGTGAGCAAAGGATTACAGTCGGGTTAAGGCGGCTGCACTGCACCCTCTGCAATCTTAGACTCGGAGCAGGGCTCCCACAGCACCAATGTTGCATTGCACGTTCTCCAATCAGCCATACTTACACATTGATAAAAGAAGGTAAATAGTGTAAACTTGATATTGTGCCTTTGTCTGTTTATGGTGCCCACTAGATCCAGGGATAAGAATAATGCACACAGTACCATGAAGCTAAAAAGCTGAATGAAACGTTTCCATCCTCTAAGCTGCCATTTAACACCAATCTCTCCACAAAGATACTGATTACCTACGGCTTGGCGACAATTATTTTCCTCTGATAAAAGGCCTGTGAAGTGCCTCGGGACATTTTAAAGCATTAAAAGGTACTATATAAATGCAAGTATGCAAGTTGTCATAAATCAGAGAGGAAGATAAATGCCATCTGTGAATTCCCCCTTGTTATGGTCAAACCAAAGTTATCTTCTCAATATCCCATGATATCCAGCTGTCAGAGTATCAAACCAGCAGTAATATTCTGAAGCAATGTGGAAAACACAATAGAGTCTTGAAGTTACTAACATCTGCTGCACTCAATATAAATGTCAACAGGCCCTTCCAAGAGGCCCTGCTCCAATTCCCCCCAAGAACTAAGCAAAGTTCATAATGACCAGTTCGAGGGAAAGTGCAAAAATAAGTAAAGAATTATTTACTTATATATACAATTTGTGCTTCATATACCAAAAAAAGGTTGGAGACTATGTGCAAAAAATAATGGATAAAGAATTATTTACTTATATACAATTCTCGTTTAATATACCAAAGAAATTATACAACACTATTGGTGTCTCACTTTGGTTCTGCTGTGATTCTTAGGGAACATTATGCAGCATCCAGGGTGGGAGTTGATCCGGCATTGTAGAAATCTGCTGTTGTTGGAAACTCAGTATCATTAGCCAGTAGCTAACTTAAATGGGAAAACTTCAATTCTCTGCAGTGGTTTCCGCCTCCAGGAAACAAAGCACATTGGAGCTTGGCTTCCTTCCAAGATAATTGCTGGCAAAGGTTAGCCTACATATGTCTCACACAACTACACTGATTTCAGTGCAGGCTAGTTTGTGAATTCCTACATATATGGTACCTAGTGGATTTGTTCTCAGTCCCAATCGGTACAAAAGGCCAGGATTTTCCTTCTTAATCCTTCCCTTAATGGATTATGAGGAACACTGCAGCTTTTCCCAGTCTTTCCCTCCTGCCCTCATCTCAACTAGAAAGGAGACCCAGGAGAACGCTGAAAGTTAAGAATGATAGGAACAAATGATTTCCAGTTCTTTAATGAACCACTAGACCAAGTGGACCCATTGGACCCAACCCTCTCCCCCCACTCCCTCTTCCCCTCTCCCCCCACCACTCCCCCGTCTCCCTCCCCTCTCCCCCTCCCTCCCCTCACCCTCCATCCCCCCTCCCTCCCACCCTCCCTCCCCCCTCTCCCTCCCTCCCCCCTCTCCCTCCCTCCTTCCCCCTCTCTCTCCCCCTCTCTCTCCCTCCCCCTACCCCCTTCCCCCTATCCCCCTCCCCCTCCCCTCTCCTCTCCCCCTCCTCTCCCCGTGGAGAGAGGGGGGGCGGGGGAGCCGAGGGCAGGCCCAGCGCTAGGCCTAGCACCAGCCCCAGGCCTCGGCCTTGGGCAGGCCTCACCGCCGCTGTTGCCGCCTTTCCTCTTGGCCCACCTCAGGCTGGCGGTTAGCTGGTCACGTCCAGGCCCAGGCCCAGGGGGTTGAGGGGGGATGGAGTGGGTGAGTGGCGGGGGAGGGGGAGGGGGGAGCGCCGGGGGAAGAGGGAAGTGGGGGAGGAGAGGGTGCTGGACCAATGCAGGAGAGGTTTGGGGCCAATGAGGGGGAGGGGGCTGCTGAGCCCATGAGCTACCGCTAACATTAATAGACGCGCTCCCACCCACCCACCCCCCCCCCCACCCCCCCCCCCCCCCACCGCCGGGAGGACTGGCGCCCGTGCCGGCATGCCCCGCGTCCGACCTTCCTCCCGTGGTGCAGCGCAGCAGCAGAGGGTTCAACAAGATGGCCGTCGCCACCCTTCGCCAACGATCACCGCCGTGCTGCAGGAGAGGCTTCGGGCCCATGGCTCACTCTGGCTGCAGCGATGGCGGCACGGGACTGAGGTCAGTGGCTCTCTCTCCCCTTCCCTGTTCCTCCTCGCCCGCCCACGGACACTTCCCACGCTTCACCGGGTGTCGTCAGTTGGAGAGCGTTGCCGGGTCCGCAGGATCGTCAGTTGGACGAGGGTTGCCCCAGGAGAGGCCCGCAGGAGAGATTTGGACCAACAGGTCCACCTCATTCTAGTATCCCTCTAAACGCTTCCAATCCCTATATCGGTCCAAATACCTTTTTAAATTTCTAATTGTTTCTGCTCCCATAACTTCCTCCAGCAGCTCAATCTGGCTACCCTCTGGGTGAAAAAGCAGTCTCTGAGGTCCCTCTTAAATCTCTAACCTTTCACCTGAAACCTTTGCACTTTAGTTTTAGAATCCTCTACCCTGGGAAAAGGACTATGTTTACTTTATCCATGCCTCTCATTATCTTGTACAGATAACCTTCCTCACTGTCGACTATACAACTGTCTTTTTCCCAGGGTAGGGGAATCAAGAACTAGAGGGCAAGAGAGACAAGACAAGAGACAAGAGTGTTTAATTGTCATAGGCACTGAAAAATAGAACAATGAAATTCTTACTTGCAGAAGTATAGGTTTAAGGTGAGAGGGTAAAAATTTAATAAGAATCTGAGGGGATTTTTTTTTTCATACAGAGGGTGGAGGGTATACGGAATGAGCTGCTAGAGGAAGTAGTTGAGGCAGGTACAATAACAACATTTAAAAGATATTTGGACAGAAACATGCAGAAGAAACATTTAGAAGGAGATGGACCAAATGCGGGCATATGGAACGACCTTGGATGGGGCGTTTTGGTCGGCAGAGAGGAGTCGGGCTAAAGGGCCTGTTGCTGTGTTGCTTGACTCTATGATTTTATGAAAGGATGGCTTGAGTTATAAGAGGGGCCTGGAGACTCTGAGATATGTTTTCCCTGGAGCACAGGAGGCCGAGGGGTGAAGGTTATATAGAGGTATATAAAATAAGTGGCATAGATAGGGTGAATGGTCACAATGTTTCTTTTCCCCAGGGTGGAGAAACTAAAACGAGAGGACATAGATTTTTGAGAAAGGAAAATTTAAAAGGGACTTGAGGGTCATTTTTTTCAGAGGGTGTTGGGTCTCTGGAATGAGGTGACCAAGGAGGTGGAACAGATCACAGTTTAAAAGACGTTTATCCAGTACATGGATAGGAAAGGTTTGGAGGGACTTGGGACAAATGCAGGCTAATGGATCTTCCTCAGGCCAATGTGGTTGAGTTAGGCAAGGTGGCCTATTTCCATCCTGAATAACTCAATGAATCTATGATTCAATGTGAAGGTTGGTAGGTAAATTTGCTAATGTAAATTTCTCAATGTGGTAGAAACTGGGGGGAGATGACAAGAATGAGGGGAGAATAAAATAGGGCTAATGTAGGATTAGTGTAAAATGGGTGCTCGATGGTTGGCATGGGCTCAATGGGCCAAACAAACTGTTTCCATACTGTATCCATATTGTATGCCTCTAATGACTATTGAAGCAAAGATAAAGAATAGTGAAGACTAAGATTTAAGAATAGGTCAAAGAGATGACCAAAGCAAAGAGGATAAAGACAAATGCAATCAGGAGAGCATAAGGTCAGGCCTGAAATAGCAACAGATTTACCGAGAAATGGCATGTCAACCTGGCAAAGCTGAATTACTAGATTACATCCATGCTACCCTGTCAAAGCAGCATGCAATCGACACATCTAACTGATCTCATATCCAAGGCTCAGAGCAAAGCTCACTCCTGCCTCAGCTGGTCATGATGTTGGTAGCCGATTAACCAATTAACAGGAGGAAGCTCCAACAGTATCCTCATCCTCATAAATGTTGCGGTCTAGCCATTGTTCAGCCATAAGTGCGGAGTGGATGATCCCCCTTGGTTCTCCTTTAAGATTCTCAACATTACAAAAACTAGTCAATTTACGCCATCTGTTCTCAACAAATGGCTGAGCACTGGCTACATCAAAGACTAATGGGACCACAATGCAGAAGATCTTTACTCCAGAACTAGATACAGATGATACAAAAATGGGTGGTTTTGCAGATAGTGAAGATGGTTGTAAAAAATTGCAACAGGATCTTGATCGATTGGCCAGGTGGGCTGAGGAATGGTTGATAGAATATAATACAGAGAAATGTGAGGCATTGCATTTTGGGCTCAGGGGAGTGTCGAAGAGCAGAGGGATCAAGGAGTGCAGGTGCATGGCTCCTTGAAGGTAGAAAGGGTGGTCAAAAAAGCTTTTGGCACATTGGCCTTCATTAGTCAGAGTATTGAGTATAGAAGTTGAGAGGTCATGTTGCAGTTGTATAAGACGTTGGTGAGGCTGCATCTAGAGTATTGTGTTCAGTTCTGGGCACCATATTATAGGAAAGATGTTGTCAAGCTGGAAAGGGTACAGAGAAGATTTACGAGGATGTTGCCAGGACTAGAGGGTTACAAGATTACAAGATCTTGGGGGAGATTGAGTAGGCTGGGACTCTATTCCTTGGAGCACAGAAGGATGAGGGGTGATCTTATAGAGGTGTATAAAATCATGAGAGAAATAGATCGGGTAGATGCACAGTCTCTTCCCCAGAGTAGGTGAATCGAGGACCAGAGGATATGGATTTAAAGTGAAGGAGAAAAGATTTAATAGGAATCTGAAGGATAACTTTTTCACACATAGGGTGGTGGGTGTATGAAACAAGCTGCCAGAGGAGGTAGTTGAGGCAGGGACTATCCCAACATTTAAGAAACAGTTAGACAGGTACATGGATAGGACAGGTTTGGAGGGATAGGTAATAGACAATAAACAATACACAATAGGTGCAGGAGTAGGCCATTCGGCCCTTTGAGCCAGCACCGCCATTCACCGTGATCATGGCTGATCATGCACAATCAGTACCCCATTCCTGCCTTCTCCTCATATCCCTTGACTCCGCTATCATTAAGAGCTCTATCTAACTCTCTCTTGAAAGCATCCAGAGAATTGGCCTCCACTGTTTCTGAGGCAGAGATTTCCACAGCTTCACATCTCTCTGTGAAAAAGTTTTTCCTCATCTCTGTTCTAAATGGCCTACCCCTTATTCTTAAACTGTGGCCCCTGGTTCGAGATTCCCCCAACATCAGGTGATTATAGACCAAATCCTGGCAGCTGGGACTAGTGTAACTGGGACATGTTGGCCGGTGTGGGCAAGTTGGGCCGAAGGGCCTGTTTCCACATTGTATTACTCTATATCTCTATGACTATATGACTCTATGAGCTGATCAAGTACAGTTACAAACTGACAATGTTGAAAATTGTCCTGTTTTGGCCTGTTCAAAAATTGCAAAGCAAATTCAGTCTGGCTAATTACTGCCTAATTAGTCTATTGTGGCGAATCCTGAGAGTTAGGCCACTCCTTGGCCGAACCCTCAGCACAGATTGACAGGGTCTGGGACTGCCAGTCCACGGGGTTTCCCAGCAGGGATTTTGGTGGAGAGAGAGGAGAGTGAACATGTGTGCTGGCAGCTTAGTTGTAGTGCTAATAAAGCATCCCGACTGGACTAACCTGGCCTCTAGCCTTATTTCGGGCTGAACCGATCGCTCCCGCTACACTATATTCAAATGCCAAATCAAACATCTATGGTCATCATAACTGCAGCTGAGAGTGAACTATACATGGTAGAGTTTGGAAAGAGGTCCTTCACCAGTCACCTGTGGAAAATTGTTGTACAATTTTGGATGGTCTTTAACACATTGACAAATTTTGCTTATACAGTAACTTGTTGGATTGTGATAATTTGTCCCTTCTGTGCACCAAGTGATATATGCCAAGTGTTAAAATCATTAGCACCTCCTCCACAATGTACTGCAAGCTGCTCAGTTGGCTGAGAAATGTTGGTAATATTGTGAACAACCTTGGATGGTATCGACTTTGACTAAGATGCAAAGGAGATTTACGAGAATTGGATTGTCAAAGAAACTATTTGTCTCATTAGAAAAGAAATTTTAAAAGTGACAAATTAAACAAAACTTTCCACCCGGAAAAAGATCAGTAAGCAGAGGTTACATATTTAAGGCGCCGTGGGGTTAAAATAAGGGTAAATATTTTTATAACAAGTTCTAACAATCTAAAGTGCACTACCTGAAAGAGCCGAGGAAATACTATTACAAAAGGAAACTGAATGAGTTTCAGAGCTTGGAGGAAAGAACAGGAGGGTGAATTAATTGGATACCTGTTTCAATCCATTCTTTCAGCAAGAATATAAAGCGCTCAATGGTCTCTTTGGTGTTATAAAATTGCAAAAATATTGATGTTCTGATTTTACAGTGCTTTAACAACATTTATTACATTCTTCCTCAAGGGATAAACGCACTGTAACTCTCCAACGTGCTTTTACACTTGAAAGTTGGAATGTTATTCCCCTTTGTTTAACAGTATCTGAAAACACCTGGTTAGTTATCATTGCTGTTTGATTTGTAAGAATTCCAGGTCCATTTCTGGGAAGATGAGGAAGTCAGAGTGTCTGCCAGGAGTCAGGAAACCTGGAAATACAGGAAGAGCAGAGGTCCTGCTGAATTTAACAGCAGGACGTCAGTGAAATGTTTCTACTTCATTTCCCACCTGGCAAATGAGCGCATTGGGAGACTAGCTAATGCCAGATGAGAATGGTAGGTCAACGAGTCCACAGCTGGGAACCAGAGAGGAGGAAGGGAGTGTTTGTTAGCAGTGGGGAGGGGTACAGTGAAGGGGGGGGGGAGTAGGTGGAGTGAGAAAGAGAGAGAGCACAAGAGAGAGAGAGGGTGTGTGAGAGTGTGAGAGAGAGGTAGATATCACTGGGAGGGTAGTGAAAGAAGAAAAGAGGAGAGATTGGAGGTCAGAGGCATGGAAAGTATAGACCATCTTCTTGGAGGACAGATCAACCAGAAAGTGACCAGGTAAAGAGATATCTCAGGGAAGTTAATTGTTAGGGGAGAGGGAGAATACAGAACAAGGAAAACCAATTAGAGGATATAAAACCATAAAGTGCTGGAATTACCAAGCAGAGCAGACTACCAGAGTGTGGTAGAGAAACCATGCAGAGGTTTGGTGAAGAAGGGCAGTGTGAGAGGATCATGGTAGGTTTGCAATGGGAGAGCTTGGGTACAGGTCAGGAAAGACAGCACGGCTCAGCCAAACGAGAGAGAATTTGCAAAATGTTTTTGAACTTAGTTTATGCTGAGCATGCTATTTAAAGCATTTTAGTCTTACAGAACACTTTAAGATACTATATTTAACAGTGGCACAATGGTGGAGTTGCTGCCTGACAGCACCAGACACCTGGGTTCGTTCCTGACGATGCTGTATCTCTAAACTAAGCTAAACTAAACCAAAGCAGGACAATCTGTTGTGTACCACAAGTACCTCCAGGCCCAATGAGAGATATTTCTGGAAGACTAGTCACTAATGTTGTTCTGTTACTTAAGAAGAGCAGCAAGGGAAAGCCAGGGAACTACAGGCTAGTGAGCGTGATGTCAGTGGTGGGAAAGTTGTTGGATAGGATCTACCAGCATTTGAATAGGCGTGGACTAATGAGGGATAGTCGGCATGGCTTTGTGCATGGCAAATCGTGTCTCTCAAATCTGATAAGGGGTTTTTGTAGGGGTCACCAAGGAGATTGATGAGAGTAGAGCAGTGGATGTTGTCTCTGTGGTTTTTAGCAAGGCCTCTGACAAAAAGTAACACATGATAGGCTAGATTGGAAGGTAAGATTGCATGAAATCAAAAGTGAGCTTGCTAATTGATTTCAAAATTGGCTTGGACGAAGAGTCAAAGGATAGCTATGAAGGATTGTTTTTCTGATTGGAGGCCTGTGAACAATGGAGTATCACAGGGGTCGGTACTGAGTCTACTGTTGTTCGTTATCTACATTAGTGATTTGAATGACAATGAAATTAATGTTGTTAGTAAATTTGAAGATGACCCCAAAAAGGTGGTATAGTGGACAAAGAGGAAGAATAAAGAGCCTGTCCCACTTAGGCGATTTTAAGGCGACTGCCGGCGACTAGGCTGTCGCTGACAGTTCGCCAGGGTGTCGCGGGCATGATCGTGAGGAGTCTTCAAAGAATCGTAGTGGATCTCAGCGCATCGCTGAGAAATCAACCGGATTGAAATTTCTCGGCGACAGCTGGCTTGTCGCCAGGTATCGTAGCTTATTGCCGAGCGCTGTCGCATGCTGTCCCCAGGTTTGCTAGGTTGTCTTAAATGCATTTAGAAGCACGTAATATTAAATTAAGTAAAGTAATTTGAAGATACCATAAAATACTTGTGTTTAACCAATTTATTTACCGTCAAGACATTTGACAGGTAGATTGGAGGCGACAGTTTGATGGTCAGGTAAGCATGGGAATTTTTGCGATGTTTATGGCCATCAGCGATTACATTTAAAGTAGGCTCCCAACCCAGATATGCAACCCAGAAACCAGATATACATCTCCCGTACATTTTCAAAGAATGCCCACACTCTGCACAAAAATTCATTTAACCACGTTTAAAATTAAATTTCTTAATACTGCTATTAGTAAACTGGAAGTCAATCCAGTTTATGCCTTGTTACCGTGAAGCTTGGTTTTCAAGTATCCCGGGCAAGATGTTATATTTCAAAACTCTCAAGTAATTACAGACTTGTCAGTGATTTTAGCGAAAATTAGGGCGCCGGAAAAGCATTGATAAGCGTGGGAATTTCGCAATGTTTCCAAAGACGGCGTAATCGCGACCTGACTCGGTATTGTCGTGGTCATTGTCGTAGGATAAAATAAAATTTTGGTGATCTGCTACGACTTTGACAGTCGCCGGCAGTCGCCTAAAAAATCGCTTAAGTGGGACAGGCCCTTATCTAAGTTTACAACAGGATCTAGATCAGTTGGGAAGGTGGGCCAAGGAATGGCAAATGGAATTTAACTCAGACATGTGTAAGGTGTTACAATTTGGTATGTCAAATCAGGGCAGGACCAACAAAGTAAATGGGTGAGCCCTGGAGAGTATTGTAGAACAGCGAGATCTCGAAGTACAGGTGTGTGGTTCCTTGAGAGTGGCGAGTCAGGTGGGAAGGATGATGAAGAAGGCGTTGGCATGCATATCGTCGGGAAGGGTATTGAGTACAAAAGTTGCGACATTATAATGCAGCTGCAGAAGGTGTTGGTGAGACCACACTTGGAGTACTGTGTGTAGATCTGATTACCCAACTAAAGGAAGGATGGCAATAAGCTGGAAAGGCACAGAAGAAATTCACCAGGATGTTACCTGAACTTGCAGTTTTGAATTTTAGGAGGAGGCTTGGCATATTTTGTGGAGCGTAGGAGGCTGAGATATAGCCTTACTGAAGTGAACAAGATCATGAGGGGTGTAGATCACGAGGAGCATAGATCCAGTATTTTTCCCAGATAGAGGGTTCTAAAACTAAAGGGCATTGGCTTAAGGTGAAAACAGGATCTCCAGGGCAACTTTTTCACGTAAAGGAAGTATGTATCTGGAATGGGTTGCCAGAAGAAACTATAAAAGCAGATACAAATCCAACTTTGAAATTATGACATTTGGACAGATAGGAAGGGTTTAGAGAGACATGGACCAAATGCTGGCAAATGGAACGTCCAGAATGCCACTGTTGTTGGCATTGAAAATGTGGGCCAATAGGGCCTGTTGCCATGTTGTGTAGCTATGATTCTCTGACTCCGACCAACACCTGAAATTACTTAGTACTCGCAAATAAAAAACAGGGTGTATCATTAGCCATAATTCTACTCTAATAAAGAAATATCTGGCCAATATCTCTCATTGCATGTGGACACAGGGAACAGCAGATGCCAGTTTACAAAAAAAGACACAACTATAGACAACTATTTCTAATCAGGGTTATTTAAGCTTGGTTTGTAATATCTGATAAATATTAATTTAATCCTTTCTGCTTTCATGAAAAATACAACTACTGCCAAGAAGTAAAATGTGGAAATCAGTTGGCATTAAGTATCTAATAGGATTGATCATTTTTTGCTGAATCAATATCAGAATTTATTTCACAAATTCCAATTCATGAAGTCTGAAAAAAAAGGTCATAATGTCTTCAACACTATAATATTTCCATTGGCTCTTTTTGCACTTGATTTACTTAAAGCAAAACATGGACTTTAACCAGATGTGTTTATGGGGCAAGAAGGGGTAAAGGACTAATTTTTCAATTCATTTTAACAGAACAAAATATTGATTTTGCTATCATTGCAGATTCCTATTGCTCTGTCACTCTGGAAGACTCGATTAATTCTTGTGAGTTCTATCCTATGTATAGCAACCGGGAATAACCAAATTGCATTCAGAGCCCTCTCATCCTTGGAAACCAGAAGCGGATTTAGTCCCAGGGGTTTGAACAGAAGTACGCAAAGGAAAACAGGCAGAAGGAAGCAGGATAGTATCCTGCTTATTCAGGAAAGACAACTCAAGCTAGGGTCAATATGGGACACATGTAAAGCAATGATACATCCCCACTCAATCTAAATGAAAGGCTGGGATTTCAGATTTTCTCAAGATTTTTACATTCTTCCCCCATTATGTCACCTAATGACTAATATGTTTATCAGTAGTGTATAGTTGTTTAACAAATCAGACTTCACAGAACTGTAAGTTAATTAATTGGCCAAGCAACGTTGTTACACAAGGTCATCAAATATGGAAGGAAAATTTGACTTTGCAGAGGCTAGGGTCAGGAAATAAATCCAGACTTTGTGAGTGTTTTTATTAGATATCCTTCTTAAATTGTGAACATCAAGTTTGCTTCTGCTTCAGTCTGTATTGTTTCTCCCAGTTTTTTTTCCTGTCTTCCAGTCTTGTTCAACACAGCTGAATCATACTTAGGGTTCATTCTCATAGGCATTTCTCAGCCCCCTGCTTTATTTGAAAAAAAATATTGTGATTATCTCCGTTATTCACTCATGAGATTGCAAATAATCTGCTTAGATTTAGCATTCGCATGCATACACTTCCCAATAGATTTACTTATTAACAATCATAAAGAGAAATATGACAATTTTCTTTCTCATATCCCCAAACCAAAGAATTCAAATGAAGACGTACCATATCACAAGCTCATAAGTTCATAAATTCTAGGAGCAGAATTAGGCCATTCAAGTCCACTCTGCCATTCAATCATGGCTGATATATTTTTCCCTCTCAACCCCATTCTCCTGCCTTCTCCCCATAATCTCTGACACCCTTTGACATCAAATGTGATGCAATCATGATGGAGGAGTATGGGAATTTGGTTGTATGATCCTGTGAGTAAAAATGTGTCAAGGTTGCAGTTGACTAGTCTGTGGTGCACATTTCCAAATTAGGACACTCATCTCCAGATGTTTGTCATGAGGATCTTGTCACATTGGAACCCAGTGGTTTGAAAAATGGCAAGAGGCCCATTAGTTTTACTCACTCAATTTCAACACAACAATTTTACTACAATTCTTTGGATTGCTGGACCACTGGACCATTTTGGAGGGCAATTAATCGTTGCTATGGTTCTAGATTAACTTCTAGGCAAGACAGAGCAAGCATGATAGATTTCTTTAATTGAAGTACATTATTGAGCCAGACAGTTTATACAACAATCTGGTAGTTTCATGACCACTAATGCCGAGATCATCCTGTTTTTGAAAAGAAAAGTCAGATTATTGGGCCCGACAGCACCAGAAATCAGGTTCCATCCTGACTTCAGGTGCTATCTGTGTGGATTTGCATGTTCTTCCTGTGACCAAATGTGTATATTTCGGGTATTCCGGTTTCCTCCCACATCCCAAAGACATGTGGACTTGTAGGTTAATTGGTCTCTGTAAAATTGTCCCCAATATGTAGGGAGTGGACGAGAAAGTGGGATAATATAGAACTGATGTGAACGGGTGCTTGATGGTCACCGTGGTACCGATAGATCACATGTCCTGTTTCCATGCTCTAAACTAAATGAAAAATGTACTTAATTGAATTTAAATTTCCTAGCTGCCAGTGTAGGATTGGATCTCATGTTTACATATTTCATATTTCCTTACAGCATAGAAGGAGAATATTCAACCCATTCTGTCTATGCTGGCTGTCAGAGCAATCCCATCAATCCCATTACCCCACCTATTTTCCTGTTCTCTCTTACATCCCTATTAATTCCCTCGTGATTCTCCCACCATCTACCTACACAGAGTGTAATTTAGAGTAGGCAATTAACCTCCAACCATCATGTCTTTCGTATGTGGCAGAAGCACAAGGAGAAACTAGAAACAAAGAACTGCAGATGCTGGTTTATATCAAAGATAGACACAAAGTGCAGGAGTAACTCAGCAGGTCAGACTGCATCTCTGGATAAAAAGGTTGGGTTGTAGGGACATAGGGATTGGCTGGGAGAGTTCGAACCCTCGGATTGGCTAGCGATGTCACCAGGTGTGCCAGCGCGGGAGGGACAAGTTAGTCTAGTTTTGAACTCTGTCTAGGTAAGACGTTTTGTTGGTTGTCTACAGTTTTGAGTGTTGCGATTGTCACAGAGTTTTGCCCATGCAATAAACTCTGTCTGCAGCACCCATCCGCTTCCAGACTCCCCACATTGGTGACCCCGACGTGATCAACGATCACAAGAACATGTCGCAGGAAGGAGCGAGCAGTGGGCAGCCGAACGTGGGCGGCATTCACCTGCCCCCATTCTGGGCGCATCAACCGCACCTGTGGTTCGTGCAGGCAGAGTCCCAGTTCCACCTCAAGAAAGTCTCGGAGGACCAAGAGAAGTTCCACCACTTGGTAAGCTGCCTACAGCCCGAGTTGGCCGCGTGGGTGGGACGGTACCTGACCAGCCCCCCCAAACCGAGAAATACGAGGGGCTCAAGAAGCTCCTTCTGAGGCCTGAAGCTCCTGCATTTACCGGAACTAGGGAATCGGCTACCGTCGGTCCTGATGACCGAAATGCTAACCTTGATCGGCGACCACCAACCTTGCATGATGTTTGAAGCGGCATTCCGGGAGAAATTGCCCCGGGACGTCAGGTTAGTTTTGGCGGACGTCTCCTTCGAAGACCCGGTGGCGTTCGCGGAGAAGGCCGACGCGCTCGTAACGGAGGACTCGACGGGAGACGACTCGGTAAATTGGGTTTCAAGGCCTAGGAGCGACCGGCCGTGCGGCCAAGATGGCGGCGCATCGGCCGCCATTTTACAGAAAGCCCGCCAAGACGGAGCTGCAGCGCCCACCATTTTGCAGCGGGCCCACGCAACAAAGCCGCACAGGCGCGGCTGGTGTTTTTTCCACAAGCGGTGGGGCGGTGAAGCCCGAAATTGCAGGGCCCCGTGTACCTTTCCGGGAAATGCCTCGGCCGATCGAATATAGAGGCAGTCTCGATCGGCCGCAATCGCCGCCTCTACGTCACGGATCGAGGTACCGGCACCGTTTTCCTGGTCGATACGGGAGCTGTTGTTAGCATCGTGCCTCCCCACGGCTGCAAAGTTCGAGCAGGTAGGAAAGGTCTGTCCCTCATCGCGTTCAACGGTAGTCCCATCCGCACCTACGGCAAGAGGGCCATGTCCCTGTCCTTCGGGTCCGAGACCTACCATTGGGATTTCATCGTTGCCGACGTGGGCCAGGCCATCCTGGGCGCGGATTTCCTCTGGGCTTTTTCATTTGTCGCAGACGTCCGCGGGAAGGGCCGGCAACCCTCGGCGAGCAGCATGGAGCCTGCTACTCCTCCACCTGCCACCCCACCCTGCCCGTCGATCCGGGCCATCACCGCGGCTCCCGATCAGTTCGCTGCGGTCCTCGCCGACTTCCCGGAGCTCCTCATACAGCGGTTCGATGCCCCTTCCGCTAAGCACGGTGTCGTCCACTTCATCCCTACCGAGGGGCCGCCTGTATTCGCCCGGGCTCGGCGCCTGCCTCCTGACAAGCTGGCCTTGGCTCGGGAGGAGTTCCTGAATTTGGAACGGCTGGGGATTGTTCGTCCTTCAGACAGCCCGTGGGCCTCCCCCTTGCATATGGTCTCCAAAGCATCTGGGGGGTGGACACCATGCGGGGATTACCGGCATCTTAACGCTGCCACCCGGCCTGACCGCTATCCGATCCCTCACATACAGGACTCCTCAGCCAGCCTCGAGGGTGCTACGGTGTTCTCGAAGATCGATTTGGTGCGAGGATATCATCAGATCCCTGTCCATTCACCGGACATTCCCAAGACGGCTACGATTACTCCGTTCGGTTTGTTTGAGTGGTTGCGGATGCCGTTCGGTCTCAAAAACGCGGCTCAGGCATTCCAACGTCTCATGGATCATGTGGGTCGCGGATTGTCTTTTGTGTTTATTTATCTCGACGACATCCTGGTTGTTAGTCGTTCGGTCCCAGAGCACCTGGTCCACCTTCGCACTGTGTTCCAGAGGCTGCAGGACCACGGCCTGATCCTTCACCTGTCCAAATGCCAGTTCGGCCTGTCCTCGGTGGATTTCCTGGGTCACACCGGCCGGTGCCACTCCTTTGCCCGCTAAGGTGGACGCCGTCTGCTCTTTTCCCCGCCCTACCACCATCAAGGGCTTGCAAGAATTCATGGGCATGGTGAATTTTTATCACCGGTTCGTGCCTGCGGCAGCTCGGATCATGCGCCCCCTTTTTCAATGCCTCGCGGGTAATCCCGCTGAGTTGGTCTGGTCCACAGCTGCCGCGGTGGCCTTTGATGCGGTCAAGCTGGCCCTCGCCAACGCCACCATGCTCGTACACCCCCGCTCCTCTGCCCCCATGGCCCTGATGGTGGACGCCTCAGCCGTGGCGGTGGGGGGGGCGTCTTAGAGCAATAGGTCAATGGTCACTGGCAGCCTCTGGCATTTTTCAGCCGGCAGCTTACCCGACCCGAGCTGAACTACAGTGCTTTCGACAGGGCGCTCCTGGCCCACTATTTAGCTGTTCGTCATTTTCGCTATTTTTTGGGGGGCCGCTCTTTTGTTGCATATAGGGATCACAAGCCCCTCACGTTTGCTTTTTCTAAGGTTTCTGATCCGTGGTCGACCCGCCAGCAACGGCACCTCACCCTCATTTCGGAGTTCACCACGGATGTCCGCACATCGCGGGTAGGCTTAACGCCGTTGCTGATGCCCTGTCTCGGCCCGCCAGTCCCTCTGTGGCTGCGGTGGGGGGGCGAGGTGGATTTTCGGGAGCTAGCGGAGGCTCAGCGCCTGGAAGACATTGCCTCAGCGTACGCCTCCACCGCCTCAGGGTTGCGGTTGGCCCAGGTAGCGTGCGGCCCCACAGGTACCACACTTTGGTGTGACGTTTCCCTTCCCCGCCCCCGCCCGGTTGTGCCGACCGCCCTGCGTCGTAAGGTTTTTGAGCCCATTCACGGCCTGGCACACCCGTCCATTCGGGCAACCTCGGCTATGGTGGCCGCCCGATTTGTCTGGCACGGCCTGCGGAAGCAGGTGGCCGCTTGGGCCCGCGCCTGTGTCCCATGCCAGACCTCCAAGGTCCACCGCCACGTCCAGTCTCCGTGCCAGAATTTTGTGGTTCCGCCCGTCCGTTTTTTCCACATTCACGTGGATTTGGTTGGTCCATTGCCCTACTCTAGGGGCTACACTCATCTCCTGACGGTGGTCGACCGTTTTACTCGTTGGCCGGAGGCTTTTCTGTTGTCGGACACCTCGGCGGCCTCCTGTGCACGGGCCCTGGCGTTACATTGGGTTGCCCGTTTCGACGTCCCGGCCATCATCACTACCGACTGGGGCGCCCAGTTCACCTCGTCCCTGTGGGTTGCGTTTGCGCAGCTGTATGGGTCCCGCTTGCAGCAGACTACCGTCTATCATCCCCAAGCTAACGGGATGGTAGAGCGCTTCCACCGACAGCTGAAGGCATCCCTCTGTGCCCGCCTGACTGGCCCTGACTGGGCTGACCAGCTGCCTTGGGTCCTCCTCGGCATTCGCTGGGTACTTCCTCGGCGGAACTCGTCTATGGCTCGCCCCTGCGGGTGCCGGGTGACATTTTTCCTCCATCCTCCGCCCTGCCGTCTTCCGTCCCGTCCCGTCAGTTTTGGCTTCTGTCCGGGCTCGGGTAGGTTCCCTGGCCCCGGTCCCAGCCTCTCGTTACGGGAGTACCGCCGCACAAGTACCGGCAGACTTGCACGACTGCGAGTTCGTTTTCCTCCGGCGGGATTCCCACCGCCCCCCTCTGCAGCCGGTCTACCAGGGCCCGTTCCAGGTGCTGAAAAGAGGGACGGTCACCTTCACTCTGCAAGTGGGCACCCGACAGGAGCTTGTCTCTGTCTCCCGGCTTAAACCGGCCCACTTAGACCAGGACCGTCCCGTTCTGGTGGGTCAACCTCCTCGCCGGGGCCGCCCTCTGGCCGGTCCACCTGGTTTCCCTGCTGCATCTCTTCTCCCACCGCTCGGGCCTCCGCTGCCCCCGGTCGTGTTTCCTCTGCCTCCGCCAGCTGCGCCCCCATTGCCTCCACCTGCAGGGCCCTCCCCGCCTCCCTCGTCGCCGGGGGTACCGGCCTCCCCTCTCCGTACTCGTTCAGGTCGGGCGGTCCGGGTGCCCGTTAGGTACCGTTCCGAGAGTTCTGGGGGGGGTCGTGTAGGGACATAGGGATTGGCTGGGAGAGTTCGAACCCTCGGATTGGTTAGCGATGTCATAACATAACATAACATAACATAACATAACATAACAACACTTTATTGTCATTCGGCACAACACCGAACGAAATTTCAGCAGTCACAAAACACAGCAAAAAGAAAAAAACACAGGACACCCGACCCCAACACAAACATCCATCACAGTGACTCCAAACACCCCCTCACTGTGATGGAGGCAACAAAACTTCCCCTCTCTTCCCCCCGCACCCACGGACAGGCAGCTCGACCCCTACCGAGGCAACCGACACGCACAGCCCCCGCAAGAGGATGGAAGGCCCCGCGGCCGAGCCGCCCCGGGCACCGAAACGTCCCGCGGCCGCACCGGGTGATGTTAAGTCCAGCGGCCGAGCTGCACCGGGCACCGAAACGTCCCGCGGCCGAGCCGCACCGGGCACCGAAACGTCCCGTGGCCGAGCCGCACCGGGCGATGTTAAGTCCCGCAGCCGAGCCGCGCCGGGCACTGAAACGTCCCGCAGCCGAGCCGCACCGGACACTGAAACGTCCCGCGGCCGAGCCGCACCGGGCGATGTTAAGTCCAGCGGCCGAGCTGCACCGGGCACTGAAACATCCCGCGTCCGAGCCGCACCGGGCACCGAAACGTCCCGCAGCCGAGCTGCACTGGGCGATGTTAAGTCCAGCGGCCGAGCCGCACCGGGCACTGAAACGTCCCGCGGCCGAGCCGCGCTGGCGATGTTAAGTCCAGCGGCCAAGCCGCGCCGGGCACCGAAACGTCCCGCGGCCGAGCCGCACCGGGCACTGAAACGTCCCGCGGCCGAGCCGCGCCGGCGATGTTAAGTCCCGCAGCCGAGCCGCGCCGGGCGATGGAAGGCCCCGCGGGCGAGCTGCGCCCCGGGGAAGAGACCTAATAAAAGAAAGGTTTCCCCCGCCCCACCCCACCCCCCCACACCCCACACCCCCACACCCCACACCCCCACACCCCACACCCCACACCCCCACCACACATACACAGCCAAAAACAGAAACAAAAACCATCCCAACACCGACACAAACAAAAAAAAAGAAAAAAAGACAACAGACTGCCAGAGAGCCGCAGCCGTTAGGCGCAGCCAACTCCTCCCAGGTGTGCCAGCGCGGGAGGGACAAGCAGTCTAGTGTTGAACTCCGTCTAGGTAAGATGTTTTGTTGGTTGTCTACAGTTTTGAGTGTTGCGATTGTCACGGAGTTTTGCCCATCTGCTTCCAGACTCGCCACAGGGTGACGTTTTGCTTCATGAGTTTGAAGAAGGGGCCCAATCCGAAAGGTCACCCATCCTTTTTCTCCAGTGACGCTACCTGTTCCGCTGAGTTACTCCAGCACTTTGTGTCTATCTTTACCAGGAGAAACCCACGTGTTTCAGGGGACACTTGCAAGCACACAGAAAACACTGCAGATCAGGGTCATATCTAGGTTGTTGGACCAGTGAGACTGCTGAACCATTCTGCTGAACAATGTCTCCTGATTGCAAGTTCAGGCCTTTGGTTTGCTAATTAAATAATTTAACTATTATGTCATGGTTCTTTTGATAAAATGGACTCTGTTGTACCATGAGGATTTGAGAATATGCTCATTAATAACATAATCTAATGAGTTGTCTTCTGACTGTCCAACCAGAAATGGGGCTTCTTATGTGCTCTCCTCCCTTCCTTCCATTGTTTCTCTCCCTACCAACACTATGCCTATGCGATTGGGAGGTTACATAGCCTAAGGCGAACAACACCGTATTTGAATAGTCACTTTTTCATATACTGCAAAGTTTCTCTTAAGGTCCAGACTGAGAAAGAGATGATTAAAGATTCCACTGATTTTCTGTGTGAGCTTCCAGGAAGCAGTATCACTTGCAGTAATCCTCACGGGTATGGGTTTCACATTGGTTTCAAGAGCCAGATAGTCAGAATAGAGCTCTGCTCTCCTAATGAGCAACCATTGATTTGACATGGTAGCTCAGAGATGGGGGCAGGGGGAAGGGGGTGATGTGGTGTGGGTTGCACAGCAGACTGACATACAATAGAAGTATATTCACTATTATCTTGATACAGGGCAAGGAGCATCATTAAATTAAATGTATGGTCTCGCTGTTGTGATACACCTACACTTCAAACATTTAATTACACATTTAAATTCAAATTTCACTGTACCTTAACTGGTACATGTGACAATAAACTGACCTTGAAACCTTGAAGATCATGTCCAGTCCAGTTACTGTGTCTCAAAGGTTTGGGAGAGAAAGGTGCACAAACGTGAAGACTGGGCTTAAGAGGAGAAACTGAGAAACGAAAACAAATAAAAGATGGCTTCATAGCCATGCAAGTATTGTATAAAAAATGAGTCTACACTGTTGTTTTAAGTTAACTTGGGATAATAAAGCAATGGAATAAAAATTCAAATGCATGAAAGAATTATAGTGCTTGGAACAAATGAATAGATAGCTAATTAAAACAGTGAAGGCAATATCCTGGCATTAGTTTGGAAACAGCTAGATGCTGTGATAGCAAGATTATGAAATAGGAAAGCTTTCTTTCACTCACTAATCTTATGAATTCTACAGGTTGACAGAACTTTTTTTTAGTTTGGAGAAGATTATCTGACTGACAAGTTGAGAGTTCATTATCCTGTTCTGGAATGTAAAGCAGGCAGCCTTGAATGAGGCTCCTCAGGAGAAATTAATGCTAAAGTAAAAGCCCAAGGGATCAAAGAGGAAGTTGTCAACTGGACAATGAATTAGCTGAATGATAGGAAACAGAGAAAAGCTAACACTGTTAAAAGTTCTAATTGCGCAGCTGTAACCAGTGCAATTCCCCAGAGATCAGTCCTTAGACTCTACTGTTCATAATATTTATTAATAATCATGGTGGGAGTTATTGCAAGTGGGAATCCTGAGCCTGAGAGAATATCATGTGGTGTCGTAAAGGGTAATGTTCTGAAAGGAAGCTTATTTTTCATGGAGATCTGCAGATACTGGGCAGATGGGACGTAAAGGTACTATGAGTCATCGAGTGAGGATGAATGGGAAATATTTAAAGAATGGCAGTCTGTTTTGAAATAGAACATGTTTGCTCAAATGAATTGAGTGTGCATTCGCTATTCATGTATTCCTTCTTAAAAAAGAAACAAAAATCAAGAGATGTAACAAGGAGGGCATTTCTGTACTCCACAAAACTGTTGTTCTTCTTTAATAAAAGTAAATCCAATTCAAAAATTGGACTCCGCCATGTCAAAGGAGACGTTGTTGTTCCTATCGGCAAGAACGCTGTAGTCAGTTTGTCTGGCTCAAAGCTTCTGAACTAAGTTAAATCATGTTATTGGTTCTTTGAAGGATACTGGGTATTTCATGTTAACTTCAGCTAATGCCAATCAGATGAACAATTGTCATCTGAATAAAGGCTTGAAACCATTAACCACCAGACTGTGATTCAGATCTTACAGTTATTTCTCTGCTCCACCCATCCCTTCCATTCAATCTGGTGCAACTGATGTGCATTGCTCTTGCATTGAGCCAAGATTTCTGGCCCAGTGTAGGCCTTGAACTGTCAATTAAGCTTAGGTAATGCTAAAGAATTCTAAACAGGAAAAGGCAACCAAGTCGTAGCATGGACTTTTAACAGTTCAAAGATAGAATGCAGGTAGACGAAAAAAAAATTATGAATGCATGGAGCATGCGGGTTCACTGCTGCTTGGACTCCTATACAAAAGTAATTACCATATGACGATTGGGGTCCCTCCCCCTCACCTCTTTATACAGCCCATCTCCTCTACTCTTTCACTGATTTACAAAACATCAATTGTTCATTTCCCTCCACAGATGCTGGTCGACCCGCTGAGTTCCTCCAGAAGATTGTTGTCGCAGACCAGAGCAAGTTAGTCACATTTATCGGTGCCTCTGCGCTGGGCCACGAGATTCAATGCCTAAATGTTTACCAACGAGGCTGGGCTTGTTTTCCCTGGACTGAAGAAGGCTGTGGAATGACCTGATATATGTACATAAGATCAGAAGAGGTATAGTTACAGTGGATGGTGAAAATAATTTTCCCATGGTAAGGGTATCGTAAACAAGAGGGCATCGTTTTAAGATGAGAGCTAGGAAATTTAAAGGGGATCTGTGCGATACGTATTTTACATCGTGTGTAGTTGATAGCTAAAATTTGCTGCCAGAGGTGTTTGTGGAATTAGATATAATCACTATGTTTAAAAGGTGTTTAAATAGGCACTTAAATAAGCAAGACTCAGAAGGATATACTCTGGAGAAAATGGATAGGTGACATTTCAGGTCAGGACTCTTCTTCAGACTGATTGTAAGGGAGAGGAAATTTAAGCAAGAAAAGACCATGACAAATCAGGGGCGGCAACAGATGACATCAGACGGTGGCTCCGATAGGCTGATTGTTGGCTAGGGACAGTGTGATCCCGAGGGATACATCGTTGCGAATTATGGAACTGGTTAACTGACTATAATGGAGGAGGGGGGGGAGGGGAATATTTGTAAAAGTTGCCTAAAATTAGAGAATTCAACACTCATACTGCTGGGTTATGTTACCCAAGCGAAATATGAGGTGCTGTACCTCTAATTTGCCTATGGCCTCACTCTGGCAAAGGTGGAGGTCAAGAACAGAAAAGTCAGTATGGGAATGGGAAGAGGAGTTAAAATGGTTTACATTTATACTGTTACAGACCCTGGAGGCTTGATTTTCTAAGCCTTTAAATCTAGACGCACCTTTTGGGAGGGTTGATTTGTTGCATTTGATAGATAATCTGTTTCTTGTGTTCATCCATCATCATTCCAATACTAGGCACAATGGTACTGCTTTACTTAAGAAGACTCAATGAATGGTTGCCTCATAAAGACAGTGGGTAAGTTAATTCTATAAAAAGACCTATGAAATATTGCCAAAATTAATGGATCAGATCATTTGTCCAGAGAAATATGAGGTGTTGCATTTTGGGAAGTCTAACATGGGCAGGACCTACACAGTGAATGGTAGGGCTCTGGGGAGTGTTGTGGACCAGAGGCATAAAGCTGGGCAAGCTTGCAGCCTAGCTGTAAGAACATTGACTTCTCCAACTTTAGATTGTCCCTCTCTTCCACTCCCCCTTCCCAGTTCTCCCTCTATCTTCCTGTCTCCATCTATATCCTTCCTTTGTCCCGCCCCCCTGACATCAGTCTGAAGAAGGGTCTCGACCCGAAATGTCACCCATTCCTGAGATGCTGCCTGACCTGCTGAGTTACTCCAGCATTTTGTGAAATAAACACCTTTGATTTGTACCAGCATCTGCAGTTATTGTCTTACACTAGTGTAGCTGGGATGTGTTGGCCGGTGTGGGCAAGTTGGGCCAAAGGGCCTGTTTCCACGTTCTATCACTCTGTGACTCTATGACACCAAATGGACCACTGTGAGTTCTGCCTTAAGATTTTGTAAAGTTACACAGAATGATATGGAATGTACAGCACTGAAAGAGACCAGATGGAGACACAAGTGACTGCATTTGCTGGAACCTTGAGCAAAAAAACAACAGGTGGAGGAACCCAGTGGGTCTGGAACATGTCCGGAGGAAAATGATTGGTAACGTTTTGGGTCGGGTTGCTTCTTCAGACTGAAGAAAGGTCCTGACTCAAATTTGAACTGTCCATTTCATCATCAACTTTGCTCAAGGTTCCAGCAAATGCAGTCAACTTGCCCACACTGGCCAACACATCCCAGCTACACTAGTGTAAGAAAATAATTGCAGATGCTGGTACAAATCGAAGGTGTTTATTTCACAAAATGCTGGAGTAACTCAGCAGGTCAGGCAGCATCTCAGGTCATCATAAGACATTGAAGTGAAATTAGGCCGTTTGGCCCATCAAGTCTGCTTCACCATTTGATCATGGCTGATCTATTTTTCCCGCTCAACCCCATTCTTGTTTAGTTTAGTTCAGTTTAGTCTAGTTTACTTTAGTTTAGTTTATTGTCACGTACAGTGAAAAGCTTTTGTTGTGTGCCAATCAGTCAACTGAAAGATTATCCATGATTACAATTGAGCCATTTGCAATTTTCAGATACATGATAAAGAGAATGATGTTTAGTTCAAGATCAAGTCCAATGAAGTCCGATTAAAGATAGTCCTAGTATCTGCAGTGAGGTAGATAGTAGCTCAGGACTCCTTTCTAGTTGTTGGATGATTCAATTGCCTGAAAGCAGCTGGGATGAAACTGTCCCTGAATCTGTAATCATCAATTTATAAACCACTTAGCATGACAAAAAACAGCCTTGCAAACTGTAAGAGCTTACTGCAAACAAAATGGTTGCAAAAGTGATTCGTTTTCATAAGTTGTTATTCCCAATTCAGTTCATTGGGGCATGTGAAGGTATCACAAAATGCTGGAGTAACTCAGCAGGTCAGGCAGCATCTAGGAGAGAAGGAATGGGTGACGTTTCGGGTCGAGACCCTTCTTCAGTCTCGACCCAAAACGCCACCCATTCCTTCTCTCCTAGATGCTGCCTGACTGCTGAGTTACTCCAGCATTTTGTGATACCTTCGATTTGCACCACCATCTGCAGTTATTTTCCTACACACATTGGGGCATGTGAGGTTAATGGTGCTATATACTGTAAATACATAACTAAACTAGAGGAGACAGACTTGAGCATTTTGAGAAGCTTTTGGTTTTTATGGTTCCAATGTGACAGAATGGATCTGCAGCTGTATGCTGTATTAATCTATGACAATTAATAGATGGATATGCAGCAGATGCCCCTGGAGTTATTATATATTCCGTTCATTACTGTGCATGAGCACCTCCCACATGCAGGATGTGAAGTCCTGCAAGCAAATTGCCACCATGTAGATGCTGCTAAGCACATGAGTCAACTACAGCAGCAACCTATCATGCTCTGAAAGCATTCTTTTCCTTAAGGCTAAACCACAGAGGTCTGTAATCTTGATGCAGCTGCTGGAGAAGGCTCGTATCCACCAACAACAGACCTCCTCTTCCTTCTGCTGCTCTTCCTGTGTCTGCTGTCTGACAATCAGTAATTGCACCTCATTGAGATCCTCATGCCCTCATGTCTACAACTCCTGCCATCCCATCCCATAGGCTGCTGCGCACTGTGCCTCAGAACATGAAGATAGTCCAAGGGTCTCCGGTAATTTACCCCTTTGAAATCAAAACAAAGACAAACTGCCAATTAATAGATGGATATGTGAGGTCTTTGCCATTACTCTCATCCATATGGAAAAGTCGTTAAAGTTTAAGTTGGCCATTGAGCAGAATTGAGATGGAAGGGAAAAGAAAGTTAAAGGTTTGACAGGCAGATCTTGCTTCTTCCTGCCACCTCTGTGAGCTTGCATTAGTGAAGATCTATTACCTTCTCCCAAATGACTGGGGCTTCCATGTAGAGTGTTAACTTCCCTTCTGCCTTCTCATGCAGAGCCAAAATTTACATCTGTGAGATCCTACTGCAATTAGCAGGGCCATTTATCTTTACATTCAAATCACTCAATGAAGGTGCTACTGATCTTTCATTCAACCCTTGTGGAAGTGTCTATGGCTTGTGACTATCAAACTAATCTTTATTGTACAGTGGATATATCCTTATTGTGTAATGTCATCATAACAACCTAATAAAACTGAGCATGAGGGATACTCACTAGATCCCTGATGGTTGAGATACATTTTAATCATTGTAATGATTCGCACAAAATGATGGAGTAACCCAGCGGGTCAGGCAGCATCTCTGCAGAAAAGGAATAGGTGACGTTTCGGGTTGAGACCTTCTTCAGACTTCGGTGTAAACCAGCATCTGCAGTTCCTTCCTACACATAATGATTCACACATTGGTTTCCGTCTAGTAGAATCATAGTGTCATAGAGTCAGGGAGCACGGAAACAAGTCCTTTAGTCCAACATGCCCATGCCGACCAAGTTGCCCCATCTACACTAGTCCCACCGGTCCACATTTGGCCCATTTCCCTCCAAATCTTTCCTATCCATGCACCTAAATGTTGAATCACCCAGCTTCTTCTGGACTTACACCTTGACAGAATGCTGTGGTTGTGATATCCTCAGCTACCTTTTGCAATGGTCAGCATGACCTTATAGACATAAGGGATGGCATTATTCATCTGTTCCATTTCCTAACACAGCTGCTTTATGAACAATTATATACACATAACAACCATTTGCAATCAACCCATTTACAGGCATGTTGATTGAATGTTGTTTTCATTGCATTGCACTGTCACTGTGCTATTACTTTCTGGCAAGGAGAAACATTGGAAATTACTTCTCAAAAGCATTCCAGGATATTTGTCTATAAGGTTTTGGTTCCTGCATGTTCAGTCATGTCCAATTGACTCCGCAAGCTATCTCAAGGCCCAAGGATGCCCAATTTCTATGATGCCATTGTCCCACAATGGGGCCTCACAGTGGCATAGCTGATAGAGTTGCTGTATCACAGCTCCAGAAATCCAGTTTCAATCCTGACTTCTGTTGCTGTCTGTGTGGAGATTGTATGTTCTCCCTGTGACCATATGGGTGTCCTAGATGCTCCAGTTTTCTCAAACATCGCAAAGATAGTTAATGGCTAATTGGGTACTATGACGTTCCCCAGTGTGGAGTTGAGGTATTGATATCTAGGGAAGGTTTATGGTATTTGGCTAAAATAAAAAATGAGATTAGTGTAAGATTGGTGTAAATGGATACTTGATGATGACGTTGAATCGATAAACAAAAGGACAAAATTTTCGTGCCTTTTAACTCAGTAGGAGGGCTCAACAGCTCATTTATCTGAAAAGCAACTTCCCCATCAGACAGGGTGGATTACATCAAATTTTAGCTTATCTCTTTGCCTCCATGTAGTCATTGCTATAGACTCGTACAATATCAGATCTAATGACCTGCAGGTGACCCAAGAACCCAAATGATGACCTTCTCAATTGCAAAGTGTTGTAATGTTTTTTCATGAAGGTCTCTCAGTATCTCACTCCGATTCCTGAAATACAGACTAAATCACAAAATGCTCACATCTCCCAAAGTTTACAACAACCTCTGGTCAAAATTGAGCAAAGTGACCTAGAATTTGTAACCGCAATTACCAGGGAAATTGCAGTGATTCTCTCAGCTGCCACATGGCAGACCCAGGTGCTTTAATGGGATTTGAATACCCTGTAGGCAATTGTGGTTTATGAGTGGATTATACAAAATGCTGTAAATCCAGAGAAGGAAAACAATAATGACTTCTGAAAGTCACCAATACATGACCTATTGTGAAACAATTAAAAGGGGCTGCCTGACAATATTTTTTCCTGAAATGTTTTCCAATTCACAGCATTTATAATGAAGGCAAATTATGGCACCAAAGGACCATGAAGAACTTTTTCCCATGGGCCATGGTTCTTTAAACTGAGGAGGAGAATTGGATGTGGGCCAGTTCCCTTATGACATTGCTGTGTGTTCTGCGGTTCTCTGATAAGCCTGGCTACAAAACATCCAGCTGTGTAAGCCAGACTGCTCTAATCTACTCCTATCAGTCCAGCACGGAAACTTCAGCATGGACAAGATGCAAGCTATCAAACTGCAAGATATTAAATGCTGACTCTGGATCCCAGGCTTGAACAGGCTTAGAGGAGACAAATAGCACCCTCCTGTGGCCACTCAATCACACTAAAAGCAAGAAAGAAAGAATTTGAAAAGTGCCTCGAACTGAAACTTAGTTGCCGTGGGGCGAGGATGGGTGGAGTGCGCAGTAAAGTTAAAAACAGGGAAAGGGGCAAATCAATAAAAGCAAATCATTTTTACATTCAATGTTTAAAACCTGAGTAAAGAATGGAGGGAGGGTAATAGTGAAAGAACAAATCTGAGCAAATAATGCTTGGGAGGCTCTGATCCACATAAGACACAATAAAACGAATTCTCTGATGATTAAAAGTAGAAATTAACCTAATAGTGATGTCCATCTAGTAATTATGAAAAATTAATATACCATGTATTTTAGGATGTTAGTTTACTGTCCTCTGACATCTGGAACCTGGTATATGATGAAAGTCTTTTACTTCATGTGGTATACATTGATCCAATAAACTAGCTACAGCGAAGGGATTCATGTCAATTTGGTCAACAGAAATGATGACATAACAGATAACAAAATCTAGCAGTTGGTGGATATCCGAAATGAAGGTGAGTGATACAGTTGAAATATTTGCAGACATTATAATCCAAAGGAGTCCAAGTACAGGATAGAATCTGAATTAGAAAAACAAAAGGGAATTGTACGGCCAAGTATCTCTCAAACATCAGGCCTGAAAAAGGATCCTGGTATTGGCATATTAAACAGGACCAGTCTGGATGATAGTTATACCACTGGGGAAGGTTTAAAGAGGACAGCCCTAAGCAGTTCGCTCAGGGACCTTTCAGAAGCAGGTATGGTGATGGCAATTACTTTCAATTTCTGTTTTGTGTTATTATGCTGAATATAATGAGCGGCACGGTAGCGCAGCGGTAGAGTTGCTGCTTTACAGCGAATGTAGCGCCGGAGACTCAGGTTCGATCCTGACTACGGGTGCTGTACTGTAAGGAGTTTGTGCGTTCTCCCCGTGACCTGCGTGGGTTTTCTCCGAGATCTTCGGTTTCCTCCCACACTCCAAAGACATACAGGTATGTAGGTTAATTGACTGGGTAAATGTAAAAATTGTCCCTAGTGTGTGTAGGATAGTGTTAATGTGCGGGGATCACTGGGCGGTGCGGACTTGGTGGGCCGAAAAGGCCTGTTTCCGCGCTGTATCTGAAATATGAAATAATATGAAATAAGTGTGTGACTCATCTTGGCTTCTCATATGATCCATATAATCATAGAAACATAGAAACATAGAAAATAGGTGCAGGAGGAGGCCATTTGGCCCTTATAGCCAGCATTCATTGTGATCATGGCTGTTCATCTACAATCAGTAACCTGTGCCTGCCTTCTCCCCATATCCCTTGATTCTACTAGCCCCTAGAGCTCTATCTAACTCTCTTTTAAATTCATCCAGTGAATTGGCCTCCACTGCCTTCTGTGGCAGAGAATTTCACAAATTCACAACTCTCTGGGTGAAAAAAATTCTTCTCACCTCAGTTTTAAATGGCCTCCTCTTTATTCTTGGACTGTGTCCCCTGGTTCTGGACTCCCCGAACAATGGGGAAAGTACCTTGGGAGGGGGTGTTTTGGATGGGAAAGGACGAGTTGACCATGGAGTTGCGGAGCGAACGGTCTCTGTGGAAAGCAGAAAGGGGTGGAGATGGGAAGATGTGGCCAGTAGTAGGATCCCTTTGGAGGTGGTGAAAGTGTTGAAGGATTATATGCTGTATGCGACGTCTGATGTGGTGGAAGGTGAGGACAAGGGGGACTCTGTCCTTGTTGCGAATGGGGGGAGGGGGAGCAAAAGAAGAGCTGCAGGATATCGAGGAGACCCTAGTGAGAGCCTCATCTACAATGGAAGAGGGGAACCCCGTTTCCTAAAGGACATCTCCTATGATCTAGTATGGAAAACCTCATCCTGAGCACAGATGCGGCATAGATGGAGGAATTGGGAGTAGGGGATAGAGTCTTTCCCGGAAGCAGGTTGGGAAGTAGTGTAGTCTAGATAGCTCGAGTAGATAGTAGGTTTGTAGTAGATGTGGGAAGCTGTTTAGGTTTGTCCTGCCCTGGAGAATGGTCCAACAAAAGTTTTGTGACCTAAAGAACCTAATGAACAACCAGATGACGAACACAACATGCATGGGTTTTTCAGTGTTACGATGACAGACTAAACACTTCTGGACTATCCCACAGAGATCCGCATCAAGGACAGCAAACATTGAAAGAAGTACTTCATAGGATTGTACAACTAAGAATGTGTTCTTGACATGACTGCCCTTAACTCCACAACACACTATTCAGTCCAATCTTAACATCACATGGATGGACAAGAGGTTGAGATGGCCTAATGCCAGGTGAGAAAGAACAAAGCCACAAGAATCCATCTTCAAGAAAGCAAATCCGATTGTGGTAACTGCCGAGAGGTCACATGCTGTCTACCACAGAATAAGTTATCACCAGCACTTAACCACCACCTCCCAGTGGCTGAAGAACTACTCTAGAAACCAAAGTGTGGATTCCACCTATCAAAGGTACAATGGACAAGACCAGAATGTCAACCAGAAGTACTTGTTCCCAACATATCTTTCATTCATTGTTCTTTATCTCTCCACATCACCGTCTATATCTCTCGTTTCCCATATCCCTAAACAAGGTCTCGACCCGAACCCCATTCCTTCTCTCCAGAGATGCTGCCTGTCTGAGTTATTCCAGCTTTTTGTGTCTATCTTCGGTTTAACCAGCATCTGCAGTTCCTTCTTACACATTAGATCCACTACTCCTTTTTATGTTTTTATGATTTTGTCTTGACACAGAGCATAATATTAATAAAGTTTTTACAAAATTCAGAAATATAATAAACTGTGAAGGGGATAGGAACGGAATTCAGGGCGGCATAGGTCAATGGGTGAAAGAGCAGACACGTGTCAGAAAAGTCATTTAGAAAGATGTGAAAGATCATTCAGAAAGATTCTGATCGGACAAATAGGGAGACATTGTGAATCAATTTGTACAATTTTTATGGAATCTTTGAAGGTGGCAAGACAAATAGTGAAGTGAATGCGAAGAAACTGAAAATACTGAAAATGTTCAGTAAGCAAAGAGCATCTGTGGAAAACAGTAAACCTTCCACTGAAATCTTCCAATTATTGTCTCATCTTAGACATGTTAAGTTTAGAGTAGTGTCAAACCTTGTGGAAGGGTCGCCCCGGAACTGCTTGTGATATGCCTCTTGAGAGTATTAAATTGGTACTGGAAGGCCATTTTATAAGCGCACCTGTCAGTGCTGGGTGTGATACCATCCGTATCAAGATGGTCTTTCTCGTGAAATAAAGATCCCAACTTAATATTGAGGACAGCTGGTTGTACTGTGAGAGAAGACACTGCAGGAAATATGCTAAGGACATTCACTCTATGTAGTGTATTGGAAATAGTAATCATCGTACAATTATAGTTGAACAGTGGATTCCTGTAAATCAAACGGTTGTATAATTAATTTCCACATGAGGGCAACAGTGAACATAAATCATAGTAACAGCTTCTAGCATCTTGTAATTCTGGTTGTGCAGATATTAAAGGTACCGCCAAGACTATGTGTTGGTGGAAGAGGTTGGGTCTAGATTTGCAATTTCCAGTCTGGGCACAGTGTGAGGGTTTTTCGCTGGCCATGGACAAATTACTTGTGAAAAAGTAGGTAGAATGGAAGGAGATGCTCCAAACGGAGCATTACATTGAAATGTAATCATTCGACAAGGAATAAAGCCCCATATAAATTCTGAATGATCAGAATCTGCACCCAACCTGAGTGAATCTTCAAATGATGGCCTAGTGATAGGGTTCTTGGTCAAAATCACAGTCCAGGCCATTGAGCAGAAAAAATATTGTCAGACACTCTGATGGAGGGTTCAGGAAGTATAGAAATAGTCAATCATTTTGAAGTTAAAATGAGGCCAAACAGAACGAACAAATTTATTATGCAAAAATAGATGTTGCAAGAAATATCCTAGGAATTCAGCAGTTTAGTCCAGGCAGGAAATGCTTCACCAGGTCAGGAAAGGAATACAGTTGCAGCTTTACATTCACAACCATGGAACTCATTCCAACACATCACTACTCTTACTCAATTAACCTTGTACATGCACCAAATCCTTCTCTTCAAATCTCCATCCGTCCATCCACAAATGCCAGTTAGCTTCATCAAATGCATTCCCTTTGTTAGGTGAGAGCACATCATTATGCACACGCATGGATCTGAATTTTATCCAAAGATGAGGAAGCACAGAACAGCAGTGAGTTAACAGCTCTCTGCATATCTCATACTTATCAATTATAATCAGAATGCACTGGAGGTCATAAACATTAATGATGGAAGACAAGAGCTCCCAGTTACATATTGTAACATAATACTCACTTAAATTTTGTAGGTCTAGAAGGTCACAAGCCAAGTGCTAGAAAATGGGATTAATGGGGATGGGAAGCCATTGGTTAGCATGGATGTGGTGGGCCAAATGGCCTGTTTCCGTGTACTATGACTCCATGACTCATGCCCATTTCAGTGATCTGAGGAGCAAGGAAATGTGGTTGTATATGTGTTAATAACGTAGAACATATTCTTAGAATGTTTTTAGCAACACTCGTCTCTTTTATCGCTGATGAAATCTTCAAATTGGTCTCGAATGTGCTGGATAATAATTCTTCAGAAGAAATGGATTCTTCTAGGCGTGGTCTATCACACGATCTATGTTTACTATGCACCAAATCATTTATTTGCACTTTGGTGGGACCATAAGATGAATTGGGTTTACACCCCCACAACACACATATCACAAAGCAAGGGCAGGAGCAGCTGGTGCTGCAGGAACAGCAGTGGAGAGTATTGTACCAGAAGATTCTATTTTTTCCAAATGCTGCTTCATGAGAAGGAGAATAATTTAGCAGCAGTAAAGAATGTGTTATGCAGCAACAGGCCAGCCAACCACATGAACAACATTTGCAGAGATAAGAAAGGTAAACCTCCTCACCTGCTGTGACACGAAATTGCAATGATGCTTTACTGCTTAAAGACAGTGGCCAACTCCAAGGATCATCAAATAATGCAATCCCTTGTACACCTTATCATGGCTGTACCCACTCTGGAGGCCAATACAAGTCTCTTCTTATTTTTAGTGATCATAAGGTCATAAGGAATTGGAATAGAATTAGGCTATTCGGCCCATCGTCTACTCTGCCATTCAATCATGGCTGATTTATCCCTCCCTCCAAACCCCATTCTCCTGCATTCTCCCCATAACCTCTTGGGTTATCACCTTATTTTTTGGTGATACGCTCCTTATCTGGGGCCTTGGAGTGCTGCTTTAATCTGCACCAATGTACTGTCCAACAGAACTGTGAGAGTGAATTATGGTGGGACCAGGAGACAGATGGCATTGAAATGTGACATGAAAATAGAGATTTCCTTGCTTCTCAGTCATCGCTAATTCACTGTCCTCAGCACCTAACTGACATGCAGCCTCTTCAATGAGAGTCATAACAGTGAGGGGTGTTTCAAGTGGATGCACATAAAGCAGATTTTAGTGAGATCCTCGCAGTCTCCAGAACTCTGTGACATTAGCCAAACATATCCCAACAGTCAAATCTGAGATATGCTGCTCTGTGCTGGCAAGGCAAGTAGTAAATGCCTGTTCAGGAGCAAAACATAAAGTGCTGGGAGAACTCAGTGAGTCAGGCAGAACCCGTGGATGGAACGGATAGGCCAAGTTTTGGGTCGGGACACTTCAGTCTGATTATAGAAGGGATACAAAGAGGGGAAATATGTGGGGGGCAGGACAAAGCAAGTGAAAGGTGGATAGACACAAAAAGCTGGAGTAACTCAGACCCGAAACGTCACCCATTCCTTTTCTCCAGAGTTACTCCAGCTTTTTGTGTCTATCTTTGGATTAAACCAGCATCTGCAGTTCCTTCTTATACAAGTGATAGGTGGATACAGGTGGGGGAGGGGGATGATTGGAAAATGGATAGAGTAAGTGACAAAGGCTAAAAGGAGATGAGGGAAGAGGAGCGAAATATAAAGATAGGGGGAGGATAATAGGTCGAAGGGAACCGGGGATGGGGAGGAAGCGGGGCAGGGATGGAGAGGAAGCGGGGCGGGATAGTGGAAGAAATGGGTGCATGGGTGTTACTTAAAATTGGCAAATTCTATGTTTCATTGGGATGTAAGCTACCCAAGCGAAATATGAGGTGTTATTCCTCCAGTTTGCGCGTGGTCTCACTCTGGCATTGGAGAAGGCACAGCACAGAAAGGTCAGTATGGGAATGGAAAAGGGAGTTAAAATGATTAGCAACCGGAGATCCTGCAGGCCTTGGCGGACCAAACACAAGTGTTCGACGTAATTGTCACCTAGGAAATATTTAAAACATTTCACAACACCCATAGTTATCAACCAAATAAACTGAGGCTGTCAAATTGCAAATTGAAGAGCTGAAATATACTTCTTTAGACAACCCAATAAAATCCAAAAAAGTATTTATATTTATCCAGCCTCTCCAACAAAGAAAACATCAAAGATGAGGTCTTTGTAACCTCATGACAAAGAGGTTAAAAAGGTTTAGGTAAATGGAATAAAGGAATGGTGTGATCCATAAAGAAGAGGTAGGAAGGGTGGCTAATCAAAATAATGAAATACATTTTAGGGATATTAAATAATTTTTAAGGGATATTTGGAAGATTAAGGTAGCTGGAAGCTTCATCACAATTGATGAAGTAAAGAGAAACAGATGCAGGATTCAGGGGTATACCAAGGAATGGACGCCTGGAGGAGATAAGAGAGACTGAAAGAGACAAGGCCCAGGGAAACAAGAACAATATTTTAAATTTAATAAGTTGTGGAAGATCAAGTCCCAGTATATACTTGCCAGTGAGTCAGTGCTTTTATACCAGTCAGGAATAAACATATGATTTTGATGTTATAACATCACAAAATGGAGGTTGGCACCTACTTGATTTCTCAGTACAGAAACCAGCCAGGAACCAACTTCGGATATTTGTGGAGGATTCATTCGGTCGACGGGTAAAACTTATATGGTTTAGAAACAAAAATATGAATGGCAAATACATTCAATAAATAGAAATACTGCAAAGTGAATATGTAACATTTTGAAAGTGAGTGAGTCAGTCGCACTGAGGAGAGTAAGCTAGTTGCACATTCTAGTCCTGGCTGGTTGCCATGACTCCACCTGGTGAAAGTTCCCTCCGGTTGCCGGGGGCAAAGGTTGAGAAGTTAGAAGCTGCTCCGGCCTGCTCTGTGCAGCAGTGTCTGTGAGAGGTGCCACAGGATTACATAGAGGATCTGGGAACAGCCAGTGCCCCAGGCATATTTTATCACAAAGTAGCACTAAATGTAGGTGAAGATTATAGTTCCTTTCACTTATTTTGAAACATTGGGTGAGTAATGTTCCTGTTCTATGTAATATAATAGCTGTAATAATATGCTATCACTCCCCATTATTCCAAGAGTGTTCGAAGCAGGAAAATGGAAGGCCTCTCTTACTTGGGGAGAGATGTCTGACTGGAACAGAGATTCTACAGTAATGTGCTCCATTGCCTCAACAACCCCTTAATGCGCTTTTAAGATGACAGTGTCTGCCAAAATAAACAAATATGATTCACTTTTTTGGGAGAGCGTCCAAATAATAAGAAGCATAACATCTAAAATAACACAAACTTGTAAATAATATTGTTACCAGTGTATACTACAAGGTAAGTTACTGTCATGCACACTAGCAAACAATGTGTGTTCCTTCTGCAGAGCAACCCTGAGCTGTGTGTGAAGGACAGTGGCCACCATCAAAGACTCCTGCCACTCTCATTCATTTGGGTTAATTTAATTAGGGAATATCATTATTAGGTAGGTGAGAATAAGCACCTAGGTTATGAAGAGGTTGAGAGAAAAAATGTATGGTGTGCTTGCGCTCATCGGTCAAGGCATTGGGTAGAAAAGTCGGGAAGTCATATTCCAGCTTCGTAACACTTTGGTTAGGCCGCATTTGGAATACTGGGTGCAATTGTGGTTACCCCATTACAGGAAAGATGTGGAGGCCTTGGGGTAGGTGCAGAAAAGGTTTATCAGAATGCTGCCTTGCGTGAAGGATATTAGCAGAAAGGAGAGGTTAGGCAAACTTGGATTCTTTTCTCCGGTGCATCGGAAGTCGAGGGGAGGCCTAATGGAAGAATATAAAATAATGAGAGGCATAAATCGGGTAGATAGTCAGAACCTTTTTCCCCAGGGTGGAAATGACAAAGAATGGGGGTCATAGCTTTAAGGTCAGAGGAAGAAAGTTTGAAGAAGATGAGCAGGGAAGATTTTTTTTACACAGAGAGAGGTGAGTACCTGGAACACACTGCCAGAGGTGGTGGTGGGAGTAAATACAATAGTGAGATTTAAGAAGCTTTCAGATAGACAGATGGATATGCAGGGTATGGAAGGATCTGGATAACACGCCAGCAGGGAAGATTAACTTGGCATCATGCTTGACACAGACATTGTGGGCTGATGGGCCTATTCCTGTGCTGTACTATTCTATGGGAAAAAAACTGTAGATGCTGGTTAAAATCGAAGGTAGACACAAAATGCTGGAGTAACTCAGTGTGTCAGGCAGCATCTCGGGAGAGAAGGAATGGGTGACGTTTCGGGTCGAGACCCTAGAAGATCTAGGCAGATCTGCTGAGTTACTCCAGCATTTAGTGTCTAGCTGTACTATTCTATGTTTTGAAAGTTAATATTAGGTAGTAACAAGCAATGATTAAAGCAACATTTTAGTGAATATAATCTAATAATGTTCTGAAATCTGAATGTAAGGTTAAACATGGATAAATGGCAGTTGGTGACTGAGTTGAACATTCCCTCAGCCTTTAGTGTTGTCCCACATTGTCTGGTGCACCATTGAATTGAACTATGCGAATTGAGTGCATTTGCACCGAAAGTTTGATTATCAACCAGAGATTTTTTTAAATGCAAGTAAATTAATAAATATATTTGAAATATAAAGCGAAACATTATGGACAGAAAGTGTTGGAAACACCTGGCGGGTTGTGGAAAGAGTGGAAAGCATGCGTGGAAAGAGAAATAGAGTTCATGTTTCAAGTTGAAGATCATTATTCTGGAAATACTCAGCAAGTCAGGTAGTATTTGAGTTCTCATGAAATCTTATCCATCTGAAATAGTTATTGTTTGACTCTTCACAGATGGTGAGTGACATTAAGTATTTTGAACGTTTTTTATTATGGTTTGAGATTTCCAGTATCTGTAGTGACATTTCATATTACTATAATTTAAAAGGTGTCGAATTTCTTTTTAACTTCTAAGAGATTGATTGGTGTACCCCAGTCTAACCAAATAAATGATTTTTGTGTATTGTTAGTCATATTCAGCATTATGACTGAAATTTGTATAGGAAAATAACTGCAGATGCTGGTACAAATCGAAGGTATCACAAAATGCTGGAGTAACTCAGCAGGGCAGGCAGCATCTCTGGAGAGAAGGAATGGGTGATGTTTCGGGTCGAGACCATTCTTCAGACATTCAGTTATTTTGATGAGAGGTCATCTACATGAAATGTTAAGTCTTTTCCTCTCCCTGCAGTTAATGTATCATTTGCTTAATATTTCCAGCAATTCATGAACTAACACTGATTTTAAATGCTTACTTTTTCTGATCTATTTTCCAGATTTTCAGCTCTAACTTTTAAACTTTACATATACAACAAGGAATATATTTAGAAATATTTCTTAATATAAATGATGATTTAAACGCAATCTGATTGCACTGGTTTGTATCAAATCTAAATTTAGTGAATGATTTTGAGTGGAAAACGTCAGAGAAAAAAATCCCAATAAATAGACAAAAGCAATTTTGGATTAAATTTAGATGATTAGCTACTGGAGAATGCATCTGACTTTTCTTCATCCTCTTGAAATGACCACCACTCCTCCACCCCGCCCCTCCCCCCAATACACACACACACACACACACACACACACACACACACACACACACACACACACACACACACACACAAAATGCCAAAGCCAATTTGCAAAGAATAAATACTCAGCCTCAGAACTTATCAAGCTCTCAGTTTTCTGAGGGCATCACTTGAAGGGTTATTTAAGTCCTAAAGTTAATCCAATGATACTAAAAGAGAGGGTTTTTTCTCTCCCGCGTTATATTTTATGAGGTTATGAAGGAAAGGAGATGTTTGCAAAATGTGATGTGGAATAGTTTGTCTGGGAACATACTGGACATTGGACTTTATCTATGGAAATGATGCTCTACATGTGACAATAATAAACCTCAATGTTGAAGGCTGAAGTGGGATTTGTAGGAGTGGAGAATGGTTGTGTTACCATATATTAATGAATTGATTACTTCACTTCCACAAGATAGCATGTGGCTACATTTCGTCACCTGTCTCGGCATTTCTGGACTGGCACTGGTCTTTGCACAAGATGTTGATGATTCCAAAAAGGATAAGGAGTTTCAACAATATCCTGACTCCAGCCAACCACACAAGGTGAGAACTCATCTTGTACAATTAAATATATGAGCAACTTATATTGTCCAATATTCCATGTGTAATCATTGTTGAATTTTATGTAAATATTTAAATTCTCTGACACTACAGCCAGAAGTGAAAGCATGCCAGTTGAAATGGAGATTACTATCAAACATTGGTAATCAAGATTAGAAGCATGAATTCTTACTGATTTTCATTTCCATTGTGAAACTCCATTAGTCAAATCACGACATATTGGGGATTGATCCTGAGACCGTGCTGATCCACTTCTCTCAGTTGCAAACCAGGTGGTTGATCCCACATTGAGATATTTTTTGGGGGTGACGGTCTGAAGAAGAGTCCCGAGCCAAAATGTCACTTCTCCTTTTTCTTCAGAGATACTGCCTGAGCTGCTGAGTTACTCTTGCACTTTGTGCCTATCTTTGAGACATTTTTATTACCCATTAACAATGTATTGATACAGATCAGATCTACCAGCTTGCATTTGTTTTTCCAATATTAGCAGATTAGATCTGCACAAAAACTTGTATGTTTGCTTTCTTCCCCCAATGTGAAATTTCTATAAACGGACTGTATCTGAATCCACAGTGAGATAGCTTCAAATTACAACACTGAAATACAACACAATAATCTCAGCTCAAGTCATTGATTCACCTAAATGCAGGTAGCTTTATAAAGAGTAGATCTTCCCACCACTCTTTTAACAGATACACTCGGTTTTCATTGTACCATTATTTTTTCAGATTGTTCATAAGCCACCAAAGCCTACTGGTGATGTCCATTTTGTGGCTTCCTTTGACACAGATGGTTTTGAAGGGTAAGCTTGCCTCCATGTTTGATCTCACTACAACTGTGTGTATAATCTATCTAGGTGTCGGTGACTTTCTTGACTGAAGCTGGGACTAAATGAATTAACAATAATTAATAATATTCTTTCTGTAACTATTACAAGTACAAATATCTGATCATTCAGGTGAATGGGTTAGATGCAATTAATTGCTGATCAGTCCAGCTCCACTGTGAAAAGCCAGCTGATAACTTGATTTTCCAACAGGTGACAGGATGCACCTGGTCCCAGCCCACTCCAGCAAAGTTAATACCATCCTACTGCAATCAGAGAACTACTAACGGACTATTTGATCAGACTTTACACTGTGAATGGCTTGATTGTAATCATGTATTGTCTTTCCGCTGGCTGGTTGGCACGCAACAAAAGCTTCACACTGTACTTCGGTACACGTGACAAGAAACTAAACTGATAACACAGCGGTCTGTACCAATATGACAAACCCATTATCTAACCTCCACCACCTTTATTCAATCTCTTTGAAATATAAGAAACCTTCATATTTTTTATTTAACTTGAATTCATACTTAGATTCCAGAAATGTAAGCTCTATGTGACTAGAATGCCTCAAGACAATTTTTTTCTAACTACTCTAGAATGTAAAGGATTAACTGTGAGGAGCAGATGGAAAAATATTGGTTAGGGAGCACTTTACACCTCTAACAGTTTTCAGCATTTCCTGCCTATTATGTTAAATTGACTGCATAAAGCATGGAGTCAATTATGGACAAATTCCCTCATGTGCTCTATCTGGGTAATTAATTAAAGGAAAGAATTTACCCTTTAATTTACTAGTAATTTATCCTTGAAATTACGTAATTATTAACATCAGGAATGAAAATTCAAAACCCAGTGGAAAGAGTTTTGGGGCCAAATAACCATGCGCTAACATGACAATGTGTTAAGTAGAAACTACCAAAGAGGGACAAATTTCCAGGCACAGTTTGGATTTGCAGTGTGATTCTCTATTATCAAGACACCTATTCTATTTATCTGAAATATTAACAATCAGATATCGTTCAATGATGCCAGTCTCCGGAATGTGATATGTTACTGAGTCACAGGACTATAAAATCAGAACATGGAGAAACAAAGAACTGCAGATGCTGGTTAATACTCAAAAGGACATAAAAACATAGAAAATAGGTGCAGGTGCAGGCCATTCGGCCCTTCAAACCAGCACCACCATTTAATGTGATCTTGGCTGATCATCCAAAATCAGTACCCCATTCCTGCTATTTCCCCAAATCCCTTGATTCCGTTAGCCCAAAGAGCTAAATCTAACTCACATAAAATGCTGGAGTAACACAGCAGGTCCATCATCCCTGGAGAACATGGATAGGTGATATTTCAGGTCAAGGCCCTTCTTCAAACAGTAGGATTAGTATTAATGAACATTATCATTATGAAGAAGGGTCTTGTACTATAACAGCATTTAAAAGACACTGGATAGGTACATGGATAGGAAAGGTTTAGAGGGATATTGGCCAAATGCTGGCGAATAAGATTAGATTAGATGAGTCATCTTGGTCAGCATAGACAAGTAGGGCCAAAGACCCTGTTTCCATGCTGTATGACTCAATGACTCAGGGAGCACATTTGCTTCCCATCCTAGAGAAAGAAATCATTACTATGTTAATATTTATTTTGCTCACAGTATCCTTTGAGAGTGATTTACTTTTGCAGTTTCACTTTCAATCAAACCAGTCTGAGCATGGTCGGCCCTTTATGAAGGGACTATGAGTTGTCATCAGCAAATAAATAATGGAAACTCAAGCGCTTCGGAGAATGATGCATTAACAGATTGAAGCGACACGTCAAAGTACTGAATGGTCAAAGTTATAAGTACTGAATTAGAAAGTTGTGCATGGGGGTCAGAGGTTTATACAATAGTTATCCAACAGTGACATACAGTATATGTATCTGGAAATGGAGAGGAGGCTTTCAGTTGAGGTTATGTCTGATAAAGAGAAGAGGATATTGATAAGTAAACCATTCAGAAACTAGTGCTATATATTTCACAGAGGTTGGATGAAGAGCCACACTGGCAGAGGTAATGGAGATGTCAGTATTCAGTGGAATATACACTGTTTGCCACACAAAAACTGAAAGCTTTCATATTCCCTTTCCAGGTGGGTAGCATCTGAAGCTACAAATGACGACACCGATGACAACAGATATGAAGGTAAGTCACCTCAGTGAAATATCAGTGATTATTGATATCTCATTTACTTACAGTTTTACCTCTTGTTTACTTGGAAGCCAGATTGGATTTTCAACAAGCATGCCTAGAAAGTAGATTTCTCCTTTTTACACTGAGACGCAAGAGGATTAGTGGGGATTTGAGAAAAAAAAATAACGAAAGGCGATGACTACGTATTAGAAAATAGGATTAATATAGATGGTCAGCAATGGTGGGCCAAAAGACCTGTTTCTGTGCCTATGACTGAATCTCAGAAGTGCTGTACAACATAAAGCCTGTTTATGCCAAATGGATGCGCTTCTACCCCACCATAATGTTTGTTGCTGTTTTCATGCACAGAGCAAAGAAATGTGAATAACCTGCAACATTTTAAGAGAGTTTTGCCCCTTCTGAAAGATTGATCTAAACTGAGATGCAATTGCAGGAACAACCTCCAATTACTTCATAAAAGTAGCCTATTTCTGTGCATTTTCAGTAATTATGTTGGCTATTGAACCAGGGGCACCACTACAAATGATCCATAACCTACCTTGTTAAATGACCTTCATTATAGAGTTATGGCTAACATACTGGGGAAGAGCAGCCAGCACATCTCTAACAGCAGCAAAGTGCAAAAAACCCCACCTGAAACAGGAAGACCATTTGAGCACCCAGCATAGGCCCCTCATCAAAATGGTGCCTGGAATTAAGGGTGTTCCTGTTTCATTAATACTAGTGCTGTTGTGCTTGGAGTTCCAGGGCTTGAACTTGCTTTCTTTGGAGTTTTGTTCGAACACATAAAGGTGTCATATACATAGTATAAGAAAATAACTGCAGATGCTGGTACAAATCGATTTATTCACAAAATGCTGGAGTAACTCAGCAGGTCAGGCAGCATCTCGGGAGAGAAGGAATGGGTGACGTTTCGGGTCGAGAAGGGTCAGTCTGAAGCAGGGTCTCGACCCGAAACGTCACCCATTCCTTCTCTCCCGAGATGCTGCCTGACCTGCTGAATTATTCCAGCATTTTGTGTCATATACAATTAATCTGTTTGTTTCACATCACTGAACTCTGCAGGTCGTGGCTAATTAGTTACTGAATTGCAGGAATGTGGGCCATAGAAGAATCCTATAACCAGAAAATCCCAGGAAACAAAGGACTGGTGCTGAAATCCCGTGCCAAACATCATGCTATTGCTGCATATTTACAGAAACCCTTCTCTTTCAAAAACAATTCTCTCATTGTACAGTGAGTATTGTATTCACTTACAAAATCTCATATTATTATTTTTTTAAAACATAAAGCGTCCAATTTACATTTACAATAGCACCACTAGTCGGGATTATTGTGAACTAATTGTATACAACTGCATATCTACCAGCTGCCCTCTACACTATCATCCTTGAACCCATTTTTAAGATACTCAATAAGATCTAATGTCTTCAGGGTTCCATTTTTTTTCTCCTGGAACTTGGTTTGAAAAGATTGCCTCAGTACAGCAACCTCTAAGAGTTAGTACAAGAAAACTACCAGGGGAAAAAATAATAATGTTTGTGCATTGGACGGCCTAAGAAGCACATATTGCTTTAGAGAAATTGAACAGCTAAAGCATTGACCGTATGAAGAGAGAGCTAGATAGAGCTCTTAAGGATAGCGGAGTCAGGGGGTATGGGGAGAAGGCAGGAACGGGATATTGATTGGGAATGATCAGCCATAATCACATTGAATGGTATTGCCGGCTCGAAGGGCCGAATGGCCTACTCCTGCACCTATTGTCTATTGTATTTTAGAGCTTTGCAGTAATGTTGGTAGATTTAATCATCTTGCATCTGGACATCACACCAGCTTCAAGGATGCTCAATGCATCAAATTCAGACTAGGTCACAGGTTCACCATGTTATACCTGACCCTCAAACCTGAAGTAAGTTATAGACTGCATTATCAACCCTATTCAGTCCTGCAAGATCATTGCAAGGGTAATCACAACCTTCATTTTCACCAATTTTAGCAAATATGTTTTACCCCACATGGTTTCAGAATTCATTTTCAAAAGGTGTGCATTTATCTAAAAAGCATTCATTCGTAGTGAGCCAAAACATTGTGTATCAGTACACTGCTCTGCACAGATAGAGACTGACATTTATCACAATCCAGTCCTTGTCAAATGTTCAGACACTCTTCTCTTTTGTGATCAGAGGGGTTGGTTATAGATAGAGTTCACAGAGTGATACAGTGTGAAAACAGGCCCTTCGGCCCAACTCGCCCATGCCGGCCAACAATGTCCCAGCTACTCTGGTCTCACTTGCCTGCGCTTAGTCCATATCCCTCCAAACCTGTCCTATCCATGTACCTGTCTAACTGTTTTTAAAACGATGGGATAGTCCCAGCCTCAACTACCTCCTCTGGCACCTTGTTCCATACACCCACCACCCTTTGTGTGAAAAAGGTTACCCCTCGGATTCCTATTAAATCTATTCCCCTTCATCTTGAACCTATGTCCTCTGATCCTCGATTCCCCTACTCTGGGCAAAAGACTGTGCATCTACCCAATCAATAGTCAATAGTCGTTTATTTGTCACATACACATAAATGTGTAGTGAAATGAAACATTACCCGCAGTTGAACAATAAGACCAATAAGAATAATCAATAAAAATGCAATAACACATACAATCATAAACTAACACCAAACAAAAAGAAACATCCATCACAGTGAGTCTCCTCCAGTCCCCTCCTCCCTGTGATGGAAGGCCAGAATGACTTTTCTCTTCCCCTGTCGTCTTCTCCCGCGGTCAGGCTGTTGAAGTTGCCACATTGGGGCGGTCGGGGCTCCCGACATTGAAGCCCCCGCTGGGCGGTGAAAGGTCCGCGGCCTATTTCAGGCCGCGCCGGACGGTGAAAGGTCCGCTGCGGGCCAACCCAAGCCCCGCGATTCGGGGCGGGCGAACACGCTGCCTCTGCCGCTGCCGGAGCTCCCGATGTCGGCCCCCATCCAAGGGCCTGTGGGCTTCCGAAATCCACGCGGCCCACGCCGGAGCCTCCGGAGACGAGTCGCAGCCGCTCCCGCAGCATCCGCAGATTGAGAGGTCAATCTATTCCTCTCATGATTTTGTATACCTCTATAAGATCTCCCCTCATCCTCCTGCGCTCCATGGAATAGAGACCCAGCCTACTCAGCCTCTCCCTATAGCTCACACCCTCTAGTCCTGGCAACATCCTCGTAAATATTTTCTGAACCCTTTCAAGCTTGACAATATCTTTCCTATAACATGGTGCCCAGAACTGAACACAATATTCTAAATGCGGTCTCATCAACGTCTTATATCGTTGTAACATGACCTCCCAACTGCCACGACTCGCATTCACTGCTGCAGTCACTGTGGTCAAATGATGTGCCAGCACTAAGTTCAGCTAACTTATACACTGGTTATAATGCTGCTTATCTTTATGTCAATTGAAAATATGTGGTTAACATAGAAAATAGGTGCAGGAGTAGGCCATTTGGCCCTTCGAGCCAGCACCATCATTCAATATGATCATGGCTGATCAACCAAGATCAGTACCCCATTTCGGCTTTTTCCCCATATCCCTTGATTCCATTAGCCTGAAGACCCAAATCTAACTCTCTCTTGAAAACCTCCAATGAATTGGCCTCTGTGTCTTATGTGGCAGAGAATTCCACAGATTTACAACTCTGAGTGAAAAAGTTTTTCCTCGCCTGAGCCTTAAATGGCCTACCCCTTATTCTTAAATTGTGACCACTGGTTCTGGACTCCCCCAACATCGGGAACATTCTTCCTGCATGTCCAACACTCTGAATTTTATATGTTTCTATAAGATCCCCTCTCATCCTTCTAAATTCCAGCGAATACAAGCCCAGTCAACCCATTCTTTCATCATACGTCAGTCCCACCATCCCGAGAATTAACCTGGTGAACCTACGCTGCACTCCCTCAATAGCAATAATGTCCTTCAATAGCAATAATTTCCTTGGTTCCTATCCAAATTGAGTGTACTGGCTAGTTGTGCTCCTTATGCATATCATAATGGTTGCCAAATTAACACATTCTACTAGTAAGAACACCGACATGGTCTCTGTTTCCTCTTCTTTCAATTTCCTAACGAGATTTATAATCCAATTCTTACAATCTTTTTTGAAGGGCTTTTATCTAATACCTTCTGAAAGTCTGCATTTGTTACGTCAATAAACATTTCACTGTCCAATACTTTATTTGTCTCTTCAAACCATTCAATCACATTCATCAAATATGGCCCATCCTTTCTAAATCGCTGCTGTCTCTCACTGATTTGCTAAAAAAAAACCTTCATGATATTCAGTAAGTTACTGTATCTCTTGCCTTAATATCTTTCACAATCACTCTTTATGATACTGGAAGATGACTGGTTAATTAAATCAATAAAGTACTTCATTAATAAAATAATCTAAAAAGAATTGGGATAGAATTTTAATAATATGATCACTCCATGGATGTAAATTACCTTCACGTATTCTGAAATCATGTCCCCTGGTTCTAGATTCCTCAGTCCGGGGATACAATGAGAAAGTCAAGCGCTCCAGGAATGTTGTACGTTTAAGATCATAAGATTATAAGAAATAGAATTAGGCCATTCGGCCCACCAAGTCTACTCTGCCATTCAATCATGGTCGATCTCTATCTCTCTCCTAACTCCATTCTCCTGCCTTCTCCCCAAAACCTCTGACACCTGTGTTGAATGACATTTCTTCTCCAAACTCAAGGGAATACAGGCCCTGCCCACTCAATATCCCCTCAGAAAGTAATCCCACGATTCTTGGAAACACTTTAGTGACGTCTTGTTGTTTAGAAAATACATCCTTTCTTAGGTAACAAGGCTAAAACTATGTACAATATCCCAGGTGTGATCTCATCAAGGGCTAATACAATTAAAATAAGCTTCTTTATCCTGCATTTAAATCCTCTCATAATGCGAGCTAGCATACCATTTGGCCTGTTAATTGTTTGCTGCACCTACATGTTGGCCTTCAGAAATTTATGTACAAACACACCTTTCAATATTGATCTCATTTTTGTAATGGTTGCCATTAGATGAGCTTTCATCATTATTAGGTTGCTAAATAAAACTGATTCCTAACTCATTTGAAATTTAACGAGACCTTCCAATTGCTGGTTCTAAGGCCAATTGTTGCAGAATATTAATTTGAGCACCTTCACAAAATTCTTTGACTTGCCTGCTAATGCTTGGCGAAATGGAACTCAAATCCCCTTTTAAACCTTTCTTTCCTACACGCATGTCTAATCTTACACATCTAGCCATGTATTTCCCCTTGCCCTCCATCAACCCATAAACTGTTTAGCTCTGTGCCAGTTAGCTCTAGTGATAACCCAGAAATTACAAATCTATAAATTTTGTTAATAAGCAAAAATTATTTCCACAGGCAGAAGGATTGGTAACTAAGCAATACAAATTAATGGAAGTTGACAAAAGCAGCAATTAATAAATTGATTGAAGAATCTTAAGTATCTGCATAAAAGTTGATTGAAGAAGATTGTACTTTTTAAAATTAGGTAAATATTTCAAAGGTTGAAACATTATTGAAGAAGACCAGGGGACTGAGACAAATTTCTTTTTTTTTTCAAATAACTGCCACAGGCACACTGTTTACTGTATTATTGTATCATTCATTGATTCCTTTCTACTGCATTTCCTGGTTCTCTTCGGCTTTTTGACATTGAATCTCTCACTGGGTTTCCTGTGTTAGTTGTCATTCACCGGACCGGAGGCTGGACATTCCCCAATGAGAGCCACAAAAAAAAACATGAGAGTGGTTTAGTGTTGACCTCTCCCTTGCAGCTCCTAACAGGGTGAACAGCAATGCACTGGAAGAATCCTTAGAGCAAACACTCTCCCTATCTTGCTGAGCAATTAACTGTGACAATGAGTGAACTGTGACAATGAGTGGAGGCCAGAAAAATGGGAAATAGGAAAAAGAGCATTGAATAACAAAGGACAAATAGAGGTGGCACTGAAATTAGATATACGATGGTATCACTCTATTCTTTAGGTATGAAGTACATTTCCAGGAAGGAATTCAGTGTGGGGGTGCATATCTGAAGTTACTGTCTGAAGATGATCAGCTTGATCTGGTAAGTCATCCTTTTGATAAGAATCAAATTCATATTGTGTGTGCTTACGTGCAAAATGCCTCATTATTAAAGAAAGCTAACTTAAAAAGAGAAGTATCCTGTACAATAGGTATTTCATTTTTTTCAATGTTTCACTGACATTGTTTACATGAAAATTCCTCCATATTAAACAAACTAGTTTTTGTCACATTAGCAGTACAATTAGAAGTCATTTGATGATCACCCATTATTCTAGATTGTACTGGTCAGTGGTTACTGTCAAATCCAATGGTCTGTTAACAAACCATTTCCAGACCAAGTTAAGGATTAGTATAAATCTCAGATTGCTTCAATGAATAATCACGGTTGATTCCAGACTGTTAGTTAATGGATAATTACCATTGACTATGTCAGTCATTTCTCACCATTGATCCAATACTTTGTCAATCAATAGTTATTATTAAAGTCCAACTCATTTTATCAATGATTATATTCGGTGTTCATCTGTGTTGATCATTGATTACCATTGATCTCCACCTGTCACCACTACGAAGGACTGGGTGAGTAACAGCTTGACATTAGAAAAAGAACACAGTTGAACATAGTTTAAGTTGGTTCAGCAGATAGATCCTACTCAACCTGAATGATTGGTAAATCACTTTTTTATGACAAATTTCTTGCGCTCATTATGAACTCTGACATTGTTTTCCACAGGAAAAGTTCTTTGATAAAACCCCTTACACCATCATGTTTGGACCAGACAAGTGTGGCCACAACTACAAATTGCACTTCATCTTCAGACATAGGGATCCAGTAACAGGTGCATTTGAGGAAAAGCATGCCCGAAAACCGGACGTGGACCTCCAAAGTTACTTCACCGATAAAAGACCTCACCTGTACACACTGAGTAATGTGATCTTCTTAACCATTCTAACAGAAACTAAAATAGCTGCAAGAGAGGGGAGGAAAGGATTAAGGATTAAGAAAAGATTCTTAATTGTTTGTGATTAAAGTGGAACTTGCAGTCTAAATTACTTTTTGAATCAAATGGCACAGAACATGCATCTCATTGGATACATACACATTTATATATAGATAAGTAATATGTCAATTTTCTCTTATGTAACTGATGGTGAAAATAATAATTAAAATGAAGAGCAAGGTTCCCTGTATTCAGCACAATCTATGGTGCTACTCCTCCTGGTGTAAACGTAGATTAAAATGTGGATGTCAAAATCCAGCTGTTGATTTCCGGAGTAGGTTTATCACACCTTAGCATCATTAGTATATTGTAACATATTTACATACATTATTGGTATATTTTAACATCATTGCTGTACTAAAAATTATGACATTCTCATTCATCTCTCTCCCTATTTTCTATGACAAATCAAATAATTACTGATTTAGTTGTGAGACCAGACAACAGCTACGAGATATGGATTGATGAAATATCTGTGAGTAAAGGAAGCTTCTTTCATGACATGACTCCATCTGTCAACCCACCCAAAGAGATTGGAGATCCCAGCCATCAAAAACCTGAAGACTGGGATGACAGGCCTCAAATAGCTGACCCAGAATCAGTGAAACCCAATGACTGGTAAGAATTAAACCAATCCAGGTTAAGTAGAAGTGCCTGTGCACTTAGTCAACTGTCCAGTTGTATTCACCTTTTCTTCTTCAACTTAGTAACAACCAAGAATCCAGATAGTATTTATCAACTCCAATAATATGGAGCATAATTGGACATCAACGGTTTCGAACTTCAGAGAATAGAGGTCTGCAGGAAATTCATAGCAAGGAACTGCAGACGCTGGTTTATACCAGCGATAGACACAAAATGCTGGAGTAACTCAGCGGGTCAAGCAGCATCTCTGGAGAAAAGGAATAGGTGACGTTTGGGGTCGGAACCCTTCTTCAGTCTCCAGTCCTGTCTGGATTCTTTTCTCCAGAGATGCTGCCTAATCCGCTGAGTTATTCCAGCAATTTGTGTCTATCTGCGGCAGGGAATTAAGCAGTTTTCCTCCTTTAGCATTAAAAAGCAGCTCAGCACCAATCAGCTGAAAATAGAGAAAATTCTTCCTTTGATCAGGCTACCAGTGAGTAATATATATATATATATTTCCCCTACCAAAATGCACCACTGTCAACATTAAATTTCTTCAGGTACCTATCTTCCTATTCCACCACCTATTAATATTTCACAAAGTCTATCAAAATCCCCCTGAATCTTTACCGTGTCTTCATGTGTTATGTCAAAGAAACATGGAAACATAGAAAAACAGGTACAGGAGTAGGCCATTCAGTCCTTTGAGCCAGGACCGCCATTCAATAAGATCATGGGTGATCATCTAAAATCAGTACCTCATTCCTGCTTTTTTCCCATATCCTTTGATTCATTTAGCCCGAAGAGCTAAATCTCTCTCTTAAAAACATCCAGTGAATTGGCCTCCACTGCCTTCGGTGGCAGAGAATTCCACAGATCCACAAATCTCTCGGTGAAGAAGTTTTTCCTCATCTCAGTCTTAAATGGCCTACCCCTGATTCTTAAACTGTGACCCCTGGTTCCAGACACCCCCAACATCGGGAACATTTTTCCTGCATCCCTTAAGAATTGTATATGCTTCTATAAGATCCGCTCTCATCCTTCTAAATTTCAGTGCCCAGTCCACCCATTCTTTCATCATATGTCAGTCACGCCGTCCCAGGAATTAACCTGGTGAACCTACACTGCACTCCCTCAATAGCAATAATATCCTTCCTCAAATTAGGGGACCAAAATTGCACACAATACTCCAGGTGCGGTCTCACCAGTGGGGTCCGTACAACTGCAGTAGGACCTCCTTGCTCCTAAAATCAAATCCTCTCGCAATGAAGGCCAACATGCCATTAGCTTTCTTCATTGCCTGCTGTACCTGCATGCTTACTTTCAGTGACTGATGTACAAGCACACCCAGGTCTCATTGCACCTCCCCTTCTCCTAATCTGACACCATTCAGATAATAATCTGCCTTCCTGTTCTTGCCACCAAAGTGGATAACCTCACATTTATCCACATTATTCTGCATCTGCCATACATCTGCCCACTCACCCAACCTATCCAAGTCGCCCGGGCAGCCTCATAGCATCCTCATTGCAGCTCATGCTGCCACCCAGCTTTGTGTCATCCGTAAACTTGGAGATGTCACATCGTCTAAATCGTTAATATATATTGTAAATAACTGGGGTCTCAGCACCGAGCCTTGCAGCACCCCACTGGTTACTAGTCAAAATGTGAACATTTTGTCCAACTCTAAATTAATAAGCTTAGAGAAAAGCAGCAGTACTAGTACTGATCCCTTGGAACTCAACAATACACTTCCCAAATCTATCTGACAAACAAAGTGGCACTATTGTTCCATTTCCTGATACCTGGCCAATTTTCTATCCTGCTGCAACTCCCTTTAATCCATTGCCTTCGTTCTTGATGATGAGCCCATTAAGTGGCACCTATCAAATGCCTTTTGGAACTCCACATATATCACATCAACCATATTTCCATTATCAACCCTCATCCATCACATCAAAAAATTCTATCATTAATTGGACAAGAGAGTAGTAGGTTGATCTTGCTGAACAAAGTATAGTTTCATAGCCATGGAGACTCTAATCTCAGATAGAGATTGTCATGTGAATGATCATACTTCATGCTCTGCTAACATCAATACTGGAAATTGGAAGGAAGAAAACTGGAAGGGAAGGAATAAAATACATAGTTAACAACTATTCTGTATACACTGTTTCAGAACTGGCTCTCCATCTAACTTCAAATTGCTCCTGTACTTTGGGTACATCTGCAGTCATTTCTTCCTACTGCTGTATTGCACTTGCAAACCTTAATGCTCTTTGAATATTTTACAATGTGAACAAATGTCAGATATTCACATGAGCAGCTGCTATGCTTTGTAATTTAGGGATGAGGATGCTCCCCACAATATCCCAGATCCCACTGCTGAGAAACCTGATAACTGGCTGGATGAGGAAGCAGAATACATTACAGATCCTGGATCTAAGAAACCTTCAGACTGGTAAGTTGACCACAGAAAGAGTACAGGCTGCTTACAGATATGATTCACCCTCCCAGAACTGCTTTATAAGTATAAACTCATCCAGATACCAGTCTCTTCACCAAACCCTTGATATACCCAACAATTTTATTGGTGTATTCATGCATGCACCCAAATCTTCGCAGTCAAATTCCATGAAATATTATCACAATGTTTAAGAAACATTTAGAAAGATATCTGGATAGGTCAGGTTTCGTAGGATATTGGCCAACCACAGGCAGGTGGGACTTGTGGAGATGGGACATATTGTTTGGGGTGGACAAGTTGGGTCGAAGGGCCTGTTTCCACGCTGCATAACTCTATGACTCTATGACCAACGCTCAGGCATATTCATCTCCTGTGTGCCACACATCTCAATATAATATTCTTTCACACACCAAACAAAACTCTTCAAAGTGTTCTCTGATTAAATGTCCATTCCTCATCAATAACCTTACCAAGGTATTCTTGGCCTGTAAATGCCTCATACAATAACATGACAAATCTTTGTGCACTCTTCAACCATTTTTGCCTAATCTGCGAACCTTTGTTGTTAAGACAAAGGTTTTCTCTACCATGATGAAGAAAAATAACTTTCTCACGTTCAAAGGTAGATTTCATTTTTTTTAATGTGACGTATCCTGAATTCACAAATAAAATCTGTTATTTTACTTATAGATCATTCTGGAATTTCTTTTCTATCAAAATCATTTAATTTTTTTATTCAGGGATATAGAAATGGATGGTGAATGGGAAGAACCAAAGATCCCAAACCCTCTATGTCAGACTGCAGGCTGTGGAACCTGGACACCCCCCATGATCCCCAATCCTTACTACAGGGGCAAGTGGAAGGCACCAATGATTGACAATCCCAATTATAAGGTAAATTGATGCTGCATAGAACAATTCTCACCAGTGTTGCAATCTTCCTTACAGTAGCTAAAACCTTTGCACAGTCTGTAGTGTTCCTGTTAGGGATGAATAAATATGCAAGCTATGAAGCAACAAAAAAAACTGCTAGAAGAACTCAACGAGTCAATGTCAGTGGAGGGAAAGGAATGTCATTGTTTCGGACACCCTGCATCGGTCCTGCATTTTATAGGTTTTAACTGTGTTTATTCTCTAACTGTTCTCATTAATCTATGAACCAGATGCAGGATCTCATCCCAAAATGTCAACCATTCCTTTCCTTCCACAGACACTACCTGACTGACTGAGTTACTCCAGCAGGTTTTGTTCCAGATTCTAGCATCTGCAATCTTTTGTGTCTCCAGAAGATATGAAGTTTGATTCCCAGCCCCTGATGGGTTAGCTGATCACACTTGAGGACTGGAGTTGGATGTTACATTTATTCTTGGTATCTCTGAAATAGGGAATTTATAACCCGACCCAATCATCATCATATGTGAGCTTCATGTGATGATAGCTTTGGCTAGAGTGATATTTACTGGGAATCCACACATGAGATGGTCATTTGAACAACTAGACCCATGGAATCACTCTAGGATCTGCCAGCGGAGTAACTGAAAAAAATTGTATGAGAAAACTTTTGTTAATTGTCGTCACATATCTTGTTGTCACGCAGCATGCAAATGCCACATACTAGAATTATTCTTGCATCTTTTGGGTGAAACCACTCTTTTTCATAAAGAAGGTGGAAGTACAGGCTCATAGTGTTATGGTAGGAGAGACAGGGTACCTGGGACCTGAATTAGCAAAGCAACAAACAAGATAGCTCCTCAGTAAATGAGACTAAAGGATTTGGAAACAACAAGTAGAAAGTCAAACGAGATGGAAGAATTAAAGCAGGCAAATTAATGCGGTTAAAACAACCTCAGTGAGCCCAATGTTGCCATTGATCAGCCAGTGGAGAAAGATCCATACACTGTTATCTCCTCGCATCAATTTTGTCTTGAGTTTTTCCTTGAACAGGTCCCCTCCTCCCAAGAGGTCCGGCGGCCATGGTGAGATCTCATCATCAGTCCTGACCCATATCCTGTAGCTGAGCACACTAATGGCTTTGCTGCCATTTACTTGAAAACAAGTAGCCATGATAGCAGTTTGGATGACCTAATTTCATGACATTTTTTCCGGTATTGGTAACTTCTAACTTGGTATTTGGACAAAACATATAGCCCTTTAGCATATCAAAAATATATGTAATCCAATTTCTAGTTATATACTTTTAAAATGCCATTCAGTGTTACAATCTCTCCTATATTCCATGTACATTTTTGGATGGTACTTTTCTCTATAACAGCCAATCTTTCAATAAACTGCTTCTCATGCACTCCAAACTGAAAACAATGTTATATATAAACCGTCAAGTAAGTGACTTCTCTGCCCTTCCTCAAAAATATACAACACATCTTCACTCTGCTATAACAAATCCAGAAATCTAAGTTAGCAAAAGTTCTAATTTTTCCAACTTTGTTCCAATAGGGAGCATGGATACCTCGAAAGATACCTAATCCAAACTATTTTGAGGATACAAACCCATTTGAAATGACTTCCATCGGTGCAATTGGACTGGAGCTCTGGTCACTCACTGCCAATATTATGTTTGACAATTTTATTATTTCGTCTGATGAGGAGGTTGTCAAGCAGTGGGTGAAAGACACATGGGCAAAATCAAAAGCAGCCTACGATGCAGATGACGTAAGTAAACATAGCCCCTGTGCAGGTGAATCGCTTTTTGTTGTGTTACAGCTTGTCTGGAATGAAATTAGGTAAATTTCAATGTACAGATCTACAGTATATAGGTTTGTATAAGCAGTGCAAGGTTGGAAAGAGTTGCAGCCAGATAATGGGAATAAAACTGGGAAGATTTTCAGATCACCAGGCTAACTCAACACCATCATCTTCCACCTTTAACTGGGCAGTGTTGGAGCGACAACAGAGTCAATATCATGTGATAGAAGCAGAATTAGGCATTCAGCTCCGCCATTCAATCATGGTGAATCTATCTTTCCCTCTCAACCCCATTTTCCTGACTTCTCCCCATAACCCCTGACACCCATACTAATCAAGAATCTATCTATCTCTGCCTTAAAAATATCCATTGACGGCCTCCACTGCCTATTGTGGCAAAGAACCACAGGTTCACCACCCTCTGACTAAAGAAATTCCACCTCATCTCCTTCCGAAAGGAACATCCTTTAATTCTGAGGCTATGACCTCTCATCCTTGACTCCCCCACTAGTGGACACATCCTCTCCACATCCACCCTATCCAAGCCTTTCACTATACGGTGGGTTTCAATGAGGTCCCCCTTCATCTAAACTCCAGCAAGTACAGTCCCAGTGTCCGTCAAACGCTCATCATATGTTAAGCCAAATACCATAAATGTCAGTCACTCCATTACAGAAATGCTAACAGGTCTGTGCAATTTAACTGTGGTTTGGAAGTTTTTTAGGCTTCCTGATATTTAGCATTGAAAATAAAGTGGGAAAACTCCAGCAATTGGAGGGTTAAAGAAATAACAGGAAAATATACCAGTAAGTAGGAAAAGCTCACTGCTACTTTCTTGCCTATTGTGTGGAAGGTTTTCCTCACAGTAATCATGCCGGGAGCTTACTTTGGCACCTTCAGACCTTTGCATATTTGCTTTACACTTTGGAGATCTGACCTGTCAGATTAGATTGGGTGCTGCCTATGCTGCTGTACATTTGGTCTCAGATGTGGACACAGAGGGCAGCAACTCCAGCAGCACAAGGAGATGTGCCTCCAGCACTGGCAGGACCTGCAGCAGCAATGCCTTTACCAGCAGGGGCTGTACAAGCAGCAGGAGCTGTGTCATCACCAGCAGACGTTGCCCCAGCAGGAGATCCGCCAGCAAAGGCAAAAACCTGAGAACAACAAACCTGCAGCCCCGCAGATATCAGCAGTGAGGCCCAGCTTGCAGGGAAGCCATACTCGGTGGACACAGATTACAGTGAGCATGAGCTTCCTCAACTCATCAGGGTTTATGGTGATGGCAGACAGTTGTAGCTTCCTGCATCAAAACCTGTGGAAAATGTCAACTACATCCTTGGCCTCATCTTCTATGAGTCCTTCCAGGTTCTGCCAGATACATTTACAGGACCTTGCTAACAGTGACACATAGATGCATAAGACTGATGATTCGTTGGTTTATTTCTCTGGGTGGATAACTATGTAACTGTTCCTACAATGGAGCTAGTCAGTACCATTGGACGTACGAGTACGAGAGCTGGAGGGTGTTTTTGATTGCAAGCACAAGGCTATTAAGGCTCTCTAGAGTGTTCATCAACAACAAGAGAACAACAACAACACTGTCAATGGAGCACAAATATAAAAGTATGTTTTAAGCTTGTAGTAATTCTCAGACAGCTGCAGTGGTTGCTTTAGTACAGTAAAAATCTGTTAATCCAATATCTTATTGTTCAGAAACACTTATGTTTTAACATCTGGCTCGCTGGGTCCATTTTCCGCATTTCGTTTAGACTCACCAGGGGGTTGTTTCCCATGCTCCATTGAAATCCTTGGGGGCCCATTTCCCGTGCTCCCTTTAAACATATGGGGTCCTGTTGTCCACACTCCCTTAAACTAACTGGAGCAATCTTTCCATGCTCCCATTAAACGTACCAGAGCCCTGTTTCCTGCTCTGTTTTTAAACTCACCGGGTTCACGGGAAAATTTATTGCACTGCTGCATAACATCTTAAAAAGAAGCGTATTTAAAATCTTTTTAGTTATTAATTGGAGTAACAGCCGCTGGGTCAGTCATTCTGCCATTCCAGCACTACCAATGTCTTGAAGGTGCCAGGAGAGCGGAGATGTACTGATCTGAAGTATTTCACCCTATTTGATTTCACATTGGCCATCTGCTCAGATACAGGTGTACTTCAAACACGGCATTTAATACGCGCAAGGAGCCCAAGCAACAAGATCCAGAAGCAAATACACATGTACACTATCTGCACGCAGATGATGTCCAGGCAGATCTGGAGGTGCCCATCAGAATGAACCAGGCAGGGTCTCAGAGAAGTGGTGGTGATGTGATGAGTTGTACAACATTTCACAGCTTCTCTTGAGACAATTCTCAGATGAGAGAGACGAAAGAATATAATGCAGTCAATGCATCAGCAGTATCACACATTGGTCCCCAGGATTCCCTCAGTATTGTATTGGTTCTATCTGCCACCTGCCTATCTAGTTTCTCAGTATGGAGACAACTAGCCTCACTTTCAAGGACCAAACTTCTGAGCTTTAATTAAGATACATGGGGTATCAAGTACGATGACTTGATCGTTTGGATTCAGAGCTGACATCCTCATAGAAACAGGATTGTGGTGGAAGGATGTTATTCTGGCTGGAGGTCCATGACCTGGGGAGTTCCGCAGGGATCCATGCTGTGATCCCTGTTGTCCTTGTTGTAAATGTAGATAGGTTAGTAAGTTTGTAGATGAAGCCAAAATTGGTGGAGTTATGGAGAGTGAGGAAAGCTGTCAAAGTATACAGCAGAACATTCATTGGCTACAGAAATGAGCAGAGAAATGGCAGATAAGAGTTTAATTCGAGCCAATGTGAGTTGTGGCACTTTAAGAGGTAAGTTGTAAGGAGCACAATTTTTAACAGCATTTGGGTGCATGGAGGGATCTTGGAGACCAAGTCCATAGCTCCCTGATAGTGCTGACACAAGTAAATAGAATGGTAAAGAAAGCATCGAGTATGCTTGTCTTCATCGATCAGGGCATTGAGTATAAAAGGGCAGTCTGGTTGCCCCAGTAAAGGCAGGATGTGAAGGCTTTGGAAAGGTTGCAGAGGAGGTTTACCAGAATGATGTCTGGATTAGTGGGTATTAGCTACAAGAAAAGTTTGGACAGACTTGAATTGTTTTCTCAGGACTGCGGGAGGTTGAGGGGAGCTGTAAGAACCGATATGATATGATATGATCCCAGGAGGGAAATTGATCTGCCAACAATCTTAAAAACACAAAATACACAAAACACAAAAGACATTAAACATGAAATTAAAGTGATGAGTGGAAAGGCTTGGGGATGTGCAAAGATTGGAAGGGGGGGAGGGGAAGGGGAGTCAGTCTCAGTCTACCCCATGACAGAAGGGGGAGGAGTTGTACAGTTTGATAGCTACAGGGAAGAAGGATCTCCTGTAGTGTTCTGTACTGCATCTTGGTGGAACCAGTCTGTTGCTGAAGGTACTCCTCAGGTTGACCAGTGTGTCATGGAGAGGGTGAACTGCAGGATGCTCTGCAGCTTGAGGAGCATCCTCCCCTCCAAGACCACCTCCCTTGAATCCAACTCCGCCCCCAGGGCGGAGCTAGCCTTCCTGATGATTTTGGTGATCCTATTGGCGTCCGCAGCCTTCGCCCTGCTGCCCCGGCACACGGCAGTGAAGAAGAAGTATACAAAACTACGAGAGGCATAGATAGGGAAGAAAGACTGAACCTTTTTCCCAGGAGGGAAAAATCAAATACTAGAGGGCATAGCTTTAAGGTGAGAGGGGCAAATTTAAAGTGGATATGTTAGGTTAGTTTTTTACTCAGAGGATGGTCGGTGCTTGGAACACACTGCCAGGAGTGGCGGTGGAGGTAGATACAATAGTGGCATTTTACTAAGCTTTCAGATAGGCAAATGGAAATGCAGAATTTGGAGGGATGTGCAGGCAGATAACAGTTTGTCTTGGCATCACGTTTGGCACAGACATAGTGTCCCTGTACTGATCTATATTCTAAAAGTCAGGAAATCATGTTGCAACGTTATGGGACTTTGGAGTATCGTGTGCAGTTCTGGTCCGCCAATTACAGGAAGGATGCGGGGCAAGATGTTTACACAGATAGTAATGGGTGCCTAGAAAACGCCACCAGGGGAGATATGATAGTGGCATTTCAGTGGCTTTTAGATAGGCACATGGTTATGTAGGGAATGGAAAGATATGGATCTTGTGCAGGCAGAGGAGATTATTTTAATCTGGCATCATGTTCGGCGTGGACATTGTGGGCCGAAGGGGCTGTTCCTGTACTGTATTGTTCCGTCTATCTAATCTCATTCATCAGAAATTAAAAAGCCTTTGCCAGCCAGTGACTAAAAATGGCCTAGATAGGAAAAAAATGCTAAGAAATTGTATTTATGTGCTGAAAAGACTGAGCGATCTGGCATTGTGTAACGTTCATGTGTATGTCCATGAGGAGCCACAAACCTTTACTGCTTCTCTTCCTGGAACTCTTTCATGATGCTACCTCTGTGGCTTTGGCAGTGGTGGAGGAAAGCTACTCGTATTCTTGCTCTGATAACTGGGACATGCGTCGAAAATATGCCTCTGGATTAACAGAGTTAGAACATCCTGCAGCCTCACCATTTGAGGCTTGTGAAAACCTCCACCTTACCAGTCCCACTGAGTACTGGTGTGTCCTAGCAGGGCGATGAGCTGCCATCATCTTCCTACCCCTCCTCCTGTGCATCCTTTGGAAGAACGACATAAATCACAGCTTAAGTCAAGAATGTTTTAAGTGATGATTATGCATATCATCACTTTCATTCAATGCTGATATCAGGTCAACATGAGAACTGTAGCCATTTGCCTGTCCTATTTTTAATTCCGTCATCAGGTAAATGTAGAGGGTCTGTTGTCCTTCATCAACAGTCAACCCATAGCGGAGTTCAGGGGAACCACTGAGGGGGGCTCAGTTGAGGGGGTGTTGAAGAGCAACTGTGGGGCACGACATTAAAAAACATTGCCAGTGCTGGATGGACAAATGGGGATGTAGAAACAAAGAACTATAGATGCTGGTTTATCCCAGCACCTGAACGGTCCAGACCTGAACCATTCACCCATCCTTTTTCTCCAGGGATGCTCTCTGACCCGCAGAGTTACTCCAGCAATTTGTGTCCATCAAATAGGGATGTACTTGGAGCAAGGGGTGGGTGTATCTGCAAAGTAAGTGGATGCGAGGTGCGGTCTACTTTCCTGTAGACCACACAACCCTTGATTCCTATTTATATATTACTACAACTCTTATCTTGTTTGTGTGTTTGTGGATATATTTGTTCTCGAAATATAGCCAAAACAGTACACGATAGCTAGTTCTGTATACACAGCAAAGGGAGAACATTATACCTACATTTATCCAGTGAAGCCCCATAAGAATGTTGTACGTCTCACTATGATCACTCTTTATTCTAAACTCTGGAGAGTTTGGGTTCAGTCTGCGTAACTTCTTTTCATGTGTCTCAGTTCTTGCAATCCCAAGAACTTTTATTGCATTCTGTCAATTGTAAATATATTCTTTCTGGGGGAGGGAGAAGAAACCTGTGCACGATGTTCCAGCTACAGTCTCACCTGATCCCTATATAATTCTGTTAACCACTCACAATAAAGGGCAACATATTAATTACCATCCCAGTACTTGCTGTACCTGCAAATTAATTTTGTGTGATGTGTGCACAGAGGTACACAGATTTCTGAACAGCAGCAACTTTTCAGTCTCCCACTATTTAAAAATTGCTTCAGGACCGTGAATCCTCTAGCCTCAAATGCAAGAGGTCTCACCAAAATAAGATAAGATAAAGTAAAATAAGAATGGCCTTTGAATGTGTGAACTCCATTCTTTCATGTCCTTCTGTTCTGCTATGTATATCCTTCAGGTTACCTGTTTATAGTATTCCTTTAAATACTGGAGTTGAAATCAATTCATGTTGGTCATTATCACAATCAGAGTGAATAGAACATAGAGATCAGTACAACACAGGGACAGGCCCTTTGGCCTGAAAGTCTGTGCTAAATATGATGGCACATTTTGAAGCTCTGTTCTGCCAAAGAGGAGAATGTACTCTGTTATTTGTCCAACGGTGCCATCGTGTGGCAGGTCTGTTCTTGATGTGTTTTCATGTCTCGGCTGTGGCTTTATTTAATTGTTTTTGAGCATGAATGCATATGTTTTCTCATCATTGACTGGCAATTGCTATTGTTTACCATTGTCCACAGCCAGGTTTGATTATGCAGCTCGTTGCGGCAGCAGACAAGCGCCCTTGGCTCTGGGGAGTCTACGTATTCACAGTTACTCTTCCAGTTATCTTATTCATTAGCTTCTTTTGGCCAAATATGGTAAGTTTGTTCAATAATATTATTTCACAGTAAAGATAAAGAATGGAGTAAGAATGATATATTAGACTACGAATAATCCCACAAAATTATGTTCCTATTCTATATTGTTTGTTCCCTTGTAACTATTGCTCTCTTTTGTATCGTGTTAATCAACCTACTTTCTGTTGTGTTGAGTTGTGTTATGTGTTATGCTGTAATCTTCTCCGCTGCATTTTATCCTGATGTGTTGTATTCTCCTGTGGCATGGATTGTTTTCACAGCGGTTTGGGCACCCTGATGATTATTACTACAAGAAGACCGATGATGTGCAGTTTGGTGATGAAGAAAAACTGGTTACAAATGAACAGCCTCAGCAGTCAGGTAACCTCAATAATATTAATGGTACAAGGGATGCATTATTTAGCTTGCCTGTGTCACAGGTTGATTTTGATAACCTTTGCACAACTTGCCAAGCTGTGGATAGGTAAATCTAGTAAGCCAACCACTTCATTAAAATTAGTGATGCATTACTTTCCATTTGAAAGGGACCATACAGTCAAATAGAGCATATTCACCTATACAAATGATCTCTCTTGGTATGGAAACTGGAAGTCTAAGTAGGATTGTAAATACCATTATTGATGGGAACTAATTGGAGTCTGCTGGAATGCTTCCCGAGAAGGGAAAAATCAGTCAGATAAAGAACAACACGGTGGTGTGGTGGTAGAACTACCGCCTTACAGCGCCAGAGACCCAGGTTCGATCCTGAATACAAGTGCATGTCTGTACAGAGTTTGTACGTTCTCCCCGTGACCTGCACGGGTTTTCTCCAAGATCTGTTTCCTCCCACACTCCAAAGACGTACAGGTTTGTAGGTTCATAAGATCATAATATCATAAGTGATAGGAGCAGAATTAGGCCATTCGGCCCATCAAGTCAATCAATCATTGCTCATCTATGATTGCCCACCATTCAATCATTGCTCATCTATCTCTCCCTCCTAACCCTATTCTCCTGCTTTCTCACCATAACCTCTGACACGTGTGTTAATTGGCTTGGTATAAAAATGTACAATTGTCCCTAGTTTGTGTAGGGTAGTGTAGGGACATTGGATCCTTATCTTGAGGAGTCACCTCAAACTTTGCAGTTTATATTCCCTTAATCAAGTCTCTGGAGTGGAATTTCTATCTGACTGAACCCCGATAAACACCAACCAAGTTCCTGATTACTACACAGTCTCTGGACCTCCAACGTTTTGAAAGTTACTGCAGTTATCTCGGGATCTTTGGAATTGAAGGTTTGTGGGAGTCTTACATGCAATGCAGAGGAGACAACTAAGCAGAGAAAGTATAATGCATTGGAAAAGATTAAAACATTATTGCAGTTTCCAGCAAAACATTGCAACCACTGAGGAATGTCCAACCCATCCTTCAGGCTGTTCACCTCAATTTGTAAAAGGTCGTTGCAAATAACCTGCTTCAAGAACCAAGTTACTCTTTTCTCAAGAGAAATGGAAAAGGAGAATGCTCCTGTGGTTTTTGATCCCCCCTCAACTGTGAGAATGCCTCAGATCCATGGGGAGTCTGTCTTCCGGCTAAGCTTTATAGTTGAAAATTGGATTGCTACTTGAAATATGTTGACTGGTGTTATCTAGTTGATAGACTAGTTCAAATATTAGATTCCTTAATGCAATTCTACCATGCTTCCTACCTAGCTTGGACTGTATTTATTAATGATTACTATTTACTTGAAAAGGGTGGACCCATTGGGCCCAAACCTCTCCTGCATTGGTCTAGCACCCTCCCCTCCCCCACTCCCCACCTACCCCTCACCCCTATTCCCCTCTCCCTCTCCCCCACTCACGCACTACATCCCCCATCAACCCCCCCTCCTCCCCTCACCCACTCCATCCCGCCTTATCCCACCCCAACCCCCTCACCCCCCCTTAATTCCCCTCCTCCACCCCCCTCCCCACTCACCCACCATCCCCCCTCACCCCCCCTTATTCCACTCCTCCAACCCCCCCGTCATTTGCACCATCGCAGTCGAAATATCGTAAGTCGAAGCATTGTAAGTCGGGGAGCATCCATATTAGATCAACGGGGCCCCAACGGCGCAGACCTGTTGGGTTCCTATTGTGACGTCAAACACGGAGGTATTACTGCGCAGGCACGACTGACGGGCAGGGAAAGTGGAAAAGGGATTTATTAAAGTTTAAAAAGTGAATAACTTTTCAAATATATTAACCATTTGAATTGCAGGCCAATGGTGAGTAAGGTGGGCCTAAAATTGTTGCACTATCGTGTACCGTTTCAGCTGTATTTCGGCAACAGACAAATATGCAATCAAATATATATACGTACAAATGAACAAATATACAATATGCGAGTTTTAGTAATATATAGATGACTTATATTCTCAGGTAACCCTTCACATGTACAACAAGCTAATGAAGAGGAGACTAATGGGATGAGAAAAGAAAGTGCCCTGCAAGAAATGAAAGCAGATTTGGAAATGTTTGCACAGGTTGGAATTTCAAAATATGTAGATGATTTTTCTTTTAAATTAAAGTATTCATTAGTTTTTAGCCATTACATTATTCAGCACCACATTTTTGAGGGGAACTGTTTTCTATATCGCAAGCCACAGTAGCACAGCCAACAGGGCAGCGAAAGAACCATTGTTTCAAAATTGGGTCAAGTAGCATCAGGTTTTTATGTATCACCAACTAGAGAGCGCTGTTGAGCTGCCATCTAACTCATTGGAGACCCTCACACTATCTTTAATTGGACCTTTCTGGACTTTATCTTGCACTAAACGTTATTCCCTTTATCCTGTATCCGTACGCTGTGGACGGCTTGATTGTAATCATGTATAGTCTTTCCTCTGACTGGAAAGCACACAACAAAATGTTTTTCACTGTACCTCCGTACACGTGACAATAAACAAAAGCTTTTAGATCCCAAAGAGCTTGGTTCTGGGTCCTTTGAGTGCCTGACAGAGAGGAACACGGACATGCACATTGCTGTCCAGTGATAATGCAATGTACCCCTTGATGCTATTTCCTTCACTGTCAAAAGGTATATGCATGCTATTTGATTCAAGCAAACGCACTGTTCAGAGGATAGCTATGATGGAGACAATTACTGACATCTTCGCAGAGTGTGAATTTGCGAAGAGGTTCTGGAGAAGGCATTAAGGGTCTTTGTTACAGTTCATCCTGAACAGCTCCCTAACAGAGGACTCTCTGATTTACAGGCTATTCCCAGTGACACATTTTGAGACGGACATCAAGTGCTGCTGGAAGATGCACTTTTGTCTGCCCAAAACATTTTGGTCCTCCAGCACAGCGAGATGTCCGTCAAAGAATGTTACCAACTGCCCATTCCAGACTTCAAGAGTACGTGTTGAAGGACGTACTGAAGTTTGGTGCGACCAACACCAAGACTTTGTGGAGGAGGACCACAGTCTAAGGTCGCCGCTGCCAGACGTTGAGGGGCAGAGTCCGATGGGGACACCCCATGAACAAGGGGAGGGGATATCATCCCAGAGAGCCACATGAGTAGCAAGGGCGTTTTCTTTAAAGAAAAGTGCAAATATTACTGAGTATGATACCACACTGAAAATTTATGAAGAGTTTTTGCACAGTTTTTGTTTTGTATTTTTTTATTTTCTGAAGTTTATTTTTGAAATTAAAGAAATGTTCTCAGGATTAGAGCCCTGTCCTAACGTGGGGAGGACCTGTACAAGTTCATCAACATTGGAGCACCAGCTCAATGCTGCACTAAGATGTCATCCTAGATTTTGTGCTCCAGTCCCAGCATTTGTCATGGAAACCATAAACCTCTGACCCTGAGGGGAGAGTTAACAAGGAACTATCGAAATGCCAGTTGTGATTTAAGAAAACTATTATGCACAAAGGTCATGATACTTATCTAAGTAGTACACAAAGTCATAAGCAAGAAGCGATTTTAATTACCCCTTAACCAGAAAGAATCATGCCATGGGCACAGAGGTGGGCAGTGGGTGTTAAATTTTTAACAAAACTGCAAGAAAGCCACATAGTCTGTGATTTTCAGTGAGTTGAGTAGAAGAATTTCATGCAATTATATGCACGTAGGAAATGAAACAATATTTATCTAGAATTAATTCTGGTTGCAGGCACAAGGGGGTGGTGAGCCGGATCTGGGTCAGATTCCAGTCGAGGAGATCCTGCGTCGTCGCAAGACCAGGCTGGAGTAATGTGCAGAGGATTCGCCCTGTCACAAAGATGGACTCTTACGCAAAATATTCACCTGTTTGGCTTACAGAGCTTTACATAAAACCTTTGGGCATTTCTGAAGGTACATACCTAATTGCTATTAATACAAGCTGTACATCAGATATATTAGAAAGACTTAAAATTTGTAACAAGAAGATAAAAGTATTCTTTATATTTGTGTTTATACTTTTCCTGGGAAAACTAGCATGAGTAAAACTTTCCACGTTATTACAAGTTGTGAAAAAATTAAACATGTTTTTCTTCTCTTCATTGAAATGAGAGAGAATGTATTTTTCAATGTTGATGCAATTCTCAGGACCAATTATGGCACAGATGATGAGATATTCCATCAAGGTAGGATTACAAAATTCTCTCAGTCCTTGCTAGCATCTTGTACCATACCTCACTAAGCTCATGATATAGCTCCCAGCAATATCTCCTTGGTTGTTTCTACCAGCAGATTTTTGATTAGTACGGTGTCAAGGATTATGGGGAAAAGGCAGGAGAATAGGGTTGAAAGGGAAAGATAGCTCAGCCACGATTGAATGGCCTAATTCTGCTCCTATAACTTATGAACTTATTGTTATGTTTTCTCACTCATAACAAATTATTTATTATCAAAATTTACCAGTCATTCCCATCTGCCCTGAGACCTTTAATAATGAAACAAAGTATAACAGTGGAATTAAATAGGACCCAGAGCACATATCCTTTCCCAAAGAACTTTATGTAATCATTTGAATTTCCAGATTTCAGGGTTACCTTTCCTGATGCAAGCCTTCATATTGCTGAATTTAAAGAATTTATTGGTGGGATTCTGAACACTAGTTACTTAGTCACTAGCCTTCCATACCCTACTCCAATGTTCCTCTAAGTATTCAGCCCTTGAGACAACTGCATGTTTTCTTGACCCTTTAAGAAAAATCAAATGTTAAAATAATTGCCCTGTGCTCTAGCACAATGTAAAGACAATTTCCAATAATCTGGACAGAGGCTTTGGATATCAGAATTGCAACATATCATGGTCCCTACATGAGGGAATGCAGAGAAGGATTGTCACTTTGTTATTCAAGTTACTACAGTGATATATACACATGCTGCTCAATTAACCTTTTATTAGTGCAGCTCCTTCAAAAAATTGCTCCTGGAAAGATATCACAGAAGGAAAACTCTTGGCCTGCATCTGAAATATTGTTCAACAATTTCGAGTCATAGTTATACAAGGGAAATGGCCCATTGGTCCAAGGTGTCTTCATAAACAAGTCCCATTTTTTGGGGCTTTGTTCCATATCCCTCTAAACCTTTCCTATCATGTACCTATCCAAATTCAGTGTTTGTAATGGAAGCAGCCCATACTTCCTATGTCAGTTCATTCCATATACACACCACCATCTGTGTAAAAAAGACACCCATCAGATCTTCTTTAAATTTTTCTCTATGCTCTTTAGTTTTAAACACCCCAGTTTCTTTTCCTTCCTGAATGGAAAAGGCTGTGTCCATCCACCTTATCTGTGGCCCCCATGATTTTATGAATGTCAGTCTCCTTTGCTGCAGGGAAAACAGTCCGAACCTACCCAGTCTCTCCTTATAACTCAACCCCTAGTCACAGCAACAGCCTTGTGAATCTTTCCTGCACCCTCTCAAGCTTAATTACATTCTTCCTCTAGTATGGCGACCAGAATTGCACACAACATTTCAGGTACGGTCTTCACAACATCCCACACATCTGCAACATGATGTCTTAACACTTGTACTCGATGCTTTGTCCAATGGAGGCAGGCGTGCTCCGCATCTTCTTCACCAACTTGGGTCATTAATTTCAGGGAATTAAGTCCTTGCACCCCTAGGTCTCTCTATTCTACAACATTCCCGAGGGCCCTGTCATTCCATTTTGCATGTCCTGCCCTGGTTTAATTTCCCAAAATTCATCACTTCCCACATGCTAAGTTAAATGTAGTTATAGCTTACGCACACGTCGCACCCTGATATGACAAAACGAATCTTCCAAACTTCTTTTCTTCATTAATTGGTTTTATTAAAGTAGCCCAAATCATAGAGTAATTAATCAGTTTCCGTACTTTATCAACTGTTTCTTCTTCAAACAATATCTAGAAATTCTTGCAGTTATTACCGTATGGTTCTTACAAATATAGCTGGTGTGAGCGTATGGTACGAGCGCGTGAGCTATAACTACATTTCATCCCCGAGAAGTAATGGCTATCGAAGTGGGATTTCGAGATGGTATAGAAACTGCCATTACACTAGAGTAAAGAAGTGTATGCTCACCACCCTCCGAGTCTAAACTGACCCACAACCTCTGTCGACACACACTAGCCTCCTCCCATCTAGACACTCCCAATTACGCATTAAGTCACACCCACAAGTAGGAAAAAAAGACATAAACTAGAAATATTAAAACATAGCCATAACACAATGACAATAACTGAATTAAGCATAAATGGCTCCTACAGATAGAATATTAAACCACTGACAAGCTGTCTTTTATCCCAGTGAAAGATCACAAGGAAAGATAGAAGTTCAGAGAAAATATTGTGACCTCAAACATATAAGGTAGATGGTAGGATGATGTTTTCTCTAGTCGGAATGTGGGATCTGCCAGGGATCATAAAATCACAATAAGGGGACATCCATTCAGAACTGAAATATGAAAATATTTCTTCATCCAGAAGATGGTGACTGTTTGGAATTCTCCACACAGGCAGACGGAGAAAGCACAGTCATTGATATTAAGGTTGCAACAGATCTCTCTGTTATGGAATACAGGAGAGTGGCAAAGTACTGCCAGAGGCCACTGTCAATTTGATATTCAAGTTACTATCATCATCTATGTACACATACAACTGAATTAACTATCTGCTAATGCAGCTCCTTATCACTTGATCACGTTGCTCAGCACACTGAAAAGGGAGACAAGATAGAGCATGTTAAATGTTTTGGATCCTAAGGGAATCAAACGATATGGGGATAGGACAGGAAGATGTTACAGGGATTAAAAAAAATCAGTCACAACCTTCTTAAAAGGTAGAATAAATAAGGGGCTAAATTTGGTACCTGGATGGTACCTGGATTGGGGGATAGTAGCTATAAGGAGAGATTGATATGCAGATTGTTTTCTCAGCTACTTCGGAGGCTGAGTGGAGACCAAATAGAATTTTTTTAAATTATAAATTGTGTACATAAACAATCAGAATATTTAAAATGTCAAATTCTGGAGGGCATAGCTTTGAGGTGAGTGGGGGAAAAGTTTAAAGGAAATGTGCAGAATACATTTTTACACAGACAGTGGTGGATGCCTGGAATGTGGTGCCAGGGATGGTGGTAGAAGCAAACATGATAGTGCCTTTTAAGAGACTTTTAGAGAGTCACATGAATTAGGCAGGGGATGGAGGGATACAGAACACATGCAGGCAGAAGGGATTAGTCTGGCATCATGTTCAGCACAAACATTGAGGGAAGACAGTCCTTTTTTTCCTGTAATCTACAGTACAACGTTTTATGTTCTATTGAGACAACTATAAGTAAATCAGTGAAGCAATAAATATACCCAAACACTTGAAAAGGTAAAACCAGTATGTGGTAATAGGATTGGAATGTGCAGAATGTTATTCTTTCTGTAGGAAATTGTCAACAACTAGAGAGAACTTTTGTGGAAAATCAAAAGCAAGACACCTAAAATCAACCAAGAAATAGTTGGATGGGTGAGATGAATGCATTTAGATTGACCAAAGATCTTCGTCATTCATTTCTATCAGTAATCTGATAACCTTGAGGTGAACAAAAACAAGAATACCCATCGTTATTAAAGGTTAGATACAGAAGCCTCAATGTATACGATTTTTCCCAATCCTTCGTGATCAATCTATTGCCCAATTGTCTGGCTATAAAGTCCTGATTCAATGCCACATGAGTTTAGAACAACATAAAATAATCATGCAAACAGAATCCTGTGTGCAAAAGGAGAAGCAGCAGAGCAATATGATCATTAGGGTTTATTATTCCTTAATTAAATAGACTAAATACAAAAGGTATCCAAGCTGACTCAAGACAATCTAATGATTCTAACAGGGTTACAGTCTAACACTGGACAGTCCCAACTCTCAGTCCCCTTTACCATAATTAATGTTACTATTATTTGTCTGTCTTCTTGGAGCTTTTGGTTGGTCTGGAAAATAGAAAAAGGACGTTTTTTATTGAAATTAATTTGTTATTTGTGGCAAATGAACTGAATTATTTAAATAATCTGGCAGTTTAACCCTTTTACCTTTTAGGATGCAGAAAGTGTTGATGATTATGTAGAACACTCAGATGGTGATGACACTGCACTGAGTAACATGTGGTACTAAGGGTATGGAATAGAACAGGTAGCCACCCAGGGAATGGTGCTTGGTGAGCAGTGTCTCTGCCTACCTGCTCCCTCTCCTGGAGAGGCTGCTTGATGTTACCTGCCTGCCCTCTTACTCCGCGAATCGGCTGTGCTGACGAAAGAAATGCTGCTGATCATTGTTTTTTTCTCACTCAGGGAACAGGTTGTGCTCTGGCAAGTAAGGTATGTCGAGTGATGCCTGAAGAATGCTATTTTCCGCAGTGAGTTTCTCAGGGTGCCAATGGTCCTGTTCACCTAATCCTTAGACTCCAGCATCCCAAAAGTCCTGACATCCGATCTTCTCATGACCTGATGATCCTAACCCTCTGATTTCTCCAAGTGGCAATATCCCACATACCCAGTCATCTATCCCTCCCACGCACGTGATGGAGGGTTGATCTCTACCACCCCCTAGCTGCTCCAATCCTTTAATATATCCAAATGTCTACCTTTCCCAAGCCTGATCAGGCCTCTACCTTTGGTTGTGACCTCCTGGTGCTACCATCTGCATTGGATGGCTTAATTTCGGTGACGAATCTCAAACTGCAATGGTCACTGGTATATCGCACATTGACCTATCGTTTGTCTATAATTGCACATTACACTTTCCGAATACCTGTAGTTTTTTAATTGATCTCACATACCTTATGTAGTACACGGTTCTTCTGCTCTACTCATAGCATTACCTTCAGGACTTACACTTTTCATCCTTGTCTCTAACTTTGGGTTCCCCAGCAATTTTGTCTTAAATATTCAGGCAAGGGACAGATAGCCAACTGGGCATCTGCCTCGCAGCTCAAGAGCAGAGAGCTTCATCACTTCACACTGTGAATAGGTGGCTGCTGATTTCCCTTGAGCAAGTAGCTATCCTCCTTTTGTTCCCAGAACAAGGTACTGGCCAGAACCTGCAACATGATCACACAGTGCAGTCTCAAACAATATACTTTTCTGTTGACCGTGTATTCCATTTTTGCTTTCAATTGCAGTCTGTAACAAAGAATTTTCACCATGGAATGCTGTGGAAGTTGTGGATTTTTAGAGGTCTGCATATTGGACTCCTGTTTGCTGAACGTTTGAAGTGATTTGTAAATCATTGCATGAATTTGCAGTTACTGAATCATATCGTCTTAATCAAATTCCCAATATGCAAACAGGAGCAAGGAGTTGAGAATATTTTGTGACCTAAATATTAAGGTGAAAAGGTCAAACTGAGATTTCATACGGATGGACACGACATGCAGATTAGCCACTACACCTGTCGAGATATAAAGCTGATGGGTATCAGCGGAATGAGCTCCTTACTTTCTCTTGTTCTTCGACTCTGTGGTTTGAAAGACGCTGGAGGCTGACATGAGGTTTTCAATGTACTGACCGAGCACCTGGTTCTCAGACTTGAGTTTCAGGTTCTCTTCTTTGACAGCATCAACTCTGGCGGACAGATCTGTAAACCAAACATGATGGTCAGGATAGGACAGGGAAACAAACCAGCATGAGTTACAGATCCACCACCAATTATCCGGCACCTCCTTTAATCCGGCCAAAATTACGAGAGTGCATTTGAAATCCGCACCGGAATTCCATCGAAAATGTGGCACTTCAGCCAGGTGAGGCAGCCGATCTCGACCGTATCGGGACCTCCGCGCCAATCGGCAGGTCAAATACCGCCCCCCCACCCTCCCCCTGCAGCCAGGTCTCTGGAACTCTGGCCGGCCGGAGCCGGCAGATCCATTCCCATAGCTAACTTCCAAGGCCGATTGTGCGCCCCCTCGGCAGCCCAGGCGCACCGTTCTCAGACCGTTCAATCCCTCTCAGAGCACGGGACGTCTGTCTGTCCGGCAAAACGGATAATCCAGGAAGGCTCTGGAACCAAGGGTGCTGGAAAATCGGTGGTGGACCTGTATTAGTTAAGTTAAGGGGAATGAAAATGTGTTTTTTTTAAACTGAGAGAATGAAAGACAAAGAAGGGGAGAGATAGAGTAGTAAAGGAAAATCAAAAGCACTGCAGATGCTGGAAATCTAAAATAAAAATAGAAAATGATGAAAACATTTAGTAGGTCAGGCAGCATCTGTGTTAAGATATATTCACGAAATGCTGGAGTAACTCAGCAGGTCAGGCAGCATTTTGTGAAATGCTGCCTTACCTGCTGAGTTACTCCAGTATTTTGTGAATAAATCGATTTGTACCCGCATCTGCAGTTATTTTCTTATACTCTGTTAAGATAAACAGTTAACGTTTCAGATCTGAAGAAACTGGGAACTGCAGATGCTGGTTTATAAAAAAGACAGCACAAAGTGCTGGAGTAACTCAGCGCGTTATGTGGAGAACATGAATAGGTGACATTTCGGGACTGATATTTCACATGGATGGACACAACATATAGATTAGCTCACTACACCTGCTGAGATATAAAGCTGACGGGTATAAAGCTGTCTGAAGAGTGGTCCCAACCTGAAACGTCACGTATTGGTGTTCTACAGGGATGATGATGCTTGACCCACTGACCTACTCCAGCACTTTGTGCGTAATGTTTCAGGTCAGTTACTTTTTATCGGAACAGAATTACTGACAAAGGTTATAGGTATCTGAAACATTAACCCTTTCACGTTTACCTATTCACAGTGTGAAGTGATAAAGCTACCTGCCCACGAGCTACGAGGCAGGTGCCTAGGTGGCCGGCCGTATTCTGTTCCGTGTCTGAATATTTAAGGAAAATCTCTTTCTACAGATGCTGCCCGAACCTGCTAAACATTTCCACCGTCTTCTTTTTATTTAATCTAATACTAGACTGAGGTGGACCCATTGGATCCAAATCTCTCCTGCGGGCCTCTCCTGAGGCAACCCTCCCCCAACTGACAATCCTGTGGACCCGGCAACCCTCTCCAACTGACAAAGCCCGTTGCCGGGCGGGGAATCTCCCCCGGGGCTGTGGGTGGGCGAGGAGGACAGGGAAGGGGAGAAGGTACCACTCACCTTGGCCCCGTACTGCAGCCAGAGCGAGCCGTGGACCCAAAGTCTCTCCTACATTGGTCTAGCACCCTCCCCTCACCTACTCCATTCCCCCTCAACCTCCCTTATCCCTCCCTCCTCCCACTCACCCACTCCATCCCACCTCACCCCCCACTCCCCCATACTCCTCCCCTCCCCCCAACCACCATCCTTCCCCTCCCCCCCCCCCACCCTTCCCCTCCCCCCCCCCACCCTTCCCCTCCCCCCCCCAACCCTCCCCTCCAACTCCTCCCCCACCCCCTTCCCCCACAACCCCAGAAAGAAAGTTAAGTTAACAGAAGGAATAAAGGTCAGCCAGCAGAAAGGAAATATCATGAGAGAAATAGGAAACTGAGAAGGCTCAATACCAAAGAATAGAGGAACCATCAGGGGGAAGAATGAGTGAGTAAGAGGGGGGCACAATGGAGGGAAAAAATCTTATTTACTTTTAAACTGAGGCGCTAACAAGTAATCACCTTCGAGTGTGTGCTGCAGCTCCAAAACCTGGTTTATTAGCCTTGTCTTCTCCTCCAGCTCCTCTTGATTTTCAAAATCTGTTCCTTTAATGATCGAAAAACAAGCAAGCAGATAACGGTGTGAAACAGTTAGCTTAAAACAATTCATTCGGTAAGTCCCAGTGCAGGGAAACCCCTCTCTCGCCAATGGTCTCAACACATTATGAAGTAAGACCACACTAATCCACACTTATGAGGATGGAGATGAAACTGGAGACGTTCTCCTCTGTCACGTGATGCCCAACAGGAAAACCCACTGCTCAACCAGTGGAAGACATTAACATTCTGAGACAGGGTTCCATTTTTCAGCCCATCAGGCCAGTAGAATCTATTTCCCAAGATAATAACCTGAGTTTGAGCAATATACATCTGTCCAGAAATCTGGTTCTATAAAGGCACAAAGCCCTGGAGTAGCTTGTTAAGTCAGGCAGCATCCCTGGAAAACATAAATAGGTGATGTTCGGGGCGAGATCATTCTTCAGACAAGTCATTTTTGGTTACGTCGGCTTCTTACTTGTCAGTTACATTGAACAGTCCTTGTTTCGGGCGTACACCAGCCCTATCTTCCATTTCTTTCTCTGCTACATCAATTACTGCCTTCTGCCCCCATGCAGGGCTCATGAATTTTATTAACTTCACCACTAATCTCCAACCTGCTCTCAAATTCACCTGGGCTATCTCTGATACTTGCTAACCTTTCTTGACCTCTTTATCGCTATCACTGGGACAAACTATCGGCTGACATCTATCTATATACTAAAATTCTTTGTTTCTTTGTTGTTTGTTCCTGAACTTCAGCCAAAACAGTACATGATAACACAACAATTTTAGGTCCACCTTACTCACCGTCGTCCCTTTGGTGCTAAAGGAAGAAGTTTCATTGAATTCGGTTATATTTTTAAAGTTATTTACATTTTAAAGTTTAAATCTATCTCCTAGGGAGGACGGGGGAGGAAGTGGGGGTGGAGGGAGGGGGGAGGAGGAAGGATAATGGGGGTGGAGGGAGGGGGGAGGAGGAAGGATAATGGGGGTGGAGGGGGCTGGAGTGGGGGGGGAGAGGAAGGGAGGAAGGGGGAGGGAGCTGGGGGGAGGGAGGGAGAAAGCAGGGGGGAGTTTGGGGGAAGGGTGCTGGGGGAGGGAGGGGAGGGGAGGGGGGAAGGGAGGAGTAAGGGAGAGCTGAGAGCTGGGGGAGAGGGAGGGGAAGGGGGGAAAGGAGGGGGAGGGGGAGGGAGGGTGTGGAGGAAGGGGGGAGGAGGGTGGTGGTGGGAAGGGGGGGGTGTGGGGGGAGGAGGGAGGGGGAAAGGAGGGGTGAGGGGGTGGAGGAGGAAAGGAGGGGTGAGGGGGTTGAAGGGAGGGGAGGGGAGGAGAGGTGGGAGAGGGAGGGGGGAGGGGAAAAGGAGGGGACGGTTGGAGGAGGGAGGGGGAAAGGAGGGGTGAGGGGGGGGAGGAGAGGGGGGAGGAGAGGTGGGGTGGGAGGGGGGGAAGAGGGGGAGTAGGGGGAGGGGGTTAGGGAGGAGGAGGGGAGGAGAAGGTGCTGCATCAATGCATTATCCAGTTTCATGTGGATAAGTGTGAGGTTATCCACTTTGGTGGTAAGACTAGGAAGGCAGAGTATTATCTGAATGGTGTCAAGTTAGGAACAGGGGACGTACAACGAGATCTGGGTGTCCTAGTGCATCAGTCACTGAAAGGAAGCATGCAGGTACAGCAGTGAAGAAAGCCAATGGAATGTTGGCCTTCATAACAAGAGGAGTTGAGTATAGGAGCAAAGAGGTCCTTCTGCAGTTGTACAGGGCCCTAGTGAGACCGCACCTGGAATACTGTGTGTAGTTTTGGTCTCCAAATTTGAGGAAGGATATTCTTGCTATTGAGGGCGTGCAGCGTAGGTTTACTAGGTTAATTCCCGGAATGGCGGGACTATCATATGTTGAAAGACTGGAGCGACTAGGCTTGTATACACTGGAATTTAGATGAGAGGAGATCTTATCGAAACGTATAAGATTATTAAGGGGTTGGACACGTTAGAGGCAGGAAACATGTTCCCAATGTTGGGGGAGTCCAGAACAAGGGGCCACAGTTTAAGAATAAGGGGTAGGCCATTTAGAACTGAGATGAGGAAAGACTTTTTCAGTCAGAGAGTTGTGAATCTGTGGAATTCTCTGCCTCAGAAGGCAGTGGAGGCCAATTCTCTGAATGCATTCAAGAGAGAGCTGGATAGAGCTCTTAAAGATAGTGGAGTCAGGGGGTATGGGGAGAAGGCAGGAACGGGGTACTGATTGAGAATGATCAGCCATGATCACATTGAATGTCGGTGCTGGCTCGAAGGGCCGAATGGCCTCCTGCACCTATTGTCTATAATGCAGGAGAGGTTTGGGCCCAGCGGGTCCACTTGGTCTAGTGTATTATAAACCTACCGACTCCTTCAGTAATCTTACTATATTTTGATTGTTTCTTATCATGGTTTGATCCGTGGACTTTCTATGAAACCACACACAGCACATTATTCCAGATAATTTATGGAGCCTTGACTGTCACTCTCCCCCTCCCAGTACATTTGCCATTTCAATGCATTCCCCATTTAAGGGCATCCAATCTATCTCAACAAACTCCCACAAACTGATATTTTCAGTTACTGCCAAAGGGATCCTCAGTAAAATGGAGACACAAGGAACTGCAAATGCTGGGATCTTGTATGGAACACAAAGTGCTGGAGTAACTCAGCAGGTCAGGCAACATCTCTGGATGACAATGGATGGGTGATATTTTAGGTCTGGGCCATTCTACAGATTAATCTGAGAGAGGAGTAGAACTTCAAAGTAGGCATACTTTGAGGAGATTTCACAGTGGTGCAGTTAAATTGAGATACTGGAAACTGCAGATGCTGGAATCCAACACAATGTGGTAGAAAAATTCAACGGGTCAGGCAGCACCTCTGGGGACAATGAATGGGTCGGTGATGTTTCAGGTTGGGACCCCTCTTCAGTTAGTATGTAATTGAAATTTTGGTTAAGCGTTTTTTGATTGTCACTCACAGATAGGTAGAAGGGAGAGTTGTCCCTTCAGCCCGTTAAGACTGTTCTGCCACTCATTTAGATCACTACCTCCTTCTACCCGACCTCCATCTCCATCTGTCCACAGTGTTTCAGTAACATTAATTGCCTTCCATGATAAAAACAAGGCCTTCAGTCCTGAAATGTTTAATTGGCCCAGAATGTGGGAATGGAACATTTAGATGGCGTGGAAGCTTTGATCTGAGCACATTGGTCTAATGAGATACAAGGGCCCAATCAACAAACCATGCTTCCGACTGTACGACTCTCCCACGCCTCTGAGGATTCCTATTAGCAACAACTCTCACCACATCACCACCAACAACTCTCACCACACCACCGCCGCCCACTGCCAACCTCCGCTCTATCACAGCAGGTCATAGATTCATAGAGTGATACAGTGTGGAAATAGGCCCTTCGGCTCAACTTGCTCACACCGACCAACATGTCTCAGTCGCACCTGCTGGCGTTTAGTCCATATCCCTCCAAACCTGTCCAATCCATGTACCTGTCTGTTTCTTAAATGTTCGGATAGTATTGGAGACACTGGTAAAAAATGTGTATTTAATGTTCGTAGCACTGGTTATGTCGAAGGCTGGTAACTAAAAGGAAGAATTCATTTTCACACAGTCTTTGTGTTTTACTTGCAATTTCGCCCTGCATTTGCAGTGGACGTAATGCCAGCTCCCTATTCCCCTCCTAGACACAGCACGGCGAGAGCAGGGCTCCACCTAATGCAGTGTGTGACCACTCAATGACCACAATAACCAACCGCTGGCGTTGGCAGCTACCTTCTGCATCTGCATTCATCTTGTCATCAGCCTCCTGTGGAATTTTCATTCGATGGCGTCGCCTTGAAACTCCTCGGAATCGACAATCTGAAATAAACAAAATAAATAAAGCGAGGAATGGATGCGCAGGGTCCGGGTCTGATACAAAGCCTCATCCTGTGCTTTCTCCCCCACCCGGCCCCTGAGACACCGCCGCCCACGTCCACATCGCAGACATTAATGCCGGTTGGGTGGGAGCTGCCGAGATTCACCATCAACAGCAAATTCGGGAAGATAGCGGGCAAAACTAACACCCCACCCCTCACGTCCCATCGCCACAGTCTGTTATCATCCGGCGTGATGCTCATCCAAGCCGCGCCCTGGGTCCATGTCTCTGCACCTTCCCCTGCTCCCTGTCACCCCCATCTACCCCTCTCCACCTGTCACCCCACCTTCCCCCAGCTCCATGTATGTGCATCACCCCGGCTCCATGTATGTACACCATCCCCGGCTCCATGTCTGTGCATCACCACGGCTCCCTCTCTGTACACCATCCCCGGCTCCATGTATGTGCATCACCCCGGCTCCATGTCTGTGCATCACCACGGCTCCCTCTCTGTACACCATCCCCGGCTCCATGTATGTGCATCACCCCGGCTCCATGTCTGTGCCCCATCCCCGGCTCCCTCTCTGTACACCATCCCCGGCTCCATGTATGTGCACCATCCCCGGCTCCATGTCTGTGCCCCATCCCCGGCTCCATGTCTGCATCATCCCCAGCTCCATGTCTGTACACCATCCCCGGCTCCATGTCTGTGCCCCATCCCAGGCTCCATGTCTGTACACCATCCCCGGCTCCCTCTCTGTACACCATCCCCGGCTCCCTCTCTGTACACCATCCCCGGCTCCATGTCTGTGCCCCATCCCCGTGCCCCATCCCCGGCTCCATGTCTGTACACCATCCCCGGCTCCATGTCTGTACACCATCCCCGGCTCCATGTCTGTGCACCATCCCCGCGACCACGCCTGTGCATCATCCCCGGGTCTGTGATCATCCTTTGATGCATTGCATGATGCTTGATTGCAGCGGTGCACGGTGCCCCGCTTACTCGGGCTTGCTTTCTGCCCTGCCCCGCAGCCGATGGAGCGGGTTGGTCCCTGCCCGGGGAAGTGAGAGCCGAGGAGGACTTGCTTACCTTCGCTGCGCTCAGCTCCTGCCTGCTGTCTGTGGCGGTGAACGCTGGGGACATGCGTCAGTCAGCCCGCAGTGCGGAGAGGCGGCGCAGAGGCAGAGCCGCCCTCTGGTCTACCCGCAAACCGCTGCCTCCTTCCCCAGAGTCACCGACACCGACACCGGCCCCTTACACCACTGCCAACCTCAGTATAGTCACCGCTGCAACAGTGCGCCTCTGCAACCTCCATGTTCTATTGGTCCATCCTTTATCACCACTATGACTCTGTACACCAATGTTGTCACAATTGCAACGTTCTCGCCACGGTTGCATCCCTTGTCACCATTTCCTTCCACCAGTGCAGCACCACTGATCACTATAACTGCCCGTGACACCAGGACAGCCAGACCACTGCCTGCTCACTGCCTCACATCTATAACCACCACTGCAACTACCAGGGTCTCCATGGACTCCCTGAATCATCTTTAATGGCCATTGTCTCCAGAACTGCAGCAACCCCCTCTTACAATCTCCGACTTCCTTCTTCACCGCCACTATCAGTGCCTCCTTACACCCTGCATCCTTAACACTGAAGGCGTGTGGCACCAGCATTTCTTTACACCAGTTTCATCCCTCATCACCACCACCTTATACCATCAACCCTCTGTCTGAAGAAGGGTCTCGACCCGAAACATCACCCATTCCTTCGCTCCCGAGATGCTGCCTGACCCGCTGAGTTACTCCAACATTTTGTGCCTACCATCAACCCCCTATGTGCATCAGTTAGCAACATTGGCTCCTTATATTATTACCGCACCACCACTCAATGTCATTATCCCCTTACACCACATGTACACCTGTTATCACTTACACAGCCCCCATTCACCACCGCTACACCCTCCCGCAGTAGCATTTGGGTGGCACAAGGGTGCTACCTTACAGCGCCAGAAACCCGGGTTCGATCCTGACTGCAGTTGCTGTCTGTGCGAAGTTTGTACATTCTCCCTGTGACCGCGTGGATTTTCCCCAGGTGCTCCGGTTTCCTCCTACACTCCAAAGATGCACAGGTTTGTATGTTAATTTGCTTTGGTAAAAACAAATTGTAAATTGTTCCCAGTATGTAGGGTAGTGCTGGTGAATGGGGGATCGCTGGTTGGCATGCTGAAGGGCCTATTTCCATGCTGTATCTCTAAAGCAAACTAAAGTTTCATTACACCTTGCACCCCTTGTCAACAACAGTGCCTCTTTTCAATACTGATACATCCAGTGTTATTGCATTCTTACATCATTGCTGCATATCATCATATCATATCATATATATACAGCCGGAAACAGGCCTTTTCGGCCCTCCAAGTCCGTGCCGCCCAGCGATCCCCGTACATTAACACTATCCTACACCCACTAGGGACAATTTTTTACATTTACCCAACCAATTAACCTACATACCTGTACGTCTTTGGAGTGTGGGAGGAAACCGAAGATCTCGGAGAAAACCCACGCAGGTCACGGGGAGAACGTACAAACTCCTTACAGTGCAGCACCCGTAGTCAGGATCGAACCTGAGTCTCCGGCGCTGCATTAGCTGTAAAGCAGCAACTCTACCGCTGCGCTACCGTGCGCATCTTTTATCACGATCAATGCATCATGCACCACTGCTATATTTTATATCACCAATGTTGTTTTCTTGAACCCATAATCTCTGCTGTAAGAAATAGAAGCAGAAGCAAACCAATGGTGCCATCACACCCTGCACAAGATCTTGGCTCAGCTTTAACCACAGCCTCACTCTACTGCACTAACCTTGATTACCTTAAAATGTAAAAGTCTCTGTCGCTGCCTTGAATACAGTCAGAGGTTGATACTGAGTATCAACAAGCTTCATATGTAAAAAATTCCAAAGAGTTACTCGTGTCCTGAACAGCCAACCACACTTTGAGTCTCTGACCCTTAGTTCAGCACCCCCAGGCAATTGAAATGTCATCACTTCATCTACCGCATTGAGAATGCAATGTTTCAGTGATATCTCCTCTCTTGCATTCCAAGAAAGACTGGATAGACTCGGCTTGTACACGCTGGAATTTAGAAGATTGAGGGGGGATCTTATAGAAACGTACAAAATTCTTAAAGGGTTGGACAGGCTAGATGCAGGAAGATTGTTCCCGATGTTGGGGAAGTCCAGAACAAGGGGTCACAGTTTAAGGATAAGGGGGAAGTCTTTTAGGACCGAGATGAGAAAGTTTTTTTTCACACAGAGTGGTGAGTCTGTGGAATTCTCTGCCACAGAAGGTAGTTGAGGCCAGTCCATTCGCTATATTTAAGAGGGAGTTAGATGTGGCCCTTGTGGCTAAAGGGATCAGGGGGTATGGAGAGAAGGCAGGTACGGGATACTGAATTGGATGATCAGCCATGATCATATTGAATGGCGGTGCAGGTTCGAAGGGCCGAAAGGCCTACTCCTGCACCTATTTTCTATGTTTCTATGTTTCTAAAGCATATAAACTAGTCTGCTTAAACTTCTTCTGTGCAATAAGGACTTCTGCACCTTTTACCATCGTCACTGCCCTTTACACTACTGTTACCTTTACCACCATCACTGTTCTCTTGTATTGCGACTGCAATCTTGTCACCATCATTTTCTTCTTACATTTACTTCTCCTTCCTTTGTCACCATCAACAGCATAATAGATAACTTAATTTGCTTCAACACCATTAATGCCTCGTTACTCTTCTGCCGCACCTCAAATTTCCATCACTGCTTCCTTATATCACTGTTGCACTTTGTTTCACTGTTGATGTCCCCTTATACCATTGCAACATCCCTCTTACCATTAGAGCTTCCATACCACATTGCTACTACCTTTTACCACCTCATTAGCTCCCCACACTGTTGACATGTCTGTTATAACCATCAGTTCTTGCACTACATCAGCCATATATCACTGCATCAGCCTTATATGCTTCAGCCTTTATCAACACTGTCGCCTTACTCTTTCACTCCACCCTCACCTTCATTGACCAACCTTTGTTGCTTCCCTGCACCATTCTTATCTTATACCAGTTTCACCCATTATCACCATCACTTATCTCACCACTGATCCCTTTATTATCATCCCTGCCTCCTTACACCTTTATCACTATCAGCTATTCTTTACAGTACTGATGCATCTATCATCATCACCTCATCCTAACACTAAATGTTTTGGTGCATTTGTGATATATGAATTAAAAGTTTATTGCAATAATTCTTTGACTGCCCAAGTTCAGTACTAATTCTTGCACATTTTGACTGAACGTTAAGTTGCCCAGTGGAAGCATTCACATGAAGAATTCACATCTTTGGCATCTACTGGGAGCAACAACTACCCATACTACTGTCTACCTATTTGCACTGAATCTTTCCATATCACCCCTTTCCCATCCATCCCATTTACTTGTTATTGCAAAAGGACAAGGTTGAATTTAAATTGTAACAGGAGAAAAAAAAATGTAAACACTTCAGTTTGGCAATTATGTCTTTCTATTAATGGACAACCATCACATTCTTATCTTATCAAGGGAAGTAGGGAAAAACTACCCAAAATGATGTGTTAATTACCTTTTTCATTTTTATTAATATGAATGTTTCTGAATCACATCTCAATTATCTTTTACTTGCTTTTCATACATCATTTTAGTCTTTATTTTTATGACTTTTCAGGAGAAACTGGAGACACGTGTTAATTATGAACAACCCCTTACAATCGCATACTGAAGCAAAAGATGGATTCATTTATCTGGCAGTAATTGAAGGTTTATTTAATCACTCTTCAATGAATAAATCCAATTAAAATGCTATTTTGAGAAAACTCATTTCCACTTAATCTAATCCAGTCAGTAACCACGACAACCAGCTAAAATTCTGAAAGCAAGATCAGTTGGTAACCGCAATAGATTTACTTGTGATTTCTTTTGAAACCCAGTATACATTAAAAAAAAAATATTATTCATTTGAGGGATAAGAATGCTAGCTTTTATTATCCATACCTAATTACCCCATGACCTGAGTGTTTTGCTAACCCATTTCAAAGGGCAGGAAAGAGTCAACAATCAATGAGTCAGATCAAAGTACATATAAATTTAAGGAGTTTGAAATTTTTATATGACATCTAAATTAGATCAGCATCTTCCTGATTAAACAGTTCAGGTTCAAGAGGCTGAACATTTTACTGTTATGCCGATGTAGAATAGTTGTATCAATCTCATCTTGTAAAATGTATGCAGCAGGCATGGAAAGTAGAGCCCAAAGAACTGTAAATCTTTAAAGCCTTGACACGATCTTGAAAGTGAAGCATCCTACATTTACTAATGTGGTATACTGATTATAGGTTTTAACACAGAGTTATTACACCTTATCCTACACTGGAAATTACAGAATTTGCCACTGAGCTTTTAATCTCAGAATCTAAACTCTTAAATAAGCAGTCAGCATGCCTCAAAAAATAAGTAATTGGAGGTATCCTCGAGCAATGTGATGTGATTGTGATGTGATTGTGATCACAAAGCTTGTGATGTGCGTTAACCTGTGATGGGATATGATTTCATAAGCCCCTTTGAATTTCCATGAAGCTATCAATTGCAGTTATTTGAGATTTCTGTTGAAAATACACCCAAGTTCTTCACCAAGTAGGTACATTTTGTTAATGATCTTTGCGGCTGGTATGGGGTGAAATAATGGAAGTTTAAAGTTTAATGAAAATAGCAATTTATTAGCAAGCCACAAAATAACTGCCAAAGGCCATTGGTCAGCAAGATACAGGCATGAAGTGTTAATCTATGGCGACTATAGCAAATCAACCAATCCAATATCTGGATTGTAGGAGAAACAAAGAACATCAGATGCTGGTCTACAAAAAAAGACAAAGTGCTGGAGTAGAAACATAGAAAATAGGTGCAGGAGTAGGCCATTCGCCCCTTCGAGTCTGCACCGCCATTCAATATGATCATGGCTGATCATCCAGCACAGTAACCTGTACCTGCCTTCTCTCCATACCCCCTGATCCCTTTAACCACAAGGGCCACATCTAACTCCCTCTTAAATATAACCAATGAACTGGCCTCAACTACCTTCTGTGGCAGAGAATTCCACAGACTCGCCACTCTGTGTGAAGAAATGTTTTCTCATCTCAGTCCTAAAAGACTTCCCCCTTATCCTTAAGCTGTGACCCCTGGTTCTGGACTTCCCCAACATCGGGAACAATCTTCCCGCATCTAGCCTCTCCAACCCCTTAAGAATTTTATGTGTTTCTATAAGATCCCCCCTAAGTCTTCTAAATTCCAGCGAGTATAAGCCTAGTCTATCCAGTCTTTCTTCATATGAAAGTCCTGCCATCCCAGGGCAGTAACTCAGTGGGTAAAGCAGCATCTCTCGAGAACATGAATAAGTGACATTTTGTGTTGGGACCCTTCTTCAGACTGATTGTGATGGGGGAGAAGGCCAGAAGAGAGGAGGGGCAGTGGTGGGATATGGATGGTGGTGGGAGGGGGTGTGATTGGCAGATGGTTGGAAAAACACAGATGAAAAGACAAAAAGTATGTGAATAGGATAAAAGAGGTGTGAATTGTGAAGCCAGAAGCAACATCAATGGAAGGGGAGGGCAAGGGGAGAAATGGGTGCGAGTCCAGTTGGGGCACAGGGGAGAGAGCGGAAGGATGGAAGGGAAATAAATAAACAAAAAAATTGTGTTATTTGTACGTCAGTTACCTAAAATTAGAGAATCAATTGCTCTTACTCAGGTTGGAAGCGAGCCAAGCAGAATATGAGGTGCAGTTTGCATGTGACCTCACTCTAGCAATGGAGGAGGGCCAGATCAAAAATGTCAATATTGAATAGGGGAAAAAAGAGTTAAAATGGTTAGCAAACGGGAGATCCATCAGGCCTTGGATGGCAGGTGATGGGCACTATCATACAATGCAAGGTCAAAGACAAATTGGTTATCTCAAAAGCTTGTTTCATCCAGCATTATATTTGATATGGTCCATGTCTCAATATTAATAGCATCAATAGAATGCTCAGAGTTGGTTTAATGTAGGATATTGTCTTTTCTTCTTTAGTTCCAATACAAACTTAAGAATTAGGAAACACTATATTATTTTCATTAAAGCAAGTTAGTGATACACATTTTCTGTATCATATCATATATATACAGCGCGGAAACAGGCCTTTTCGGCCCACCAAGTCCGCGCCGCCCAGCGATCCCCGTACATTAACACTATCCTACACCCACTAGGGACAATTTTTACATTTACCCAGCCAATTTACCTACATATCTGTACGTCATATACAATGAAACATGGCAAAATCTTATAAAATGCTTTGTATTTCACGTTTCCATTCTGACTTTACCTTCACCAGTCCACAGATATTATTACACCATTAGCAACACCTGATAGATCTGTTCTAATGAAAGTGGTGCTTAAGCACTTAACCTCCTATGTTTGTTTGGAAGTTTGTTTGGAAGGAGTATCTGGATTAGGATGTTATAAAGTATGTGTGCTAAATTGATTCTGAACCCAGAAACATTGTTTCTGCCCCTGGTTAGTCACGTCACAATCGTTAATGGTGCAACAACTTTAAACTAACAATTAGTGCTTAAAACTATTATTAAATGTAAAGAATATACAAGTGTTACTGAGTGACAGGTTTTCACACACAGTGATCCTCACAATTGTGCCAGTACTATGTTATTGTTTGTAGATGTGCCAGATTTTGTTGGAATATCATCCACCAATAATGCTGCCTCATTTTGGCTCTCCACACAACTTTGGGATTTCTTTGACCTTGAATACTTCACTATTCTCCCTGATATTATATGCAAGAAGCACATGGTCCTTTAAAACAAATCAGAATTTATCACTAATCTTCACAAGATAAACCTTAGAATTGTACACCTTTATTATCTTCTACATGTCTCCCTTTCTCATCTCCAAACTTTCTGGAGGTCATAGTATACAAACTCCCTCAAGCTGTTATTTGGCTGTGATCCCTTGTCATCCCATTCTCATCAACTGTGTCATCTGAGTATACTCAATGGGTTTGTAATCCATAATGTAATGCTTGGCATACGTTACAGATTTTTACAGATGAGGCACGAAGAGTTTAAGAGAATCTCTGTTGTTTGTTCAAGGGCATTACTCAGATTGCTTCAGGAACTTCCTATAAACATAGTGACAGCCCAGAATGCAGATTTTCAAGTGACATCAGTCTGAAGAAGGGTCTCGACCCGAAACGTCACCCATTCCGTCTCTGCTGAGATGCTGCCTGACCTGCTGAGTTACTCCAGCATTTTGTGAATAATCTTGTGAATAATCTATAAAGAAGTGACTGTCTTTAAGTAACAATTGTTGTTCACAACCAATATTACATATACTGCCATTGCCCTTTTTTCTGTGCTCCTAAGTGACAAATAGCACGCAATGTGTGTGTTTTTATAAAGTAATTTAATTGTGCTTTCATTGTCAGTTTTTTGTCAATTAATCAAATGTTAATGTGCAGGTTTGGGACGTGAAAGTTGATTTTATGTTTTCAGATTGCTTAACATTGCGAGAAGTATATAGGCCCTATCGTATCGATATCTTGTTTCATTATCTCATTATAAATATTTTTGCAATGCTATCTCTGCAACCTTTGCTCTGTTGTCGCTGAACTGTGATGTTATTCAAGATAACCAATGTAATCAATGGACAGTCAAATGCCCTATAGCTCAGTGTCGAGTGAATTAGAGACTCTCCAACACAAGGCAGGGAGATTTTCAAACCTTGGCCACAACCTGTGGAAAGGACAAACTGCAGAATAGATTGTCAAAGCCAACAGTGTACTTTACAGGGAATACAAGTTAGGAGCAGCTTCTATATCTCCTCAATTTCTGTCCATCGACAGGTAAAACAGGTAGAACTGGTGAGGATGAGAGACTGGCAGGAGGTCAGTTTCGAATGTTAACCATGACACTTCTGAATAAGTTTATCAGAACTGGCCTATTGTGACAAACTGGAAAGGCTGGTTATCTGAAATTGTTAAATTCTATGTTAAATCCTGAGGGCTGAAACAAGCCAGGTTGGAGATAAGATGCTGTTCGTTGAGATGATGTTCGGCTGCATTGGAATTGTTTGAGAACATAAGCTTGGGCCCATGCAAGTCCCCACAACTGCATGCATGAGCACAAGCTATGCTTTTTATGTTGTGGGATGCATGAAGCAGTGCTTACTTCAGTCCTACTCGGGCTTCAGCATCACCGCTATGTTGCCTGTATTGGTGCTCCTTCCTACTCTTGTACCCGGTTTGCATCTCACAGTTCCAGCATTGTTTTTAAACTTTTCTGCTCTCTCCTACCAACTCCACCAATTTACTCCAACTCCAGACAGATTCGCTATGATTAACAAGCCTTAACCACCTTCTCTCAACCAACACCATCTTTAATCTTCCTTGATTCTCACCATATCAAAGACTTCCTTTTGCTCTTTTGAACTCTTCCCTTTGCAAATTAAAACATTTAAAAGGAAATATATTGGTAATATACCATAGTTATACACAGAAGTGGGTAGAAATTTTGAATGAAATTTATCCTAGGCAGGTGTCAATTTCAGATCAAGCACCAAGGATATGGGGTGGGAAAAGGCAGGTGGAAATAGGTCATAAATCATTCAAAGTTGGGACAGGCTTATGAGACAAAGTAACCCTTTCCGACTTCGGCTTTCTTCTATCCTTACAAAATCTATCGTCTTTTAATTCAGTTTTCAGCCCTGATGTCATGAAAATCATGTCAGAGCTGTCAGGCTTGGCTGGGAATGGATCTGCATGAAAATACAAACATCGGGCGACTATTGAGAGTCTACTGACATATTGCATGTCAGTGTGGTATGCCAGCTGCTCTGCTGCAAATAAGGAAACGCTCCAAAGAGTGGTAAAAACAGCAGAGAGAATCACCGGCTGCCCACTGCCCTCTATGGAGGATATTACCATCTCACACCACCTCAGCAGAGCCACTAACATCATTAAAGACTCCACACAGCAAACTGTTGTAATTCTGGCAGGCGTTACCGGTCAGCCAAAACACGCACCTCCAGACTAAGAGATAGTTTCTTCCTCAAAGCAATCTGCACACTCAATATGAAAAGCTATTGAGTATTACTCATGCTGCACTCTTCCATGCTGCTACCTATCTTGCATTTTACCTTACTATCACCATTGTTTATTGATATATTGCAATATTGATTATTTATTTATCTTAAGCCCTAGTTAAATAACATTGTTTTAAAATTGAGTCCCGTGTTTTGATGTTAGTATATTATGCACCAATGGAGTGGCAATAATAATTTCATTGAATGCAGTGCTTTCAACGACAAATAAAGGTATTCATTCATTTAAGTCAGAAAATCTATGAATAATTATATTCCCTCATAGTAAAACAAATTATTAGATTTTAAAAAATAATACATTATAAAGAAAATACTTCCTTTGGGCTCTTTCTGGGCTCATTCTTCACTCAGCAGTATTTTGCTTTCATGTCGACGACCAAGTCATTACTTGTTCAACTCTCTATTAATTCTGCCCAAAACTATTTTTGTTTTCATTCCTCAGGGAATACATTTTACGGTATCCTGTATCAGGAACTAAGTGCAAGTATAATGATATGTAATGTGATTTCCCACAAATGTTGGGAAATGTGGGTTGTTTTGAAGCGAACATGGGTTTAAAAAATAGAAACCTGCACCTCAACAGAATCAAATGGTTTTGGATTACACAATAGAAATGTTTCTTTCACTCCCCTATTTCACTTGCTTGATATGGTTCATGAGCATAGGCAAGTTTGAAAAGTACTTTACAGGGAATCATAAAGTTATACAGCTCATCAGGCCAAGATGCCCCATCTAGGCTAGTATCAACTACCCACGTTTGGCTCATATCCCTCTAACCGTTTCCTATCCAAGTACCTGTCCCAGTGTCTTTTAAATATTACTATTGTACCAGCCTCAACTACCTCATCTAGCAGCTCATTGTACCCACCACCGTTTCAGTGAAAAAGGGATCTCAGAGTGCAGTACTTAATTACCTGAAAATGACATCACAGGTAGATATAGTGGTAAAGGCAGCTTTCAGCACATTGGCCTTCATCAGCCAGTGTATTCCGTATAGAAGATAGACACAAAAAGCTGGAGTAACCCAGCGGGACTTGCAGCATGTCTGGAGAGAAGGAAAGGGTGACATTTCAGGTCGAGACCCATCCTTAGATGTCTATCTTCGGTTTAAACCAGCATCTGCAGTTCCTTCTTACACATACGTTGTTGTTACAGTTGTACAAGATATTGGGGAGGCCACATTTGGAGTATTGTGTTCAATTTTGGTCACCTAGTTATAGAACAGATGTCATTAAGCTGGAAGGAATGCAGAGATTAATGAGGATGTTGCCAGGACTCATGGGCCTGAGCTGCAGGGCGAGGTTGGGCAGGCCAGGACTTTATTCCTTGGAGCGCAGGAGGTGTTCTTAGAGAGGTATAGAAAATCATGAGGGGAACAGAGGGGCAACATTTTCCACAGCAGTTGGTGGGTATATGGAACGAGCCTACCAGAGAAGATAGTTGATGCAGGTACTAAAATAACATTTAAAAGATACTTGCACAGGAAATTTGGGCCAAACATGGGCAGGTGGAATTGCCATAGATGGGGCATCTTGGTCAGTGTGTACAAGCTGTATAACTGACAGTTCCAGTCTACACTGGGAAAGTTAAAATCATCTACTATGACAACCCTTGCAAGTCTCGCAGCTGGCTGCAATCTCGCAGCATCTTTTTTCTTTGAATTCCCGGTGACTATTTGGGGGCCTGTAATACACTTCCAACAAGGTGATAATTTCCTTTTTATTTCTCTGCTCCAGCCATAGAGCCTCATTGGAAGCACCATGGATAATGTCATCTCAGACCACTGCAATGATGTTACTCTGCACAATCTCAGCCCTTTTCCTACCCATGTCATTTGTGGCAACATGCACGATCACTTCTGGTAGCTTCCCCTTGTCCTGGAGAATGTTTGTAGTTTAGTTTATGTCACGTGTATCGCTTTTGTTGCATGCTAAGTCAGCAGAAAGAGAAAATATGATTACAATGAAGCCATTACATTAGGGAATAACGTTTAAGTGCAAGGCAAAGCCAGCAAAGTCCGATCGAGGGTCACCAATAAGATGGATTGTCGCTCAGCACTGCTCTTCAATTGCGGTGGGATGATACAAATGTTCTGCAGCCACTCCGAGACATGTTACGCCAGGGAGGCAACACACCATCCTGGAGTCATTAGCTCCCACACCATCTCCTGCCTGTCCTCTTAACTAATCACTATCACTTTGCCCAACTTCACCAATCCCCATCTGGTGTCACAGACTTGACACTGCTTGTCCCTGGTCACCCCCCCCCCCCCCCCCAAATGGGCATACCTGTTGTCAAGGGAATGGCCACAGGGAATTCCTGCACTGCTATTCCCTTTCCTAGTGGTCACCCATCTACCTGTAACCTTGACATGACCACCCCACCCCACTGTAACTCTAATGAGCTAGTGTAGCACTCAGAGACACTGCAAGTCACCTGAATGAGAATACCACTGCCGTAGCTGCCATCTCTATTGTACTAGACAAAGGAAGATTTACAAAAGGAAGGAAAACAAAGCATATCGCCGTCACCCTCCTCGCCAACCTTGAACTTACCCTCCACACAGCCTCACTCAATATGGCTGCTCCCTTAATGCCCACTTTCCTTTTTATACACCCACTAGGTAGGAGCAGTCACCTGAGATGCTAACTGCTTTCGGCTGCTCAACTTATAATCCAGTTTCCTTCCACATTCCTCTGCACCGCTAAAAAACACAGTATAAAAAATTATTTCATTATATATTTCTAATAAATATTAAAAGGTTTGCTCTTATTGAATTCTATTGAGCTTCGGAGTAATTAGCCACCATTTTCTGATATGCAAATACAAACGATTACAATGTAATATTTAAAAGTGGCTTTGCAAACACTCAAAAGGCTACAGTAAGCTTTTAAATACTTTGCACAAGTAAAACTTTAAGGACTTAATGATGGAGCACATAAGACTAGACTGCATATTCTGCCGAATGTCATGCCTTGACATTCAATAAGATTATGGTTGAATTCTCACATCAACTGATTCCCATGTTCTTTGATTCGCTTCAGGGTGAAAAATATCACTCAATTGTACTCAATCACAGCAACCACAGCCCTCCGGAGCTGTGAATTTTAAACAGTTGCATTCCATTTAAATGAAAAATGTATTTGTCCATGTTGTAACTGGGCAGCTCATTACTGACATTAGCAGCACACAGAAGAAACAGAGCATTGACCTTCTCAAGCTTTAAGAATTTAATAAATTCCAGTGAGATCAATATTCATACATTCTATACCTCCAGAAAGGGGCTTATTCCTCACAATATTTTATCCCAGAAATCAAACTAATAATGCTTCATTGCAGTTCCCAAAGGCTCGCACTCATGATTGAAGACCAGAATTGCACCCGGTACTCTAGGTACGATTTGATTTAAATGCACCAAGATCCTTTTCTGATACTCGAAGCCCCTCAAAGATCAAGACATCATTTGCCATCCTAAGAGACACGGCTACTTTTTGATTTTGAATGCTATTCATCATGTACATAACAGGCATGTCATTTCCTTCCTGCCCATTTTTTTCCCCATCGCCGCTTCAAAACGACACTAGCCTTTGCTTTCATTATCCTTCTCTTCTGCTTTAATGGTTGACTTTCTGATTTACTCCCAAGGGAAGGCATTCTCATTCCAACAATGAATGTAACCAAAAGAATTTGCAAGTCCAATACTACTTGAAGAATGGAAAGAGAGCTCGAATGGTTTAGATAGGTCCCAATTAGAGATATGAAGAAAGATATTTCCCACCACAAATATATTGCTACCAGCAGAAAAGAAGAACAGAGTGACTATAACAATGCAGCAATTAGTTCTGGCAGCAGCCCAGCTAAACCTTTGATTAACTTTTCATCCACGTAACATTTCAGGGCAACTCTGTATACTTGTTTAACCGTACATTATTGATACACAAAGATAGCAGACATCCTTTCAAAATATGAAAAATTATCACAGTTTCAACAAAATAGTTCAAGAAATTATCTAGTAGTCCGTAACAAAGTATGTAAACAGTCTTCCACACTGATCCATGCAAAATAAATAAATTATTGACTGCGGTTGTATCAGGAAATTAACGAACTATAAGGCTAGCAAATTAGGTCACGAGCATTGTCAGTGGATATTGTTAAAGAATAAGTAAAACATATAGATTACCTCTGAACATACCTTGAAAGTCCCTACGTGTTACTCAAAAGTTACACCACAGAAACTTAAGGAAAATTGACCCCATAAAGAATATTCTCAGTGCATAGAATATCAATATTCTATTTAGAAATTTAAGTATTTTGATGGTGGGAAATATTGAGAAGTTTAAGTATATTTTAACATTTTTCACCCTCCCTATTTTTGCAGACATTTTTAAGACTGCCCCAAAATAGCATTCACAAATCTAGATATATATTTTTCAAATAACATTGAGTAACAAGTAACAAAATTCTGTGCAAAAATTTCACACATTCACTCTTGATGAAGTAGTTCAAATATTGTTGTTGTTTTATGTCTTCAGTTAAGTGGATGAGAAAGAATGAAATGGATTCCACCAGATACTAGAGGCACATGCAACTGGAAGAAACCCTGAGACAATTACAAGCAAACTGTCTGATGCACATAAGTCAAATAATCTCTTAATGTTTAAAACAATCTGTAGCAAAACATACCAAAGCCACTTACGAAAAGAAAGCATGACAAGTCACTAAAAAACTTTGGGAAAAGCAACTGACAAGGTGAACACTGCCAAGTAAAATAGTTCACACACCACAAACTGACTTGTGAAATAGATTTTATTAAATACCTATTTAAAAAATAAACAGGAAAGGGCAGGAAATTGATGCCATTACATCGAGTGCTGGGGACTGCGCAAGAGCAGCCCAGTTAGATTGGCAATATTTTCTCTTATATCTGTCCTTGAAGAGTATCAAGAGGGGAAAAAAAAGAGGAAGGTTCATCAGCTCACCCCAAACTAGCATAAAATAACTGTGGGAATACAGAGAATGCAATGATTCAACAAACAAACCACTCATAGTTCAACTTTCACAAATAATAACTACAATATTAAAAGACAAAAGAAACTGCATTAAGTGAATGACATTTTACAAAAACACAAACCTAACTTTTTCAAATTGTGAATGGGAGAAAGTAATTATGCTATTTGTTTCAGCACTTACATTCTATGAATACCACAGAACTGATTATCTTCATATCTCCTTAATAAAGTAATATCACTTCCTTTAACATGGGAGTTTTCATCATATATACATCTAATGTGCTTAACTTCATTTTGGAGGGGTAAAGAAACATTGGTTAGATTGTCAGGTCTGAAAGAAAATGACAAGGCATATTTTGCATGCAGAATTTAAAGACATTGATTTTGAAATTATATAAACCCCAGAGCACTTTTCAAAAAGTTGCCGATCCTGCCTGAAGTGTCAATAAGATAGAACCAGGTGACGCTGTATCATGTGAGAGTATTGAAGCAGTGTCTGGAATGAACAGAGCCTGTTGCATTCAGGAAACAAGACAAATTACATGGCAAAGTGTTCAAGGTCACAAAAAATGTGACAACTGCAGCAAATTACTCAAAAACAGACACGATATAAAGAATTATATCAGGAAATATCAAGTTGTCGTACACCCATTTGATATCTAGTCCATAATAAAGCTGTCCTTCAACGAACCAAAAGGCTGTGTTTAGGACCATCAACTCTCTCCAGCTTCTCAAAGTGTTTCCGGGCATTACGAATATTGATGAGTGTAGCTGCTGAAGCTAAAGGGGTTTAGAAAAAAGCAGAATTAATTCAAAATGAGAAACCATCCCCCCAAAACGCACTAAAATAAACAAATCCACTTTCTGCAGTCTTTTTTTTACTGTTTTGCAGTATTTGTATACCTCATGGATATTGTGCATAATTTGATTTTGTGTGTTATCTCTGTCTATGTGCATGTTTTGCTATGCAAGCAAGATCTTCATTGTACCTGTACCTCACCACACTTGTGCACATGACAATAAACACAACAACCTGACTTGAGAAACGTGCAATCATTGAAATCAGAAGCAGAAGTGAAATCAGGAAGAGGCCATGTCCTTCTTTGGTCCCAAATCAGCACTCTCTCAATTTCAGTCTTGCTATCACAGCAATTCCCAATGGAAACAGGGAGGGCTTTATTACCCAAGACTATTTCTACCCCGTATCAATCATTTCTAGAACAACATTTGTAAAGTGACTGAAAGAGAAAAGGTTGGTACTCATAAATCATTGAACTACATAATAATGAATATACAGACGAGAAAGGAAATACGTAAATGTAAAGACAGAGGGATGTAATGTGCCACCAAAATAAAAAAGGCAGATATCACGAGCTGGAAGTTATTCAATAGGGTAGTCAAATGAAATAGGTTCATGTAAGATACATTTGTCCCATTAATAATGTTTGTCCCATAAAGAATTGATGGATTATTGCAATTTTAAATTACTCTTATGCACAATTTTCTCAGTTTCTAAAGCAAACAATATATTGTTTAGTATCAATTGGATTGGGGAGCAAAGCAATTAACCTTTTATGCAATTGTAATTTTTAACTTTGAGTTCTGTTAATGAAAAAGTGCAAGATCATGGTGGTTGAATGAATAAAGGAAAATAAGCACATCATAACCATGAAGGCATTAAAAAAAACAAATTACTGTTTCAATATTGGCGGATTAAATTTAGAATAGAGACAAGCACAGAAAAGAGCTCTTCAGCTTATCGAGTCCCCACTGACCTTCGATCACACATTCACACTAGCTCTATATTATGCCACTTTCTCACCCACTCCCTACGCATTAGGGGCAACTTACAGTGCCTATTTTCAATTAAGCAAATTAACCTACAAACTTGCACATCTTTGGGATGCGAGAGGAAGCTAGAGCACATGAAGGAAACCCACGGGGTCGCAAGGTGAACATGCAAACTCCACACAGGTAGCATCCGAGGTCACTCCAAGATATATTAATGATTTGGATGATGGAATTAGAAGTAACACTAGCAAGTTTGCATATGGCCCAAAACTGGGTGGCAGTGTGAACGGCGAAGAGGATGTTAGGAGGTTGTAGAGTGACTTGGACAGGTTGAGTGAGTGGGCAGATACAGTATAATATGATGTAGATAATGTGAGGTTAGCCACTTTGGTTGCAAAAACAAAGAGGCAGATTATTATCTCAATTGTGTCAGATTCGGTAAAGGGAAAGTGCAACGAGACCTGGGCGTCCTTGTACTTCAGTCACTGAAAGTAAGCGTGAAGGTACAGCAGGCAATGAAGAAAGCTAATGGCATGTTGGCCGTTGGCCTTCATAACGAGAGGATTTGAGTAAAGGAGTAAAGAGGTCCTTCTGCAGTTGTATAGGGCCCTGGTGTGACCACATCTGGAGTATTGTGTGCAGTTTTGGTCTCCTAATTTGAGGAAGGACATCCTTGCTATTGAGGCAGTGCAGCGTAGGTTCACGAGGTTAATCCCTGGGATGCGGGACTGTCATATGAGGAAAGATTGGAAAGACTGGGCTTGTATTCACTGGAGTTTAGAAGGATGAGAGGGGACCTTATAGAGACGTATAAAATTATAAAAGGACTGGACAAGCTAGATGCTTGAAAAATGTTCCCAATGTTGGGGGAGTCCAGAACCAGGGATCACAGTCTAAGAATGAAGGGGAGACCTTTTAAAACTGAGGTGAGAAGAAACCTTTTCACCCAGAGAGTTGTGAATTTGTGGAGGCCAATTCACTATTTGAATTTAAAAGAGAGTTAGATAGAGCTCTAGGGGCTAGTGGAATCAAGGGATATGGGGAGAAGGCAGGCACGGGTTACTGATTGTGGACGATCAGTCATGATCACAATGAATGGCAGGGCTGGCTCAAAAGGCCAAATGGCCTCCTCCTGCACCTATTTTCTATGTCAGGATCGAATGCAGGACTGGCATTGTAAGGCAGCATCTCTACCAGTTATGCTATGGTGCTGCCTAGTTATCCACATGTTAGCCCATTTTAAATAATGAGATACCAACATTTCTACCTTTTTGGAAGTTGCACTGTTACCTCTTTTAGTGACTAATACAAAGCTCAGGCCAATAAAATCTCCTTTCCTCGTTACCATGAAGCCATATCTCCCTTTTTGGACGTCATTTAATTTCACCCTATTCTTCTGATACTATCACTAAAATGTGCTAGTTCCACTTCGAGAATATCCATTTTGGACATTAAAAACTTGATTTCATTATCTCAGTAATGAAAGACAAGTGGTAAGTAAACCTGGGTATCTGCAAAAATATTCATAGTAAACATTTTTTGCCTTGACGTGTTACATCATTTAGATCTGAATAGTAGATAGTAATCTGTCAAAATGTTCACTGTAAATATCAAAGGACCAAATTATCAGCATATGAGAGAGTTCTGGTTACTTACGTATGGATGGATCTGACATGATTACCATCACATATGTGTTGGATGTGAAGACATCAATAAATGCTGCAAAATTAGAGTTCCTAACTTCCATACTTTGGAAAGACGCTGCCAGTTTACTACCGAGAGAGCAATAGGAAAAACATTCAATCATGCAAAACCAATAATAACTATAAAGTTTACCAATTTTGTGACAGTAGAATCCTGAACAAAGTTCAAACAAAGCAATGTCTCTGACAGTCAGTTCCAAATACAAACTAGACCAGCTTTATGGTGACACTATTGTCAGATCAGAATACATCTTACAAATATCTTAAATTTCAAAAAGCATAAATTGGGGAATTCCTAAATCTTAATCTGGCAGATGCAGACAATAATGAAATTATTAACAATGGAGTTAGAAATCTGACATAATGCGGCAGAGCAGTTTTCTGAGGTTTTCCACCACACCTTATTGAAAAACGTTCCCAAATGAAGCAAACTGTGCTTTGTTTTTTGCACATGCTCTCACATTTTGATAAGCATAAACATTTTGTTCCTTAAATATTTACCTGCAGCTTAGTTTGAATTGCTTAATAATGTTGCTGATTTTTTCAAATCTATGTGCATCCCTCTGTTCTTTACATTGATAGTGAGAAATCACCTGAAAAATTAGAAAATAAGTTACTAAGAATCATTCACTGTCAAAGGACAAAGAGGTTTTATTTTAAAATGTTCGATTGAAAAAGTATTGTGTCAACTATATCAACAGTTTGAAGGTAGGAAACAGGATTGTGGTATTGTGCTATCTCAACAATTTTTGAGAATGGATTGTTGACTCTAGCCACATCTTGACATACCTGCCACCCGCTGGATTTTTTTCCCCCGATAGGTCCCTTTTCCTTCTTCCAGAGATGCTGCCTGTCCCTCTGAGTTACTCCAGGTTTTTGTGTTCATCTTGTGGTGTTGGGTTGCTTTTCAGACTGGAGGCTTGCAACGTGATGTAACCCAGGGATCAGTGTTGGGTCCACTGTTGCTCATTGTTTATATTAATGATTGGTATATAAATATAAGCGGCATGGCTACAAAGTTTGCATATGACACTAACATTTGTTGGATAGGGGATGGTAAGAAAGATTATAACGGTATCTTAATCAATTTGGCCAATGGGCCGAGGAATGACAGGAATTGGTTAATAAATACGAGATATTGCATTTTGCATTGTCAGACAAACCAGGGAAAGACATACAGGAAATCGTAGGGTCCTGGGTAGTTATAGAGCAGAGAGATCTAGAGGTACAGGTATATAGTTCCATGAAGATAAGGACAAGGTGAAGACGACAAGGTTTGGCACGCTCGTCTTCAATCACTGGTATTGAGTACAGCAGCTGGAACCTCATATTAAAGCTGTATAAGTTGTTGGTACGGCCACTTTTCGAATGTGGTGTACAATTCTGGTTGCATTGCCAATGATGGACGTTAATATACTGGAAGGGATGCAAAATAAATGAGGATGTTACAAGGCTCAAAGGCTTTGCATGATAAGGAGGCTAAGCTGGACCTTTTTTCCCTGGAGCCGAGGAGGCAGAGGCCTTAGAGATAGGAAAAATCATAAGGGCATAGATATGGTGAACAGCCACAGTATTTTCCCCAGGCTAAGGTAGTCAAAAACTGGAGAGCATAGGTTTAAGGCGAGATGGGAAACATCTAAAAGGGGCCTGTAGGGAAAAAATGTCCAGATGGTGGCAAGTGGAACAAGTCAAGACGTGGCCAGAGTTAACAATCCATTCTCAAAAATTGTTGAGATAGCTTAACAAATTTCTATTCTGACAGTTCCTTGTTATGTCTCAGATTGTACACTATACATGCAGTTGTGGCAGAAGCAAAAAAAAAAAGAGACTTCTTCCCAAAATAATGAGTTTGCATAATTACAAGTCATCTCAACTCATAATTTAAGTGTGATCATTATCTTTCTGTAGCTCAAGCTAAACACATGTTGAAACTTCCACACCCAAAAATAGTAATTGCAGACAATATTCATTGATTATACAGAAGCTCTTACAAAAATTCTATTTTGAGAATGCAGCAATCTCCATGCACCTCACAACAAAGGCACACATTCTTCAGAAATGCCCAACACCACAAGATGAACAATACCATCCAAATGCAGGAATCATTTAACAGCAAACACTATTTAATCTAATTTACCGTACATATTCATGGATTGATAAAGATCAGTTAGACAATTATATATTTTTTAATTATCAAAATTAAAATCAGGACCCGTTTGTACAAGTAGGGTAGTCAGTTAAGGGAAAAATATTTTACTGACCTAAAACTTTGCAGAATTTCAATTGAATCATCACTATAAGTGCCCGAAGGGAAAGCAAGTTAACAATTATGCATCGCGCACACAGGAATAAAAAGTAATTTGACTGAAATGCAAATGAAATTAAACATTTGGGTTACTGGGCTAAATATTCAAAATACTGGACTGAGACAGAGGGGGAGCTCAAATCCAACTTCAGCTGCTTTTCTTAGTCAAGAAAGTGGCCCACAGAAACTTTTCAATTCAGCTCTCATCTTTAGAATAATCACTTCGGCAGGATGTCAAGCAGCAACCATCCAAAGGCCCTTTGGCCCAACTTGTTCAAACCGACCAATAGGCCCCATCTACACTAGTCCCATAACCCTCTAAACCTACCTCCTTGCAGCTCGTTCCATATACCCACCACACTTTGTGTAAAAAGTTACCTCTCACCTTAAGCCCATGTTCTCGAGTTGTTGATTCCTCTACTCTGGGCAAAAAACAGTGCATTTACCTAATCTATTCCTCTCATAATGTTGTACATCTCTATAAGTGCTCCTATATGTCCTGCACTCTAAGGAATAAAGTCATAGTCTGATCAGCCTCTCCCTATAGCTCAGGCCCTCGAGTCCTGGCAACATTCGTGTAAATCTCTTGTGCACACTTTCCAGCTTGACACCATCTTTCCTATAACTGTGACCAAAACTGAACACAATACTCCAAATGTGGCCTCACCAATGTCTTATGCAGCTGTAACATGACCTCCCAACTTCTATACTCAATACTCTAACTGATGAAGGCCAATGTGCTGAAAGCCTTTTTGACCACCCTATGATGCCATTTTCAAGAAACTATGCACCTGCACTCCAAGAACCCCCTGTTCTACCACTTCCCAGAACCCTACCATTCACTTAGGTTCTGCCCTTGTTAGACTAACCAAAATGCGACACCTAACATTTCTCTGTATTAAATTCTATCAACCATTCGTCAGCCCAACTGATCAAGATCCTGCTGCAATGTTTGACAACCATCTTCACCATCTACAATACCACCCACTTTCAAATCATCTGCAAACTTGCTAATCATGCCTTATATGTTCTCATCCAAATTTTTGATATAGATGAAAAACAGCAATGAGCCCAGCACTGAACCATGAGGCACACCACTAGTCCCAGGACTCCAGTCCGAAAAACAAACTTCCATCATTACAGTTTCCTTCCATGAAGCAAATTTCCTTCCATGAAGCAAATTTCCTATGCATTCAGCTATCTTTCCTTGGATCACATGCAATTCGCCATGCAAATCAACAAAGCAGGCTACCATGCAGAACCTTGTCAAATGCCTTGCTGAAATCTATAGATATACATCTACAGCACTGCCCTCAACCACCTATTTGGTCACATCTTCAAAAAAAAAACTCAGATTCGTGAGACACGACCTCCCACGTACAAAATACTGCTGACTATCCCTAATCAGCCCATGTATCTAAATGCATGAATATCTTATTCCTAAGAATACTCTCTACTAACTTTCTGACCACAGATGTTAGGCTCACTGGCCTATAGTTCCCAGGCATTTCTCACCAGTCTTCTGACACTTCACATGTATTTAATGACAGCTCTTAAATCTCACCCAGGGCACCTGCAATTTTCAAGATCTATATGATATAAGCATAAATCAACATCACAAGAAAAGAAATTGACTGCACTTACTAGGAATGTAGCCCTTTCAAAGAGTAGTACCTCATCGGCTTCAATAATCTGAGCAAAGTTCCTCAGGTTGGTTTCCAGTTGTTGTACATTAGGGATCAGCTGGTACACAATGCTTGACCATGCCTAAGAGAATCAAATCTCAAAAGTATTGAAAATACCAGAGGAAGATTTATAAAACATCAGAAAAGCATTTGCATAGGACTACATTCACCAACAGAAATTTTCTCAGCATGCAATTAAAAATGATTTACCTTCCTGCTAGAACAGAAACTTCAAACATAAGAATACATTTTTTGGATGAAGCTATGCAGTTATGAAAGGCCAATTTTAATAGTGTTATCCAAACTGGGGCTGTTTCAGAAGATGCTGAAATTGGCAGGATAACTGTCACAAGCATATGCCAAACCTAATCCCGACAAAGCCATCCACATAGGTGCATTTCCACAGAAGAACAATCAAGCCAAAGATCATTTCTCTTTCAAGACAGGACCTCAGAGGCTAAACGTGGAACCACTCTGGTTAATTGCAAGTGTTCTCCCGATAAAAAAATGTATTATCAAGAGATTACAACTTTCTGATGCAACAACATTTCACTTCCTCTTCATTGCAGAATTCTCATGCCTAGATTTGTTCCAAGCAGCCAAGTTGTTTTTTTTTTTTTTACAGGATTCTAGTTACACAACTTGCCAATTTTCATAATACAATGCTGTCTAAACATATGGGCATCCATCCAAGATATTTTGCAAGAGGTCATCTACCAATGTTGTTTCATTATTATAGAGATGTGAACTAAACAGTGCTCAATGCAAGTATGATTCAATAGTTCCAGTAGGTCAAAATGTAAGTCTTTTTCCAAAGAGGCAATCTGCAAATGTTATGCCCTACACAGACTTTGCAAAAAGGCAGACTATTTTGCTCAATTGGTCTTGTATCTATGCACAATTACTCTTTTCCATTCCATGTGCTTATTCACTTCCCTTTCACTGCATCAATCTATCACATGCATGATATAAATATTATAATGGGAAGTTGAGTAATAAAAAAAATCTATTTATGCTAAATTGAATTTTACCGGAACTCTATCAGATCACCTCTTAACCAACTGTTCATTCGAAGGTTTTGAAAATCTCATTACATAAAATTGACCTAAATTTATCTAATTTCAAGAAATTCACAGGGGGAATCACGCACAAATGGAAGATGAAAATTATGAAGAACACACACATTCATTTTTTAAAATATAACCTGTCACCCAAGAGCTGCTATCATCATTTCAAACAATCTTACTTTGTACAAGGTCTCATCCCAGATGGAGGTCCGAAAGCACGTGCACTCTAGAGGACGGGACAAGCGCCGCAGGTCATCTTCACGCTCCTTGAAAATCTACAAAACGTATTCAAAGAAATTAACTTGAGAAAAAAAAATGCAGTGTTTATATAGAAATCAATCATTAGCCCCACTATTTCTGCATTGGATTGTAAACTGAAGTGCTCCATTCCAAATTTCATCTGTATCAGGAGGATTATATAAACATTGTATTCGCCTGGAAACTGGAATGACAAAACCGCAGGTCTGTGCTTAAATATGTTTACCGATTACAAATACAAAAATTTAAAAATGAGTGTTGGTAAATTGGGTCGAAGGGCTTGTTTCCACACTGTATCACTCTATGACTCTGAGCAGTTTAGAGCCTTTTCATTACATTTTATTCATATAAACTTTTCTTTTTGTTCTTAAAGGCAAAGATAACCATGAGAGAATTCAAAAAACATTCATTTCATATATTTCAAAAAACATTCATTTCATATATTTCCAGATCAAGTGCAACATTCAGTGTATTTTTTAGTTTTAAAAAAAAGAGTTAAACTTGAAGCATAATTCTAGATCAGCAACATCAGGATAACATTTAAGCAAGACCACCAAATTAAATCCTATTTGCATTGGGTTACTGAACATTGTACCATGAGAGCCCACCCATTAAAAACATTGCACACATAAATAAGCATGAGAAAATTGAAACCCAATTTCAAAGATGCTAGCTTTTGAACTACTCAGTGTTGAGATTACTCTAATTTCCACAAGTGTGCCACTAACAAAATATTAAAAGCTAGCCAGCTAGCTTACCAAGTCACGCTGATCCTCCTGCACAAGATCCATCTTGTGAACAAGACAAAATATTTTGGCATCAGGCGAGTTTTGAAGAATTGCTTCCAGACATGACTGGTAGTAGTGCATATCTTTCTCCAATTCACGACTTTCCACATCAAAGACATAAATAAGAACTTCCACATTACGGAATATGTTGTCCCGTTGACTTGTAAAGTAGTTTTCCATGAAAGTATCTTGGCTGGGATTTAAATAACATGATGATTAGCCAAAAAAAAGACTGTTACAGCCCAAGAATAAAAAAGATTAATTCCTTTATCCACCCTTCCTAAGTAACTATGCGGGAAACCCAGTTGAAAGGTTCTCCAAATATCTAGACAGATTACAAGAACTTATATAATTCGAAGTACCTCACAATTATTTTGCCAACACTTTTATGCCAATTGTTATCATTATAATTCTGTAGCAGTCAAGTGGTACAAAGAAGGGAGAAAGATCATACCTTGCAAAAGACTGGTACATAAAAAGTAATATACAGGGGTTCCCTATGATTACAGATGACCTAACTTACATAAATACGATTTGACACAAATGATCGCGTATATATATTTGAAGTGCATTCCAACTTGGCAACAATAAAATATTTTATGATGTTCATTAATGACTGGATACAACATAAGATCCATAGCAAGTGTATGATGAACAAAGTAATATAGGTTACTAAACAAATGAATGTTTCTGATTTACAGAAAAATCAGCTTACAGATACAGTGCCCTCCATAATGTATGGGACAAAGACCCATCATTTATTTATTTGCCTCTGTACTCCACAATTTGAGATTTGTAATAAAAAATAAAAAATAAATCACATGCAGTTAAAGTGCACATTTTTATACATTTTGGTTTCACCATGTAAAAATTACAGCAGTGTTTATACATAGTCCCCCCATTTCAGGGCACCATAATGTTTGGGACACAGCAATGTCATACAAATGAAAGTAGTCATGTTTAGTATTTTGTTGCATATCCTTTGCATCCAATGACTGCTTGAAGTCTGCGATTCATGGACATCACCAGTTGCTGGGTGTCTTCTCTGGTGATGCTCTGCCAGGCCTGCATTACAGCCATCTGTAGCTTTTGCTTGTTTTGGGAGCGAGTCTCCTTCAGTTTTCTCTTCAGCATATAAAAGGGCTGCTCAATTGGGTTCAGATAGGGTGATTGACTTGGCCTCTCAAGAATTGACCATTTTTTAGCTTTGAAAATGTCCTTTGTTGCTTTAGCAGGATGTTTGGGATCATTGTCTTGCTGTAGAATAAACTGCCGGCCAATGAGTTTTGAGGCATTTGTTTGAACTTGAGCAGATAGGATGTGTTTATACACTTCAGAATTGATTATGCTTCTACCATCAGCAGTTGTATCTTCAATGAAGATAAGTGAGCCAGTAACTTCAGCAGCCATACCTGCCCAGGCCATAACACCCCCACCATCGTGTTTCACAGATGAGGTGGTATGCTTTGGATCTTGGGCAGTTCCTTCTCTCCTCCATACTTTGCTCTTGCCATCACTCTGATACAAGTTAATCTTCGTTTCATCTGTCCACAAGACCTTTTTCCAGAACTGTGGTTGCTCTTTTAAGTACTTCTTGGCAAACTGTAACCCGGCCATGCTTTTTGCAGCTAACCAGTGGTTTGCATCTTGCAGTGTAGCCTCTGTATTTCTGTTCATGAAGTCTTCTGTGGATAGTAGTCATTACAAATCCACACCTGTCTCCTGAAGAATATTTCTGATCTGTCAGATAGGTGTTTGGGGATTTTTCTTTATTATAGAGAGAATTCTTCTGTCATCAGCTGTGGAGGTCTTCCTTGGCCTGCCAGTCCCTTTGCGATTAGTAAGCTCACCAGTGCTCTCTTTCTCCTTAATGATGTTCCAAGCAGTTAATTTTGATAAGCTTAAGGTTTGGCTGATGTCTCTAAGTTTTATTCTTGTTTCTCAGTCTCATAATGGCTTCTTTGACTTTCATTGGCACAACTTTGGTCCTCATGTTGATAAACAGCAAGAAAAGTTTCCAAAGGTGGTGGAAAGACTGGAGGAAAGACTAAGACTATAAGAGAGCTCTCTTATACCTGCATTAAGGAGGCAATTAAACACACCTGAGCAATTACAAACGCCTGCTAAGTCATGTGTCCCAAACATTATGGTGCCCTGAAATGGGGGCACTATGTATAAACACATCTGTAATTTCTACGTGGTAAATCCAAAATGTACAAAATTGGCCTTTAATAAAATCTGACAATGTGCACTTTACCCACATGTGATTTTTTCTATTACAAATCTCAAGATCTGGAGTACAGAGACAAATAAATAAATGATGGGTCTTTGTCCCAAACATTATGGAGGGCACTGTAGCTATCAGGAACAGAACCTTATGTAACCCAGGGTTTGTGTATACTTTGGCCAGAATGCGATATTGCAGAATGTAGTATATTTTATCATAATCATAATATAACAGGAGATTGAAATTAAACATCAATCCCAAATGAACCGTCAACTGAGTGAGGACAGAACAAAAATAAATTAGCATGGTTTTGCACTGTTACAATAAGAGGAAAATAGAACACAGAAAAGATAAATCAGATCCCATATTCCTCATAAATACCACCACAGAAAGAAGATGAGAAAAAATTATTCTGGAATACGACACCTACCCACCACAGTCCCATAGATTCAGGACCAGGTTTCCCAGAAATCGCACATGCGAATGTTCCACATCAACTGTGAAGAGAATAAATATGTACTTCAGATTCTACGACGAGGCACCAATTATCTAAGATACTCTCAACATGTAGCGCTTTATGGCTTAACTATGCCCGAAAAAGGCATTCTGTACTTTCAAGTTCTCAATGTCATCTGTACCGTTTTTACATTACTGTTGTAAAAAATGTCAAACCCAGATTATGTCAAATACCACACACCAATCTATATTTTCTGGGGTATAACTTACTTTATCTAACAACTATTTTTATATCTACTGCATACAGTTTTTGTTTCCAAATACACATCATGGTCACATTTGGTCTTGCATAGTACTTACTTGTCGCTGCAAGTCGTCTTGTATCCCTGGCTATGTAGTTTGCAAAAATAATGGATCTCATGCTGGTCTTACCAGACCCACTCTTTCCCATCAACAGCACCTAGTGAAAGAATAGCAATCTTATGGTAAAATTAACGAGCATATAACATGATACCGAACAGCACACGCATTTGAGTCATATCACCATTGAACAAATCTTGGAGGAAGTAACACGGTCAGCAGGAGCACAGAATGTGTCCTAGGTGCGAGACTTCAATGATCATGGCCAAGACTAATTGAGTTGTACCACCAATGACTACATTTGCCAACTCTAGGATGCACTGTTCCATTTTGGGACACATGACAAAACTCTTGAGATACCATACCTGACTGGCATGGCAACAGTGATAACAGCACCAACACAAAGGTCAAATCTATTTTAACATCTTCTCACTATTCTACATGTTCCAAATAACCTGCGTACAGCAGTGTTTGTAGGCAAGATTACTGCATTCCCCTTTAAGTTAACATTATTCTGTCATTACATTGAAGACTCTTCCTAGTGCTTCCTTGACCCATCATCAACAGTGACTAACCACTTTAAATCAGAAACATGGCCTGAGCTGCTTGTCTATTACCAGTTTTCCAAATGTCCAATCATCTACCCCTTGCCTCGCCACTGAGTGAGGAATCTCCCCAAACTGCTGCAAACATCTCTACCTAGATTTATCATTAAAAATCCCAGAAAATAACATTCTCTGGCACAATCTGGGATTTGGGGTACAGAATAAAGAAACTATACCACATGGATTGGTATATCAAATTACATGAACCAAAGAACAAAAGTACTTGTTAATAAAGTGTAACCTGCTACTTTCTTCTGACTTTCACTTCCCGAAGCAAAGATGACTATGTTTATACTGGCTCAAAACAAAAAGAAATTTACATCCAAATAACACTGCTTTAACTTCCCTTCTACATCCCAACCAGCTGGGTCATACCTTTTCCTTCATGGCCATGCTCAGCATCCCCTGCCTGCTGAAATTCCTCATTTATCCCAAACTAATTTCTTGTTTTGGGAAATTTAATCTCAATTAAACATCTAATTATAGTATCGTACAAAAGGAAAATGAGCTGACAGAAAATCTGATTCAGACTCTAGTCTACCCGAGCCCAACAAGGACAGGTGCAATGGAAATGAAAACTTTAACATGATTTTTATGACATGGACTAAAATAACATGGGTGGTTTGTACTGCAATTGCTGAACAGTGGCAGAAAAGGAGATGCAGGCAGGATATTGAGAAGTGGCAGACAAGGAAATGCAGGGTATCAAAGAAGTGCACTCATAATGTGGCAAAAGCATGTGTTACATATGCTACATATTCATTGTAGCAGTCCCAACCTCCTGCACTACTTTGTATCAGGCACACTCACCACACACACACACACACTGTGATTAGGTATGTAAGCACTTTTCAGTATCACTACGCCACACAGGCAAGGAGCTGAATAAAGGAGTAAATTAAGGCAACTGAAACAACCTGAATTGTGTCGTTATTATCAGGACATCAAACCCGAAGACACAACATGGTGGCAGCGGTGACTTTCGAGTAAAAACCCGCGCTATTGTGAATCGCTATTGTGAATTAGGAACAGCGGCTGCAGAGAAATTGATTTTTTTTGTGCACCCGCCTAACAACACAAGATGGCGGCCTCCACAGCAGCAATGAGCCTCCACCCTACGATGAACTGGGACGCCGATGATGTGGTGGAGGCGTTCAAGAAATTCAAACAAAAGAGCCAGCTGGCATTTAAAAGCTTCCTGAAAGGAACTGCAGATGAAGAGAAGGTCAGTTATATTTTACTATGGCTCGGGGAGAAGGGTCTAGACATTTTTAACAGTTGGAGCTTAACAGAGCCTGACTGCAATAATCCGGGAATAGTCCTTGAAAGGTTTGCGAACCATATGGAGCCCAAATCAAACCACAGAATCCATCGGTATGAGTTCCAAGGGCTAAGACAAGACCCACAAGAAACAACCGACACTTTCCTTTCGAGACTAAGGAACGTGGCCAAGAAATGCAGATTTGGTGATGAAGATGACAGAATTGTCGACCAGCTAATATGGGGGTGCGCCCACCAAGAGGTCCAAAAGTCCCTAATAGGGAAAGACACCCTCAACCTAAAAGACGCCGTAGATGCTGCCAGAGCTTTCGAAGCCACAAGGAAACAAATGTCCTCCCTCTGCCTTCAAGTTGGCTCATCTCAGAGCAGCACCAGAGTGAATATAGACGCTCTCTCAAAACGTGACCCTGGCTCCACCTTAAAGGCTCCAAAGCAGACATTTTCTAGGCATGCAAACAAACAAGCAAGCCAAAGAAGCTGCTGGAACTGCGGTACAGAGCATGCATTTGATGATCGCAGGGCGTGCCCAGCATACGGGACTACCTGCAACTCATGTGGGAGGCCTAACCACTGGAAGAAAATGTGTAGGTCAACAAAATCATACAGCACCAAGCCAAAGCAGCAATGGTCAAAGAACGATAGAAATACGAGAAGGAAACAAATACACGCACACGTCCAACAGGAAGAGGAGATAACCTCAGATACCTCTGAGGAAGAATTCCTTTCCGTTGGGACCATTGACGTCCACGAAATGGGAAACAGCAAAACACATAGCAACAGAGAGGAAGCATATACTATAATACAACTACAGAAAAAAGTGGGAAAGAAAAGAACAACGATTAATCTAAGGCTCAAAATTGATACTGGAGCCCAGAGCAATATCTTACCAGTCAATCTTTACGGAAAGATATTCCCTGAACACATGACAAAAGATGGCAGCGTCAGGAAAGGAATCCTTGGAAGTAGCGATGTAGTCCTAGCTGCATACGGAGGTTCCATAATCCCACAGCTAGGCAAAATAATCATAGCAGGAACATACAAAGGGAAAGAAGTGAAATGCCCCTTCTTCATCACTAAATCGAAAGGACCTGCTATTCTCGGCCTGAACACGTGCCAAAGACTGAAGATTGTGTCAATCAACTATGAAATCAAGACAAACTCCTGCAGAATTGACAGAAACATACCCATCAAAAACCGGCCGCCCATCAGGAACAAAGAAGAATTGATGGACATGTACCCAGAGTGTTTTGACGATACCGTTGGTTGTTTTGAGGAATACGAATACCATATCACAGTAGACCCCAGTGTGAAGCCAGTGATCCACCCACCCCGCCGTGTTCCCCTTGAACTGAAAGAGAGGCTAAGGGAACAACTAAACGAAATGGAAGAAAAGGGCATCATCACAGCAATAACTAAACCAACTGATTGGGTAAATTCAATTGTTATCAAAGAAAAGCCAAACGGAAAACTAAGGATATGCCTTGATCCCAGGGATCTGAACAATGCATTGAAGCGCGACCATTATCCAACTCCAACCCTTGAAGAGATCACACCCGCACTAGCCGGTTCCAAGGTGTTCAGCAAGCTGGATGCTAGCAATGGATATTGGAACGTCAAAATAGACCGGAAGTCATCAATGCTCACCACTTTCAACACGCCATTTGGCAGATTCAGATTCAACAGGCTCCCATTCGGGCTGAAGGTGAGTCAAGATGTCTTCCAGCGGAAAATAGATGAAACATACAAAGGCTGTAAAGGGGCAATCGGGATAGCAGATGATATCCAAGTATACGGCAGAGATGAAAACACGCATGATTACAACCTCCATGAGGCTATGGAAAAAACTCGAAGAGCCGGCATAAAGCTCAATGCAGACAAATGCATAATCAAAGAAAGGGAGTGCAAATTCTTTGGACTGATTTACTCTGCAGAAGGAGTGAAACCGGACCCTACAAAAGTGGATGCTATCAACCACATGGAGGAACCCAAAGACAAGAAACAGTTAAGAAGTTTCCTAGGGCTCATACAATACATGGGAGTCTTCATACCTAAGCTTGCTAATCATACAGCAAATCTCCGTGAATTGATGAAAGACGACGCTGAATTTGATTGGTGTGCTTCACATAGCCAAGATTTTGGGAAATTAAAACAACTCATCAGCAAAGAAACGATCCTGCAGTACTATGACAGACAGAAACCTGTAACACTCCAAGTTGATGCCTCCATGAGAGGAGTTGGAGCAGTACTGATACAAAATGGCCGACCTATTGCGTATGCATCCAAAGCACTCACTCCTACAGAATCAAGGTACGCAAACATAGAGAGAGAACTCTTAGCAGTAGTCTATGGCTGCGAGAAATTTCACACTTACCTATATGGAAGGTATTTCGACATCGAAACAGACCACCGCCCTCTAGAACAAATCGGAAAAAAAAACCTCACCAAAGCACCAGCCAGACTACAGAGACTATTACTGAGGCTACAGAGCTACGACTACAACATCAGATACAAGCCAGGAAAAGACCTGCTGCTAGCTGACGCCCTATCCAGACTATCAACACATGACAAACAAGAGATGGAAGGGCTGAGCATAAAGATCCACCACATTGTGAGTGTGACAAGCGTGAAGCTGGAACAGATTAAAGAGGAAACAGCCAGAGATGAAGAACTCCAGCTCCTCACCCAAATGGTAATACAGGGGTGGCCAGAAAAGAGACAACAAGTTCAGCCTATCCTCCGCGAATACTGGACCATCCGTGATGATATTTCGGTAGAGAATGGAGTCCTGCTGGCCGGATCACGAATCATCATACCCAAGTCCATGAAAAAAGAAATCCTCGAAAAGATCCACCAAGGACACTTAGGAATGGAAAAGTGCAGACTCCGTGCTAAATCCGCTGTGTACTGGATAGGCATGTACAAGGACATAGAAAAGCTGGTATCTACATGCCACATATGCCAAAAATACAGGAATTCACAACAGAAGGAGGAAATGACACCCAGTGATATCCCAAGCCGGCCATGGCAAACCATCGGAGCAGACCTGTTCACAGAGAACCAGCAATGGTATTTGATTATGGCCTGCTACTACTCCAAATTCCCATTTGTGAGAAACATAAAGGACTTGAAAGCTAAAACAATTGTGTCAATTGTTAGAGGGTTGTTTGCAGAGCAAGGAATACCTGAGCAGATCGTATGTGACAATGGAACCCAATTCACATCTCGGGAATTCAGAGAGCTGGCCACCGAATACGGGTTCAAAATCACAACATCTTCACCACATTACCCAAAGGGCCATGGGTTTATTGAAAGGCAAGTACAGACAGCCAAGAAAATACTAATAAAATGCCGAGAGGCAAAGGAGGATCCAAACCTGGCACTATTATCCTTACGGGCAACTCCACTAAAGGCTGACATGAAGTCTCCTGCAGAAATGCTAAATGGCAGGAAATACAAAACCACCCTGCCAAGCAAAATCCAACCCCCTATCGACCAAGAAGAAACAAGGGCAAAATTGGCAGCTGCCCAGGAGGAGGGGCTGAAACAATACAACAAAAATGCACAGTACTTGCCTGAACTATTTCAAGGCCAAAACGTACATGCTCAGGATCCAATAACAAAGAAATGGACCCCAGCACAAATCACCAGTAGGGCTGGAACCCCAAAATCATATATCATAGAGACAGAACCGGGCAGGCAGTTGAGACGAAACAGAATTCACATCCGCCCGACACCTGAAATGTCAACACCTGCAACTTCAAAGACAACACCAGCAACTCCTAGGACACCACCCACAGCAACAGCAACACCTGCCATTGATGACAACACATTCTCACAAACTGCTACCAGTGAGTTATATAGTCAACCAGCACCAACCAATGGCCAGGAAACGACTCAACAAGTCACCAATACATCGAGTGCAACACTGCAGGCAACAACCAGATCTACTAGATCCAGGAGCAACATCTTACCCCCAGCGCGTTATCGCTAGCACTGGAAGGGACAAGTCACAAGTCACGCCAAGACATGACTCTTGACTGGCTACGCACTACCTGAAAGAAAACAAGCTGCCATTATATATTTTGTTGTGTAGTATAGTAGAAAGCAGAATGCCATGAATGTGGGCAGAATAATCCCACGGTATCTGCTACAGGATTGCCACCCTCGCTCTGGAAATCCTCTAGTGTCACTAACTTTTATTCTTTTCTTTTGAGAAGGGGGGATGTTACATATGCTACATATTCATTGTAGCAGTCCCAACCTCCTGCACTACTTTGTATCAGGCACACTCACCACACACACACACACACTGTGATTAGGTATGTAAGCACTTTTCAGTATCACTACGCCACACAGGCAAGGAGCTGAATAAAGGAGTAAATTAAGGCAACTGAAACAACCTGAATTGTGTCGTTATTATCAGGACATCAAACCCGAAGACACAACAGCATGGATAGGGATTTTGGGGAAGAGTGACAGTGAATACAAGTGGTCTTGATGATAAATCAAACATGAAGGGGGGGGGGGTCAAAGTGTTGGAGAAACTCAGTGGGTCAGGCAGCATCTGAGGAGGATCTGAAAAAGAGTCCAGACAAGAAACATTGTCTGCCCATTCCCTCCACAGATGCTGCCAGAACTGCTGAGTTCCTCTGGCTCCTCATGTTTTGCTCATTTTGCTGGGATTCCCCTCATTGTGATGTCCTGGCAGAGGGTATAATACCCTGGAGGCAAGTGCCAAGAGGGGAGTGTTCAGCCCATCGTTATCTCCACTGGGAGGGGAGGGGAGAGGGGAGGGGAGGGAGTGAGTTGCCCACTACCTTCATTCTGTTGTGTAGGAAGGAACTGTAGATGCTGGTTTACACCGAAGATAGACACAAAATGCTGGAGTAACTCAGTGGGTCAGGCACCATATCTGGAGAGAAGAAATGAGAAGGAATGAGTGACGATTCGGGTCCGTCGAGACTCTTCTTCAGACTGTCTACAGTTCTTAACCAGTAGTTTTCAGGTTACAGTACATTAAGTATGATAGATAGACGCAAAATACTGGAATAACAGCGGGACAGGCAGCTCTGGAGAGAAGGAATGGGTGACGTTTCGGTTCGAGACCCTTCTTGAAACTGTCTGAAGAGTCTCGACCCGAAACGCCACCCATTCCTTCTCTCCGGAGATGCTGCCTGTCCTGCTGAGTTAGTCCAGCATTTTGCGTCTATCTTCGGTATATAACCAGCATCTGCACTAGTTCCTTCCTGCACATTAAGAAATGTCTACCTTCATTCTGTTGTCCTGGTAACCCCGCTTTAACCTCCCATCCCATCCCTTCCCTTCCCTTCCTCAAGCAGCTGGGTCGTACCTTTTTCTTCATGGCTGTGCTAGGCATCCCCCACCTGCTGAGATTCCCGATGTGTGCCAAGCTTTGCCGGTGCGGCGCCAACCTTCTTCCTTCCTTCGCTCGCTGTTGCCGCGGGACTGCTGGAGCACAACAGGCCGCGGTCACGCGCTTCACTCGCGTCAGTCACATGGCGACCGCTTTACGGCACCCCTCCCCTCGCTCGGGATCCCTTTGCGACACCGCCGCAAAGCACTTTACGGTAGCGCCTTCAATGCTGACTACAGTTGAGGTGAAGTCACCCATGCCATGACATGTCTTCTCTCCAGAGATGCTGCCTGTCCCACTGAGTTACTCCAGCATTTTGCGTCTATCCACAGTTCGTGAGTTGTTTCAACTGGAATGTATCGTCAAGCTGAGGGTGAATATTGGTGAACAGCAAAGAGTTACCATGTGAAGGGATGGGTAGAAGAATGTGCTCACTTCACAATAAAGAAAGAAACGTTCAAGCACTTGTAATTAGACATTGCTACTTCAGATTATGGTGAGTTTATCAGACTCTTGATTCCTGGAATTTGTCCTCGGTGAAGAGTGGAACTGATCCCTTGCCTCGTATCCAATCACTCTTATCCTAAATGTACTCAATCCCAGTGATACTATATGAATGTTATCCTTTTACAACCTTAGTAATGCCAACACCTTCAGTCAATGGAACTGGATATTTGAAAAACCAAGATTTTCCTTGTTAGAAACAAGGAACGGCAAATGCTGGTTTACAAAAAAAATACAACATGCTGGAGTGACTCAGCAGGACAGGCAGCATCTTTGGAGAACATGGATAGGTGATGTTTTGGGCTGAGACCCTTCTTCAGACTTTACTTGTTACATGAATCTCTCCCCTTGCCCCCATTCAAATGTCTTCAATAAATAACTTGGCTTGCATCTTTGATCAAGTTTCCCAAATAATTTATCTTATTGATAATGAAATGCCTTGGGGGGGTTTGCTACCATCAAGTTTGTATTTAAAGATAGCTGTTGTTAATATAGTCAACATCAAATTGTAGAAAAGCCTCTCCATTATGGCTATAAAGCAGTTCCCAACCTGATTTTACGTCCCAGTTCTTGACCAGTAGTTGTTCAGGTTACAGTACATTAAATGTCAGTGTAATGATGATTTCTGCCCATACCACTTTTTGGCCAGTGTTCCAGATTTAATTTTTGTATTAATTGCAAATTTGTCAACTCAAGTGAAGCATACTGTCATATGCCAAGTATGGAGAGTACAGGTACAATGAAAATCTTGCTTGCATCATGGTCCCATAGACTCGGACAACACACACAAATACAAATTGTACATAATTTATACTTTTTTACAAGGCAGTGAACAGAAAAAAAGCTGTGTAAAAAAAAATGTTAGTGCAAAACATAATTAGAAACTAAGTCCATGATTGTGCAAGAGGTCCATTGTGTTGCTGAGGTAGCATTAGGATTGTGCAAGTTGGTTCAAGAATCTTATGATTTTACAAAAGTAACTGTTCCTGAGCTTGCATGGTGTGGGTCTTGAGGCCTTTGTACCTCCTGTCCGATTATAGTTGTGTGACGTAGCCATGGTTTTGATAGTGGAAATCCTTAATAGACGCAAAGAGTAGGAGTAAACGGGTCCTTTTCAGAATGGCAGGCAGTGGCGAGTGGAGTGCCGCAAGGCTCGGTGTTGGGGCCACAACTGTTTACCATATATATTAATGATTTGGAAGAGGGAATTAGAAGCAACACTAGCAGGTTTGTGGATGACACAAAGCTGGGTGGCAGTGTAAACTGTGAAGAGGATGTTAGGAGGTTGCAAGGTGACCTGGACAGGTTGAGTGAGTGGGCAGATGCGTGGCAGATGCAGTGTAATATAGATAAATGTGAGGTTATCCACTTTGGCGGCAAAAACAAGGAGGCAGATTATTATCTCAATGGTGTTAGGTTAGGTAAGGGGGAAAGTGCAGCGAGACCTGGGTGTCTTTGTACACCAGTCACTGAAAGTTGGCATGCAGGTAAAGCAAGCAGTGAAGAAAGCTAATGGCATGTTGGCCTTCATAACGAGAGGATTTCAGTATAAGAGCAAAGAGGTTCTTCTGCAGTTGTATAGGGCCCTGGTAAGACCACATCTGGAGTATTGTGTACAGTTTTGGTCTCCTAATTTGAGGAAGGACATCCTTGTAATTGAGGCAGTGCAGCGTAGGTTCACGAGATTGATCCCTGGGATGGTGGGACTGACATATGAGGAAAGATTGAAAAGACTAGGCTTGTATTCACTGGAGTTTAGAAGGATGAGAGGGGATCTTATAGAAACATATAAAATTATACAAGGATTAGACAAGCTAGATGCAGGAAAAATGTTCCCAATGTTGGGCGAGTCCGGAACCAGGGGCCACAGTCTTAGAATAAAGGGGAGGCCATTTAAAACTGAGGTGAGAAAAAACTTTTCCACCCACAGAGTTGAGAATTTGTGGAATTCTCTGCCACGGAGGGCAGTGGAAGCCAAATCACTGGATGGATTTAAGAGAGAGTGAGATAGAGCTCTCGGGGCTAGTGGAATCAAGGGATATGGGGAGAAGGCAGGTACGGGGTATTGGTTGGGGATGATCAGCCATGATCACAATGAATGGTGGTGCTGGCTCGAAGAGCCGAATGACCTCCTCCTGCACCTATTTTCTATGTTTCTATGTTTCTAAATACGTGTTCAAGTACACCTTGAAGAGCAGTAATCAAGCAATTTTTGGAGTTAACAGGGATGATGAAATTGCACAGTACTTTACTGGCAGATACATTGGCCCATTAGAAGCAGTGGGATCAATCCTTGGATTTCCAACTCATGAGAGATGCCCTGCTGTCATTCGACTCCAGGTATATCTACCACAAGAACAATGACTCGTTATCAGAGTCGATGCTGGTCGGCAGATGAGAAATGAGGATATCACGAGAACAACTTTAACTGAATTCATGAAATTGTGTTCTCGAGATCAATTTGCAAGAACACTGTACTACGCTGATGTACCCTGATTTTACACATGGAACAATAAGGAATGGCAAAGAAGGAAGGTTGGGAAGATAGTGGAGGATCTTCCAGGTATTTTTGAAGCCAACATTCTGGGACGAGTGTATACCGTTTCTCCAAGATGTGGTGACCTCTACTACTTGAGACTGCTTCTCCATCACGTAAAAGGGCCAGTATCCTTCGATTCATCGAGGACACATGACGGACATATTCTTCCTTCCTTCAAAGACGTCTGCATAGAAAGAGGTTTGTTGCAAATTGATGACCATTGGCAACAGACGATGGAAGATGCTGAGCGGACAAGACTCCCCGAAGCAATGAGAGATTTGTTTGTTTTGCTGACGATTGCTGAGATCAACACTTCTCGATAATTATGGGATCGCTTCAAGAATTCAATGTCTGAAGATTACCTTCAAAGAGAACGGAGAACAATCAATGATCCAAATATCATGATTGATGAGAGGCATCATGATCAGGCTCTGTTGTATATTCAAGACAAGCTTGTGACTTACAAGACACTGGGATACTTTCATGTGCCACTACCAAGACATGGAAGGATGAACCTTGATGGTGACAATCCAGAATTGCTGCGTGAATTGCAGCACAATAGCCCTGAACAACAGTGATTTGTTGAAGAGAAGGAGTCTCTGCTGAATGCTGAACAAAGAGCAGTGTATGACCATGTGTGCAGCTGCTTGGAAAGGAATGTTACTTTAATGTTTTTCATTGATACACCAGCAGGAATTGGCAAAACAATTCTCACCAATTTGATCCTCTCCAAAGTTCGAGGTCAAGTTGATGTTGCTTTTGCTGTAGCATCCTCTGGTATAGCAGCTACGTTGATGCCTGGTGGAAGAACTGCACAGTCTCGATTCAAGATACCCATTGAAGTGACCGATAATACAATGTGCAACATTGAGAAGAACTCCAACATGGTTCATTTGATCAGGAGTGTGAGACTGATTGTTTGGGATGAGTGCCCGATGATTAGGAGGGAGAGCTTTGAAGCAATGGACAGAACTCTTCGAGATCTATGCAAAAAGAACGATGAGCCTTTTGGCGGCATTCTTACCATTTGTTGTGGCGATTTTCGACAACTCCTTCCTGTTGTGAAAAGGGGAAATGATGCTGATGTTGAAAATTCCTGCATCAAGAAATCCTATTAACGTTCAAATTGTTATATTTTGTTATTCACATTTTAAACTTTAATAAATCCCTTTTCCACTTGCTGTGCCTGTCAGCCACCCATGTGCATAATACCTCCATGTTCCACGTCACAATGGAAACCTGACGGGCGGGAATGGCGGCGCCGCCGGAGAGCCCCTAAGAATGGAGGGGGGGATAAGGGGGATGGTGTGGGTGACTGGGGGGTGGGAGGGGAAGGGGGGAGTGGGTGGGGAAGAAGGGAGGTTGAGGGGGTGGAGTGAGGGAGGGTGTTAGGCCAATGCAGAAAAACCCCACCATTTTAAAGAAAAATCGCGATTTTTATTGAGATGGGTTTTTTTTAAAAAGCCATTTATTTTAAAGAAAAAAGCGCAATTTTCCCACGTCACAATGGCAACCCAATGAGTTGTGGGCCCAACGGGTCCACTTGGTCTAGTTTATCATAAAAACAGAAGATATTGGAAACACTCTGTGTGTCAGCAGCATCTGTGAAGGAGTAACTAAGGTAATGTCTCAGGTAGAAGATCATTGGAAAGATGTTGTCAGAATTCGGGCGTCTGCAGTTTTTGATGTCCGTTGACAGTGATTTTTTATTCATTACTTTTTATTTGATTCATTACTTACAGTTCGCACGTTTACAATTGCACGGAATGGAGAATGTGCACTTTAATTCATATGCTCGAATTATGGCAAACTGGAATATGAACTCCCCAGCCAAAATAAATTGGCACTGCAAGGAAATCTTTCTGCCACATGGGCAGGCTATGGCAAGATCATGTTTGACTGACAGGAGGGCAGGGCGTGCATATGCACTAACGGCGGTGATAGCTGTATATAATGGTGGGGGGAAGGTTGCTGCTCGTCATGTTTATGTCAGTTGTTGCAGAGTGTTGGGCGCAGGGGGATTATTGCTGACGGTAAGCGTGTGCAATGGAGATGACTGTATTAAAACAGGTCGTTTTTCTTAATGTAAAATGTCGACGGCCGCGGTGCATAGGAACGCGCGATGAGCTGAGGAAGGGTCTGGCTGCAGACACAGTCCCCACTCCCCGGTAAAAGTCTCTGCATTGTAGTTGTGGTTGTCCCCATTAGCAGAGCGCTGTCAGTTCCACGGGGCGGGCGGGCGGGAGACACAAGTTAGTGTGTGTGTCCCCCCCGACCCCCACCCCTCCTGTAGTTCCGCGTTAACGGCGCTGTTTGAGAAGTGAGTAAATATCACCGCGTTGGGGAATAGAAATTTGGCTCGGAAAATCAATCTCCAAATCGACTTTGCAGCTGTCTTCGTACGAAAGACCAATATGAAAACATAACTTTGCTCATGCTAACACAGCCCCATTGTATTATTAATGTACAGAATAAGGATCCATTTTTTAATTAAAATTTCAAAATACAATGGGTTTCGAAATACTAAAATTAGATTGGATGTTGCCACGTGTAAATTGTTTAAAACTAGTGCGGCAAGTGTCAAAAATCTATCGTGTCTGCTCGACTGCAAGGAGAAACCACTGCTGAAATTCGTCATTCAAAACAAAATTCAGTTTTTAAAATTGTGTTGGAATTAAGCTATTATAGACTAAGTGGCTCAGATACGTGGGAATAGTGTTTTTAGTTCTTCTCTGAAGAAGGGTCTCGACCCGAAACGTCACCCATTCCTTCTCTTCAGAGATGCTGCATGTCCCGCTTTTTGTGTCTATTCTTATTAGCAAACCTGTTGTACCTGTGTAAATTAACAGCAAGTAACTTATTATGAAGATAGACACAAAATACTGGAGTAACTCAGCGGGACAGGCGGCATCTCTGGAGAGAAGGAATGGGTGACGTTTCGGGTCGAGACCCTTCAGACTTATTATGTCAGGTCTTTGTTATCTGTACGTTTAATGGGCTGCAGATTACTGAATACGCTAGTACATTGAAGAAACGTTTCAACAATGACTTTCTTTGTATAAATGACCTATACACGTTGACCTCCCTCCCGTACCTGATTCTGGATATTAAAGAGCTGAGCAAAGTCTTATTGCATCTACAGTGCCCTCCATAATGTTTGGGACAAAGACCCATCATTTTTTTATTTGCCTCTGTACTCCACAATTTGAGATTTGTAAAAGAAAAAAATCACGTGGCAAAAGTGCACATTGTCAAATTTTAATAGCCATTTTTATACATTTTGGTTTCACCATGTAGAAATTACAGCAGTGTATGCAAAGGACTTGCTTGAAGTCTGCGATTCATGGACAGCACCAGTTGCTGGGTGTCTTCTCTGGTGATGCTCTGCCAGGTCTGTATTGCAGCCATCTTTAGCTTTTGCTTGTTTTGGGGGCTAGTCCCCTTCAGTTTTCTTTTCAGCATATAAAAGGCATGCTCAATTGGGTTCAGATCGGGTGACTGACTTGGCCTCTCAAGAATTTACCATTTTTTAGCTTTGAAAAACTCCTTTGTTGCTTTAGCAGTATGTTTGGGATCACAGACCTCCCAACCCTTCCGAATTTGGCGGAAAGTTTCTGCTTTCTTATTTCATTTCCGCCATTCCGATTTCGCCTCACATTTTTCCGCAAAACACATGCCTCACCGCTCGCTTCACCCCGCCCCGCCGCTCTCCTCGCCTCTGGTCTCGCCTCGCCGCTGGCCCCGCCTCACTGCTAGTCGGCCTCCCCTCGTCGCTGGCCCAAGCTCGCCTCGCCGCTGGCCCCGCCTTGCCTCTCGTCGCTGGCCCCGCCTCTCGCCGCTGGCTCCGCCTCTCGCCGCTGGCTCCGCCTCGCCTCTCGTCGCTGGCCCCGCCTTGCCGCTGGCCTGGCCTCTCGCCACTGGCCTGGCCTCTCGCCGCTGGCCTGGCCTCTCGCCGCTGGCCTCGCCTCGCCTCTCGCCGCTGGCCTGGCCTCTCGCCGCTGGCCTGGCCTCTCGCCGCTGGCCTCGCCTGGCCTCTCGCCGCTGGCCTGGCCTCTCGCCACTGGCCTGGCCTCTCGCCGCTGGCCTGGCCTCTCGCCGCTGGCCTGGCCTCTCGCCGCTGGCCTGGCCTCTCGCCGCCGGCCTCTCGCCGCTGACTTCCTCTCGCCGCTGGCCTGGCCTCTCGCCGCTGGCCCGGCCTCTCGCCGCTGGCCCGGCCTCTCGCCGCTGGCCCGGCCTCTCGCCGCTGGCCCGGCATCTCGCCGCTGGCCCGGCCTCTCGCCGCTGGCCCGGCCTCTCGCCGCTGGCCCGGCCTCTCGCCGCTGGCCCGGCCTCTCGCCGCTGGCCCGGCCTCTCGCCGCTGGCCCGGCCTCGCCTCACTGTGGAGCATGAGGCAGTTGAGAGGGGATTGGGGGGGTTTGGGTGCGGGGGAGGGGGGCAGGGGAATGGGAGGGGGAAGGGGAATGGGAGGGGGGAGTGGGGTCGGTGGGTGGAGAAGGAGAGGGGGAGAGTGGGGGTGGGAGGGGGAGTGGATTTGGGGGGAAGGGGGGGTGGTGGGGGGAGGGGTAGTGGGGGGGGGGAGGTAGAGGTGGGGGGACGTGGATCATTGTGATTTGCTGTTGAAGACCACTGGAGCAAGTATGTCTTCAATTAAGTTAGGTATGTGCTGTTTTAAATGAAACTCTTTCTTCATAACTTAGTCATACATTTTATGACCATTGTTCTTTTATTCAATACCAAGAGAACTGGGATGTGTAAGGAAAAAGCAAAATAGAAAAAACAAAACAAAACAATTTTTTCTTTATGTTGTAAAAAGTATTTCTGTTCAATAACCTTTTTATAAATAGTAGAATATACTCATGATAGGCCTGACATTGTACATGTAGTTCAAGAATTATAAGAAAATAACTGCAGATGCTGGTACAAATCGATTTATTCACAAAATGCTGGAGTATCTCGGCAGGTCAGGCAGCATCTCGGGAGAGAAGGAATGGGTGACGTTTCGGTTCGAGACCCTTCTTCAGACTGATGAAGACGGATCAGTCTGAAGAAGGGTCTCGACCCGAGACCTGACCTGCTGAGTTACTCCAGCATTTTGTGAATAAATCGATTTGTACCAGCATGTAGTTCAAGAACTACAGACTGTTGGAAGTAATAGTCATTTCTCACAAGTGAATGTAGCGCAATGCGTATGCGCATTTGGCGTGCATACTTTTTTTGCTGAAACGTTGCATTACGTGCCATATTATGAATTTTTATGTAAAATTCTGAATTTTGGACATCAAAATTCTGAATTTGTACAGTCAAATGTTGGGAGGTCTGGGATCATTGTCTTGCTGTAGAATGAACCGCTGGACAATGAGTTTTGAGACATTTATTTGAATTTGAGCAGATTGGATGTGTCTATACACTTCAGAATTTATTATGCTACTACCATCAGCAGTTGTATCATCAATGAAGATAAGTTCAGTACCTTCAGCAGCCATACATACCCAGGCCATAACACCCCCACCACCGTGTTTCACAGATGAGGTGGTATGTTTTGGATCTTGGGCAGTTCCTTCTCTCCTCCATACTTTGCTCTTGCCATCACTCTGATATGTTAATCTTCATCTCATCTGTCCACAAGACCTTTTTCCAGAACTGTGGTTGCTCTTTTAAGTACTTGGCAAACTGTAACCTGGTCATCCTATTTTTGAGGCTAACCAGTGGTTTGTATCTTGCAGTATAGCCTCTGTATTTCTGTTCATGAAGTCTTCTGCGGACAGTCAAGTCAAGTCAATTTTATTTGTATAGCACATTTAAAAACAACCCACGTTGACCAAAGTACTGCACATCTGATTAGGAAAAAAAAAAGAAACATACAGTGTGGTCATTGACAAATCCACACCTGACTCCTGAGAGTGTTTCTGATCAGTCGGACATGTGTTTGGGGATTTTTCTTTATTATAGAGAGAATTATTCTGTCATCAGCTGTGGAGGTCTTCCTTGGCCTGCCAGTCCCTTTGCAATTAGTAAGCTCACCAGTGCTCTCTTTCTTCTTAATGATGTTCCAAACAGTTGATTTTGGTAAGCCTAAGGTTTGGCTGATGTCTCTAGCAGTTTTATTCTTGTTTCTCAGTCTTGTAATGGCTTCTTTGACTTTTATTGGCACAACTTTGGTCCTCATGTTAATAAACAGCAATAAAAGTTTCCAAAGGTGATGGAAAGACTGGAGGAAAGAATAGGTGCTGGGAGCTCTCTTATACCTGCATTAAGGAGGCATTTAAACACACCTGAGCAATTACAAACACCTGTGAAGCCATGTGTCCCAAACATGGTGCTCTAAAATGGGGGGGAACGGTGTATAAGCACAGCTGTAATTTCTACATGGTGAAACCAAAATGTGTAAAAATACTCTAATAAAATCTGACAATGTGCCCTTTAACCACATGTGATTTTTTTTTCTCTATTACAAATCTCAAATTGTGGAGTACAGAGGCAAATAAATAAATGATGGGTCTTTGTCTCAAACATATGGAGGGCACTGTATTTTGGGTTGTTCATTTGGTAGAGGAGCCAAATTGGTTGGAAGGCCTGCCGAATGTGAATAAAATAAACTGCTCACAAGTTGAGGGACATTTTGTTGGTGTGGATTTTTTAATGCAGTGCACTCCTCAGAGGGAACTAGGAAATTTAAAGCTTTCTATCTTTTACCATTGTCCTCCAAGCTTGATAACTTAATCTGGTTAGAATAAAAGTTTTCAGAACTTAATTTACCTCTGGGAGTGCTGGTGCAGGACCTGCAAAAAGTAAATTTGCAAGTTGATGGGACAGTGGCTGATAAATCCTCAGGGCCTGATGGTCTGCATCCCAGGATAGTTAAGGGGGTGGCTCTAGAAATCGTGGACACATTGGTGATCATTTTCCAATGTTCTATAGATTCAGATGAGTTCCTGTGGATTGGAGGGTAGCTAATGTTTTCCACTTTTTAAGAAAAGAGGGAGAGAAAACAGGGAATTATAGACCAGTTAGCCTGGCATCGGTGCTGGGGAAGATGCTGGAGTCAATTATAAAAGATGAAATGGTGACACATTTGGTTAGTAGTAACAGGATCGGTCTGAGTCAGCATGGATTTATGAAGGGGAAATCATGCTTCACTAATCTTCTGTAATTTTTTGAGGATGTAACTAGAAAATGGACAAGGAAGAGCAAGTGGATGTTGTGTACCTGGATTTTCAGAAAGCCTTTGATAGGGTCCCACATAGGAGATTAGTGGACAAAATTAGAACACATGGTATTGAGGGAAGGATACTGACATGGATAGAAAATTGGTTGGCAGACAGGAAACCGAGTAGGGATTAACGGGTCCCTTTCAGAATGGCAGGCAGTGACTAGTGGGGTATCGCAAGGCACGGTGCTGGGACTGCAACTATTTACAATACTGATTAATGATTTAGATGAAGGGATTAAAAGTAACATTAGCAAATTTGCAGATGACAAAGCTGGGTGGCAGTGTGAACTGTGAGGAGGATGCTATGAGGATGCAGGGTGACTTGGACAGGTTCAGTGAGGGCAGATGCATGACAGATGCAGTTTAATGTGGATAAATGTGAGGTTATCCACTTTGATGGCAAGAACAGGAAGGGAGATTATTATCTGAATGGTGTCAAGTTAGGAAAAGGAAGTACAACGAGATCTGGGTGTTCTTGTACATCAGTCACTGAAAGTAAGCATGCAGGTACAGCAGGCAGTGAAGAAAGCTAATGGTATGTTGGTCTTCATAACAAGAGGAGTTGAGTACAGGAGCAAAGAGGTCCTTCTGCAGTTGTACAGGGCCCTGGTGAGACCACACGCGGAATATTGTGTACAGTTTTGGTCTCCAAATTTGAGGAAGGACATTCTTGCTATTGAGGGCATGCAGCGTAGGTTCACGAGGTTAATTCCTGGGATGGCTGGACTGTCATATGTTGAAAGAATGGAGCGACGGGCGCACGGTGGCGCAGTGGTAGAGTTGCTGCCTTACAGCGAATGCAGCGCCGGAGACTCAGGTTCGATCCTGACTACGGGTGCTGTCTGTACGGAGTTTGTAAGTGTTAGAAATTTTCCAACAAATGACTATTACAAAAACTGAGGTACAACTGAACGATCTTTATTGAGAGAGAGTCATACAGAGCACAGGAGTCTGTACGAGTTCCTCCCCCCCCCCGTGCTAATGCTGCAACACACCTCTTTTATACATTAATTGAAAACCAAAATGCGTCGAGACAATGGCAACTGATAAGTCCCTCGGGGTAAAAGCAGTTTCGGTAAGCGATCTTGCAAAACAACTTCTGGTCGCGCCAGTAATTATCTTATAGGTACAGACACAGACAGAATACACAAGGTAACAAATACATAAATTTTCCATCATTTTCCTCCTGTTTATACAAATTTACTGAATTATAATCTAAAACAAATTTATGTCCTTCGAGTTGAAGTCCCCAAGTTTCTTCACGGAACCACATGTTCTCTTGACTTTCTGTAGTTCGATCATTCGTGAGGATTCAATCAGTCAGGAATGTTTCTCTCAAGTCAATTTCATTGCATTGTCTCTCTTCTGCTTTGGTTGGCATTAGTTCGTATAACACTGTCATTTTCTTCGTGAGGGGCGTTTCAATCAGCCGCTGGGCGAGTCCTCTCACACAGGGGATGATGCAACAGCCCAGGCAGACCAGTACCCCTGCAATGACTATGAGAGCGGTTAGTGCAGAAATAACAACATTTTTCCATTTCCCGAACCATGAGTCCAGGAACCCTGTCCTGGAGGTGTCAACTCCGAATTCTCAGCCAATTCCTCTGCCAGTGAAGTGAGTCCAGCCAGGGCCCTGGAGACTGACCCATCAGGTGCGGTATTATTGGGAATAAAGGTGCAACAAGATGATCCGAACATTACACATACTCCTCCCTTGTTTGCTAATAGCATGTCCAAGGCCATTCTATTCTGCCAGGCCATTAGACTGGTCCGATCTAGTTGTTCGGCTAACCCTTTCACAGCATCTCTTGTATAATTGATAAATCGCTGCTGATTATAATATACAATAGACAATAGACAATAGGTGCAGGAGTAGGCCATTCAGCCCTTCGAGCCAGCACCGCCATTCAATGCGATCATGGCTGATCACTCTCAATCAGTACCCCGTTCCTGCCTTCTCCCCATACCCCCTCACTCCGCTATATAAGTAATTTATCCAATCTACATTTTTATTAATGGTTGACCACCAGAAGATGACAGACTCAAATCCTGCAGCTATCTGATTGCGTGCCTTAAATTCATCTGGAACCCCTCTGGGCACTCCAATTTCATCTACGTATATGTGTGCATCAAAAGAACCCTTAGCAAGTTCCCTTTTCACTCTATTCCCTGTCTCCGATTTCTCCTTCACATTTTTCAGTGTTACGAGAGTAAATGGCATCATCAGCTGTATCAACGCACAGGTACCTTTCCAGTTCTTAGGTAGCTTTGCCCTCAATATTCTCCCTCCACAGTACCACCAAACATCTGCCCTCCCGACCTCGTGTTCAACTAGAGAAGTTGTGTTCAACCCTGGCAAGCGACTAGATGATAGTGCAGGGGTGGGAATGGAGACGTTTACTATAATCTCATATAACTCCAGTCTTCCCAGTTCCTTACCTCCAAGATCCCATCTAGCGAAACAATTAAATTTTCCGCCGGTTGGTACAGTGAATGGAGGTGGGATCCTGTCCTTAACTACGGGGGGGGGGAATAGAAAATGCAAATCTGTGCAATTCTTATTCTGTGGCTTGCGTTTACTAAGGTACAATGATAACATGCATTTGACTCCGTCTGGTGAGTTGGTAAAATTTAACGGGAAGGGTGTTGGAATAAGTTGTGGTTTTGCGGATGCACAAGCATAACAATCCGTCCTGTTTAAGGACTTAATTGTGGAACGCATCCATTCCAGCCATGCATTATCATCCGTATATCCGGTCTCAATTTCCAGACTCTTCCGGAGGTCTGCTACTGGGATGACCTTAATTATTTGTTCTCCTGTCTTTGGTGGTGCCCGAGTTTCCTTATCTACCTGGGGCCTTACTGTTACTTTAGTGTCTGCTGGTTCGACTACTCTCACTTCCAACTGGCTACAGGGATCCTTCCAACTAACTTCGACACGCACGTAATACCACCCTTCATCTTTCTTCTGGATGTTCCTCACGGTTATATACGTTTTCCAAGTAGGCTGTGTATTTCCCCATCTTCCCCGGTTACTCCAGCCAGGGTTCGTATGGGTGTAGGACTTTCTTATTAACGACCATCGCTGGTATTGCGCGATTCTGGTCTCTTTATGGCCTGAGAGTGTTGGAAAACATAATGCCATTTCGAGCAGGGTGCTAGGCAGACATACACCCCATCCGTTACGTATGCTTTGTCCTTGCAACTGTCAGTTTTATACTGACATGGGTCGATTTCAAAAGTGCTAGTACTTCCTTGGGTCAAGTATATTGTATACTTCGCATATGCTGTGGTGATTAATGCAATTCCACTCAGAATAATCAGCCCCTACTTCATGGTTTCGGAGATGTAGCTTTCCGATCGTTACTGGACCTATACAGGCCATCAGCCGTCGTCGATCCCCCTTTTTCCTACTCTGAAGTTGGGATTTTTACTCTTTTGCAGTGTGTGATATGTACTCACGTTGGCCTTTCGGCAATTCTTACCGCAGTGGGAGTAGTAAGTAGTACTTGATACGGACCTTCCCACTGAGGGCTTGACCACATTTTTCTTTTCATAATTTTTACGAAGACCTAGTCTCCGGGCTTTAATTCCTCCACGAGATTCCCTTCCGTTTGGTCAGGACCTGTTAAACCTTTCAACACACGAGATTTGTTTATTAGCATTTTCTTCATGTACTGTGCTTGGGTACTATCTTCACTTACTGTCTCAGAAAACATTTGTAGAATGGGGTATTGGAATGGTTTACCATACAATATTTCGTACGGGGACATTCCACTCGTACTTGGCAGCATTCTCATGTTTAATAAGACTAATGGGAGGCAATCTATCCAGGAGAATCCCGTTTCCACCATTGCCTTCCTTAATTTGCTTTTAATAGTTCCATTAGTCCTTTCTACTAACCCTGCAGACTGTGGGTGGTAAGAGCAGTGATGTTTTAATTGTATTTTTAGGGTCGCCGTGAGCTTCTCTATTACCTCGTTGACAAAATGGCTCCCATTGTCACTATATATTTTCTCTGGTATCCCGAACCTTGGTATGATGTCCCTGAGGAGAGCTTTTGCCACTGTCAACGCGTCCGCATTGGCAGAGGGAAAAACTTCAACCCATCGGGAAAATACATCAATAATCACTAAACAATATTTCTTCCCTTGCGAGGGGGTTAATTCAATAAAGTCCATATTTAAATTTTGAAATGGGTACCTTGGTTGTGGGTACTTCCCTTGTTGTTTCTTTATGTTTCCTTGTGGATTATATCTGGCACATATCTCGCACGTTTCGCAGTACTTCTTTGCATAAGTCAAAGTCAAAGTCAACTTTATTGTCAATTTTCAGTTAGTTTACACTGACAGAAAATCGAAATACCGTTTCCCACAATCCCGAGGAATAAAGTGCATTAGATTAAGTTAAAATTAAAAAGGCACAGCAAACAACAATCAATATAAAATATAGTCACTTCAATGAAAAAAAAGATGAAGATTAATATATTACAATAAAAAAAATAATGAACAGTAGTGCAAAGCCTGTCCATAGCAGCGTTAAAAAAAGTGTCTGGTGCTGGATGTGCGTGTGTGTGGGGTGTTAAAGTCCAGGTCCAATGGGGGCAGGGGAGAGAGGAGGGAGGGAGGGGAGAGAGTTCAGCATCCTGACAGCCTGGTGGAAAAAACTGTTCTTTAGTCGGGTGGTGCTCGACCTCAGGCTGCGAAACCTTCTCCCTGAAGGCAGGAGGGTGAAGAGGCTGTTGGAGGAGTGGGAGGGGTCACCCACAATGCTCAATGCTTTACGGGTGAGGCGGGTGGTGTAAAGGACCAGGAGTGTTGGGAGTGAGGCGCCAGTGATCCTCTCAGCAGTGCTCACTATGCGCTGCAGGGTCTTGCGGCTGGAGGCTGTGCAGCTTCCGAACCACACAGTGATGCAGCTGCTGAGGATGCTCTCAATGGCGCCTCGGTAAAAAGTGTACATGATGGGTGTGGGGGCTCCCGCTCTCTTCAGTTTGCGGAGGAAGTAGAGGTGCTGCTGGGCTTTCTTGGCGATGGACGTGGTGTTGTTGCTCCAGGAGAGATCCTCGGTGATGTTCACCCCCAGGAATTTGGTGCTGCTCATCTGCTCCACAGCAGCACCATTGATGGTCAGTGGGTGGGGGTGTTGGGTGTGCGTTCTCCTGAAGTCGACAACAATCTCCTTTGTTTTCTCCATATTCAGGAAGAGATTGTTGTCTGTGCACCACGCGGCCAGCTGGTTCACCTCCTTCCTGTAGTGGGTCTCGTCGTTGTTGCTGATGAGACCCACCACGGTTGTGTCGTCCGCAAACTTGACGAAGTGGTTGGAGCTGTGGGTGGGTGTGCAGTCGTGGGTCAGCAAGGTGAAGAGCAGGGGGCTTAACACACATCCTTGTGGGGCCCCCGTACTCAGCGTGATGGTGTCCGATGTGTTGCTGCCGACCCGTACAGACTGGGGTCTGGCAGTGAGGAAGTCCAGCAGCCAGTTGCAGAGAAGGGGGCCGAGGCCCAGATTTGTTAGTTTACAAACCAGCTGCTGGGGGATGATGGTATTGAATGCTGAGCTAAAGTCTATGAACAGCATCCTAACATATGAGTTTTTAGTGTCCAAGTGGGTGCGGGCTGGGTGTAGAGCAGAGGAGATGGCATCCTCAGTGGACCGCTTAGCTCGATATGCAAACTGAAACGGGTCCAGGGAGGGGGGGAGGTTGGATCTGATCTGCTTCATGACCAGCCTCTCGAAGCACTTCATGATGGTTGAAGTCAGCGCTACAGGGCGGTAGTCGTTGAAGCAGGATGGAGAAGACTTCATGGGCACAGGTATGATGGTGGTTTCTTTGAAGCACGAGGGAACAACAGCCTGGCTCAGGGAGATGTTAAAGATGTCTGTGAGGACATCTGTGAGCTCAGCTATGCAGTCTTTTAGCACACGACCAGGAATGTTGTCAGGTCCAGAAGCTTTTCGGGTGTTAATCCTTAACAGTGTGCTCCTCACACTGCCTGGAGACAGACAAATAGCCTGGTCGTTGGGGGGGGGAGTTGTTTTCTGCGCAGGTGTGTTGCTCTGTGCTTCAAAGCGTGCGAAGAAGCCGTTGAGGTCGTTCAGGAGAGAGGTGTCACTGTCACAGGTCTGTGGTAAGGGTTTGTAGTCCGTGATAGTCCTAATACCCTTCCACAGGCTCCGTGTGTCTCTGCTGTCACTGAAGTGGGCTGTGATGCGCCGGGTGTAGTGTTGTTTGGCTTTCCTGATGCCACTGGAAAGGTTGGCCCTGGCTGCTCTGAGACCGGCTGGATTGCCCTCTCTGAAGGCAACGTTGCGGACCCTCAGCAGCCCATGGACCTCCCCTGTCAGCCATGGCTTCTGGTTAGCCCGGAAGGAGGAGCCAGCGCTGCCGTCGCAGCTGCGGCTTGCCTGCAGTCCGTCTGTCTTTTGTGTTTTTTGTTGTTTTTGTCTGAATTGTAGTTTTAATATGATGTAGTGTTGTATGTTATGTTTTTGGGGGGGGGGGGGGGGTGGGAGGGAACGGGAACTGTAAAATTCTCTCTCCAGAACGGAGACGTGACCTTTGTTTCTGTGTCGTGTCTCCGTTCCCGTTGCGGCCTACCACCGGCCATGCACCTGGGACCACCTGGGGCTCTGGTTCGCAGAGCCCACGGCCCGGACTCACCACCTGCGGTGCTGGCTGCCTGCGGATGCTACGGGTCTCCGGAGGCTGCGACTCGTCTCCGGAGGCTCCGGCGCGGGCCGCGTGGACGTCGGAAGCCCGCAGGCCCCTGGATGGGGGCCGACATCGGGAGCTCCGGCAGCGGCAGAGGCAACGTGTTCGCCCGCCCCGAATCGCGGGGCTTGGGTCGGCCCGCCACGGACCTTTCACCCTCCGGCGCGGCCTGAAATAGGCCGCGGGATTTTTCACCGCCCAGCGGGGGCTTCAATATCGGGAGCCCCGACCGCCCCGACGTGGCAACTCCAACAGCCTGACCGCGGGAGAAGACGGCAGGGAAGAGAAAAATACATTCTGGCCTTCCATCACAGTGAGGAGGGACTGGAGGAGACTCACTGTGATGGATGTTTCTTTTTGTTTGGTGTTAGTTGTGATTGTATGTGTTATTGCATTTTTATTGATTAATCTTATTGGTCTTATTGTTCAACTGCGGGTAATGTTTCATTTTACTACACATTTATGTGTATGTAACAAATAAACGACTATTGATTGATTGACTATTGATGATGATGGCTCTGGTGTGGGTCACATCATCAATGCATTTGGTGATGTAGCCTGTAACTGTCTCTGTGTATTCCTGAATGTCGGTTGTGTTGTTGTATGTTGCTGCCTGTTTGAACATGTCCCAGTCTGTAGTCTCAAAGCAGTTTTGGAGTGCAGCTGTGCTGTCCTCTGACCACACACGTACCTCTTTTGAAACCGGTTTGGTGACTTTCACCCGGGGTCTGTATGCCGGTTTCAGCAGAACGGTGGGGTGATCAGAGAGGCCGATGTGAGGGAGGGGGGAAGCCTTGTATGCTCCTTTGATGGTCGTGTAAACAAGGTCCAAGGTGTTGTTTTCTCGTGTTGGGAAATCAACATGCTGGTATATTTTAGGCATAACTCGTGAACCCATAGGTTTTGAACACCTTCTCGACTAATTGCGCCATTCCTCCTGTTGTGACATGGGTTACCCCATGGCTCGTAACACAGGCAAATCGGAATAGGGACTTTGGCAATATCAAGCGTCCATCTTTATATCTCCACAGTCCATCCTCCTGTTTTTCCGCTTCATCCATTTTCCATTTGTATTTTGTCCGTTGGGGGTGCGGCCTTTTGCATGTTTTGCAACGCCTCGCGGTCCACTTCTTGTATCTCCAGTCCGAACTCTTCTTTATGGTCTGGTGGGCGCTGGGCTGCCTCCTTGGCAGCTGCATCAGCTCTTCGGTTTCCATTACTGACTGAGTCTGTTCCTTTGGTGTGTGCAGCACATTTGCAAATGGGTATTGCTTTTGGCAGTAGCACGGCTCCAAGAAGGTTAAGAATGAGATCCTTATGCAGTATGGGTTTTCCTGTGGAGGTAACCATTCCTCGATTCCTCCATTGTGCGGCGAAGACATGTGCCGTGGAGAAAGCGTAGGCACTGTCTGTGTAGATGTTGACCCTCTTTCCCTCTGCTAGTCTGCAGGCTTTTATAAGTGCAACTAATTCTGCAGCTTGTGCAGAGTAATGCGGTGGCAGTGCTTCGGCTTTCAGTGTCTCGGTTTCCGTGACCACTGCAAAACCCGATTGGTTTGTTCCAGTCTCATTCTTCTTGCAGGACCCGTCGATGTACAATGTCAGGTCCGGGTCTTTCAAGGCAATGTCCTTGAGGTCTGGTCTTGGCATCACTAACTTGTCAGACTCTTCCAGGCAATTGTGTGGTTCCCCGTCCTCCTCGGTCGGCATCAGTGTAGCTGGGTTCAAGGTAGTACATCTTTCTATAGTCAGATTGGGTTGTGATAGCAGTACTGCCATGCAAGACAAATGCCTAGCTGGTGATAGATACGAGATCTTTTGTTGTAGTAATAGGACTGATACGGCGTGTGGTACCTTCAATACCAGTGGCCTATATAAGACGATCGTTGCAGAAGCTTGTACTGCTAATGCTGCAGCTATAACCGATTGTAGGCACGTTGGAAGGGCTCGTGCCACTTGATCCAGCTTGGTTGAATAGTAGGCTATGGGTCTCAATTTCCCTCCATGGTCTTGCAGCAGTACGGACGTCATGTATCCCTGTTTGCTGTCCACTGTTTGGATAAATGGCTTCTCTGAATTTGGTAAGGCTAATACAGTGGATGATACCAGTGCTTGTTTTACAGTCTCAAATGCTCGCTCACCTTCTTCGGTCCAAGTTATCTGTTCTTTTGCCGCCATTGGTTGGTGATAGATGAGTTGCAGGAGTGGTCCCGTCATTTCGGCATAGCTTGGGATCCATTGTCTGCAGAAATTGGCCATTCCCAAGAATTGCATAATTTCTCTCTTGGTTGTGTGTCTTGGTGCGGCTAGGATTGCTTTCTTTCGGTTCCCATCCAGTTCCCATCCTTCCTGGGATATATTGTACCCCAAGTACTTAACCTTTTCTTTACATAGTTCTAGCTTTCCTTTACTAACCATATGTCCTTGTTCTGACAGGAAGTTAAGTAATGTTACTGTATCCTTCTCGCAGTCTTCCATCGTCGGGGAGCAGAGTAACACGTCATCCACGTACAGGAGAATTTTGCCACCATAGGGGGGTGTAAACTTCTCAATATTTGAACTCATTGCCATAGAAAATATTGTCGGACTCTCGGTGGTAAAAGCAAACCAGAATTGACAATCCGGGTGTACTGGTATAGAGAAGAAGGCATTAGCTAGGTCGATCACAGTGAAGTACATGCTTAGGATCGATGTCACTCAGGAGGGTACTAGGGTCGGGAACACACGGAGCTCTTGGCATCACAGCTCGGTTTACGGCTTGGAGGTCTTGGACCATTCTCCATCCGCCGGACGGTGCCGCTTTCTTTACCGGGAACATAGGTGTGTTACACGGAGAGTCTTCACATGGAATGATGACTCCTTTTCCTTTTAATGCCTCGAAGATTGGTCTTGTCCCCTCGATTGCTTCTTTTCACAAGGGGTACTGCCTTTGGTACGGTCGGTAGGATGTTTTTGGGGTTACCCGTACAGGACTGATTCCTTTTATGAGTCGGACGGTCCGGCTGACCACAGGTTTTTGGGAATCTGTGCTATCAGTTCCTCGTCCTGTTCCATGAGGTTCAGGACTAGTCACCTTCCGCCGTCGGCTAGGTGGACCCCCTTGGTCCCCCTTGTCGTCCAGTTCAATGCTCGTGTATATAGTCCTGCACGTTTACTGTAGTAGACCTGTGCTTTCTCGTCTACCAGTGTCCAATTCTTTTCTGCTTCTCCCTTTGCGACTAGTTCTCCTAGGTATCTCCACCTCCCTCCTTGCCTTTTGGAGACAGAAACGTGGGGTCTTGAGGGGTAGCCGTGGAACAATTCGTAGTCCTTCTTAGCTAGCCTTACTGCTACGGCGGCATTACCTTGTTGGTCCCAATACAGGTTAGTCAAGTGTAGGGTAGAGTATCTTTCTTTCAGAAGCTTTGTCTCATACTTTTTATCCGACCCCGTGGTGTATTTAAACCACAGGGTGCAATGTAACTCGTCTGGTGCATGTAGGACAGCTTCTGGTGTTATTCTTTCCCTTACTTCCCTGACCAGATCTTCCACTACCGAGGTTGGTCTGTTTTTCGCTAAGTCGATGGTATAATAATAGTGTGGCTCCCCCGCTCCCTCCTGGACCAAGATTTCGGTTGTCTCAGTTGTCCCTCATGACAACTGTATAGCTTTCATCCCTTGTGTGGTGGGTATTATACCAATCCGCAATCCCCTCATAATGTCTCGGCCTAGCAAATTTACTGGACAAGTCGCTGAGACCAGTACCTGTTCCTCACAACACACATTAGATATTGGTTCTTGGAACTTAAGTGGTTTCGTCAAGAACTCCACGTTAGTATGTCCGGTGGTGGACTTTACTGTTATTGAATTCTTGGAGTATAGTGTTCCCGGGGGCTCTTCGACTTTTATTATGACAGTTTTACATGCTCCACTATCGCATAAGAATGTCATCCTTTTCCCATTCACTATTAAACTTATCGTAGGCTTTAGGTAGTCTTGTAAGACATAGAAGACTTCTTCTAGATCCAATATTTGCAGAGGCTCCTTGTCGGCTGGGGGAGTGGGTGTATCTCTGTTAGATTTGTCCCTCTCTTCAGCCTCGGTCAGTCAGGATCGGTCATAGCTTCGGGACCTTGGAGCATCCTCGCCTTCTTTTGGTGGAGTATGCTTAGCCTGGGGACAATCTCGAGCCCAATGGTCGAGTTTTCCGCAGACAAAACATCCCTCCCCCCTTGGGGACCTACTCCCTCTACTTCTACCTCTACCTCTTCCTCTGCCTCTCTGCCCTCCCCGCCCCTGATCTTCTTGTTTTACCCGGTAGAATACAGAGACGGTATTTTCGCTTATTTCCTCAGCATCGGCCAGATAAACGTTCTTTACAATCTTTTTCTGTTTGGTGTTTTCCCCTCCGCATGTACTGCCCAATCTTTTACATCATTGAGTGCCTTTGTTTTCCCTCCCACCATGTGCTTTTTTATATATGAACTAATCTCTGGTCTTAGTCCGTTTAACAGTTCGATTTTTAACTGTTGGGTGAACGGTCCATCGTCCACCCACGGGATCGGTACTTCTTGTCCACTATTTACCTCAAAGACAACCCTAAGTCTGGAGAAATAGTGTGGCACAGGCTCGTCTTTATTTTGTGTACATTCCCTAATTTTATTGTAATCGGCTCCTCTCTGGAAGTGTGCTCTTATTCGATTTTCAATAGCTATTCGTCTGTTATGATAATCATTCTGACCTGGTGCCCACTGAAGGGGTGCTCCATTTACAATAGCATTCCAATCTCCTTCAATTAAACACCAATCACACCCAATAAGACTTTGCAACGCTTGTTCATATTCTACAGTATTTAAACGATAACTTACAACCAGGTTTCCAAGTCCCTCTGCCACTTCGCGAAATTATCTCTAGGATGTGGAATGCCCTCCAGTTCCTTTTTAATATCCTCCATATTCCATGGCCTGTACACGTACATTGGCCCCACTGCGCCGGCATCTGGATTAGGCATTGCAATCATAGGATACGTTTCGGCCCCGCTTGGTCTTATTGACCATGGAGATTTAGGCTCAAATATAGGACCTGAATAAAAATTATAAACCGTACCTGAGCGAGTGGTTTTTCGGACTTTGCAAACCTGGGTACAGCTGGCCGCTTTCCTTAATGGTTGGTTTTTGTTCCAGTACGGTGGTTGGAGTCCTTGTTGAGTTTGGTCCAACGGTTTCTTCCGCCGTCGCCGGTGGCAAGGCCACTCCCTTTTTCTCCGGTGTGTACGGAGGGGGGACACTCGCCATACCCGGTGATCGGTGGAAGACCTCGTTGTCCCCCTTCTGGAGGAATGCGTTTGTCGATGGTTTGTTTTTGGTAGGTTGTTCCTTCTCTTTTTCCTTTTCGTCTCTTCGCAATCTGGCTTCCTGAAGCCACAGACGTTTTTGTTGCATCTTTGGCAATAGCAGACATTAATTTACAACAATCATCAACAAGTAACTTACTACTAAAATTATACCTTTTTTTCCACATGTTTAAGTACTTACAATTACGCTTACTTTGTATAAACATACATTTCTCATCACCTTCATAACCTTTTGAGTTTGTCGAGCCCATTCTGATTCCCTTCTCGAGACTTACGACTATACTTTTTTTCTGTCAAGTCCAACTTGAGTCCGAAGTCCCAGACTTCTTACCTTTGGCGACCCCGTCGCCTGAGTAGTCCAACTACTCTTCTCAATTGTCCCCGACAATTCTGTCCGTCGTCTCCGGTCTCCGAGGAAGGTAATAAAATACAACTCGGCAAAGTCAAAATTACTTAGCTGGGGCCCCACTATCTACAGAACGTTCAGTCCCACCTCCGGCGCGTCGGTTGGGCCCCATCACTCTGCCCTGGTGTCCGTAAGGAACCTTAAAATGAGCGCTCTTGGTTCCCCTGGAAACCGGCAACAGAGGTATTGATTGGGGCCCCACGTTGGGCGCCAATTATGTTAGAAAGTTTCCAACAAATTACTATTACAAAAACTGAGGTACAACTGAACGAACTTTATTGAGAGAGAGAGAGAGAGAGAGAGAGAGTCATACAGAGCACAGGAGTCTGTACGAGTTCCTCCCCCCCCCCCCCCACCCCGTGCTAATGCTGCAACACACCTCTTTTATACATTGATTGAAAACCAAAAAGCGTCGAGACAATGGCAACTGATAAGTCCCTCGGGGTAAAAGGAATCAACAGATAGTTGACTGAGACCTGTTAATTACTTGTGCCCTTGGCAGTTTCGGTAAGCGATCTTGCGAAACAACTTCTGGTCGCACCAGTAATTATCTTATAGGTACAGACACAGACAGAATACACAAGGTAACAAATACATTAATTTTCCATCATGACGTTCTCCCCGTGACCCGCGTGGGTTTTCTCCGAGATCTTCGGTTTCCTCCCACACTCCAAAGACGTGCAGGTTTGTAGGTTAATTGGCTTGGTAAATGTAAAAATTATCCCTAGTGGGTGTAGGATAGTGTTAGTGTGCCGGGATCGCTGGGCGGCGCAGAGCCGGTGGGCCGAAGGGCCTGTTTCTGCGCTGTATCTCTAAATCTAAAAAGAAAATCTATACACTGGAATTTAGAAGGATGAGAGGGGATCTTTTTGAAACATATAAGATTATTAAGGGATTGGACAAGCTGGAGGCAGGAAACATGTTCCCAATGTTGGGGGAGTGCAGAACCAGGAGCCACAGTTTAAGAATAAGGTGTAGGCCATTTAGAACGACGAGGAAAACCTTTTTCACCCAGAGTGTTGTGAATTTGTGGAATTCTCTGCCTGAGAAGGCAGTGGAGCCCCATTCTCTAGATGCTTTCAAGAGAGAGTTAGATAGAGCTCTTAAAGATAGCGGAGTCAAGGGATATGGAGAGAATGCTCCAGAAACGGGGTACTGATTGTAGATTATCAGCCATGATCACAGTGAATGGCGGTGCTGGCTCAAAGGGCCAAATGGCTATTCCTGCACCTATTGTCTATTGAATTGGTAATAAGGAAGGCAAATTGAATGCTAGCATTTATATCAAGAGGACTGGAATATTAAAAAAAAAGATGTAATGATGAGGCTCTAAGGCGCTGGTCAAGCCGCATTTGGAGTACTGTGAGCAAATTTGGGCCCCATATCTGAGGAAGGATATGCTGGCTCTGGAGAGGGTCCAGAAGAGGTTTACAAGAATGATTCCAGGAATGAGTGGGTTAACATGTCATGAGCAATTGACAGCACTGGGTCTGTACTCGCTGGAGTTTAGAAGGTTGAGGGGAGACCTCATTAAAACGTACAGAATAATGAAAGACATAGAGTGGATGTGGAAAGGATGTTTCCACTGGTGGGAGAGTCTAGGACCAGAGGTCAAAGCCTCAGAATTAAAGAGTGCTCTTTTAGAAAGGAGGTGAGCAGGAACTGTTTTAGTCAGAGGGTAGTTAATCTGTGGAAATTGCCACAGAGGGCTGTGGAGGCCAAGACGGTGGATATTTTTAAGGCAGAGATAGACAAATTCTTGATTAGAACGGGTGTCAAGGGTTGTTGGGAGAAGGCAGGAAAATGGGATTAGGAGGCAGAGATCAGCCATGATTAAATGGTGGAGTAGATCCGATGGGCTGAATGGTCTAATTCTACTCCTATAACTATAAATGAGGCTTGCATCTTCTTTGGCTTTGCGGCACCATCATACCCACATCGGTTTTGCATATAATCTGTCACCGCTGGCGACTTGCCAGCAGCTTCACGAGAAGGTCCAACCACACGAGCTCAATAACAACTCCAAGGTCAGACGCACTAATTGGCCTTATCTGCACACGGGTTATGATTGGTGAGAATGTAGGTAAACGTGGCTTCTGGAATAAACGAGACACAAGGTGTCTGGCTCGGCTAAGTGTCATTTGTTCTTTGCTTTCTGTCGTGGGTTTCAGTTGATCCTACACTTTCACATGCTGTACGTTACCATTAGTTATACAAAACCAATTGGGAAACAAGTCTATCCATGGTAGATCAAGAGATGGTACATTGTGTTCCAGGTGGATTGGGGTTGGGCAGGTCAGTTCAATAACCTGATGGTTGTTTGAAAATAGCTGTTCCAGAACCCAGTCCTTCAGTTCTGTCTCTTTTAATACGTGCTATGTTATGAAAGCATAAATGAAGTGTGTGCGGGGACTTTTGAAAGTAATAAATGGAGCATGGCAAAGATTGGGGAGCAGGTTGCTGTGGTGACTAATGTTAGCTGAAGATTCTGCTACCCTTGTAGAGCAAGGGAAAGTGGCAATACAAGTAGACCAAAGATTGAAAAAAGTGGAGGATGTCACTCTTGCAATCTTGAAAAAATAACTTAGCAACGAATGATCAGAATTAATTTTGGCGTGTTTTTCTATATGGACTCTAGCAATCGGTTTGAATATTTATTGGTGATAAATTCATTTGCTTTAAAAACATGTAAACTAAAATGATTATTATTGTCTTCTGAACTATGCATCAGAAAAGAAATGTGTGTTTATGCACAAAGGAAATAAAGGCATCGGTGTATGGAACTTTAAATACGCATTTATATTAAACTACTATGTTGGTTTATACAAATATAGATGCTGTCATCTGTTGCCTTGAAACATTTTTGTGGCTGCTTTGCTTGCAGGTCCAAGTCAAATTTCCTTTAGTGGAAATACACTCTTCTTGACTAATTTTCATGTTATTATGATAACTCGTTTTGTTATGTTGGGGAATTGTTGGGCACTCGTGTATTAAAACATGCTACTCTTGCAAATAATTGGATATCTAAGCATAACTTCCACAGATGTGCAGTAGAAAGCATTTTATCGGGATGCATCATAGCATGGTTTGAGAACAGCTCAATCCGACTGCTTGAAATTGCAGATAATCGTGGAAGCAACCCAGACCATCACACAAGCCAATGTCCCTTCCATTGATTCCATCTACACCATGCTGCCTCGGAAAGGCCACCAGCATAACTAAGGATGAGTCTCATCCCAGACACTTCCTCTTCTCCCCTCTCCAATCAGGCAAGAGGTACAGAAGTGTGAAAATGCATACCTCCAGATTCAGGGATAATTTCTTTATAGCTGTTATCAACTGAATCGTCCTATCACCAGCTAGGGTGTGGTCCTAACCCATCAACCTCATTGGAGACCTTTGAAGTATCTTTAATCAGACTTCATTTTGCACTAAATTATATACCCTTTATCCTGCATCTGTACACTGTGAACAGCTTCATTGTAATCATGCTGTCTTGATGTTCATTGTACCTCGGCACACATGACAATAATTTAAACTAATAATACAAAGGAGAAGCTGGTTTCCTTCAAGTGCAAAATTATCGCTTATGGCTTAAACTGCAGACCTTTGGAAAATATTGGTAATGCAATCTTAAATACACATAGAGTCATAGAGTGATACAGTGTGGAAACAGGCCCTTCGGCCCAACTTGCCCACACCGGCCAACATGTCCAGCTACACTAGTCCCACCAGTCTGCACTTGGTCCATATCCCTCAAAACCTGTCCTATCCATGTACCTGTCTAACTGTTTCTTAAACGTTGGGATAGTTCCAGCCTCAACTACCTCATCTGGCAGCTTGTTCCGTACACCCACCACCCTTTGTTTGAAAAAGTTATCCCTCAGATTCCTATTAAATCTTTTCCCCTTCACCTTGAACCTATGTCCTCTCGTCATCGATTCCCCTACTCTGAGCAAGAGACTGTGCATCTACCCAATCTATTCCTCTCATGATTTTATACACCTCTATAAGATCACCCCTCCTGAGCTCCAAGGAAAAGAGACCCACCCTACTCAACCTCTCCCTACAGCTCACATGCTCTAATCCTGGCAACATCCTCATAAATGTTCTCTGAACCCTTTCAAGCTTGACAATATCTTTCCTATAACATGGTGCCCAAAACTGAACACAATATTCTAAATACGGTATCACCAATGTCTTATATTTGGTGAAGATTTATGTAGACCACAGCACAAAAGGGGAATTGAGTGCGCTGCTGGATATGTCTCCCTTATTGAGGTATGCTTGAGTGCTGGTTGAGTGCGGGCTGAGAATCAAGCCCAACAATATGTTGCTTCAGCGATATGTTTTCAGACTTTTTTCTAAATTTACAAAATCTGATTTTATAAAAGGCAGGCTTACATTAGTGTGTGATGTCATTCAAACCCTCAAATAATTGAAAGACTATTTAATTGCAACAAAAAGCATCATTTTATACACAGCAATTCCATGAACAGATTTGTTGATCAGATCATCTGTTTCAGTGATGTTATGAATCTGAAGGTAAATCCTGGCAAAGACACCGAAAATAACTCTCTCTTTGAAATTAGTGCATGCAATCTTTGCATGCCTCCGTTTTAAATTCCTGCCCCAACGGCACAATTTTAAAAAATGTTAAAAGGAGATACAAGGATCTGTAGGAAAATAACTGCAGATGCTGGTACAAATCGAAGGTATCACAAAATGCTGGAGTAACTCAGCGGGTCAGAAGGAATGGGTGATGTTTCGGGTCGAGACCCGAATCTGAAGGGTCTCGACCCGAAACGTCACCCATTCCTTCTCTCCAGAGATGCTGCCTGACCTGCTGAGTTACTCCAGCATTTTGTGATACAAGGATCTGTAGGTGATCTCATGTTCTCCAGAGATGCTGCCTGACCCATCGAGTTACTCCTGCACTTTGTCTCTTTTTTAGAAAATATTCAATTGGATTGAATCCTTCCTCTACAAAACCTATATCATTTGACTGTGGACAACCTCCTTTGCTGTTGCATTAGCGTGTCTGCCTAAACATCTGAGCCTCAAGAGGTAAGAGTGGCACTTTTGACTGTAAGCGGGTGCTACTAACTTGAATCACTGCTCACAATTGTTACAAAATGAGGTTTTCAATCTGACTAGGCATTAAACTGCATACTTAACCATTCAAAGCAAATATTTCATCAGCTCAGCAAAATTGTTTCAAACAATGCAAGTCCAATTTCTTCCTGAAAACATTTATTTTCGCTCTAATCTCTTGAGGAGAAAAATATGTTTTGTATTTGAAAGCTGATTGACTGAAAGCTGTTGATCATGGTACGTTCATAGATGTTAGGTGCAAATAAGCCTACTTTAATTGACATTTTTCATTTGGCTGCTCCATGTTTAAATTTTGCATTACTGTATTACGTCAATAAATGCAGCAGCCCAAAAATTCTAAGATATCCTCTAGAAATGTTCTTTTGACTTAGGTCTTACTGTAGTGAAGAAAACATAAGTGACGAAAGAAGGCCATTTACTCCCAATACCTAGTTCTGTCATTTAATAAAGATGAAAGATGTTCTGTGACACGAGTTTATCTAATCAATCTTGTGTTCCTTTTGATTTCAAAAGGATCAGACGACCCAACATTAATCATGGCTGTGACAGTTCAAACTATTGTGTAGTAACATCAACTTTCCTTAATGACCTGGTATGAATTTTAGCCTGTCACTTGTTCGTACACTTTCAAACCAATGGGATTAGTTTACCTATACATCCTATAATATGTGAATAAATCATCCCTCGAGCAGCTATGTGGTCTATTTTAGAAAACCTGTTTACATGCTAATGCCAGTGTACTTTTTGAGTAGTAAATTTCAAATTCTAATGCAAGATACATTTTTTCCCCCTGCTATAACCTCATCCCCACCTCAGAAAATGTATTTGAACCGCTTACTACGTCTTGGTGTCAGTGTACAGCATCTGAAGACTGATGTTCAAGGATTGAGGCCATGGCATTGTCGCATAAAACAGCTTTTACCTGCAGTAAACATACTACGGTGTCAACATGGTGCTCCAGATTCTATGAACTGTTCGTGGTTGATTCATGACAATCACTTGGGTAAGGTGACAAGAGCCTCTCTTATTCCAAATTGGATAAAAGAAAAAGTATGGATTTTCATAAATCCTGCATTTTTTTCAAAATGCCTCATTTGGAAATGCAGTTCCATCTTGCGGTCTAACAGTTCCTTTGGTTTTTTTGTTACAGAATTCTAAAAACTAATTTCCCTTTAAAAAACCCTGATTTAATTATGTTTCTTCCAGATCGTGAGTTCGAGACCATCGCCACTGCATTTTGTTTTGGGGAGGAAGGTGGAATGATCCCATGCAGTACTATCCTTTTCCTATCTCTCATAACCGCCATTAGATTTTTTTTTAACCTGGCTTCTTTTCCTTTCCACCCCCTTACCTTCTCACCAGGTTTTACTTGCCAACTCTTGTTCAACTTCACCATGTCCAGATCATGGTACTTTCCATTGAATTAATTGCACCAATTACATTCCACATTTAGATTGCTCATTGCACATCCCCATTGTTATTCTAAACTGTATGATGCAATGATTTCTGGTCTCAAAGTAGGCCCTCTGACATTTGGTCCACCCCCATCTAATGTCACATTTGTGTTCCCCCTTTGACCACACATGTTTCTTCCAGGTATTCCAGTTTTACCTAACACCCCAAATGTTTGTGGGTTGGTAGATCAATTGGCCAAAGTAAATTACCTGTAGGAAGTAAGGAATAAAATCTAGGGGGCAAAGGATGGGAAAATAAAATTGGTGTGGGTAGGATTAGTATAAAAGTTGCAGTGTATGGTTAGCATGAAGCAAAGGGCCTATTTCTATGCTGTGTCTCTATGACATTAGATTTTGCCTGACCTGAATTTTGCCTGCATTCTCTGTTTTAATTCTTACGTGATTGCTCTTCTGCTGCAACACACTGGTATCCATCTCTGGCAATTTCGTAAAAATGATCTTCAACTGATCCCTGACAGGCACTTCACGACACCAGAACTGATTTCAATGCACCAACACAAAAGCCATGCTTATGCACCTTGTTTCTAGCTGCATGTTTCTAGCCTTGCCTTTGCATTTCTACATGCACTGACTGTACATCACTGGTCTCTAGTTACTGAAGCCTGAGAGTAGGATCTCAAACTCCTGTTCTCTATATGTCACTGATATATGACTTATCACTCTCCATCACCTTGCACCAAACACCTCAGTATAAATTAACATGTTCCATGTTAAATGATTTTGATCTGCATCCTAAATTTCAATGATATAATTGGCACTCTATGCAAAGGTCTGAGAGAGTCTCCGACCTTATGAGCTGGTGTGTGGGATAACGTTAATTGCTAGGACTGACACATTTTCTGTCCCAACATGTAATTTCTGTGGAAACTATAGGTTGTAGATGTCCTATTCATCTTCAATCTCAAAGCCTTACAGTACAGACACAGGACCTTTTGTCCCTTTCTATACTAATCCCATTTACCAGCTTCCTTGTCCATATGCTTCCTTGGCAATTTGAGTATTTGTCCAGATACTACTTAAATGGTGAGAGTGCCTATCAATATTGTCCAGTCATACAGTGTGTTTCAGATATCAACCACCCTTAGGTTTGAGACCCCCTCTAAATCTCCTACCCTTTGACCTAAACCTATACCTTCTAGTTTCAGACTGGTTGGAATCTGGAATGCACTTCCTGAGTGAGTGGAAGAGACAGGAACTCTTGCTATATTTACATAGTATTTGGATGGGCACTCTAGAGAAAATGTTTGCTATTATCTAGCCTACCTATGCTTCTCATAATTTTGTACAACTCGATTAGTTCCCGCCCTCGGCTTTCTTCCTTCAGTCCAAGAAGAACAAAGCCAGCCTATTCAATCTCTTCTTACTGAAGCACTGCATCCTGGGAACATCATGTCTGTGACAGAGTTCACATGGAACATGTTAATACTATTGTGTAGTATTTTCCAAACACCAACTGGTGGATCTTCCCCGCACCCTCTCCAGTGCAGTCATGTCCTTCCCAAAGTGTTGAGTTAGATAGAGCTCTAGGGGCTAGTGGAATCAAGGGATATGGGGAGAAGGCAGGCACGGGTTATTGATTGTGGACGATCAGCCATGATCACAATGAATTGAAGGGCCGAATGGCCTCCTGCACCTATTTTCTATGTTTCTATGTTTCTATGTGTTGTTCCATTATATTTTGTACAAGCTGAAGGTAACATCATTACATTGCCAAATTAGTTAATTTTAGTTTATTAGTACACAAATTCAATATTGGCTTCAAAGATCCTTTTTTTTAAATGCAAAAATTGTTGGTCGGTGCAAATTTTCTGACCTGTTTGGATATAAAGTCTGCATAGGAAATGTTTGACAGGAATTCAATGGCGATGGTTCCAAATTCCTCGCCATTGTTCCAGTATCAACTAATAAATCTTTACAACTTTCCTATTCTTACCACTTTGAAGAGGTTATCTTTTCTATCATAAAATTACACGTATTATTTTACTGAATTAACTTCAATATTCCATGTTCCTAAACCCCATTTTACTTTCTGAAAAACCAAGGAGAATAATAATTTAGTTTCATGGTGGATATAAGCTCAGTGTGGCAAGATCAAAAGTGTGTGGAAACTATCATAACATTAAAGTCTTGCTTTAATTGTGAAGTGAAGCAAATGTGCACAACGATGACTTATTCATTTTGGATAATTCCTGATGCGTAGTTGTTCCAAATCTTAATTTATAGTTATAAACAAATGTTTTCTTGTACTTCTGTTTAGTCTCTTCCCCCTCTCTCCCCTAAAATATCTATATTTGTTTAACTGATATCTGAATATGTCTGGTGGAGACAGGTAATTGAAGGTAAACCCTATCGTTACTATTCCAGAATTGACGTATTCTGATTTGGTGATGTGTTTTGATTATGTTTGGCTACGGGATCATTGTCGATCTGCATCATGTTTCAACTCAAAAACTAATCAACGGAGCTTGGATACTGCCCAAGTGGATTTGGCCATCAAGCCAGCAAACATACGTTCAGATAATGATGCAATCTACATAACTTGTGAGTTGCTCTTTCAATTACTGGAAAAGCTTAATCCTCTCTCTGGAACTAAATAAATCTGAAATTCTTACCTAATTAGTACTTTGATTTCTAATACTAGGTCTTATTGCTTTTAAATTAATTTGGTATATTTTCTGTCTCATTTGCAGGGCCAGATAATCATATGACCAAGTTTGACTTGTCATGGTTGGCAAAACATTCTTTTGAAGGCCAGAACCAGACTGTTCAAAAACGCATCCTGTGGAATGCTGCTGTTTATAACGAAGCAAAAATGCCTTATGTTACTTATAATGCTGTCATGGAATCAGACAAGGAACTAAAAAAATTCTTGGAGGCCTTCCTTCTTTATGGAGTCTCTTTTATTGAAGAGGTTCCTGTGAGCGTTGAGGCAACAGAAGCCATAGCATTGCGTATTGGCTTGATCAGGTGAAGTTTTTGAAGGATTTTGATTCTTTTTTGACGATGCCTTTAAAGCTTTAGGTCCCAAGATGATCATCATACAAACAAATGCCAGTTATGTGGCTTTTTTTAAACTGTAACTCTGAAGGCGTATGCTGTTGCTATAGTATTAAGTTGTTTGGTTTTATTCCCACAATTATGTCGATATTCAGTTATATATATATATATATATTCTATAATAATATCTATTATGTAGATATTCCATTTGCTGATGTATGATGACACTATTTTCTACTCGCCAAGTATTGTGGGAGAGATTAGATATGAAGCCAATCAATCACAATTTCAAGAAATTGTGAATTAGCCCTTTGACTTATAAATCTCCACTGTTCTGCACCTTTTTTAAATTCATTGTGGCCTTGCCTGTTCTTTAGAACTTTCCAACCAACTCCACTGCTGTTTAACCATGTTCCCATTAATATACTTAAGACTTTATATAGTTTTCTTGTACATCATTGTTGAATCAGAATCTCGAATCCTTTCATGCATTGTATCCAGATTGCATCCACTTGCGAACATTTTTTTAATTCCTTGAGTTGCCAGGTCCTTTTCTCATCCTTTTCTGGATCTCTATGTCTCCAGCTTATGGATAGTCTACCTGAAAACATCAATTTTGTGTCCAAAATTCCATAATTATAAAGAACTATACGTCTCTCACCACGAGTCCTGTAAGAATTCCATTCTATTCTCCCAATACTCGTCTCTGTCATAACGGCTCTCATGACATGACTTTCTGCAGAGGTGCCTCTAAGAGTATTCCTTAACTGTGGCTTCCTTCTACCATAATTCCGAGCCATTGACCACATCTCGCCTATTTCCTGCATCTCATCACACCCCTTCAGAGCAAGAATAGGGTCTTCAGTTCGTTGCCATCATTCTATCATTGTCTGCATTCAACCAGCTTAAAATTACGGCTGTTCTAAGTATTTTTGTTCTTTGTAATGTCCTTTATCCATAAGTATGTTCCAAACCCGAGGAATATCACCTGTTTACTATACTGCTCCCCCTGCACCATTCCCCAGCAATGGGTTTAAATACCTCAATACAGTAGCCCCTTGCAACAACAGAGCATGATGGGAGGAATGGTGTCCATTATTGCTGATTGCCTGCTATAACCAAATGGGGGGGGGGGGGGGGGGGGGGGGGGGGAGGTGACATTTAACCCAATGCCAGGAGGGAAGAAACATGGCATTAGGAGGATAATCAAACGTGAATTCTTACGAGGGTTTACTGTACGCACAAGCATCCTCGTGTACATATTTTACTTGGCAGTTGGGAGAAAATATAGCACCGCTTTCCCTTTGTTTATTCTGTTATTTTCCTGTTTACGTAAGAATCATTTGAAGTTTCCGACTCCATGCTTGATTCTATAATTTACCTATGATTTTACTTTGCATCAATAGCTTTTGACTTTTTTCTAAATACAGGTTTTTTGAATTGCTCATTTTCTAACCAAATACTGTGCGGGTCCTTAAATTACATAATTCCTCGCCAGTGCTACTATACGTAATCAATACTGCTGTTTTTCTTGTCGTGGGCACAGTATCATACTTCCCCTGGAATTTTGTGCTGACATCTCCTCGTGGTTACTGTGCTGCATGCATTTAGAATTTCCCTTTATAACTTAGCATTTGTTTCTCCAATCCTATTTCTAAAACCTGTTTCTTTTTTAAAAACAGATTTCTATTTCTTACAGGTTACAATCAACAGCCCTTCTCTATCCACCTTCTCTGATACCCCATCTTTTCCTGCAAAATAATTTAAACACTCCGAACAGAACTCTGAGGTGCAATTTATCCAAATGAACAAATCCCTCTCGCTTCAAAATTTGGTTCTATGTGTCCCTGGAATTTGAAGCTCTTTATTTTATTTATCCACACATTAACCTGTTTTGTTTAGTTTAGAGATACAGCACGGAAACAGGCCCTTCGGCCCACCGAGTCTGCACCGACCAGCGATCCCCGCACAATAACATTATCCTATACATACTAGGGACAATTTTACACATACACCAAGCCACTTGGACTGTGGGAGGAAATCTAAAATCTCAGAGAAAACTCACATGAGCACGGGGAGAACGTACTGACAGCACCATTTGTTGGGATCGAAACTGGATCTCTGGTGCTGCAAGCGCTGTAAGGAAGCAACTCCACTGCTGCGCCACCTGTTCTAACATTTATATTCTTAGATTCCAAATGCCACAGCATTAGGAATTCTTAAGCATTCTTGCATGATCAAGGATGAGTTACGACTAATTTTATGGGTTCTGAGGGCACAAATGAGGCAATTTTGGAACCACTGACTTCTAAAGATTTGGCAGGATGGGTAGGTGATTTGCGAGATGATCTCCCCCTTCAGACAATGGTCCTAATACACGGCATCCAGTTTCTTTATAATCCTGAATGCTCCTCCTTTGCTTTGAGCTGCTGTGAACCAGACTCCCAGGAAATGATAGGAATGTTGAATTTATTTAAGAAAGCCTTGAGCATGTTGTACTTCGTGGTCCGGTGCCTGTTGTACCTTTGGTGACTGGAAGGACCACAAGTACACTTGTGTAAAAAGGTTACATTATGTAAGGGGTTTCTGCGCCGAGCTTTCGCCCGACCTAAGGTCCCCGTGCCTTGCTCTGATCCCTTGACCAGGCTGTGCACACTGGTTCCCCGTGAGTGGTTCGACCCACTCACCCCTTACGGTTATAGACACTGGGCTTAGATGCAGGAGCTCTTATAGTGCAGAACAAATTCAACCAGACCAGATTTTAAAACCAGGGTTTAAATGAAAAAGGCTTTTATTCAGCACTTGGGACTATTGTCCATGAATACTTATACAGTTCTATAATACATGTCTATGAAACACATACTGAATCACACGAATACTTATAACTATGAATCATAAAACACACACAGTTCTATAAGACATATACACGAATACCTTTTACTTATGAATTCTTAAACACAGTTCTGCAAGACACATACACGAATACCTTTTACTTATGAATTCTTAAACACAGTTCTGCAAGACACATACACGACTGTAAGATGGGGAACGCACGACGCATCGCAACCTTGACCAACACATATTTTAGTACACACCCAACGTTTATTAACAACCACCCTCCCCTCCACACTAAACTATGTCCAGGATATGTAGGATTTGGAATGCATGCTCACCATGGGGCTATTACTGGGGTTACTGGCTGTTCGTTTGGCAGTATTTCTCCTCGAGTTGCGTGCCTGTTCCTCTCTCTTGCATCCGTTTTTCTTGCCTGTCTTTTCTTCCTCCTGCATTCGTTTTCTTGCCTGCTTGCGTTTCTTGCAGGTTTTCTTCTAGCTTCAGCTTCTTCTTCCAGTATTTCTTCTTGAGTTTAAAACCCAAAAGTAGTGGCCAGTTATACTATTTCTGACCCGTCCTATCTCCCGCCAGATCTTGGAATCTCTTTGTTCAAAAAGATATGTATGAGGTTTTCTTCTGATCTGCGCTTATGTTCGGGGATACCGGGGATGGCCAGACGGTGTTAATTGGGATTTCGTTGTGAGGTGATGGGTGTTAACTGGTTTCCCATCACCTACCAGGTAGTTTTCTATGGGCTATTGTGCCCCCTCACTGAGATGAACTGTTTAGGTCAGCTTGGGGCATTGTGAGTATGCTGATGTCAGCGCCCCAGTGTCTGGATTCCGACCTGGTTTCGTAGGTTTCTGCATGGCCAATACCCATCCTTTGTTCTGGCCGTAGCTTTGCAGAAACCTAGAGACTGGGTTGTAAGGTTTTTACTTTTTGTGGCTGGTCACGAGGTCCTGCGGCCATTTTAGGACCCACGGATTGTGACATCCTTTGTCAATCTGACCGCAGCCTTTCTCCGCTATCAGCCCCAGTCTCTCGTTTAAAATGTCCAAACGGCAGCTCTTTTGTTTGGTGTTGCTTTCCAAATGAGGGAAAACTTCTCAAATCTTACAATTGCTGGAGCTCAACTCCAGGCTGTTTATTCCGTGGCCACCTGCATCCAGAGTGACCGCCTAATCACACCCATCACTTATATACACAGCCATACAAAGTAGTTCTTGGATACACAAAGTAGTCCCAGCAATATCACAACATCCCCCTTGTCTTATATATTACAACATCCCCCTTGTCTTATATAAAATTGTTTTCTTTACCATTCGAGGGCTAAAATATATTTAACAAACAAAACCAAAACACCATTGCTTTTTGCAAACAAAACCAATAACACAACTAAACACAATTAAACACAATTGCTTTTTTTCGCCATCATGGTGGTCACTCCTCTGCGGAATTTCACTCATCGCCGGGTGGTCACTCATCTCCGTGTGGTCACTCATCTCCGGGTGGTCACTCATCTCCGGGTGGTCACTCATCTCCGGGTGATCACTCACTCCGTGTGGTCACTCACTCCGTGTGGTCACTCACTCTGTGTGGTCACTCCACAGATATATACATTTATACAAAAGCATCAAATATAATACATTAAGCTTTCATTACACAGATCACTACACAGGTCATTAAACACAAAATATTCATTTTGTTCCATATCTTCCCCTCAAGAAGACGTGCTGTGTAGATCAAACGTAGTGTAAGCTCTAGATGCTCCACCACCATGATTTGCCTGCCATTGCTGGCCTCCCACTGCTGGGCTGGCACTGCTGGGCTCCCACTGCTGGGTTGGCACTGCTGGGCTCCCACTGCTGGGTTGGCACTGCTGGGCTCCCACTGCTGGGCTGGCAATGCTGGGCTCCCACTGCTGGGCTGGCGCTGCTGGGCTCCCACTGCTGGGCTGGCACTGCTAGGCTCCCACTGCTGGGCTGGCACTGCTGTAATCGCGGTGCGATCGCGCCTCCGCTGCAGTGCGCTCTGGTCCCGCCCACAGGTGCTCCCCGGCAGCCGTCGCTCAACTTTTCGAACGCGCTGCCGCTGGCCCCGCCCACAAGTGCTCCCCGGCTCCGCCCACAGGTGCTCCCGACAGCTGCCGCGCAATTCCAACGCGCTGCCGCTGCCTCGGGCCCAGGGCCATCCCGACTCTACGGTCGACGCGCCTGGGTGAGTATTTAGTGCCTCGGCCTTACCGGCCGCCGCACCTCCGCGGGTGGTCGGTCCCTCCGGTCGCCGCACACCTCCGTGGGTGTCGGTCTCCTCCGGGGCTCTCCTGGTTGCCACACACCTCCGTGGGTGTCGGTCTCCTCCAGGGCTCTCCCGGTCGCCGCACACCTCCGTGGGTGTCAGCCTCCCCCGGTCACCGCACACCTCCGTGGGTGTCGGTCTTACCGGTCGCCGCACACCTCCGTGGGTGTCGGTCTTCCCCGGTCACCGCACACCTCCGTGGGTGTCGGGTCTCCCGGTCTTTCCGGTCACCGCACACCTCCGTGGGTGTCGGGTCTCCCAGTCACCGCACACCTCCGTGGTTGTCAGCCTCCCCCGGGGCTCTCCCGGTCGCCGCACACCGCCGTGGGTGTCGGTCTCCTCCGGGGCTCTCCCGGTCGCCGCACACCTCCATGGGTGTCGGTCTTCTCCGGTCACCGCACACCTCCGTGGGTGTCACGTCTCCCGGTCTTTCCGGTCGCCGCACACCTCCGTGGGTGTCAGCCTCTCCCGGGGCTCTCCCGGTCGCCGCACACCTCCATGGGTGTCGGTCTTCCCCGGTCACCGCACACCTCCGTGGGTGTCGAGTCTCCCGGTCTCCTCCGGTTGCCGCACACCTCCATGGGTGTCGGTCTTCCCCGGTCACCGCACATCTCCGTGTGTGTCGGGTGTCCCGGTCTTCCCCGGTCACCGCACATCTCCGTGTGTGTCGGGTCTCCCGGTCTTCCCCGGCGAAGCAGTCGCAGGCTTCTAATCTCGGGCCTACACAGGTGCTGGGGCGTGACGTGAGCATACACGCACCTCCCCCAGCAGCTTGCAGCGTCACGTCGGCAACTCGGCGCCGACTACTGAGCAGGTAACTATACCAACTCACACTGGCCCTGTCGGGATGCACTCCAAACGTCCCGTACCGAGCTGGAAACTTTTCTTTCGTTTTGTTTCCCTTCAGGGCTCTTTTTCCCTCCCTAAGCGAAACACCAAGCCGCTGCCACCATGTTGTACTTCGTGGTCCGGTACCTGTTGTACCTTTGGTGACTCTGGAAGGACCACAAGTACATTTATGTAAAAAGGTTACATTGCTGGAGCTCAACTCCAGGCTGTTTATTCCGTGGCCACCTGCATCCAGAGTGACCGCCTAATCACACCCATCACTTATATACACAGCCATACAAAGTAGTTCTTGGATACACAAAGTAGTCCCAGCAATATCACAACATCCCCCTTGTCTTATATATTACAACAGAGCACATCCTTGAAACCTGTCCCCGTCCACTTGGTAATGTCTTCCCATGGCAACAGTGTACAATCTTTACATATTCTGTTGTGCTGCTGCATGTAAGAATTTCATTGTTCTATCTGGGACATATGACAATAAAACACTCTTGACTGTTCTGTGCACACTTGTCACTGGGGAAGCAACACAGTTACAGAAATGTGCTGAGAGAGAATGCATGACGTTTCGGGTCGAGACCCTTCTTCAGACTGATGTCGGGGGGGCAGGACAAAGAAAGGATATAGGTGGAGACAGGAAGACTGCGGGAGAACTGGGAAGGGGAGGGGAAGAGAGGGAAAGAGAGGGACAGAGGAACTATCTAAAGTTAGAGAAGTCAATGTTCATACCGCCGGGCTGTAAGCTGCCCAAGCGAAATATGAGGTGCTGTTCCTCCAATTTCCGGTGGGCCTCACTGAGGTGCTGAGGTGTTTGGCAGCTGAACTCGAGTGCAAGAGAGTTACCACCAACGCCATGCCTATCAATGCCCAGATAACATTCCCGCAAATACCATCCTTCATCCGGAAAGGAGAGAAATGGAGGACTAACCCCTCGCCTCTCAACTCATGCCCACTGAACGCAGCCACGGACTGGGAAATGCGTGTTGACCTAGACCAGAGGCTTTCCTTCCCAGTTGAAATCGCAGCTACCAACCTGCGACCAGACCTCGTCCTCTGGTCCAACTCCTGTCAACTCGTGTTTTCATCATTGAGCTGACGGTCCCCTGGGAGGAGGCTGTGGATGAGGCATATGAAAGGAAAAGGCTGAGATATTCCAACCTTGCAGTAGAGGCAGAGGAGCGAGGTTGGAGTGTAAGTGGCATCCAGTGGAGGTGGGGTGCAGGGGCTTTGTAGCCAGTTCCACCGCAAGGCTCCTGAGGGAAGTAGGAGTCAGAGGGCAGGCCCAAAGGAGGGCAATCAAAAAACTTGCCAATGCCGTTGAACGGAGCAGTCACTGGCTGTGGCTGAAAAGAAGAGATGCTGTCTGGGCTGCCATGTGACCATCTCGAGGCTAACCGTAAGACACACACCCAGGTCTGATCACCCTGCGGTGGGCCTGCCTCGACTGAAGGTGTCTTGTGATAAAAGGCCGAAACACCCAGTGACGTTGAGGTAAACAACTGAAGATGTATCTGAATGGTAGCACCTAGTGGTCATCCCCATGAACAACACCAGTCAATTATTGTGCAAACGCTAGGGATTGTAACATCCTGTCCTACTAATCAATCAATCTTGAATACCATTTGCTTTAATTATTTGCATGATGTAAATATCCACAGCTATTAACTAATTTGTTTTATCTGCGACCTCATTACGTTGTTAGACTACCTCTCCATTCTTTTAAAATATTATTTGCTCTCTGGTCCATAGACTGAACCAAACTGCCTGGGAGCTGGGGAGGAGGTACACAGTCAGGCAGTGGGGAAATCTTGAAGTGGGTAGCAAAATAAAATTGCTCTCTGTTATGTGCTGGGTCGTTGATCTGAAACAGTTAGAATGCATCGTGGGTATTTCCTGCATTCGTGCCTTTTGGTGCAAACGTTGGAAAATTGAAATATTTTTATTTTGTTGTTCTTTAAACTGTAGAATTAACTTCATTTTCCTTTGGATGTTTTGAGGATGGTTGTAAATTTAAACTTTGTTGCTCTAGGGAGTCCATTTATGGCCGAATGTGGGATTTTACTTCTGACTTCTCGCGTGGTGATACCGCTTACACAAAAGTGGCACTTGATCGGCATATTGACACAACTTACTTTCAGGAACCGTGTGGGTATGTGTATAATTAGATAGGTTGTAAAATTTAGAGATGCTCTCCATTCGTTGCTCACCATTCTTCTGCTGTGATTTGAGGTAGAAGATTTGGTAGTTTTTGTTTTCAATTATTAATCCAACCATTAATGTTCCTATAGATCCTCATTTATTCCCTCAAGACAAACTGGGTATATTTTAAATATGATTCCTCTTTGTTACTTTACTGATCTTGAATGGTCTTCAAGAGAGTGGAAAAGTAAAATAAATATATCCAGCATTTTGACATCCTAATCATTTCATAAAGAGTTTGTTAAAAATTAAAAACACTTAATCGTTGAATACTGTTCAAGGTTTTTTCGTCAGGATTTGCTGTAGAATAAAGAATTGAAGAACAACATGTCATGGGAAAAGTATACTCTCTAAGGAATAAAGGTTTAACGATATGAATGAAGTTGGGTTAGGACAGCCCAAATGTTTCCTTGATTATTCCCCTATGTTTGACTTTATCACAAGATGTATCACCATTTTAAATATCCTAATGGGTTTATTGAATGATCTGATCCATTTGGAATCTAAGTTTAAAATAGTGGATTTGCAGACTGCAATGCCTGGGATATTGAATTAAGGGCTTTGTTTTTTTTAAATACAGACTGCTTTACTATGTGATTGGTCTGGTTGGTGCACTGCTGCAAACTGAGCGATTTATGGTTAATCATCTGCCAATGAATGCAACCTAAACAAATGTGTTTATCTAATGTCATCTACCCTGTTAATTTTTCCTCTTTTTTTTTTAAATACAAGAGTTCAGTTATTTCATTGTCTGAAGCATGATGGAACTGGTGGAAGAACTCTGTTGGAAGATGGGTTTAACGCTGCAGAAAATGTACGAAAACAAAGTCCTGCTAACTTTGATTTACTCACTAAGGTGCCAATCAAGCATGAATATATTGAGAATGTAGGAGAATGTCACAATCACATGATTGGAATTGGACCACTTCTGAATGTTTATCCGTGGAATAACGAATTATATTTAATAAGGCAAGCAACATTTTTTTTAAATTTATCTGTTATCTTTGAAGGAATAAACAGACAGCCCAAACATATTCCTCAAGGTGTCCATGCTATCTAGAGTTGGGGAACTGAGACTTTGTTATTCAAGTGTTGTTTTGGACTGTTAACTGGTATCATTTTGCATTCCTATGGCTATATTAACCTGATTGGGACAGCTGTAGATTGAGCTAAAATGAGTTAAAAACTGGTTTGTGATTTAAACTAACTGACATCAAAATAAGACTTTTATTCAAATGAATTCCCTTTTTCCAGCTGTATATAATTGGTGAATTCTACCCACATATTTGGCTGATTTTACTATTCTGTTTTAACAAAACTAAATATTGTTTTCAAATCAGGATCACCAAGAGCACCTTCATTTGAGTTCCCATTCCGTCACTTCCTCCACCCCAATTCCCATCCTGGAGATCTTTTTATTAGAATTACTGTGGTTTTGACCAGCTATGACTGGGCTTTGCACCATTTGCTAAAACAATTGCAATTTGTCATAGCTACTTTAAAGAATGTCACGTCTCCCCAAACCCATGATCTTGCACGGAGAGGGCAAAGGCAGCTGGCGGATAGAAATACCACATCTCCCAATATGCACTGCATAATAGGATCCCTTCATGGTTACTGGGTCAAAACCTAGATGGAATGCCAATGTAATGCTACTGAGCACACACACACGCAGCAAGCTGAAGGTGGCTATAACCATCTTTAGTGATAATTGATTGCATGTTTTGCTGTTGATGCTGTATTCTATATTTAAATAGTTTAAAATATCTCCACTAAGATTGGCTGAATGGCATATTAATGGACCATGTTTTATTTTTGATTGGTGGTTTAGTGTGTTACTAGATTTTAGTTTTGGAGAAATCACTGCAAGGAAATTGACTGCCATCCCCAAGATAATGTCTCTGCTTATCCTTGAGCAGTAACCCCAATTGCACGAGCTTCTAGGTTCTCTGTCACTTTGGTCTGCGGTTCTAATATTCTTAAATCCTTTAATGATCTGTGTTGATTGCAAATTCTTGTTAAGTGACTTCACACCCTCCTGCTTTATTCTTTCTGATAAAGTTGTCCCTGCAGTTTCAGGTCGTATGCATATAATGTTGTTCTTGCTGTTCTCAAATTTTCTCTAGAGGCAACTGTTTGTAGTCCACTGAAATTCATCTAATTTTAAAATTATTCCAAATTTTGTGAAACCCTTTTATTCCTCAATTCTGGGAACATTATTCTTACCTACTGGTTTTTTTTCAGATACAATAATTATGATAGAGCTGTTATTAGCACAGCGCCTCATGATGTAATCCACCAATGGTACATAGCACACCGAGCCCTTACAACAGAACTCAGGAAGCCAGAGAATGAAATATGGGTAAAACTCAAGCCTGGAAAGGTAAGGATACAAAGTTAGTCTATCCCAAATTGTTTAATTTTTAAATGTTATAAAAATGTCCTGCTTTCTGACCTTGTATGGAGTTCAGTTTTCATAGATGTTGTGGACCAATATGTACATTCATTTGATCAAATTAAGAATTGTCACAAAGCTTTTATTTGTAATAGCTCACTTGGTAGTTTCCATGAAGACTGGGTGAGTCAAAATAAGCTTAATTAACTTGCTATGTCATAGAATTGGGTCTGGGTTGTATGCAATTGAAGTAGTAGTTGAAGAAGTGTGCAGTTCATGAGAATTTGTCAAAGATAAGATCTCTGAGATTGATTTGATTGAAATATACAACATGGAATCAGGCCCTTGGCCCACTTAGTCCACACTGACCATCCGTGTTGTCCCTTTTTGTAGTTTCAGTATCTTTTGTCGAAATCCCTTTCCAACATTTTATGGGCTAATGTAGCTTGATGCAAGTAGCTTAATTGAGAAAATGTTAACCTCGCCAACATGTATTACATCATGAAGGTCCATTATTCAGTTAATAGCTGACTTTTCATACTCCCTATAGTCGTATTTGGTTTAAATATAAATAAACAAAATAAAGCTGTTTTAAGGTGTTAGTGCTTCTCATGAAATAACCATTGGATTTCTCAATTTGCTGTAGATGCCTTAATTGTCTTACATCGTAGATGGGTTTTATTGGTTCTTAATTTTCCTTGCAATCAGTATTATTTGGGAGCGAGGAGTGCAGGGTGTGGTTTTGGGTAGAAGGGAAAGGAGCAAAATGTACATTTGGAACGTATGCAGTTGATTAATTATGTAAATATGACCTACATGCTAAAGATTTGTAATTTTTTTCGAATAGTGGGGGGCGGGGGTCGAAGAGCAGTATTCTTGGGAATGGATGTGCTTTCTTGGAAAGTCAAAACTCTTCCACATGGGGTGAATTAGTAACGTTTCTCATGACTACTCGTATCAATTACAGGCTCTATTTATAGATAATTGGAGAGTCTTGCATGGCCGTGATGCATTCACAGGTTATCGGCGGCTCTGTGGCTGTTATTTGATGAGAGATGACGTGCTGAACACCGCAAGATGTCTTGGCATACAGATTTAAAAATGCTTCAGAATTTGAAGACAAATTATGTTACAAGCACTGGCTCCTTGATGAATTCCAGATCTAATTAATGGAGCATGTAATCTTACAAAGTTCATGAAAGAGCATGCATTGATTAACTATTTTACAAATAAATTTATATTTTGCTTTCATTGCTCAATTAAAACAATTTGAGAATTTTAATGGTTGCTGTTTGACACCTTTTTACCATTGTCACTTGGTTTAAATGTAGCCCAACCCCACAAAAAACAAGTTTGCTGGTTATGTGAAGTAGAATACAACAGCAGAGAACTGAGTATTTAAGAAACCCCTGGAATGGGGTCGAAGAGAAAGGTGTGTGCATTAGACAGCTTGGTTTGAATATAAAGAAGCAATGCCTTCATAGACTGAATCTGTGGTTCACTCCAGCTATTTATAAAAAATCTCTAGGCTAATCATCAGAGTCAGCACTGAAGTAGCATTCACAATTAAGCATCTCATCTTTCAACAAAAATATTGACAGAAGAGCTTTGGACATCTTGAAGAGATGAATTTGTTATGTCCATGCTAGTTTTCCTATTTTTAAACTCAATTTGTTTAGATTTTCCAGTGTCAGCAGAGGAAGTTGGTTTTGATATTCATGAATTGCATTTGGCACATTGCTTTTGCTTTTCTGAGGCAAAATTTTAAGCATTGATAAATGCTCTGCTTTCACACATTCTAGATGAGCTTTCAACAGTGAATATCTAGTTGGAGATCTCTCCAAACAAAAATAAAACCAGGGATTATTTTTTATGTAGGCCTCTTTGCAAAGTTTTAAATGGTAGGCAGTGCATCGGTGGGGTTGCTGTGAGTAAACAATCAGCAAGACATGGTCTTGAGTAAATCCCCCAAATAATTTCTATTCCTTCTCCACAATTAACACTAGAAAAATGAACAGGCCACAAAACTCTTGCCCACTAATTGGTAACATGAGTTCTCTTCCCTATTGGGTTTACATGTCTCTTTCATTCACATGGGGTTTTTTTTTTTCAGGAGCACTTGTATCACACTTTACCTTTGTTTGAGGTGAGAGGGGGTGGGGGGCTTCACCGTGTAATTAAATGCTATTTCAGTCTAAAATTATACTCGGTGTGTTGTGTTTTCTCACTTGTGACTTGATAACATCGTTAAGGGTAAACACAAACAGTGCTTTCTTCGACAGTGATTTCTTCTCACTTTACCTTAAACAGTAGTTTCATCTGCTCCCTTTCAATGCGAGGGGATGATTTTGAAATCTCAGGAATTCTGGACAATATAAGCCATTGAATCCACTATCTCAGTCCATTAAAATGCCTGCCTGCAGGTTATCAGGTCTCCAGTGCTCACAATCCATTTATTTATGTGTGAAGTGGCATCTCTGCATTAAATTGTTCCCCAAAATAATTTCTCCTTTTTCTCCCAGTTAGCTTTTTACAGGTTCAGCTGTTAAATTATGACTTTTTTATTTTCCCAGTATCTTGTCCCCTTTCTGCCACTGACAGTACCTCAGCTATAAAGGATAATATATAGAAAGAATTGGTGTGCTATATTCATTTGTAGATTTGATAGGGAGAGAAGTTGGGTTTTCTTCAGTACAGACAACTTCAGGATAATACTGCTTCCCTGATGCCTTTGTCAATTAGGCTACTGATGTGCTACAGGATATTTTAGAAAGAAGAATGTGTTGTTGAAGAGCTGTGAAGTGTGGTCCATATTGGTTCCATTTGTAAGTAGAATGATGATAGAAATTTCATGGGCAGATTATGAGAAGTTGGAGGAGTTCTGAAGGTTGCCAGGAACCTCCCAAGGGGTAGTAGTAGTAGTATCTGGGTCACCATAATGGGCCACTAATAAAAGGAATAAAAGAATGACACAAATGAATTTTACTGAAAAGATGGTGCAGAAGCAATGGCTTTTTTATTTATGGGACATTAAGTGCAAATTAAGTGGAATTTATGAAAGCCAGACTGATTAGATGGTAATAGGACCAAGACCTAGATCTTTGGGAGAGAATTTTTGTCAGTAAGAAAGGTTGACTTTAGCATGGTCAAAAGATGTGAACCCAATAGCTGTCTTGGAAAATGCTTAAAATTTGCTGTAGACACAGGTCTATAGGTTTAATCAACAATTGGGCAAATTCAAAATGAGTCTGGAAGATAGAAAAAACAACAGCTAGTAGTTTTTGACTGTGGAGGCCACCATTGACTCCACAGTCAAAAAGGCCCAACAGCTGACGTACTTCCTGCGGCAGCTGAGGAAACACAATCTGCCGCAGGCAATGATGGTCCAGTTTTACACGACCATCATGGAGTCTGTCCTCACCTTCTCCATCATGGTCTGGTTTGGCTCAGCCACCAAGCATGACATCCGTAGTCTGCAGCGCGTTGTTCGATCAGCCGAGAAAGTTGTTGGCTACAACCTTCCCCCCCCCCATTGACGAACTGTACACTGCAAGGGCGGGGAAGTGAGCAGGTAAGATTATCTCTGACCCCTCTCACCCTGGCCACAAACTCTTTGAAGTGTTTCCCTCTGGGAGGCAACTCCAGACTATCAAGGCCGCCATAGCCAGACATAAAAACAGCTTTTTTCCCCACGAGCAGTAGCTCTACTCAACAGCCAAAAGTTTGTAGCCTCTTTTTACTCTGGTACTTTATTTTCACATGTTTAAATTATAATGTTTTATTTTTAATTGTTTGCTGTATATTGTGTTTTTATCCTTTTGCGAGCAAAACGCCAAGGCAAGATTCCTTGTATGTATACATAATTGGCCAATAGAAAAATATTCAATTCAATATTCAATTATTCAATATGTTTACTGCTTATCAATACAATGTTATTCCTTGCTGATTTGACAAGCTCTTGTAAAATCTCAAGCTTTCCATGAACTTATGAAAAATTGGTTTTCTTGAGGATTTAAACTCATAACTATTGTATTAATCCTGTCACCTACCCCAATATCCTTATTTTATACTATCCAATGCTACAATTACTGTTCATGGTTAATAAACTGCTCCTTCCAATGTTATGTGCTATGTTATTTTTTGTATCCTTCCCTTCTGTTACCTGATACTTTATCCTGAGACAGGAAGTATAGTACAGGAGAAGGGCATTTAATCTCTTGTCATTCCATGTAATCATAGCAGAGCTGTGATCTAACACTACTCTTCTCCCATTTCCATTATTACCATTTGGTTATTAAAATTTAACAAGTGGCCTAATATCAATTGTAATTAACAGAAATGGTCCAGTTTGAAACTATCCTGTGTGTGCAACACTGTTTCCAGATTTGCCCCTGATGGATCTGGCTCTGATTTGGAGACTGCGCCCCTTGATGCTCGGTTTAGGTTCATCATTGTCACGTACAGAAATAGAGTGAAAATCTTTGTTGTGCATGCTAACCAAACAGATCATATATACCATACATAAATCCAATCAATTTAAACTGCAAGTTTTTGAAGAGTAAGGTGGTTGTATCGGATGGCAGCAGATCCTTCTCTGGGAAGAGCACACAAAGAATCACCACACTGGGTCCATCTTGCCAGCTGCTAGATGATGCTAATGGCTTATAGAGTATTTGTTTACTTTTTCACCATAGAATCCAGAGAAAGGTTTAGTTTAGAAGGCCAATTGGGATTAGCCCAAGTCTATGAATACTACGGCTTTTCACCTGCTCAATTTGGTATATTTTAAAATTGGGGAAGAGATTCTATCTTTGCCACCTTTTGAAGTGAGTTCCAGAGCCAACTTGCCACTTTTGTTTGAGTTGCCTCACCTCATCATCATTCCTTCTATCAATTAATTTAAATCTATGAGTCCTATTACTGACCTCTGCCTAGACTTCTCCATAATTTTATACACAATTAAGTCTCCCTTCTATTTCCTCTTTTTGAAACAAAACAATCCCATAAGCTCGCTCAACTATAATACTTAAGCCCTACTGGCATCCTGTTAATTCTCCTCTGCATCATTTTCTGTAATCACAGTCTTCCTGTAATATGGAGACCAGAAATGTGCACAATAGACTAATGGCCTATCTGAATTTTTCTACAATTCTGGCATGACTTCCCTCGGGAAAGCAGCCAACATAATCAAAGACCTTTCCCACCCCGGTTATCCCATGTTATATTTGCTTCCATCGGCAGCTTGAAAGAACGCATCGCCATTCTCAATAGCACCATTTCCCCACTGTTATCAGACTTGCCCTTCCACAAGCTACGATACAGTCTTAATTCTTCAACCTACCTCATGGCAAACAATGAATTTTTAGATTTTTTTTTTAGATTTAGAGATACAGCACGGAAACAGGCCCTTCGGCCCACTGGGTCCGTGCCGCCCAGCGATCCCCTCACATTAACACTATACTACACACACTAGGGACAATTTTTACATTTACCCAGTCAATTAACCTACATATCTACGTCTTTGGAGTGTGGGAGGAAACCGAAGATCTTGGAGAAAACCCACGCAGGTCACGGGGAGAACGTACAAACTCCGTACAGACGGCGCCCGTAGTCAGGATCGAACCCGAGTCTCCAGCGCTGCATTCGCTGTAAGGCAGCAACTCTACTGCTGCGCCACCGTGCTATTTGTATACAACTGTCAAACTATGTTGTATTTTTCTCTTTGCTCCACCTTATGCAATTGAATTTGGCTTCATAGTATTCATGTATAACTAGACCAAGCGGAACACCTCTTAACATTCTGGATTCCTGAAGAAACAATACTAATTTATTTAATATCTTCCAGCAATTGAATCCTTTTAGAGCCCAGGGGTCATTCTGGTAAATTAGCATCTTCAGGTTCATTACATTCAATTTAATGTGTGATGCTCAGAACGGCTACAGAACTCCAGATGAGTTTCAGCTAAGGCTCTGTAGATCAATAACAAGTTTCAATCTCTTATTCTCCAGAAATAAATATTCAGTTAAAGTTTTTATTATTTTTGCACCATCTGTGATAGTTGTGGCGTGGCGAAATCTAGATTAAGCTGTAACTCACGGTCACTACTAGTGTTCAGCACAGTATACTGCTGTCTGATTTGAGCAGTCACCTGAAGTACCAAACTCATTAATACTCAGCTGAAATGGATATGTAGGTGATTGCCAACCTTAGTTGACCCTAACTCAGTGGCTGTTGGTGCTGCTGATTATAGTTTTTCTCTGGATATGTCAAAGTACTTTTTAAATTATTTTTATTTTTAGACTTAAAGCGTGGAAACAGGTCCTTCGGCCCACCGAGTCCGTGCCGCCCAGCGATCCCCGCACATTAACACTATCCTACACACACTAGGGACAATTTTTTAAAACATTTACCCAGTCAATTAACCTACATACCTGTACGTCTTTGGAGTGTGGGAGGAAACCGAAGATCTCGGAGAAAACCCACGCAGGTCACGGGGAGAACGTACAATAGTGTTCTTGACCATCCGATCTACCTGTGATGCCACTTTCAAGGAACTATGTACTTGCGCTTCTAGATCCCTCTGCTCTTCAACAGTCCCCAGGGCCCCACTGTGAAGATCCTGCTGGTTTGACTTCCCAAAATGTAAAACCACACACTTTGTTGCATTAAACTCCATTAACCATACCTCATCTCTCTTGCCCAGTGACCAAGATCCTGTTATAATTTTTGATATTCATCTTCACCACCAACTTTAATGTTACTCGCAAACATACTAATCATGTCCTGTACATTCTCATCCAAATGGTTGACACGATCCACAAATAGCAATGGGCCTAGCACTGATCTCTGAGGCACACCACTAGTCACAGACCTCCAGTCTGAAAAACAACCTTCCACCATCACCACCTGCTTCCTTCCATGAAGCCAATTAATTAGCTTTCTGGATTCCATGTGATCTAACCTTCCAGAGGAGTTTACCATGCAGAACTTTATCAAATGCCATGCTGAAGCCCATATCGACAAACTCAAATCAGATTCGTAAGATCTCCCACGTATAAAACCATGCTGACTATCCGTAATCAACCTGTGTCTGTCCAAATGCGTATAGAATTTTATCCCTCAGAGCCCTCTCCAATAACTTTCCAACCACAAATGTTAAGCTCACTGGTCTATAGCTCCCAGGCCTTCCTAAATAGAAGCACATTAATCATCTTCCAGTCGTCTGGCACCTCACCCATGTTAAATGATGATTCGTATATCTCAGCCAGGACTCTTAGGTGTATCTGATCAGACCCAGGAGATTTATCTACCTCATACGCCTTAGGATGTCCAGCAATTTCTTGAGCATAGTACAGACTGTCCTCAAGACATCTCCATAAACTGTCCCGTTCCCTAATTTTCATGTCTTTCTCCACCCTAAAACAGAGGAGGTGGTCATTGAGGACTTTGCTCACCCCTTCTGCTCCACACAAAGATTACCGCTTTGGTTTCCAATGGGCCCTATTCTCTTTCTCTCTAGTTACTCTATTTCATCCAGCACATAATCCTCTGATATTTTCGCCACCTCTAATGGGATCCTACATCTTCCCATCTCCTCCGCTTTCTGCAGAGACCTTCGCTCAGTCCGCCTAAACCTACCTGATCTCCCAGTTGCTAAACACTTTAAATCCCCCTCCCATTCCCACACTGACCTTTCTGTCTTGGGTCTCCTCCACTGTCAGAGTGAGGCCCAGTGCAAATTGAAGGAACAGCACCTCATATTTCGCTTGGGCAGCTTACACCCCAGCGATATGAATATTGACCTCGAATTTCAAGTACCCCTTGCTCTCTTGCTCTCTCTCTCTCTCTCCATCCCCCCCCCCCCCCCCCCCCTTCCTAGTTCTGACTGTCTCTGTGCTTCGTTGTCACCTTCCCCGAGCTAACAATGATATTCTACATTTACCTAATCCCCTTGGATGTCTCGTTTTCACACCTTATCCTTTTTTGGGCTGCAGGCGGTTGACATGCGCGGCCATGCCCCGCCCCCCGACTCTGGACCGCCGGTGGTTGACATGCGCGGCTAAGCCCCCCCCCCCCCCCGTCCGCTCTGGGCCGCCGGTGATTGACATGCGCGGCCATGCCCCGCCCCCCTGCTCTGGGCCGCCGGTGATTGACATGCGCGACCATGCCCCGCCCCCCTCGCGGTGGAATGCCGGTGGTTGACATGCGCGGCCATGCCCCTCCCCCCCCCCCCCCCCCCCCCGGACCTGGGCGCCCCCCCCCCCTGGACCGAGGCATTGTGGGCCGGCGCGCGGGCAGGGACCTGCGCAGACGGAGCCGCTGCCTCGTTCATTTGGCCGGAGGAGCGGGAAGATGGCGGATGGTGATGGTAAGTCGCTCGGGAGCGCCGGCTGAGCACAAACGAGTACAGTCAAGAGACGCGGCAAGGCAGGAATCGTGGGCGTAGGATGCAGGGAGCCGCTGTGAAACGTGGTGTTCTGGGAGGTCGCAGCCTGGCAATGCGGGCACAGCGTGGTCTTCTGGGCGGTTGCAGCCCCGGGGCAGCCGTGGTTTTGCAGCCTCCGTGCACCCACCCCGCGCTTTCGTTGCACATCGGGTCCTGGCGGGAGTTACCGGGGGCATCGGCGCGTCCCTGGGCAGCGAGCGACCCGGGAGTCGGGCGAGGTCCGGACCACGTGGCGGGCACCGCATGGCGCGGCCCGGGACACTAGGCCTGTTGGCTCACTCTGCTTCCGCGCCCCCTCCCACACAATGCGACCTACGTTTAAATCTGCAATCTCAGTTTGTGAAGGTGCTCGCATTCACATTTTCTCAATTACATAGAGTACTGTTTGGTAACGGGCAATGCTTTGGCGACACTGGTGCAGCTGTGCAAATGCTGCCTCAGCTCCTGCAGACCTGACATACTGTGTTACTGACGTGGTTTGCACTTTTCACTTACCTTCCCCTTTCCCTCATACCCCCGAAAGGCCTCCAGGTTGTTTTGTTAATTACGCATTGTACATTGTCGAGCGGAGGGGGCTGTGAGGAGAATAATGGGATCAGTGTAAATATGTGCGCAATGTGTACAACTAGATTTAGGTGTAGAAAATCTAAATAGCCAAATTGCTGCCATTCAGCATTGGTTTTATTTAGAGTTCGGAGGAAATGCTGACTTGCGTATTTTGTTTGTTTTAGATTGTGGCATTTGTTATCTTTTGCTTTTAGGTTATGATTCAATTCACTTATTTATCTGAATGGTGCCTATTGTGAATCTTTACTGGATTATTTTCTTGTCTTCAGTTTCCACTTGTCTTCAGTTTCCACGCTGTGATCTCAACAGATTGTCCATTTTGGCAACATCAGATAGATTTTCCAAAGGGATCAGCATTCTCTGATTTACTGAGTTGTCATATCATCTTCCTTATAGGGCCATTGTGTTGGAAGCCAATTTTACTACTCTGCCTTCCTGTGCCTCAATTTCTACCATGTGAAATAGTGATTTATTTGTGTTACTTCTAGTTTAATCTCCAATCAGTGCCCACAATTCTTATGCTCTTGGTAAAGAAAACAAGAATTAGGAGACTGCTTTTCAGAAATTGTTCAGTTGACTTCTGGGATGGATATGGTACTGAAATTAAAAAAATTCAGGTAATCAGCCATTCCAGTCATGTACCGTATATTTTCTGGCCCTTTTTGCTACTCTTATTGTCAGTTTGTTCATCTCCAATTTGCACCTCCCTTGGATGTGCCTTTTATAATTTACTAACTTGCCACTGTTTTATTGGGAATTGTCACCATTTGTCCTGTGGTCTGCTGTGACATACATTTTACTTTTCTTTGACGGCAACCACCACCAAAACTTGTTTCAATAGACAATAAGTGCAGGAGTAGGCCATTTGGCCCATTGAGCCAGCACCACCATTCAATGTGATCATGGCTGACCATTCAATCCGTACCCCGTTCCTGCCTTCTCCCCATACCCCCTGACTCCGCTATCCTTAAGAGCTCTATCTAGCTCTCTCTTGAAAGCACTCAGAGAATTGGCCTCCACTGCCTTCTGAGGCAGAGAATTCCACAGATTTACAACTCTGACTGAAAAAGTTTTTCCTCATCTCTGTTCTAAATGGCCTACCCCTTATTCTTAAACTGCCCCCTGGATCTGGACTCCCCCAACATTGGGAACATGTTTCCTGCCTCTAATGTGTCCAGCCCCTTAATAATCTTATGTTTCAATAAGATCCCCTCTCATCCTTCTAAATTCCAGTGTATATAAGCCTAGTCGCTCCAGTCTCAACATACGACAGTTCCGCCATTCCGGGAATTAACCTAGTAAACCTACGCTGCATGCCCTCAATAGCAAGGATATCCTTCCTCAAATTTGGAGACCAAAACTGCACACAGTACACCAGGTGCGGTCTCACTAGGGCCCTGTACAACTACAGAAGGACCTCTTTGCTCCTATACTCGACTCCTCTTCTTATGAAGGCCAACATTCCATTCACTTTCTTCACTGCCTGCTGTACCTGCATGCTTCCTTTCTGTGACTGATGCACTAGAACATCCAGATCTCGTTGTACGTCCCCTTTTCCTAACTTGACACCATTCAGATAATAATCTGCCTTCCTATTCATATCATATATATACAGCCGGAAACAGGCCTTTTCGGCCCTCCAAGTCCGTGTCGCCCAGCGATCCCCGTACATTAACACTATCCTACACCCACTTGGGACAATTTTTACATTTACCCAGCCAATTAACCTACATACCTGTACGTCTTTGAAGTGGATAACCTCACACTTATCCCATTAAACTGCATCTGCCCACTCACACAGCCTGTCCAATTCACCCTGCAACCTAATAGCATCTTCCTCACAGTTCATTCACACTGCCCCGCAGCTTTGTGTCATCTGCAAATTTGCTAATGTTACTTTTAATCCCTTCATCCAAGTCATTAATGTATATTGTAATTGTTCATGTTTCATTGATCTGTAAGTGACTGTTTGTCTCTGCAGGTGGTATCTGATTTAACAGTATAACAGCTTTATTTGTCATTCGGTACCGAGGTACCGAACTAAACTACATAGCAGTCATACAAAAAAAGAACACAAGACACATAACCCCAACACAAACGTCCATCACAGTGACTCCAAACACCCCCTCACTGTGATGGAGGCAACAAAACTTCCACTCTCTTCCCCACGCCCACGGACAGACAGCTCGTCCCCGACCGACCCGCACAGTCCCCGCAAGGGGGTGGAAGTCCCCGCGGTCGAATCGCACCGGGTGCTGAAACGTCTCGCGGCCGAGCCAGGCGATGAAAGGCCCCGCGACCAAGCCTTGCGCAGCTAAGTCCCGTGGCCGAGCCGCACCGGGCGATGTTAAGTCCCGCGGCCGAGCCGCACCAGCGATGAAAAGTTATAGTTACACCATTTAGTGTCTTAATTTCAAAAGCATTGCCCTGAGTTGGAATTGCAAATTTAAAAGATTGTACTGAAGTATACCAAAGTGGACATGTATGTAGTAAAACATTTTTAACTTGTTTCCTAAATTGTTGTATTTACCTTTTGCAGCATCTGCAAAGAAGCATAAAAAGAAATCTGGGGAAACTATTGGGGTATGTATTAAACTTTGGCTCTCAGGTGTCTATCCACACAAGTGCTTTAGAGGAAAGATTTATTTTGTTACAATTTTGTTTTAAAGCTGCAGCCTCGCCAACAGTCTGTCTTTTTGTCTTGTTTGCTATTTTTAGTTGTTTAAAAAAGTTTGTGTTAATGTTCTCTGGTTTGTTTTATGTGGGGGGGGGGGGGGGGTATGCTGGAGGTGCAGTTGTTTTCCGGCTCATATCCGGTCGCTGCAGCCTAACATCATGGAGCTGGAGGTGTTGCTCAAGACTGACTTTGAGCCCCACCGTGGGTCCATGGACTATCAGAGCCTGTGATCCTTTGCCTGGGATCGACACTCCAGCTGCAGCCTGTGGATTTCAACATCAAGGAGCCCACGTTCTCAGGTAGAGACTGCTGTTGAGAAGCTCCAAAGTCGCAAGAGGTTCGACCTGCCCCGGTCCGGGGTCCGATCGCCCGGCGCGGAAGAGCTGATATCCTCCCAATGCGGGAGAACAAAGGCTCGAGGCCCCCAACTGCGGGAGAACAAAGAAGGGGAGAAATTAGACTTTTGTTTCCATCTTCCATCACAGTGAGGAATGTGGAGGAGTCACTGTGGTGGATGTTTATGTTAAAATGTATTTTGTGTGTCTTGTTGCTTTCTATTGGTAATGACTATGGCAAATCAAATTCCTCATGTTGCAAAACATGCCTGGCTAATAATATATGATTATGATGTACATTGGAAATGATGCAAACTTAACTTTCTGCTTCAATTTTGTTCTTAAACTATTTTGCTAAGAAAAGCTGCAATGTATAACCTTGATTGTCTGCTGAGTAGCTCTAATCCAGACATGTTGACTTGAGATTCTGCAATTAATGGATTTCTAACACAGAATTCGAGTATTTCCTTCAATGCAGTGATTTAATGTCCTTGTGTTTGGTCTGGTCCCTGTCATTGTTGGGTGGTCTTTCTATCTAATATTCATAGGCAATTGTTTTTTGTTTCCCAAAACCTTCTTATCTGAGAACATTTGTATGTTTCTCAGCCTTTACATCATCCCTCGACCCTTTCACAACCTTAATTTTTGTAGTGTTTATATGTGGTGTGCAGGAGTTTCCTCCATCAAATTATTGGTGATTGAAGTTATTGTGTGCTGTCCCCAACTCGAACGCTGTTCCATGGTTGGCATTTTTGTGTGTCTGTCTAGTATCTGCTTGTAAACAAAAGGTTAGAAACCAGGAACTGCAGATGCTTGTTTACAAAAATGACACAATGGGCTGGAGTAATTCAGTGTGTCGGGCAGCATCCCATGAGAACATGGATAGGTGACGTTTCGTGTCCGGGCTCTTCAGGCTCCATGGATCTGGCGGAGAATAAAATAAAGTTGTCTGTTTTGGGTCTGGGTGATTAAGGCCCAGAGCTGCGAGAGACACTAAGGGCCTGCTGGCACATGGTGGACAGTGTGGAACGCAGGGAGCGCACAAAAACAGAACTGGTGCATTGTGTGTACGTACCTGAAATCCTGGTGGAGCCTGAACTAGAAACTGAGATGAAACCATGTGGTACAAAATGGCAATGAAGGCAAGTGTTGAGGAAACATACTGGTGGAGGTAGTGAGTCCGGATTCTACTGTAGTTCTTGAGTAGCAGTGCAGTGAATCACTGGGGTGGTGGTGACAGGGGGTCATGGAGAATATCCATGGTGAGAGGAGGAAATTTGCTTCAAAGTAGACATCCCTTGAGGAGATTTTGCAGTGGAGCAAAACAAGATAGAAACAAGGAATTTCAGATACTGGTTTACAAATAAAGCCAGAAAAATGGATCGGGCAGCATCTCTGGAGGACAAAGGATAGGTGATGATTCAGGTTGGGACCCTTCAGGTCTGACCTGTTAAGTTACTCTGCCGCTTTGTCATTTTATAATCAAACGGCCCATCAGTTCTGCTATTTCTGAGCTTAGATGTGCTCTGAGCAATCACTATGGCTGTCCATTTCAACCTCTGTAAATTCTTTGAATTGCAATCCCTGAACAGCTTATCTGTTCACTATTCTGTGTTTTACTCCAGATAATAGCTACGGTACATTCCTATGTTGATCTCTTGTGTTTATGTTGGGTAATCAACGGCTCTTGCTGCTTCAGTCCTGTTGCATTAGTTGCCTGATATATCTCAAACCGAAACTGCATTTGATTATCAATATCTCATTAAAAAAATTCCCAACCCTCAAATATTCCATGGCACCTAACTACTTTGACTGTTTTTGCCCTGAAAATTCTGCATAGGTTCAGTCAAATGTATGTCCTAGGCAGTCACTAAGGATTATCAATAACCCGGTTTCACTCTAGTTTTGTGGTGGGTGTTGAGGACCATGCGGGTACGCGGATGGCCAAAGTTGGAGCTTGGAATGCACGTCTGGGTGGGTGGTTGGTTTTTCGGGGGGTGGGGATGTACCTTTTCATTAGCTTAACTTCTCAGTGTTTCCAGTGGTGCTCGACACCATCCTGAAAGCTGCTCCATTATTTGGACTACAAATTGCTTTAAATCTGAGGATGGTACATTTCTTCAAAGAGATGTTGTCACAGAGGAACGTTGGAATCCTTTACATTGGGATGGGGGGGGGGGGGGGGGGCAGGCATTCATTTTATCCATGCCCCTCATAATCTTGTCATCCCTCAGTCTCCTATGCTACAAAGAATAAAGTTCCAGCCTGTCTTACCTTGCCCTATAACTCAAGCCCTGATAATGTCCTAATGAATCTCTTCTGCACCCATCCAACTTAATTCTTCCTATAGCTGTGCAGTGTGTTCCAACTTTTGCACTCTACCCATCCCAATGCCAAATGCTGCCTTTGCTGCACTGGTATACTGAAAGTGCCTGAAAACTATCGTCTAGTTTCCCTACAGCCATCAGACTATTAAACACAACAACCTCCAAATTAAGCTCTGTACTACATAGATTTGGGGGTATTCGTTTTGCCTTTGTACTATTAATGTTAGGTTATGTGTGTGTAACTTCGAAAAGTAGTTCATTATTTGTCTGTGTACACACACTGAACTGCTTTTCGATTATTTACAGAGTACTCTGCTTACATATTCTCTTGTGCTGTTGCACAAGTAAGAATATTGTTCTGTTTGGGATGTATGACAATAAAACACTTTTGACTTGATTTGCCAATTAGGGATCCATGCACCTATATTCCCAGATCTGTCTTGTAATAATCTCCAGGGCTCGACCACTTCTCATGCAAGTCCGGCCCTTGTTTGACATACAAAAGTGCTACACCTCCTACTTGTCAGAATTAAATTCCAATTGCCAATCCTTGGCCCACCTTTATACCGTTACATAATGAACTATCAGTACAGGTACAAGTGCTGCAGGGATCAGTACTGGGTCGACTGCTGTTATGTACATTGAAGACAATGTAGCTAACATTGTCAGTAAATCTGCAGATGACAGTATCACCTAATCGTATTCTAAAGAGATACTGCCTGGCCTGCTGAGTTACTCCAGCGCTTTGACTTTGATTGTAAACTAGCATCTGCAGTTCCTGGTTTATGACATTTCTTCCATTCAATGATGTTCTGCTGTTTTGGATGAATTTTCTGTACTGTCCCAGTACACATTATGACATCCTTTGCCTGGTACAAAATTAAAATTAATGGAATTTCCAAATGTCTTCCATTTCTAGGACATCCAGCAAGCGACAGACTTTCTAATTGCACCAGAATCAAAGACAGTAAAATTAGACACATCTCATTGGCCTTTGTTGCTGAAGGTAAGCTCACCTACATGCATGGATGTAATGTAAAGTTGGATTGTTAGTTTTTAAAAATAAACTTGTTTGAAAATAAGATGCCATAGTCCTTGAGCAAATGTTGCTAACTTGTGGAGCTCTCCTGTATATAAATTGACTGCACCATTCACCTGCATATTAATTTTGTTTATTGCTTCTGGAGGGATTTAGGATTACTTGGGGTCATTACTGGATACAAGTTATCTTCAGTATAATTATTGTATTACAGAATTTTGACAAACTTAATGTACGAACAGCCCATTACACACCCATTCCGAACGGCTGCTCGCCTCTCAAGAGGGAAATTGCTGACTATGTAAGGTGAGTTCTACACTGAACAAAACATCGCTGGAGTTTGCACATCCGAGCCACCCTTCCAGTTTGTGAGGTGCTTGATGACAAAACGATCTTGATGTTAGTTGCACAACGTCTGGAATGCTTTTTGCAGGAATATTGCAACCAATGATGCTGAATAATATTAGTTGTTTCATGCTTTCTCACTTCATCCACCCTTAACTTCACATGTTTCAAATTTGCATGTCTTAAAATTGGCATTTGATCACTTTGATTTAATTTCTGCTATTGTACTTCAGATCTATGATCCAAATAATAAATAATCTGACTCACTGCAGCAAAAGTAATATTTTCTCATCCTCTTGATGCGACTGCATACTCTTGACACTGTTGAATCCATTGGTTTTGGTTCTGTTGTTTTCAAGCTAGTCATTGCCATGGAACCACAAGCAATGTTACTCATTACCTCTCATCCCTTATGGGCTGAGGCCACTGCTGTTCCTCATCTGTTGTAGTCTGTGGCCTATTAGAAAAAACAGGCAGACAACCAAATTCGTTTAACCTCTTTATTCTACTCACCCAGGTGGGAGAGAGTCTAGAAACCGAAGCGTTTAGAAACGCTCAGGAAGCTAGTGTAGTCTCTCTCTCCGAATGCTCACAATTACACACATTTTATACCCTTAATACATGTGCCAGTACATTTCCGTTGCTACCTTATATGGCAAGTTTTACAATGTCCTATAAATCTTTGTTGAATCCTCAGAAGGCAGTGGAGGCCAGTTCGTTGGATGCTTTCAAGAGAAAGCTGGATAGAGCTCTTAAGGATAGCGGAGTGAGGGGGTATGGGGAGAAGGCAGGAACGGGGTACTGATTGAGAGTGATCAGCCATGATCACATTGAATGGTGGTGCTGGCTCGAAGGGCTGAATGGCCTACTCCTGCATCTATTGCCTATTTGTGTCTTTCGGGACCTCCATGTCCGTTGTGTCCATCGTGACGTGACCTCTTCTTTCTTGGGAACAAAGGGCAGTCCATATGGCAAGATGTTCTTCTTAACACTTCAAAGGATGGCTAACCATCAAAGCCTTAAAGCCAGTTGCCCATATCAAAGGATACACTTAGCCATAAACCGCGCTTCCATGCTGACAACAGGATGTCCTGGCAACATAATCGAGCTGGAGCTTTTACACCTTTTTTACACCTCTGCAATAAAACCCACATGGCCACATGCCAAATGTTAGCCCTTACACATCCATGCATTGCTCATTGACAGCATTGTTTCGATGTCCCACAATTTGACTCATTCCTTGGGTTACTGCCACAGATAACTTGGATTTTCTTGACCTCTGTATTGGTAAAACAATTTTTTCTCTCTAAAATAAACACACTTAACTGAGCCATATTATTTGTAACCTGTGCCCTTCCTACTTTCAAACCGTGTGTATCAAAGGCACTATTTAAATGGACGTTGTCATTAATTAACTATTGGAAAAACAGGTAAATACCAGTGATATCTTGGCAGGTCTGGATTCATTAACCTTGATAAGCCAGCAAACCCGTCTTCGCATGAAGTGGTAGCATGGATACGCAGGATTCTGCGAGTGGAAAAGACTGGTCACAGTGGAACACTGGATCCCAAAGTTACAGGCTGTCTAATTGTGTGCGTAGAACGAGCAACCCGACTAGTTAAATCCCAACAAAGCGCCGGTGAGTGGATTTCTTTGCTGGTCTGCAGGCACAACTGTTAATGTTTGTTGAGGATTGCCAATTTCTCATTTGTTTCTGTAATGTGAACAACTAATACCAATTGAAGTTTCAACCTAATACTAAAGTTTTGGAGTTTTGATTCACTGCATTTTGGTGACTTTGGGTGCAATTGTGGGCACTTTTTTTTGTATGTAACAGTCATCTCCACCTAAGTAGGTTTGGGGTGTGCAAGAAAGGGAAGGGGTCTTATAAATGACCTTGAGTTTCTCAAACTCTTAATTTGAGATACAGTAACTGACGTAGCCACTCCTGACAACTCTTTTGCTGTTAATTGTAGGCAAAGAGTATGTGGGAATTGTTCGGCTGCACAATGCTATTGAAAGTGAACTTCAGCTTAGTCGGGTGAGTATGTTTGCATCTTAAAAAATCATTGCAAATCATAAGCCTAGCTTGTATGAGACTCTGAAGTTGTCTGGCGATATAATACATGGATATATATAGGTTTTGTGTGGCTTACTCCGAACTGATTTCAGCAAATTACTCTAACATAATGTTGGGGAGTAATTGGGCAGACCAATTTCCCTCGGGGATGAATAAAGTTTTATTGTATCGTAAATGTGCTACAGTAGCACAATTGAAATTCCCAATTTGCCTGCATCTCAGTATTCCAGTTTTCCCATATCGCCCATATCTTGTATATGCTCGTCATGTTATGTCAATAATTGTTTGGGCCTTGATATTGTGCACGTGAAATGATGAGTAAGTTTATCCATTCGCTGAAAATGCAAACCACTTACTTCACTGCATGCTGATTCCTGTTTTAGGGTCAGTGTGAATTGCATCTATCTTGTGCCATATCATCTTGGTGTTCTGCTGAGAAGTTACTGGTGCCTGATTAGATGTATGTGAATGCGAGATGGTTTGCAGGGTTGGCAGCATTTTATGCTTCCACTCTTAAAGATGAGTGATATATCTGATCACGTCCATAAGTATTTCTAATTGGGATTATCTGAGTGAACGAGGAGGTTTCTGATTGACTTTTCCGCAATGCATGTTTAATGCTGTGGCGTTATTTGTAAACCTATGTAGTTGATTCTAAGTCTATCCATACTGTGACATTTGGGTTAGAGATGGGTTCTTTGTAATTCTGCATGAAAAATTCCACTTCAGTAATAGTTCAAACTGAAAAATTTAACTGAGTATAATTATTGTTAATTCTGCTCATTACTAAATGAATTGTGTTCTGCACTAAAGGGTTTGGAGATGCTGACAGGAGCCTTATTCCAACGGCCTCCCTTGATTGCTGCTGTTAAAAGGCAATTAAGAGTGCGGACCATCTATGAAAGTAAACTGATTGAGTATGATCCAGAGAGGAGGTTGGGTAAGTGATTTTTCTATTGCCAATTTGGAGATAAGTAGTCTTTAAAACATTTAAAGGCACCTTGACATAACAATTCTGATACTGAGCTACAGGAATTATGAGCAAAGTTGTACAGAAGCTTGTTTATTATCAATGGGCAAAATTATACTTCAGTATGGAATTGCATTTACCTTTAACATCTATGTAGTCCTGAGGGCAGCACTGCTGCAGATATCCCATGAAGTGAACCAGTCTGAATGACCACACAAAGGAATCTAGCCCTGCTCCCAAGCTGTCCTGATATTTTCTGACTTCATGCCATTTGTTATGAATGGCTACTGGTCACTTGCAAATACAATTATCAAGCTATTTCTTTGTGGAACCATCTGTTAACTTTCAGCACTACTATCTGGTCTAACAGATTTTAGGATATGTCTTAGAATTGGGCATGGTTAGATTGTTGCAAGCCTTGTATTCTGGGGACAAGATTTCTGCCATGCAGTTCTAGGTCTTGCAATGAAGCAGCCATCTAATCTATATACTGAAACGTTTGTTTGTTCCTGAACTACAGCCAAAATGGTATACAATAGCGCAACAATATTAGGCCCACCCGTCGTCGCTTTGGTGCTAATGGAAATAAGTTTCATTGAAATCGTTGTTAAAAATTTTAAGTTATTCACATTTTAAAGTTTAAATCTATCTCCTAGGGAGGGGGAGGAGCAGGGAGGATAAGGGGGGTTGATGGGGAAGGGAGGAGAGAGTGCTGCACCAATGCAGGAGAGGTTTGGGTCCACTTGGTCCAGTGGCAACTGAACTCTTGGATGGGACAAGTGGCATGATGTCACAAAGGTCAATTGCTAAAAATTATGTAAAAGATTTGAGCTGCTTTCTGGACATATGATGCTGAGTTGATGAATTGAGCACGCTGTGCCAAGATGACTCGTATCTATCACCCTTGACTGATGGCCATTGCATCATGTGAATATTTAAACATGGAGATTTTAAGCGACTCAGAAGTATCTGGTTTGGTAAATGCAAATGTAATTGTATAGTCTCAAGTACTACGTAGTACAATTTTGTTCCACAGACTGCTTTAGGTAAAGTGGAAAAACCAGTAAGCTTGGGCCTAGCGTACACAATGTTCTCATCCAAGCGCCTGTTCTGATCAGGGCTCTACTGTTTACAGGGAAAGAATATCTATTTCTGGTGCAGAGACTCAAACCTCTTTACCCTTTTGCTTCATCCACCTTTGCGAAAGGGGTTAATATGCCTTTCATGCTGCACCTGCATGTTTGTTTAATATACAAATATTCTAGTGTCCCAATGTACAAAACTATTTGGCCTTTTTATAGCATTTAAAGTCTTTGTTCTTCCAAATAAAATGATTCATTTCATTTTTTCTATATTTGCCCGGTATAGTTTTTTTTGCGTATTTTGTGAACTTAGATATAATGTACTCTAATGAAAGGACAGTTATAAACGTAATTAATTAAATATCCAACCTAGTTTAAAAAAATATATATGCACCAGCCTGAAAATGGCAGTTACTGCCACGCTTTTCTGCCTTATGACTAATCTTTTCTCCATAACATAAACTCCATACCTGATTCTTTCCTACAACCTTTCATTTTAATGCTGTAATGTTTTCTGTAGTAATTAACCGATAATGTTTCTGATTTAGGAGTCTTCTGGGTGAGCTGTGAAGCAGGGACGTACATCCGAACACTATGCGTACATATTGGCCTGTTGCTTGGAGTAGGAGGTCAGATGCAGGAGCTGAGGAGGGTGCGGTCAGGAGTGAATGGAGAAAAGGTAGGAATATGCCTCTAAAATCCTGTGAGTTTGGATATAATTATGAAAGCCAGGTGATACCCAAATGAATTACAGCTTGTTTGTGTCTAATTTTATTCTGGTTTGTCTCAAAGTATTGAGTTCAGTGCAGGTTCCTACTCCTGTTCTGGTAATTGTACTTTGGGAAAGTGAAAGGCCAGGGGTTTTTGTACATGGCGGCTGTGTATGTGTCTGCTCCCACCAGGAGACCCCTGGCTAACAGTTGTATATGGTCAATGTTTTATTTTTTGTGTTGGTAATGTTAAGTTCTTGCTCTATGACTTCAGGACAATATGGTAACAATGCATGATGTGTTGGATGCCCAATGGCAATATGACCACAACAAGGATGAAACCTATCTACGGCGTGTCATCTTACCCCTTGAAAAGCTGATGGCAACCCATAAACGGATTGTTATGAAGGACAGTGCAGTAAGTAGAGGCAAATTTGGCTGCATCAATTTTCACCAAGGAGACGGATATGAAGGACAGTGAGATCATTGTGGAGAATACCAATACCAAGGGCAGTTTGAGATTGAGCTGTGGTGTGGGGCCCTTGAGAGCATTACGGTGGATAATTCCCTGGGGGCTTCATGGGATCTATTCCATGCTATTCAAAGAGGCAAGAGATGAGATTGAGCAAGCCTTGACAAAGATCTTTGTGTCTACTCCAGCCACAGACAAGGTCCCGCAAGGACTGAAGAGTAGCTAATGTTGTTCCTTTTTTTAGGAAGGGAGGTGGGGAGAATGCAGGAAATTATAGGCTGGTGAGCTTCATATCAGTAGTAAGTAAGTTATTGGAAATGATTCTTTAAGACAGGATTTACTCCTATCTGGAAGGGGATGGGTTAATTGGTAACGGTCTCTACACGGCAGGTCGTGGCACTTGGGAGGTCAAATTTGAGGGGAAAATATACAATTAATAGCATGACTCTTATTTCTCGATACCATTTTGTTAGTTGAAAGCATCATGCAGGCATGTGAGGTTACGTGGATTTCTGCATTTAAAAAATAATTTCCCATGCTCTGCATGATTTCCCGCGTTTTTCACTTTGCCAAAATTGTGTTTAGAGAAATCAGATCGGGGAAAAAAAGAAAATAAACAATGTATAGCCTTGTAATGAACACTAGAGTTCTGCAAGAAATCCCCTGGCGCCCTGAAATCTCCCCGAAAATGTGGCACCTGGGCTGGGCAAGGCAGCCAATCGGGACTTCCACGATCGATCGGTGGGTTGAATTTGCAGCCTGCGGCCGGGCTCTGGAACTCGAAGCCAGCACATCTATCCCCATAGCCAACTAACGAGCTGGATAAACCGGCAAAGATCTGGAACCAAGAGTGCCAGAAAATCAATGGTGGCACTGTAATGAGTAAAAATTAAATTTAAGTGCAAGATTATATAACTGAATTAATTAAGATGGGGTTAAAATATAAAATGCAGCAGAAAAGCCAATTATCACCTTTTTTGGCTGATTATCAATTAATGTGTGAATTTACTTAAATGTTATTAGTATACAGTGACATATTCACATTATTTTGTAATGTCAGTTTTTACTTTGAAATGCACTAAAAGGCTTAAAACTGGTAATTATGTGTGTAAATTTTTTTTAAATCAGATTTTTTGACCTCTGCTCTTTTCCTCTTTTTTTTTTACCTCACTCACATGCCTGATCATTTTTGAAGAAGTCAGAAGCTTGTTTCTAATCTTGGGTGATCTTATTGGTGTCATCTTCCCCCCTTCTGTCAGGTAAATGCTATCTGCTATGGTGCTAAAATTATGCTCCCTGGCCTGCTCCGTTATGAAGATGGGATTGAGTTGAACCAGGAAATCGTTGTCATTACAACAAAGGGAGAAGCAATTTGCATCGGTAATAGAACTTGAATTGACCGATTTCATTGGATATCATTAAAAATTGTGTTTAATGTATTTAGGAAATTACTTTCCTCGTTGTTTTAGACTTTCACTATTAACGGTTGTTCAAATACTTCAGCATTCGTCTGCACGCACTGACATTTTTTAGTTTTGGTTAAAGAGACTTCAGGCTCAAGTATGTTGATGTTTTGTTTTTCCTCTGGTATTAGGTGTTGCATTAATGACGACGGCAGTAATATCGACATGTGACCATGGTGTGGTGGCAAAGATTAAACGTGTTATCATGGAACGGGACACTTACCCACGTAAGTGGGGCCTGGGGCCGAAGGTAAGCCACGCTTGTTTGGACAGTGGATGGGAACCAGGTGATCTAGCCATATGATGAACTGCAGTGAACAATAGCACTTTGTGCAAAGATGACTTTTATCTATCACCCTTAACTGATGGCTAGTACTTGGATAATGCATTTTATATCATCAGACTTTTATTTTTGTGATGCTGTTGGCTAATGTCTAACCAGGATTGCACACCAGAAGGTGATAGGAACTGTTCTGCAGCAGTCCAAGCTTTCTAATTGACTATTTGCTGTTAAACCTGAAAGATACAAAATGGCCAAAAAAGGATGGAAATGGGAGAGTTGCACAAATTGTCAATGGTTTATACAAGATTTTTAACTGAACAGTTGAAATTGCAGGACTGGTGACTGAAATAGATACAATGGAAGAAGAAATGCAAATTCCACTGTCTGTTTTCAGTGCAGATTTTCCAAACAGTTGGATGCAATTCACTATTAGTTCCGAAGTGAATCTGTTGGGTTCAAAGGGAGAATAGGAACCAGGATCTGGGCTAGTTCAAAGAGAGGATAGGAAATGGTGCCCTGAGTTAAAGGGAAAGCAGGAACTGGGACCCCAGTGAGTGTGCTGCTGGGCAAGAATAGGTTTTGGGGGGGTGGGGTGCCTTGGTGAATGAAAGGAAACGTGGGATCCAGGGATTAGAGAAAACCCACCACTTGGCGATCTAGGTGCTGCATTGTCAGGATTTCAGAATAGTTCCATAGCTGATTATTGTAGTTGAAACCGTGATGTTTTAGAAGGTGAAAAATTGTGTTCTCTGAAGATCATCTGGAGATTCGGATCAGTAACCAATGTTTTTTTTAACTTTAAAGGCAAGTCAAAAGAAAATGATGATCCAGAAGGGCTTGCTAGATAAACATGGCAGACCAAATGGAAGTACTCCCGAATCATGGAAGAAGGACTATGTAGATTACACGTAAGAATTTCCTCAGTTGTGATTTTTGCCACTTGGTGGTGCACTTGTATCACCACTGCATTATGAGCAATATTGCAGTTGAACCACTGCGTGGTGCACTGTAATCATGTGCAACGACAGATTTTGTGTTCTTGAAACTGCTGGGTGCAATGTTTATGTTAAGATCTCCTAATGTACCCCTGTCTCCAGTTGATGAAGTGCCATGCTGAAATTACTCCAATGTAAAGTGAATTGATATTTTACTTCAGTTTGTGCAAGAATGATCTTTTGAAGCTGAGGACCAGCAGACAGTTATCCCTTTCCAGCCTGGTGTGGCTTCAAAGGGAGTCAGTCTGCAAAAGGAATTGGAATTGCAAGATTTCTGCAGTCCATTGTGGGGCTGTCGGCTTCAGCATTTCCTAACATATGAAGTCTTGTGATGCTGGTACTTATTTCTCTTTCGGCCGCCATTGAGCATCGGAAAGCTGTCTGTTTGGAATTTGTTTGGTAAAGGCAACTATTTTCTTTCAAACACCTCATATCTGCACTGATTTTTTTTCAATTTGTTTTCTTTCTAGTCCTGGAAATGTAGGACCTCGCAATGCAGCACAAATCCAGGCAGTGAAGGTAAATATGAGGGATTGGAGTTAACTTTAGCGCAGTGCAATATTTCAGTCACTGATTCCAATTTAAATGTTTAGTTTCGAGACACAACATGGGAACACGCCCTTCGGCCCACCAAGTCCGTGCTGACCAGGAATCCCTGCACGCCTACACACTAGGGACAATTTACAAATTTATCAAAGCCAGTTAACCTAAAACCTGTACGTCTTTGGAGTGTTGGAGGAAACCGGGACACCCGGAGAAAATCCATGCTGTCACAGGGAGAATGTACAAACTCTACAGACAGCACCCGTAGTCGGGATCGATTCGGGGGTCTGGCGCTCTAAGGCAGCAGCTCAACTGCTGCATCACCGTGCCTGGAAATTCTACCAGTGCTGGATGCATTATGTAATGTGTTCCTGAACATTCACATTGGGTGATTCACTTTGGTGGGGGTGGTGGACATTTGGTTGCTCTCCAGCATTTCTACTTGTAAACTCATTGGATTTAATCTATCTTTTGAAAACAGTGCTCCTATGTTTGAGGCTTCTGGTTACTCTTGTCAAGAATGATACAGGGCTTTAGGTCCACTAAATCACTCATTTACACCAATTCTATTTTATTCCCATCAACTCTCCCCAGAAACAAAATCAGATCATTTGGGGGAAATCAATGCGTTCACTGGGAAAACTACTCGCAGGAACTGAGGAAACAGATGCATTGCTGTGTCTATGTTGTGCTGTTCTGAACACAAGTGTGTAAAATGTGTGCATCAGGGATTGGTGTAAAGAATTGTGGTGTTTTAATGCTAACTCTACACTGTTATTACTTGTATTCTTCAGAGAAAGCGAGAAAGTGAGAGTGATGAGTCTGTGGTACCATCCACCCCTGCAACAGTAACATCCCAGCCAGAGCTAACTAAGAAAGAGAAAAAGAAAAAGAAGAAAGAAAAGAAGCAAAAGTTATTTCAGGAATCACTGGTGAGTGTCTGTTACAAAAGGGAAATTAATCCCTAACCAGTCTGAAGAAGGGACCCGAAACATCACCCATTCCTTCTCTCCAGAGATTGTTAAACAAAGCTAGAAAATCTTTTAGTGGTCGGTCTCTGTATTAAAAAAAAACTACGCTGACTTTGTCTCAATTTGTCCTCTTGTTTCTTCTGTGTTAATGTACCAGTCCAGGGCTTAATCTGCATTCTGTATCTGTGGAGAGGTGGGCATTGGAAAGGATGAGACATTTGTGGTTTGCGTGAAGTCAAGTGGTGGAGATGTGGATGTATTGTGGACTATATTTTTGAAAATATTGGCATATTTCACCCGAACACCATAATTTGTTTTGATTCCTCCACATTTTACATACATAACTTTGATGAAAGATGTATCTAAATTTAGTGATACAAAGCTAGGAGGAATGAGCAGTGAGGATGCAAAATCTGGAGAAACGTGGTCAGGGTAAATGTGGCAAGAAGCTGACAGATGGGCATACAGTGGGAGAAACGCGAGGTTGGGCATGTTGGAATGCCAATGTGCAGAAAGGACTGCTGCAGAAAGTAAACAATTTCATAGTATGACATTCAGAAGGGGAGTATCAAAACCAGTTAATGTTGCTGAAAATGCAGTGGCCTTCAATGAGACCATATACTTGAAGCATTTTTTGTTTTCTGTGACCAAAAGTGGATCATTTGCTTTGTAAGTGATGTAGCCTAGAGCAAGCACTGAATGGATTCGCTGGTGAGAGGTTTCACTGTCAACCCATGTGCTATTTGTATAACATCTTGTAAATTTGTTGTTTCCTGGAATTTGAATTGTATGTGATTTAAGGAAGTGTTTATTGAAGGAAATAAAGGTGGATCAATTTAGAGAAGTAACTTGGAGCAATTTAGAGAAACAAATCAATCAATTTTCAATCTGAGATTGTAGCCGTTTAACTACAGTGTAGAGATGGATGGGGGGGGGGCACTGGTGGTAGGTTGTAGAATAGGTCTGATCTCATTGAATGGTGAGGATAGGCTCAAGAGGCCACTCTAATAAAGACATTGCTAAGATGACACTTTGTATGTTTTAAGATTGTCAGTGGATCTTTCCTTTGCATAGGTGAAAATTGAAAGTCCTGAACCAATGTCTACACCAGTAGCACAGGAATCCAATCCAGAAGTCAGCAAGAAAGAAAAGAAAAAGAAAAAAGAAATGGGAAAGTCTGGGACTGGAGTAAGTGCCATTAAAAGTCACTAATCATAGAAGTATTATATTAATACAGAATCGCAGCCTTTTCTTGCTGTCAGGTAACAAGATACTTAATCATTTCTGAAGAACAAACTGCAGTAGTTTAAATGCTATCTTGTGATAGTTTGTATTACAAGGATAATTCAGGGGTGGGATATTGTGATGGATTTTGGAGGACTTGACAGCTGGTGCTAAAGATAGACAAGAAGCTGGGGTGGTTCTTGGGGGGGGGTGAAAGAGCAGTTTGAGATTTGATGTCCAAAATAGTGACTGCTGAGATGACCAGAGAGAAATTCTTCCTGTTAGTTGAGAGTTAAAGTACCAGATGGGGATGTTTGAGGAGGGAAAATTTTAAAAAGTGGTGGGTAATTGTCACTTTGGTTTGAAAGGGAAAATTAGTACAGTAAATGTTTTGAAAATTGTTGGGTTTTTATAGGAATGTGGGGAAATCGAATTTGTTTAGGCCAAATGGATGTCTTCTGTGAAGTAATTCTTTGTGACCATTTACTGTTTTTCTGAAAGTCAGCAAATACGGTTTTGTTATTGAATATAATAAATGTTGTCTTCTGTGTAAATTGTGGATATTTATATGCTTGAGGATATTTATACTGCTGACTTGAGGTTCTTGTAATTTAATGTGAAATCGGAAGCCGAATCGGCATTTGCCCTGCAACCATTAATTTGTTAAATGGGAATGATTGCCTACAGGAGACTGAAAGCTCAAAAAAGAAGAAAAAGAAAAAGGAAAAGGAAAAAGCTGAAACGAGCGAGTAATGAGGTGCCTTGCATCTGGGTTTCTGAACCAGCGGAGAGAAGGCAGCTTCTGCAGGACAGAATCCGATGAACAAGTACTGAGCTAATTGCTATCCCAACAATTAGAAATGTTAAAGTTTTGCTGTTTGAATGACTTTCATAATCAAACTTTGCAATTTTGTAATTAGACTTTTGCCTCCTTCGGTTTAATATCCTGTTTTAAGGATAACAGTCGAAGATTTGTGGATGCACTTATGTGCAGTGTGTTCATGGTTAATTCTGTTAGCATGGTGTGTTATGTTATGGAAAGAATATTTGAGGACAGAAGCGAATAACTGATTTTATTTTCCCCCAGTGACAGGAATAGCCAACATCCCCTCTTGGTCAGGAGTATTTTCTATTATTCCATTCCCTTTGCGTTGCGGTGAAATTCTTTGCTTGCATACCCACAGTGTGCAAACAGTTGCCACAAAAAGGGCGCTGTCAACGTTTTAAAGTTTCCTGCAGCACCAGGTTCTCCTTTGTTCTCCTCTTCCCCCCCACCCCCATGGTGGATCCCCCACACCAGCTCCTTTGTTCTCCTCTTTCCCCCCCCCCCCCCCCATGGTGGTTCCCCCCACACCAGCTCCATCCTGGCCGTTCCCCCTCGCCGGGTCCTCCTTTCTTACATAGAAAATAGATTCAGGAGTAGGCTGTTCGTGCCAGCACAGACATTTAATATGATCATCCAAAATCAGTACCCAGTTCCTGCTTTTTCCCCATATCCCTTGATTCCGTTAGCCCTATCTAATTCTTGAAGACATCAAGATTGACCCCATCCCCCTCGTCCAAAGCAGCAATGTGAATTGAATATAAAGTCACAGCATGAAACCTGTTATCTGCAGATAGCTGGAACCAATCAGCTTGTATTTGTTCACGAATTTGGAAAAATATGGGTCAGTATTGCATTTGGCACATCTGTAGAAATCTATTGGGGTATATTTGTTTTTTAATTGTCCAGTAGTGCTAATTTATGTTCATTTATTGGCATTTGGTTTATGTGAGGTCTAAATCCATTGGAGAATGTAACAGGCTACTACCTCCTACATTAGTTCACAGGGCTCAGTTCACCAAATAAGTTAGAAACGGCATCATGGAGACTTCAGGAATGAGTTGCCTAGAATGGGATGAATTTGCAAAGTGCTACCAATGTGAATATTTTAACTATTTTTCTATTGGGGATCTAGGTTACTGTATTATGTACATTGTAATAAAACTAAATTTAAATGCAACATTTTGGGAAATCCAGTAAACTTGTCCTCAAGATGTACTGTTGGGTTTGAGCCCATGGTACATTTCACTGTACAGTCTGTTTATTGTAACATGCCTGGTCATTTTTAAATAAATGGCTTCTTTATACTTGCTGTCTTTCTTTATGTTTGCCAACTTGTCCACTCAAGTTAGACACAAAGCTGGAGTAACTCAGTGGGACAGGCAACATCTCTGGAGGGAAGGAGTGGATGACGTTTTCAGACTGGTTAAGGATAAGGGAAACGAGAGATATAGCTGATGATGTCGAGAGATAAAGAACAATGAATGAAAGATATGCAAAAAAGTGACGGTGATAAAGGAACAGGTCATTGTTAGCTGAAGATAGACACAAACAGCTGGAGTAACCCAGTGGGACAGGCAGCATCCCTGGAGAGAAGGAATGGGTGACGTTTCGGGTCGAGACCCCCACATCTCTACAGAGATGCTGCCTGTACTGCTGTTACACAGCTTTTTGTGTATCTTCGGTTTAGATTTTAAAAAACTTTAATTTAAAAAAAAAAAAAGATTTTTAGAGATACAGCACGGAAATAGGCCCTTCGGCCCACCGAGTCCGTGCTGCCCAGCGATCCCCGCACATTAACACTATCCTACACACTAGGGACAATTTTTACATTTACCCAGTCAATTAACCTACATACCTGTACGTCTTTAGCGTGTGGGAGGAAACCGAAGATCTCGGAGAAAACCCACGCAGGTCACATCTATACAGATGGCGCCCGTAGTCAGGATCGAACCTGAGTCTCCGGCGCTGCATTCGCTGTAAGGCAGCAACTCTACCGCTGTGCTACCGTGCCGCCTTTTAAACCAGCATCTGCAGTTTCTCCTTACACAGGCCATTGTTAGCTTTTTTGTTGGGTGAAAATGAGAAGCTAGTGTGACTTGGGGGGGGGGGTTAGAAATTACAGCTGTGTTTATACATAGTCCCCCATTTCAGGGCACCATAATATTTGGGACACATGGCTTCACAGGTGTTTGTAATTGCTTGGGTGTGTTTTAATGCCTCCTTAATGCAAGTAGAAAAGAGCTCTCCACCTAGTCTTTCCTTCAGTCTTTCCATCACCTTTGGAAACTTCTATTGCTGTTTATCAACATGAGGACAAAAGTTGTGCCAATGAAAGTCAAAAGCCATTGAGATATCTGCCAAACCGTAGGCTTACCAAAATCAACTGTTTGGAACATCATTAAGAAGAAAGAGCTCTGGTGAGCTTACTAATTGCAAAGGGACTGGCAGGCCAAGGAAGACCTCCACAACTGATGACAGGAATTCTCTCTATAATAAGAAAAATCCCCAAACACCTTTCCGACAATTCAGAAACACTTCAGGAGTCGAGTGTAGATTTGTCAATGACTGCTCCGCAGACGACTTCTGGAACAGAAATACAGAGGCTACACTGCAAGATGCAAACAACTGGTTAGCCACAAAAATAGGATGGCCAGGTTGCAGTTTGCCAAGAAGCACTTAAAAAAGCAACCACAGTTCTGGAAAAAGGTCTTGTGGACAGGTGAGACGAAGATTAACTTATCAGAGTGATGGCAAGAGCAAAGTATGGAGGAGAGAAGGAACTGCCCAAGATCCAAAGCATACCACCTCATCTGTGAAACACGGTGGTGGGGGTGTTATGGCCTGGGCATGTATGGCTGCTGAAGGTGCTGGCTCACTTTGATGATACAACTGCTGATGGTAATAGCATAATGAATTCTGAAGTGTATAGACACATCCTATCTGCTCAAGTTAAAACAAATGCCTCAAAACTCATTGACCGTCAGTTCATTCTACAATGATCCCAAACATACTGCTAAAGCAACAAAGGAGTTTTTCAATGCCAAAGTATGGTCAGTTCTTGAGTGGTCAAGTCCATCACCCGATCTGAACCCAATTGAGCATGCCTTTTATATGCTGAAGAGAAAACTGAAGGGGACGAGCCCGCAAAACAAGCAAAAGCTAAAGATAGCTGCAATGCAGGCCTGGTAGAGCATCACCAGAGAAGACACCCAGCAACTGGTGATGTCCATGAATCACAGACTTCAAGCAGTCATTGCATCCAAAGGATATGCAACAAAATACTAAACATCACTACTTTCATTTGCATGACATTGTTGTGTCTGAAACATGATGGTGCCCTGAAATGGGGGGACTATGTATTAACACTGCTGTAATTTCTACATGGTGAAACCAAAATGTATAAAAATGGCCTTTATTAAAATCTGACAATGTGCACTTTAACCACATGTGATTTTTTTTCTATTACAAATCTCAAATTGTGGAGTACGGAGACAAATAAATAAATGATGGGTCTTTGTCCCAAACATTGTGGAGAGCACTGTACCTGGGGAGGGGGGGTGATTTGGGTGGGAAGGGATGAGTTAACGGAGGGAACGGTCTCTGCGGAAGGTAGAGAGGGATGGAGATGGGAAGATGTGATTGAGATCCTGTTGGAGGTGGCGAAAATTTCGGAGGAAAGTGGACAGTGATGACTGCATTTGGTATTCACGATAAGTGCATGTTTTTGAGTGAAAGACATAGCTTGGAAACGGGCCCTTTGGGCCACAACGTCTCGCCAACCATCGCCCACCAACTTTCACTAGTGCTAGTTTATCCAATTTACTCCCTGCCCAGTAGGGGCAATTTACAGGGGCCAAATTGACTTTAAATTAAAACCTGCATGTCTGGGATGTGAGGAAACCCATGGAGTAACAGGGAGAATGTGCAAACTCCACACAGTACTCAAGGTCAGGATCGAACCTAGGTCTCTGCTGTTGTGAGGCAGCAGCTGTGCCAACCTCAATATTTTGGCCAATACGGTGGCGAAGCGGGAGAGTTAATGCTTTACAGCGTTTGCCCTACGGGCTGTCTATGGAGTTTGTACGTTCTCCCCGGGACCTCGTGGGTTTTCTCCGAGATCTTTGGTTTCCACACTTAATTGACGTACAATGTGTAAATTGTCGCTAGTGTCTGTAGGATAGTGTTATTGTGCGGGCATCGCTGGTCAGTGCGGGGCCTGTTTCCGCTCTATCTCTAAATTAAACCAAACCAATGAATTCCATATAAGTATGCAAGTGAAGCGGCATCCAGGTGGCCAGAAGGAATACATTTCACTCATTGGGGTAACATTCCTGCTGCTGGTGGGGTCTGACTGTTTAGGTTTCCCATGGGTGCTCCGATTTCTTCCCATATCGGAAATAGTGTGGGATGATCGGCTGCAAAATTGGCCCTGGTGCCACCTGGAGAAATTGTGGGTGGCTGGTGCCACCTGGAGAAATTGATGAGGAAAGTAGGATGAAAAGGCTTGCAAAGAAATTTGGTGGGGAATGGCATTGGTTTGAGATCTGGCATAACTTGATGGGATGGAATGACCCATGAGAAGATTTGGAAATTAACTTTTTCTCATTTCATTAATATAGTGGAATGGTTTGAACTACTTGCATTTTTTTCCGTTCTAAACTCATGTGTTTATGTCAATAAACAGTAAAATTATGGGAATTGCACCTTGCAATTCTGAAGAAAAAAAATCTGCCTTGTGTACAAGGGTGAACTGCTGTGGATGTTTAGGAGAGATTTGGAAGTATAGGATGATGTCAACATGCAAAATACCCAAAGCAAAAACTGGTTTCTGGAAATCTGATGTAAATGCAGAAAATGTTCTGCACAATATTTCTAATGCTGAAATTGCATCTGCTCTGTGGCAAGATAAATGTTACCATGTCATTGAGTCTGAAAAAGCTTGCAGATCCATTGAATTAGTGTCTCGTCCGAAGATCCATAAAGGTGTCAGTGCGGGCGGTTAAGGAGGCATAGAGAATACTGACTTCCATTCGTCAGGACATTGAGTACCAGAGCAGGAATGTTTTGCTCCAACATTATACTGCATTGGTCAGGTCTCAGCCTTGACCATTATGTTGAGATTTGGTCACCATACTAAAAAAAAATGACAGCAAGAGATGACGTAGTGGAGGATTGCTGGGATAAAATATTTCCGTGTTGAAACACTGGAGAAGCTAGGTCTGTTTTCCCTGGAGCAGAGGAGATTAAAGAAGGGATGTGATTGAGGTGTATAGATTCCAGGGTTATAAATGGGACAGATTTCAGGAAACCTTCCCATTTTAGATTTAGCTAAACCTGCCAGATTTAGAGTAAGGGGTAAGGCTTTTGAAGGGACCTTTCCACCCAGAGAATGGTAACCATCTGGTATACATTTGCGAAGAGCAATGAGAACAGTCGTTGACAAGAGTTTTTCTAGAAAGCATTTGAATTGCCAAGACGTAGGGTTTAGGCTAATCGCAGGAAGATTGGATTAATCAGGATGATTGCTCGTTGATTGACTGTCCTGCTTCCATGCTGTGACTACGTAGGCAATGCTAGTTTATTAACCCAAAGTTATATGATCAAGAACGTATTTAAATATTGTGATGTGAGCTGTACTTCAGTTGTCAGTCAAAAAACCTAATTATTCCAGCACTTTAGAGGTAAATGCCTTTATTCAATAAGCATTTCATTTGGATGAGAAAATTACATAACTTAGCATTTAAATGGTGTGTCCTTGCAGTTAATGTTTAGCACCTAATATTTTGCATAATTTCAAGTTGACTAGAGGATTTAGAACACTTGTACTTATCCTTGGGTGTGTACATTGGCAGTACTGGTGAAAAGGTAGACATGACATGTCTGACTATATCTTGCACCATTCTCCACTGCAGTTCAAATGTGGACTCATAGATCATTTTGCGTTTTGAGGGCATGTATTGAGCTTAATGACCCTGTATGTCCCATTCTTGAACCTGCTGGTGAAATAGTGATGCTTTATTGTTCTCTATCTTGTGCAAATGCTGCAATATTAAACATAGAATGATCTGTACTAAGATAGTCATTCACTACAATGATGGGGAGGAGTTTAAATAGCAGGCCAGGTACATTAAAGGGCTACATACAATCGGTTGTAGGAAAACTACTTAAAGCAAACACGAGTTATGCACTAGGCAAGACAGCTGACATTTTGAGTAAAACTATTGTAAATATCCTCACAGTCACTTTTTTAAAAGTATATAAAATTTGATGGCTCTGGAGAAAGATGAATCAATTGGATGAACTCTTAAAAAGCTAGTGGGTGTGTTTCTCGGTATAAATGACCGCTCCAAACTGCACTCTGATTTGGGATTAAATGAATTCTAAAAAGCACATTTTATTTCCTGTACCCACTCTCCAACAGTCCACTAATAGACCCATGAAACGGGTACCCATTGTGCTGTAGTGCATGCACTTTCAGTTGCCTCCACCAGATTTTGCACTGTATCTTCTAGTTCATTGTTAACCAGTGTCAGATCAAACCAATGTCCATAGGTTTGCTGTAGGATTTCAGATTCCTTTTGGATCTTCTTGAGAGATTCAGCCTGGGGAGAAAATAGAACTAGATTAGCCTTGAAGTAATGTTCACTCATTTGACCAAAAAGAAACCCCTTGTCTATTACCTAATTGGATGTGGCAGTGATTATCATCGGTTTTCTAAACCAAGGGAGAATCTTTTACTGTCGATGGATCCATTAAATGCTGGCTTTGCCTGTAAAAGCCACAGCCAGTGATTCTGAGCTATATATAGATAGATGTGCAAGATAGTCCATTTTAATGTTTAAATGTTATGGCCTCCAGGGGTTTTGTTAATGTATATTGGGATTATTTTTATCCATATTATTTCTACCTATAATGAATAATGCTTACATCGCATTTGATAGTTGATTTCGTGCCTCGTCTGAGTTTGGGCTCCATATTTTGTTTCTTCTTAATTATTGGGGGACCTTGTGTTCCTTCAGACTTGCACCTTTCCCCCCACCCCTTCTGTTCATTGTAATGACTTTCTAGTCCATATACCCACTGTTACCCTTGTACTTCGTGACATGCTATTTAAATTGAGCTAATTTAAATGCAAGCAATAGAAATTAATATCCTGGATGAACATTCCTCTGCTTTTGGGTTTGATTTTACTCCTTTGCTTCACACCACTCAAATCACCCAATTTCCCTGCCACTGTCAATGACAAGTGTTACTTGAGGTGGCTGTTTCATTTTGAACCTTTTCCACCCTTTATTGGCAGTAATTCCCTTTGTTACAGGGTTTCATATGCTCTTGTATATAAAAAAAATATTTCCTCACAAAGGATGAAAAGGCATGAACATTTAGGCACGGTGTACGATGTTGGCTCTGGTCTGGAGAAAAGGCTAAAATTATGGAAGAATGGTTTTGGGGACATTCCTAAACTGTTTGCTTTGAATATTATTTTTGAATGGTGATTGACATGGATACAAATCCATTCCTGAAAGTGTCAAAAAATCAGTAGAAACATGCAAGTTTTCCGCTATCTCATACCATTTATTTAATATTGCTATATAATGAGACTGATTCTAGGTGTTATGAGTCACAGCACCATGATTAATCACATTTTGAAACCTTTGTTCTAATGGCTATATTTTCAAATCCAGAATGTTATTTAAAAGTGGTCTTCTAGCTCTGTTTCATCTAATTGATGCAGTTAACTATTGAGTTCCAATATAAAATGGAGGGGGGTAAAAAAGCCTATTAAAACATTCTATCCTTTTGCCTTTCTACAGATCGGCTCATGGGAGAGTTGATACAAACCTCTAGTTCTCAAACAGCATTTCCCCTCTTTCCTCAGTTAGAGCTGCCCAGACTAATATTGTAACTGAGAGTAGTGTGACTGCAAGATCTTTCTTAAGTGGGGTTACAACACTTATTTTCATTTGGAGAAACTGCCACGGGGTCCAATGGTCACTATTTTATTTTCCTTATTTCCCGATTTATGTCTTGTAAATCCAAATTATTTTTCTTCATTACTCATTTTTTCTGAACTTGAAACAGTTTGATTTCAACTTAACTTACTTACTAAAAAAACACTATACCTGAGTGCCTGGCAGAGTTGCAGAGGGAGCAGCAATGAAAACCACCAGTGGCGCGAACTCAGCCGTTCTGAGAACCTTCAGGGCCTAGTAATAGAGGGAATACAGGCAGGGTAAGGATAGTACATTGCTGTATGGCAGAATATGCCTGGTTGTGAGCAGAGATGGCATTTTTGTCCTAGAATGGCAAAGCGTAGATAGCATTTAACCTACAGCATTACGAAACAAAATCATGTAAACACCATTTTATAGTGCGACCACAGGGTTGAAATTCAGCCTTGACTCCTTATGCTAAATGCTTTAGGTAGCTGAGTGTTATATTTGGCTTCCAAAATTCAGCTCTAAATTGTGTGTGGTTTCTGCTATAATGCATGCTTCCCACTTGTGATGAACAAATTTCTACCCTCAAGTAGCAGAGGTGTTGAACCTGCCTGGGAATCGGAAGATTAAAGGGGTTCAAGCCCCAATCCAAAACTTTGGGAATCAAATTCAATGCAACACGAAGAGAGTGTTAACTTGATTTATTTTGGAAGAGATATTGAAGAGGGCTTGGTGACTGGTACAAGATCCAGAATTACTATTCAAAATAAAGTACACAGGTCTTCTGCCATAGCTTATTGCTCAAGATCATTATAAAATCTGGAACATTTTTAGGCAGTAGTTTATTTTATGTTATAGGTTTCCGGCACTCTTGGTTCCAGAGCCTTTTTGGATTATCCAGTTTTCTGGACCAACAGGGTCACATGATAATGACATGACAATACACCCCTTTGGCCTGCTGATGACACTCCTCCTGGATTTCTAAAGCACCATTGAGTGCCAGAAATTTAATAAAATAAATATAAAATGTAAACTGAATAAATGGAATGATTTGCTGACCCGTCCGTCCCCAGCTCGCACCACCTTCACGGCTGTTTAGAGCCCTGAATTCCGACGTCAGGTGCATCAGCGAACCCTTCATCCACTGAAAGGACACAAAGTGCTGGAGTAATTCAGTGGGTCAGGATCTCTGGAGAACACAGATGGGACCCTTCCTCAGACTGATTCAGTCGGCGGAGTTACTCCAGCACTTCACGTGTCGTTTCACTTTAAAACTAGGCGCCAATGTCGCCACCAGCAAGCCCTTCTTCACCAGTTCACACAGTAGCCCTTCAATGTGACCCCCCCCTCGGCCACCGTGGGGCTCCATCCCCTCTCACCTGTTGTCGTTTCCAAGGTGGAGTATGTTGGCAACTTCGGGGTAGGGGGGGGGGGGGAGAGAGGGAGAGGATTTGGCAGTTTTGTATTTGAAGAGATCACCAAGAGGATTGATCAGGGCAGGGCAGGGGATGTTCTCTGCCCATATGTACTTTAGCAAGGCCTTTGACAAGCTCCTGCATGATAGGCTCACCTGGAAGGTTAGATTGCATGGTGCTGGATGTTTTCAAGAGAGTTAGAATTAGCTCTTAGGGCTAAAGGAATCAGGGGATATGGGGGAAAGATGCTGGAACGGGGTACTGATTTTGGATGATCATATTGGATGGCGGTGCTGGCTCGATGGGCCGAATGGCTGTCTCTTACCTACGTTAACAATTTAGATGACAATACAGTTAACATTGTTAGTAGATTGGCAGATGACAGCAAAATTGGCCGCATAGTAGATTGCGAGGAAAGATATCGGTAAGTGCAACTGGATTAAAATCTGTTGGGAAATTAGTCAAAGGAATGAGATGGCCCTATTGTGCTCTAGTCAGCTTTTCCAATATATTAAAAGTTTAATCTATGGTGTCCAACAAACCATGTCCCCCACTGTATTAGGTCGGAGGCTTTTTGTTTTATAATAGAACATTTGAATATAATCCTCTGGAATAGGGCAGCATGGTGGTGCAGCGGTAGAGTTGCTGCCTTACAGCTCCAGACACGAGTTCGATCCTGACTCTGGGTGCTGTCTGGACAGAGTTTGTACGTTCTCCCCATGACCGTGTGGGTTTTCTCCGAGATCTTCGGTTTCCTCGCACACTCCAAAGAAGTGTAGGTTTGTAGGTTAATTGGCTTGGCCTAAAACGTACATTGTCCCTAGTGTGTGTAGGATAGTGTTAATGTGCGGGGATCGCTGGTGGGTAGGGACTCGGTGGGCCGAAGGGCCTGTTTCTGTGCTGTATCTCTAATCTAATCTTAATTAAATGTTGTTAGTTAGATTTTGGGACATACCTGGGGCTCAATGTCCACCACTGCAATTTTCCCCTGTCCTTCGTTGATCTGACGGATTGTCTCCAGCTTTGTTCCAAACATGGCCCCTTGGAAGCTTCCATATTCCAGGAATTCATTTGAGGTAATGTTCTTCACCATGTCATCATTGGAAATAAAGTAGTAGCTCTTTCCATCTTCTTCATTGCCCTTTGGTGACCTTGAAGTGTCTAGTAACGGAAAATAAATATAAACGGTTCATTTTTGTGAGGTGGGGAGAAGGGAGCAGATTATGAAGTGGAAAAGCAAGATTTTCTGTTGTTTCTGCTAATCAGATTATAATTCTGCCAATTAGCGCAGAGCAAAATATTGTATTGGAATATGGGAAACTAGTCAACAATTTTGCATTTTCCCTTTGGAGCCCTTTACGCCTGCAAAGGAATTTGAATGGAAAGTTCCACAAATTGAAGATGATTTGATTCCTCAGTAAAAATACTCGCATGGATGACATTGAAAAGTTTAACGATAACACATAATGACACACAAAAACAGGTTTAAAATCTTTGTGATGAAGGCATAGAGTAATACAGTGTGGAAACAGGCCCAACTTGCCCACACTGGCCAACATGTCCCAGCTACACTAGTCCCACCTGCCTGCATTTGGTCCATATCCCTCCAAATCTGTCCTATCCATGTACCCGTCTAACTGGTTCTTAAATGTTGGGATAGTCCCAGCCTCAATTGCCTCCTCTGGCAGCTTGTTCCATACACCCGCCACCCTTTGTGTGAAAACGTTACCCCTCAGATTCTTATTAAATCTATTCCCCTTCACCTTAAACCTATGTCCTCTGGTCCTTGATTCACCTACTCTGGACAAGAGACTCTGTGCATCTACCCACTCTATTCCTCTCATGATTTTATACACAGAAGGTGTATACATGATTCGTTAAGCTTTAATTAGTTTTGCATTAGGTGTCCTTGGTGAAGTAGATTTAAGAGCAACTATCACATTCTCTGGTTGGGCACTGCAGATCTTACAGTTGCTTTGGTGGAGCACTGTTGATGTCCTCAGTGCAGGACATAGTTGGTTTTTCCTGGCGAGGAGCCTGAGAATAAGAAAACCAATCTGGGGACAAGGCACAACCTCTCAGCAGACATCTTAAAACAATCTCTGAAAAGAGAGTGCCCCAGATTGAATTGCTATCACCCTAGGCCTTTAAGTACAACTATTTTTGGGTTAAGCTATAGTCAATTAAAGTATATCCTTTGAATCTCCTTCCAGAATTAAATTTATTGCAAAGAAAACAGTGTAGAGATAAAAAATATATTTGAATGGAACTGATCATTTGGGAAGAGGAACCTACACTGTCAAAAATGATATTATTTCTCAAGACAATGGCAGGAAGCTATATTTGCTTCAACAACAATGATACAATGATTGTTTTTTTCTGCAGCCCTCAGCTGGCACTTACGTGGAATTGGATAGGCAAACTTGTCAGAGTGTTTAGTAATCAGAGCATTTTTGATGTGACTTCGCCCGACACCATGGGCCCCTGCAAATGAAAAGGAAAGAATTTTAGTATACTTGTGAGCATTAGTAAATGTGATACTTCATTGCAGGGTGTTCTATTTGGTGTTGAGGCTGAGACTCTGTTTCCTTGCGCCTATTCTCATTATATGCTTGGTGAAATGCACACAGTATAGGAAATGCACATGTCATCCATCCACTAAATGGAAGGATTCTGCTATGCTGGTCTAAATTTTCAATCAGATAAAGCGACATTTAATATTTGAAAGGAGTTTGATAATCTAACAAAACAGACATAAAACAGTATGATGTGATGATAAACAGTCGATTGCAGTTAATCAGTAATGCTCACCAAGAAGCACTAGAGTCTTTCTGTTGAATGCAGGGAGTTGCACCACTTCTTCATAAGAGACTAGATCCAGGCGATCAAAAACTATGGAGAAACAACAGCCAAAAGCTGTAAGCTTAAACTAAAATAAAGTGACTGCTGCCACTTTGATGTGTACAGTAACAACTGCTAAAGCACTGGAGGGTAGTGACAGCAGTTCAGAGTATGTAATAACACAATTGTTGTGGACACAGCAGGACATTTACTCAGTCTGTATGACAATAATATATCTCAGTACACAGCTTTCCTTTAACAACTATATTGTGCCTTTGATTTACCAAGATGTAACATCTATATACAAACTCTCATTTGTTTGTTTGTTTGTTCCTGAACTACAGCCAAAACGGCACACGATAGCGCAACAATTTTAAGCCCACCTTACTCACCGTCGTCCCTTTGGTGCTAATGGAAGAAGCTTCATTGAAATCGGTGTTATATTTTTTAGTTATTCACATTTTAAAGTTCACATCTATCTCCTAGGGAGGGAGGGGGAGGGGGGGAGGGAGGATAAGGGGGTGGAGGGGAGTGGGGGAGGAGAGGAGGAGAGAGTGCTGCACCAATGCAGGATAGGTTTGGGCTCAACGGGTCCACCTGGTCTATTTCATATAAAATATGACTGATAGTTTACATTTTTTGCAATTAATATCTCCATCTCCTGACCAGAAGGGTAAGCAAGCAAGCATCTGGTGTTCCCCATGTATCCCAAACATTAATGAGCAATGCCACGTAAAAAATGACGGAGGTCATACTTGCGCTGTGCTTGGCCAGATACTTGTCTTTACACTGCTTTTTCTTCTTCCCAAATACACCACATCCTGATGTCACATCCTGATTTGCTGTATTCCTATTGGCCACACGCCTGTATCAACACAGTTTGGCAAAGAATAACGTTAAGCTTTTATTTGTTATAATGGAATCTGCTGTAAGATAATTGCACGTCTGAGAGATTGCCCTTTGGTCTTTTTTATGATGATATCAATGTGCTATCCTGGTGTCACTGCTCAGTTTCACAAGTAATATGCTGCAAGAGTTGCAGTTAAAACAATAATGAGCCAATAATGTGCTCTTTCAAACGTTACACCAATTATTTTGAATGATCAGAAAATTATGGGCCATTTCTTATTAATTTCCCAGAATGTGGTTCTTGCGTGAGCTGAAAGGATAGGAGCTTTGACATAGATTTCACTCTGGGCAAATATTTGTCTGGTTCTTGCATGCAATGTAAGAGCTTAGAATGACTGAACAAAATAAATATTCATTAATGCAATTAAATTATTACATCACACTGACAATTCTTATTCTCTGATATCTTGATTGTAAATTAATAGAGTGCTTTAATTTCCTCTCTGATCTGTACCCAACTCCATTCATTTGTAATTGATGCATGTCACATTCTGGAAAAGTGTGAATTAATTCAGCGCCTACAGCTGTCTTGGGAATAAATTTTGGATCCCCACTGTTTTTCTGAGTGAATTGTGCCTTTCAATCCTGACAAGACCAACTCCATGATTTTTAGATCTTGCTGCTAGTTTTCGATTCCCACGCCAGGAAAGCATCTCTGGATTGACACATTGAATTTTGTTGGATGATAACTGCAGATGCTGGTACAAATCGAAGGTATTTATTCACAAAATGCTGGAGTAACTCAGCAGGTTGGCAGCATCTCAGGAGAGAAGGAATGGGTGATGTTTCGGGTCGAGACCCTTCTTCAGACTGATGTCAGGGAGGCGGGACAAAGGAAGGATATAGGTGGAGACAGGAAGATAGAGGGAGAACTGGGAAGGGGGAGGGGAAGAGAGGGACAGAGGAACTATCTAAAGTTGGGGAAGTCAATGTTCATACCACTGGGCTGCAAGCTGCCCAAGCGAAATGATTTATTTTTAATTTGTTTCCAAGGATCTGGGTGTCACTGGTAAGGCCAGCATTTGTTGCTCATCCCTACTTGTCTTTGAGAAGGTGGTTGTGTCACATTTGTTGAATCACTGGTACTTCTGGTGAAGGATTTAGACCTAGATAGTGCTGAACTCCTTGAATTGTTGACTACATGGTCCAGGCAGATAGAGAATTTTACATCACCTTGTGCCTTGTAGCTGGTGGGGAGGTTTTGGGGTGTCGGGTGAGTCATTTAGTTTAGTTTAGAGATACAGCGCAGAAACAGGCCCTTTTTGCCCACTGGGTCCTCGCCGACCAGCGATCCCCGCACATTAACACCCACTAGGGCCAATTTTTACATTTGCCAAGCCAATTAACCTGCATACCTGTACGTCTTTGGAGTGTGGGAGGAAACCGAAGATCTCGGAGAAAACCCACGCAAGTCACGAGGAGAACGTACAAACTCCGTACAGATGGCGCCCACAGTCGAGATCGAACCCGGGTCTCCGGCGTTGCATTCTCTGTAAGGCAGCAACTCTACTGCTGCGTCATCGTGCCACCCCTGCATTTATTGCAAGATACTCGCTCTCTGTGGTGCTTTTATAGCCATGATAGTGGCATTGAAAGCCAAGGTGTGGGGTTAGACTGTACTGTTGGAGAAAGTCATTGCTTGGCACTTTAATGGCATGAATGTTACTTGCCACTTAACAACCCATGCCTGAATGTGGTGTAACTTTAGCCACATGCTTCATCTGTTTAGGAGTTGTAACTGGAAGGAAATGTGTGAATTTTCACCCTTGTAAGCTTACAATGTAAAGAAAGTCACTGATAATACACCAGAGGATGGTTGGACCTAAGGTGCTACCTTGCAAAATGCCTGCAATAACATCCAGGAGTTGACCAACATTCACAACAATCATCTTTTGTTTAAGGTATGGCACCAATCATCAGGGTCTTAACCCTTGATGTCAATTGACCTCAGTTTCATAGGGCTCCTCGATCTCACACTCAGTCAAATACTATGTTGACATCAGGGACAGTCATTCTCACTCCACTACCTGTTGATCTTGTTAATTCATTATTTAAATTTCACCAGGAACCCAGTGATCCTGGCAAAACTGAACCCAGGAAACTGTGAGTAGTTTATTGTGAGTAAGCACTACTTGGAAGCACTGTCCTTCATGCCTTTAGCCACTTTGCTATTGACTAATTGGGAGATAGTTACTTCCGACTTAAGCATTGGTGCAAATGCTTTGTGTTTACCTTTAGAACTCCCATGCTGGGCTGTGCCGTTGTGGAGGGCACGGATATTAGTCATGTTAGTCGTTTAATTCATCCCCACCTTTCCCAGCTAGATGAGGTAGACAGCAAAAATTTGACCTGATCAATTGGTTGTAAGATGCATTGTCTATTGCACTTTTGTTCAGCAAATGTTTCGTCCTGTGCGCCAATTTTACCAGGCTGACATCCTATCTTTATGTAGAAACAAGGAACTGCAGATGCTAGTTTTTACAAAAGGACATTTAATACTGGAGTAACTCAGTGGGTCAGGGGGCATCCCCATAGAACATGGGTAGGTGACGTTTCGTCCTAACCTGAAACATCACCTATCCATATTCTCCGGAGATGCTGCCTGACCCACTGAATTATTCACGGTCCCTTCTGTTTTTATGTGCTGCTCCCATCATGCCCCTGTAAATTAAAGGCACAATTTTGCAAGTGTGTCTTTATTTTTAAATAGATTTTATTTAATAGAGTGCTTTAATTTCCTCTCTGATCTGTACCCAACTTCATTCATTTGTAATTGATGCATGTCACATTCTGGAAAAGTGTGAATTGATTCAGCGCCTACAGCTGTCTTGGGAATACATTTTGGATCCCCACTGTTTTTCTGAGTGAATTGTGCCTTTCAATCCCTTGCCCTGTAAATTAAAGGCACAATTTAATCCATTTTAAAATAAGGCTGTAATGTAGCAAAATGTGAAAAAAGTGAAGGGGTCTGAAAAGGGACAGGAGCAAGGGAGAGAAATGAAAGCAAGGAGTTTGAAGTGACAATGGAGAAGAATATGAGATATTAAGACATTTTGGCAGAAAGAATGAGAGACAAAATAAGCCTAATGGTAAAACTCTAAAAATTGCACAAGAACAGAGAGACCTGGCTACAGATGTGCTTAAATCTTTAAAAGAACCATATATGTTGAGTAGCTGATTGACAGAGCATTAGGGGTGCAAGATTTCATAAACGATGACAGGGAGTTGCATTGAATGTTTGATAAAGGAATGATTAGCAAACCACTGGAATATTGTGCCCAATCCTGGCTATCACCCTGTGAGGAGAATATAAATGTCATAGGGTGGATGAGGAAAAGCTCCAGGATGATTCTGGAATGATGGTTATCAGAAATAAGTTCAGACTGGGGAAACCGTGCTTAGTCATGGAGCATAGAAGGTTGAGATGAAGGATGGAGGTGTACAAGCTCATGAGGACTTTAGTTGTGGGAAGTACCGGAAAGACACTCAAGGCACAAATTTAAAGTCAAGAGTAAAACAGAGAATAAGATCAGAGATATTTTTTATGCAGAGTAGTGGTGATTTGCATCTGTGCCTATTGGGATGTTGGTAGCAGATTTAGTTAGGGCTTTGAAAAAGGCACTGGATGGGCTATGAAATTAATTTACAGGGACATAGAGAAAGAGTGAGCCAAGCAAAATAGACCCTTCCGCAGGGAACTGACAAAGACTCTTGGGCTTCTGTTGTAATGATTTCAATAATGGTACAAAGTAAGAATGTGGGAGATATAACAAAAGATGAGAAGGCAAGGGACAGGCAGGGTGGCGAAGGTAGTGGCAATGAAGTACAGGAGATACTGAATATAGACACAAAATGCTGGAGTAATGCTGAAGAAAAGGAATAGGTGGCATTTTGGGGGTCGAGACCCTTCTTCAGAAGGATCAAAGTCTGAAGAAGGGTCACGACTCAAAACGTCATCTGTTCTTTTTCTCCGCTGATGCTGCCTGACCCGCTGAGTTACTCTGGCATTTTGTGCCTTATCTTCGATGAAAACCAGTAACTGAAGTTCCTTCCTATACAGAAAATACCATCCCTTTATGGATATTTTTTCCAGGTCTACCACCATATTTTTCCGTTTACTTGTTCCTTTCTTATATAGCTTTGTAGGAACAAAGTGTACCATTCCTGCAGCTCAGGAGAGGGAATCAGTCCAGTGGTTTTGCCTGTATTTTCCAGTGTGCCTTGCCACCAGTTGGGATCATCCTTACTGATTATCTTGATAATGTCACCAGTCTCAAAACTTAATCCAGCTTCCTTGCAAGGGATCAGATCATCCTTCTTTGGGTCGTAATCAAACTGAGCTCGCATGTACATCTGAAAAAAAAGATTAAATAATTATTTTGCATTCTCAATGAATTTTCTATGGACCTCAAAACAGTGCTGATGCTGATCATATTGTATCATATTACAATAATGTAAATCAAGATCCTCAATATTATCCAAAATAGCTCCATGATATGAAGTATTTATCTGTGCACCTGAACCCCACAGATCAGTAAAGAGTAGGTTCAGTCCTCAGTCTGTGCTGATTTAGTTGACCCCAACAGGAGAGGTAGTACAAAGAAGCTCAGCATAGCATTATAGAGAGCTCTGCCATACGGCTATGGAGGCCAAGTCAATGTATATATTTAAAGCAGAAATAGATCGATTTTTGATTAGTACAGGTGTCACGGGTTATGGGGAGAAGGCAGAAGAATGGGATTAGGAGGGAGAGATAGATCAGCCATGATTGAATGGTGGAGTAGATTTGAGGGGCCGAATGGCCTAATTCTGCTCCTATTACTTATGATGTAATAATCCCATTTGTTAAGTGATGAATCTTGGCTAACACATTGGGGTTAAGTGCCAGTTAGTAATAAAATATCCAAGGACTGTACTCCATCACAAGCGTCTTAAAGTACTGAGAAAATTGGAGGGCTAACATTATAACATTAAAGATATTAATATTTCTTATTGAATTTCTATTTCCAAATTGAACAAAAGTATTGGAGTATTGATTAACTCTCTGACCAGCATGTGGAGACCAAGAAAGGCAAAACTTACTTCAGGTACAATGCCCTTCACTCAAGCCCAAATTTCACCGTTAGCGGTAAGGAACCAATGTCTATCGTATCACCGTTAGCGGTAAGGAACCAATGTCTATCATTCACCTCCCAGAGAGTTGCTAATGGAGTTTTACAGGCTTGTTTGAACCACTTTGAATTCTGTTAATGTTAGTGATTAGACAAACCAATGGAGACACAAGAGACTGCGGATGCTGGAATCTGGAACAACAAATAATCTGCTGGAGGAACTCAATGGGTTGAACATAATTCACACTTAAATCATGTGCAAGAAATGAAATTAAGATGGAGAAAATAGATGGTCTTTAGAGAGCGATATAAAAGGAAGGAACACTACATTAGTTTTCTCCAAGGGAACATATTTGGAAGTAAATTTTTTCAAAACCAGTTCTTCATTTGTAATCATTGGCCATTAGATCGCTAAACTCTCAATTACTATCCATTTTATGAAATGTGGAATTAATGCATTAATACTCCATGTTCATGCAATCACTGTGATTTTCAGGCAGACGCTGTGGGAGTATCTTCATGTAAAGGAGCAGGTTATCTCTTCTGACAGCATTCGCTGCATTTCTGCTTTTGACTGCGCATCAATATTGACTCTTGATTTACCCCGATGCCTGTAACTCTTGCAGCAAGATCTGTGTGAGCCATTATTCACAAAATGCTGCAAGCATAATTGCTAACTGGTAAAACAATTATTCAAAGCATCGAAAAATAACATTAACAATACTCTGTTAATGTTTAAATAGAGCCCAGCAGCAATTGTAAGAGCAGCATGTTATGTAGAGTATTGTCAATGTGGTTTGGAGACAAACAGTGAAATGGAGTGAATGGGAGAAGAGGATTTGAGACAATATTCACCTTTCTTAGTGGTGGCTGATTAGAATACATTTCCTGTGAAACAAAAACCAATGAGAAGCACTCAATACAGCAATAAATTCACTTGCGTACATGTTGCCATTTCTCAGATAGTTATGTGGGGTCAGTTGATAATTGTGTTACATGATCATGGGAGTATGGGGAGAAGGCAGGAACGGGGTACTGATTGTGAATGATCAGCCATGATCACATTGAATGGCGGTGCTGGCTCGAAGGGCCGAATGGCCTACTCCTGCACCTATTGTCTACGATATGGAAGCGAAACTTTATAGCTCAGGAAGATGTCAATCGTTTTCCTGGTTTGTACAGTATTAGGTAGCTTCAGCTCAAGGAAAGAGAGTAACACAGTTTTCTTTGCTCACAAGAAATAAATTAGCGAGCATGATTGTTTTGAATCACTTTCCTGATGACGTGGCTTGAAAGCATGCATGAGCGGACCAAATATTAGGCTCAGTTACAGTGCCCCACATTGAAAAACCATTTGCTGGCAATTGTTATTTAGCTGACATGAAGATGACATATAGAAGGGAGTCGTGTCCCATTAGAAACTTATCCCATCTTTCATTAAGCCTGAGGAAAGATGTAGACTGACGAAGGCAACTGTCTATTTTCTTGATGCATACAGTAATAATTGGATAAGCAAGGACACTGGTTTCTTTCATAAGTATGTCCTTGTGGCTGGGCAAAGAAGCAGTGCCTTAATTATTTTGAGAAGGATCTAGAGTTGGATATTTTTGAAGACATTGATTTACTGGATGGCTTACACTCAAGTCAATTATTAGTGTCATCTTTGACAGTTAGGCTGACTAATAAAGCAATGGGAATTTCAGCACAGGATGATGGCGCAAACCAAATTCTAGAATTCATTTTCCATTCCTTTCAGACCACTTAACGTAACCAAAAGAGAAATCAAACTCAAACCTTCCTGGTCTCCATTAACGGGACTTATACAGTAACAGTACTAATAATAAAGCACAGCTAGTTCAAATTTGTAAGGAATTAAATCTGGAATTGGAGGTTAGGGTTTTAGATCCGCATGTGATGATCTCACTCACCTCAAAGGACAGAGGGTTGCAGTGGTAATTGGACTGAACCTGTAAAGTGACAGTTCCCATCATTTCCTTCTGTAATATAAATAGAAGAAATTTACAGAAATGAATAACTCTTAAACCGAGTAGAGAAAACAACCTTCTCCATAATCAGATGCTTGCCTGTTGTGCTTCGGTTGTATTACCAATTTATTAGTTTAGAGATACAGCGTGAAAATAGGCCCTCCGGCCCACCATGTCCGCACCGACCAATGATCACACATACACTAGTTCTATCCTGCACACTAGGGACGATTTACAGAAGCCAACCTACTAACCTGCATGTTTTTGGAATATGGGAGGAAATTGGAGCACCCCAAGAAAAACCCACATGGTCACAGGAAGAACGTGCAAACTCCGCACAGACAGCAAATCCCCCGCCCGTAGTCAGGATCAAACACATGCATTTTCCATGTGTCCAAGCCCAAACATTAGCCTATTTGTAAATCATGCTTGACTAATCTTCTGGAATTTTTTGAGGATGTAACTAGGAAAATTGACAGGGGAGAGCCGGTGGATGTGGTGTACCTCGACTTTCAGAAAGCCTTTGACAAGGTCCCACATAGGAGATTAGTGGGCAAAATTAGAGCACATGGTATTGGGGGTAGAGTACTGACATGGATAGAAAATTGGTTGGCAGACAGAAAGCAAAGAGGGGATAAATGGGTCCCTTTCAGAATGGCAGGCAGTGACTAATGGGATACCGCAAGGCTCGGTGCTGGGACCGCAGCTATTTACAATATACATTAATGACTTGGATGAAGGGATTAAAAGTACCATTAGCAAATTTGCAGATGATACAAAGCTGGGTGGTAGTGTGAACTGTGAGGAAGATGCTATGAGGTTGCAGGGTGACTTGGACAGGTTGTGTGAGTGGGCGGATGCATGGCAGATGCAGTTTAATGTGGTTAAGTGTGAGGTTATCCACTTTGGTGGTAAGAATAGAAAGGCAGATTATTATCTGAATGGTATCAAGTTAGGAAAAGGGGACGTACAACAAGATCTGGGTGTCCTAGTGCATCGGTCACTGAAAGGAAGCATGCAGATACAGCAGGCAGTGAAGAAAGCGAATGGAATGTTGGCCTTCATAACAAGAGGAGTTGAGTATAAGAGCAAAGAGGTCCTTCTGCAGTTGTACAGGGCCCTAGTGAGACCGCACCTGGAGTACTGTGTGCAGTTTTGGTCTCCAAATTTGAGGAAGGATATTCTTGCTATTGAGGGCGTGCAGCGTAGGTTTACTAGGTTAATTCCCGGAATGGCGGGACTGTCATATGTTGAAAGACTGGAGCGACTAGGCTTGTATACACTGGAATTTAGAAGATTGAGAGGGGATCTTATCGAAACATAAAATTATTAAGGGGATGGACACGTTAGAGGCATGTTCCCAATGTTGGAGGAGTCCAGAACCAGGGGCCACAGTTTAAGAATAAGGGGTAGGCCATTTAGAACGGAGATGAGGAAAAACTTTTTCAGTCAGAGAGTTGTAAATCTGTGGAATTCTCTGCCTCAGAAGGCAGTGGAAACCAATTCTCTGAATGCATTCGAGAGAGAGCTTGATAGAGCTCTTAAGGATAGCGGAGTCAGGGGGTATGGGGAGAAGGCAGGAACGGGGTACTGATTGAGAATGATCAGCCATGATCACATTGAATGGTGGTGCTGGCTCGAAGGGCCGAATGGCCTACTGCTGCACCTATTGACTATTGTCTATTCCACTAGTCAGAGCTATAACTTTTGCATTGTCAGTAATTAGTATTAATTCTTTTTAATTTTTGGGGGGAATATGGGCTTCACTGACAAGGTCCGCGTTCATTATCCATCTGTAATTACTCTTGGGTGTTAAGTCACCTTTTCCCATCAGGTGCAGTTCTTCTGGTAAAGATACCACTGAGTTCTGTAGGATGGTATCATTTTGCGTTACAGAGAAAAAAAGTAACCAGCCCCTGAGTTGCTGATTGCTTTGTTGTTATGTGTACTACAAAAACATATACAGTGGGTCCAGGCTTTCTAAAAGGTTAGTCAGGATTGTTCAAATTCAATTCTGCCATAACTGTTAGGCTAAAAAGATAAAATGGAGATTTTCACTCCCCAGTGTTTCATGTGAGGGGTGATGTTTAACGAATTGTTATAAACCGGACTGGACTTTGAAGAGCTCAGTACTCACCAGCACCAACTGCAGTTGTTCCACTGTTTGATTTGCTGCACTTTTGCCATTTATTTCTAGAATCTCATCACCGACATGGAGTGTGCCTGTAAATCCAGAAGCGAAACACGTTTGCAACTTCACCAGGCAATGGAAACAGATTTGATAGTCGAGTAAACCATCGACACTTGGTCTCTCCTGTCACTGCAGGAGACAAAGCAGATTCTAATTTTCACCGAGGTGTGAAGAGGGCACCAGCCGTCACTTCAGTAGATGCAGGATTTTATGCAACCTTTGATTGAACAAGCTCTGCATCTTCCTGCTACTGTGATGGGAGCAGTACTGAAACCCCACTTCACTGGGCAATAGACAATAGGTGCAGGAGGAAGCCATTCGGCCCTTCGAGCCAGCACCGCCATTCAATGTGATCATGGCTGATCATTCTCAATCAGTACCCCGTTCCTGCCTTCTCCCCATACCCCCTGACTCCGCTATCCTTAAGAGCTCTATCTCTTGAATGCATTCAGAGAATTGGCCTCCACTGCCATCTGAGACAGAGAATTCCACAGATTCACAATTCTCTGACTGAAAAGGTTTTTCCTCGTCTCAGTTCTAAATGGCCTACCCTTTATTCTTAAACTGTGGCCCCTTGTTCTGGACTCAACCAACATTGGGAACATGTTTCCAGCCTCTAACGTGTCCAACCCCTTAATAATCCTATACGTTTCGATAAGATCTCCTCTCATCCTTCTAAATTCTTGTGTATACAAGCCTAGTCGCTCCAGTCTTTCAACATATGACAGTCCCGCCATTCTGGGAATTAACCTAGTAAACCTACGCTGCACGCCCTCAATAGCAACAATATCCTTCCTCAAATTTGGAGACCAAAACTGCACACAGTATTCCAGGTGCGGTCTCACTAGGGCCCTGTACAACTGCAGAAGGACCTCTTTGTTCCTATACTCAACTCCTCTTGTTATGAAGGCCAACATTCCATTGGCTTTCTTCACTGCCTGCTGTACCTGCATGCTTCCTTTCAGTGACTGATGCACTAGGACACCCAGATCTCGTACGTCCCCTTTTCCTTCCTTCCTTTCCATCGGCAAGACCAAGTGAAGACTCAGCGACCATTTCGCTGAACACTTCAGCTTGGTATGCCATGGCCTGCTGCATCTCTCAGTTGCTATCTATTTTAACTCCCCCTCCCATTCCCATACTTTCTGTCCTGGGCCTCTTCCATTGCCAGAGTGAGGCCACAGGCAAACTAGAGGAAAAGCACCTCATATTCCTATACTTGGGTAGCTTACAACCCAGTGGTCGAATTATTGAATTCAAGAGCTTTGAATTCTCTAATTTTCTTCATTTACAAAGCACCCCTCCCTCCCCCGCAACCTCCCACTTTCCTGTGCCTCACCTGCGTGCACCCATTTCTTCCCTTTCCCTTCCACCTATATTCCTTTTTCTAGTTTCATAATTTGTATCTCACATCTTTTGTCTTTCCATCTCTGGCATTTGTCCAATCAGCTGCCTATCAAAAACCCCACATTTATGTCCACCTATCACGTCAGGCTTTGCCCTGCCACTCCTCTCTTCCAGTTCTTTCCCTCTTCACCACAATCAGTCTGAAAAAGGGTCCCGACCCAAAACGTCACCTATCCATTTTCCCCAGAATTGCTGCCTGGCCCACTGAGTTACTCCAGCACTTTGTGTCTTGTTTTCACAGGTTGGCTTAGGTTTCCTGTCACTTTTAAAACTGCTGGGCTACATTCAATAGCACGCACAGAGCAAGTCCATCTGTTGGTGGTGAACAGTCCCTTTTCACAATGAATGACGATTGTATCCAGATTTGAGTGAAGCAGATGAGCTGAATTTAAAATTGTTTCAATGATGTACAATTGGCTACGTGCCATTAACATGCCGATTGCAGCATTTAATTATTCATCCAACAAACTTTTGGAAAATACATATTTTCATTAAAAGACTTGCTGTAATCTGGCATTTATGATCTGCACCTTTGTAACATTCATTTTTCTTCCTTCACAATATTGCATACGTTGCAATTCTGCTTATTACAGCATCCAATAGCGAATAGACTGCTCAGGTTATCGTACCTGATAGAACAATATAATTAATCCCAATTCCCTTCTCTGTCCTGTAACCTTGCAGATTTTTTCGGCTCAAGCAATTGTCCATTCCCCTACTGAAGTTAGTATTGAGCCTATTCGTATGAACCTTGCAGAGAGTTGGTTATTGATGTAGTTTCACGGGTAAAATTAATCTTTAAGTGACTTTGCAAGTACATTCAGTCAATAAAGTGAACTATAGAGACCTCAAAGACCTTAACATGGTATAATATTACTTAAAACCATAACTTCAGAGGCGTTTAGTGGTACGATGTAACAATTGTTATTTTGCTTTCCTTGGGTTAGGGAAAAACAACAAGCGCTTTTGTTTCTCACTTGCAGGTGGATATCGGATATCTTCCATATCATGATCCACCACACAGCTAGAACACCCAGAAAAGGGATCTGCTGAAGTTTAGAAGTGTGAGGTGACTACATTCAAACATACAAGACACTTAGGGGTCTTGACAGGTTGGATGCAGAGAGGCAGATTTCTGTTGTGAGACAATCTAGAACTAGGGGTTATTGCACAACAATAAGGACCGCCCATTTAAGACAAAAACAAAGTGAAACTTTTATCTATCAGAGAATTGCGTGTCTTTGGATCTCTCTTCCTCAAAGGGCAACTGAAGTGGAGGCTTACAATAGTTTTAGGTCACAAGTAATGAAATTTGATAAGCAAAATGGGTGAAAGGTTCCTACTGGTGAATGGGAATGTGGAGTTGATGTTATAATTAGAACAGCCATGATCTTGTTCAATGGCCTGCTCCTGTTGCAGTTCACATGTGCATGTTCTGCATGCTCACAGACTTAGCACACGAGGCAGAAAAGTGGAGGACATAAGGAAATAAACATTGAAAGATTTAAATTTTAATCAAGTGTCTCATATAGGACATAAATGAGTACAGTACAAGAACAGACCATTCAGCCCACAATGTCTGTGCTGAACTACACATAACCAATATCCCTCCATTCCCTGCATATCCATATGCCTATCCAAAAGTCTCTTAAATGCTACTAATGTATCTGCATCAACTACCACGCCCTGCCGTTAAAAAAAAAAGCCCCACACATCTCCTCTAAGCATTTTGTGAATAAATCCTCTAAACATTGTCTCTCTCACCATAAAGTCATGCCCTCTAGTATTTGATTCCATCCTGGGAAAAAGATTCTGAAAGGCCCCATCTATGCCTCTCATAGTTGTATATACTTCTCTCAGGTTTCCCTGCATCCTCTGGCATTCCAAAGAAAATAATCCAAGACTGTCCGACCTCTCCCTGGAGCGAATACCCCCTAATCCAGGCACCATTCTGGTAAACCTCCTCTTCACCCTTTCCAAAGCCTCCACATACTTCCTTAATGTGGAGACCAGAATTGCATACAATACTCCAAATGCCGCCCAACCCAAGTCCGATAAAGTTGCATCATGAGTTCCTGACTCTTAATACCCTGACCCATGAAAACAGGCATACCATATGCCTTCTTTACCTATTTGTGTTGCCAATTTCAGGGAGTTATAGACTTGGTCTTTAGGATCAAGCCTTTAATTGTATAATTACATTTTACCTCCCAAAGTGCAACACCTTGCACTTGCTTGGATTAAACTCCATCTGCCATTTCTCCACCCATTTCGGTAGCTGATCTATATCCCATTGCAAACTTTACAGACTTCTTGCAGTCCGTGACTCCAGCAATCATGTCATCTGCAAACTTACTAACCAACCAGTCTACGTTTACATCCAAGTCATTTAGACACGCACGCATGCACGCACACGTGTGCATGGCATGAATATAACCAGAATGAGAGAATGGCAGAATCTTTAAGAAGTTCACACCTTGTCTATGAATCATCCCTCCATGTAGTATCCTTCCAATGACACAGCGCCCCTGGTCATTCAGTTTCAGAGTAATTCCCTGTAGATGCAAAGAGATTACACAGGTATGAATCTGCAAAATCTCATCAAAATGTAGATCTCAAATGTAGAATATAACTTCCAATTCCATTTTCTATCAAATGCATATTAGCTCGAGCTCAAACACAGCACAATTCACCACACTTTACCTATCTTCCATTTACATGTTTCACCACACCAACACACACTCAATACTGCCCTGAGGTTGGGCAGAAATCTCACAACTTGTGATGCACTTCCAGCAAGTCTGCCACATTGTCCATTTGATTGCGGAACATGCCACTTCGGTCTCGCTGCCAAGGTGATGAGGAGCATTAGTTGGGGCAGCTGGACGCTAACTGGAAGGGATGGCAAGTGGCTGCTTGTTTGAACCTACCTGCTGCCATTATTTCCATTTGAAGCTACCTGCTGCCATCATTAACAATGGATTCTGTACCATTATTAGGTTGGGAGGGATACAAATGCACCAAATGTATCCAACTGAGTTGCAGCCAGCACTGATGATAATGAGCTATTTGGCATGTTTCCATATCTAAATTTGTACTGGATTTTTTTGATATATTTTCTTTCTGCTCAGTGGCCAAGTAAATGAATAGTTGCAGAGAGAGGGGGAGTTGTGTGACTGGGTTACAAGAATTACTGTTGTTACACAAGTGAATTCTTTAGTGACATCTGGGAAAGAGACTAAACTGCCTTCTCCCTCCCTCTTCCACTATTAATCCTCTGGGTGAGTTTGTTGCTGATGAATATCAGTTGTGCAGAATTGATGAAGGCTCTGATTGAAGGCTCTATTTTGGTAGTGCCGATGACAAATCATGTTATACATTGTCACGATTTGCCTAATATGTACATTAATACATGTTTGTGTATACCTACTCATGCTTTCAACAATCCTGGCTTTCACCAATCCTGGGCAAAAACCATCACAATTATTTTGAGCCTGAAGAAGGGTCCCAACCTGAAACATTATCCACCATTCCCTCCACAGATGCAGCCACAGAGTTACTCCAACATATTGTGCTTTGCTCAGGATTCTAGCATCCAAAGTTCCTTGTATCTCAATTATTTTGTTGAACTTCTTAACAATTCTATTTACATCAATCCCCTAAGTCATAGCACATTTGATTGAAGATGAACCATAGTTGCAATGATAAGGAAAGGGGTTAAAAGCTATGTCAGTGAAGCATATTTTAGGAACATTTTGAAATTATAGGAATTTAAGGAGGAAATTCCAGAATATCTGCATAAAATTGGAAAGAATCACACTACAGCTGGAAAAACAGATGGAATGGCTAAATTGCAAATCTAAAGGAGACTGCAAAGGTTATGAGGGCAGACTCTGGAAGGAATAATGAGAAGTGCACGATTTAGAAAATAATGAGCTGGGTAGCAGTAATCAACGGAGGTTTCTGAGGAGAAGGATAGTGGAAGAGAATATGAATGTCTTGTTCTGAATGTGTTAGAGTTAACAGCGAGAAATAATTCATTAATATAAAACACCTTGCACAGTCCCACGATCGTGATCTGCAAATAAATATTTTCAGAGGAAGGCAAAAGTTGAACCAGCAATGTTGCAGATGTGTAATTTGGAACTGATGAAGGAATGGGTGTAATTTTTAGCAGCTGGGGAGAGGAGGGAAGTGCTATAGAAAATGATGCTTTAGCACTGAATATAGATAATTACAGTAGCAGATGGGATGTGAATTTGGAAGCTTAGCCCTTGGTCAAACAGGACATTACACATTGTAAGGTGAAGCAGGAAGGAGTTGGGATCTGCTGCAAACCCAGGAATAGATGTTGGGGGTTGAACAGATTGGTTCTGAGGCAAACTGCATGGAGTTTGGAGCATCCTCAATAAACTTAGACACAATCTGAAAGCACAATGAGAGTTTATTTCCCTTCTGTATAAAAGACTGGGTGAGATTTAGAAGCTTTTTTTTTTTGCAGGAGTACAAATATTTTTCATCCCGGAAAGTTGACATACCATGGGTTCATTTGTACTTTTCTGGACCGTAATCATTTGGATTTTCTTTATGTTCTGTGCGTCGTGTTCTTTACTATTACCATTCATGTAAGGGGAAGAGTTGGTACTGCCATTACTGTATACTTCTTGGGCAGCACCAGCACAGGTCAGCATGTAACCCTAAGAATAAGACATAAATAAGTTAGACAAAAACAACAACAAAACCAAGCTATAACATGGCAAAGGTGCCTTGTTTTCTCCCAAAAAGGAAAATTATGAAGTCAAACAGACTAAAGTTAATTACCTATTTTTCCTGGACAAAATCCATTGAAACACAACAGGTTACTTCTTTCTCTAGCATACACTTCCTCTCTCCCAATGTGCCTGGGGCAGTTTTGTTTTGTTCAAGTTGTAACTTGAATGCATCGTTGTATTCGGTTATTGTAAATTTGAATGTTGGCAGACACATGCAAAAGGATGGTGAGTTTATTCGCAGATTAGATGCAGCTAATTCTGATCAATTTGTACTCTGTGCAATGCTTCATATTTACCATGCATCACTGAAAATAACATTGTTCATCATCTTTATTCTGTGGGTCTGTCCTCATTAAGTATGTGTTGTGAAAACCCATTCTTTTTTAACTGCACTTATTGATCTTAAAAGTACTGTAATGGGAAAAAATATTGTCTGAAATCTAAATGAGTTACAAACAATTTTTCAACTTCAAACTGATTTATTATTTTCAAAAATGACTTGCCCTTGACTGGACACTTGAGCCTTGCTGAAACGAGGATGGTTTGGCAACTGATGAGGACATTTTTCAGGTATCCACGATTGAAAGGATGCAATCTGATTTAATTTTATATATGGACTGAGACCAGCCTACATTGGGCAGGTGCAGAGATTCTGGGGAATCACTCCCAGATCTGGAAATCACTCTGATAAAATGAGCAGGCAAAGAGCTGAGATCTTCCCTTTCCTTGTAGATCTTCCCTGTGAGGTAATCTTGATCTCAAAGTCGGGTACAATTTTGAAGCCACTGTCTGCTTAACTCAAATTACAAAAAATAACTACTTCAAGAAACATCAAACTTCAGAAATAAATGTCGAGTATATCAGTAGAAAAACTGTGTATTCATGTGACATTCATCGGTATTCTGCATTACAGCAGCATTAACACATTTATTTTCCATGGTTGGGTACTTCCACTGAAAATGGAATATCATTAACAAGTGAAGCCTTTAGTTTTAATATCAGGTTCATGTGAAAATATTCTAGTATATTCGGCGGGTTGTATAAAACACTGCAGATAGCATGTAGCAAAGCAGCAGTGCTGCCCATTAGAATCAAACGTTCTTTGTAGCTTCACATGCCAGGGATCACCTCACCTTCAGGAAGTATTACACTTTACATTGGTGCAATGTAGATATTCATGAACTTTACTCGAAGAGTAAAAAATTCACATGTTTTTTTGTCAGACTTTCTTTTTCAAATCAGCACGTAATAAAGATTCAGCGAATGACCTGCCAAGGCACTCCAGAGGTACAAGAGTACTGTTACAACTTCCCAAACTCCGCAGACCAACAGCCCATCAACAAATAGTGCGGCCATCAAAATCAGAGCTTCATGCAGATTATTGTTAACATGTTAATTTGACAAGGGTGGCTTGTTACTCTGACCATCTCTGAATGAGAAAAGCCCCAGTACCTAAGTAAAGTTTGATCACAGGCTCTTCAACATTTATTAAATGACCACAATGAGTTTTCAGGTTTAAATTGAATGAAGAGATTTTAGCTTCTTTCACAAATGATTGATTTTTACAAAACCTTATTTTTCTGTCTATTCTTTTTCTTGATACTTGTTGGGATTTGCTTGGGCAGACTTGTTGTGTTGGAGGTAATCCCAAGCTCCATTAGTTTGTGCAAGGGTGGCACAATGACGCAGCTGGTAGAGCTGCTGCCTCACAGCACCAGAGACCCGGGTTCGATCCTGACCTCCAGTGTTGTATGTGTGGAGTTTGCACGTTCTCCCTATGACCGCGAGGGTTTTCTCCAGGTAATCCAGTTTCCTCCTGCATCGCAAAGGAGGGTTTGCAGGTTAATTGCCCTCTGTACATTGCCCCTGGTGTGTAGGGAGTGGATGAGTAAGTGGCATAACATATAACGGGTGTGAACAGGTCATCAATGGTCGTTGTGGACTCGGTTGGCAAAAGGGCCTGTTTTCATGCTGTATCGCTAAACTTAACTAAAAATGTGTTGCAGACTTCATTCATTAGCTGACTACACTGTTACTCACCATCTGCCCCCCCCCCCCCCCCCCCCCAAACCATTCAATTACTCCCAACACCATCCCTGCTAGACTGAAGCCAATTGAAGTATCCAATTGCTCTTTCAGCTGAAATGCCCCAGCTTTTGTCTGAACTGAGATCAGCCCAGTCTTACATTTGTGTTAGATATTTAGCTGTGCATTTCCCCAATAAGCCAGTGGGTACTTAAGAACAATTGGAAAACATTCTACAGTATCTTTACGAGTGGCAATAATTAGATCAAATATGTAGTTGAAGGCCTGTATGTTTCAGTGAATTTTGTTTGTCAGGGAGAAGAGCTTGGTTTCCCTGGGCTTCCTGAGCAGTCTGATTATCAAGCCACCATTGTCAAGTGAGATTCAGATTTCTTCCCCAAATGTTGTGGCCAAGGAACAGTAATATTGTAAGCTGATAAGAATCAAGTTCCATTAGAGGGTAAGAATCTTTTTGATTTGGATTTGGTTTGCTGCCGGTGGTTTACATGACAGTCTGGTAGCCTGCATTAGGAAGGCAATAACGGGCACCCTTAAACTATCCAGACTCTGGGTGTGAAGCACCTGTGCACTATTCAGGCTTCTGTGAAGAAACACCTTAAAATGTGGTTCCAACTAAGGAGTCAAGCCATTCACTCTGTCACCAGTAAGGTCAGCATAAATCCTTCTCATATGACCCATTGTAGGTGACATTCATCAATTCACCACCAAGGTGTACAGAGGATTGCTTCTTCTCCCTCTTTTCCTGAAAGCACCAAGGTTGCCTCCCAATTTCATGCCGGTTCTCATTGTGTAAGCCAGGCAGAACATGCCAGCAGGTAGGTTTTTTTGGGGATGAGTATCTTTAGCTGACTCTATGTAAGAAAATAACTGCAGATGCTGGTACAAATCGAAGGTATTTATTTCACAAAATGCTGGAGTAACCATAGCTGACTCAATGGTTGACTCACTTGGCATAAACCTTTCAGACAGTTTTCAGCAACAAACGGTGAACAGAGACGGGAGTGGAAGCCAGGGCAGTAATTTAAACCTAACTTGCTTCATTGGACATTTTGAAAGTTGTATTGCTCACCCATTTTACATGCTACTCAATTCTACAACTCATCAAAATAGAATGGGAAAAGGGGTAAAATGTGTGGCTGAACTGATCTCATCTTTCACCCTGCTGGTGGGTTAGATTAAAGTTAGCCCCAACCCTTGGATAAATTGCCCCTCGTTTACTTATGGGTGCCAATTTCAATTTCCATGGCCCACCTACTGTTGTCTGGTATTAACTAATTTCAAGGAGCTTGTGAACCTACAAACTCATGGAGCTGAGCAGACAGAACACCAGGCATTGTCAGGTAAACCACTCATGATTTGTGATAAAGTCTTGTGATAAAGTGATGATTTGTGATAAAGTCCTTTGAAATGTAAAAACCTCTTTATTGTGCACTCCATTACTCAGAAAGTGGTTGCTGTTTGAAGCCATTGTATTGTCGATCTTCTCAAATAACTGAAAAGAACCAAAAAAGACGTAATTTATTAAAGAAACATTACTTTGCTGTATTATCGCATGTGTGCTGATCACATCCACACTGACAGTTCAACAGCTGCACTTCCTCTAGCTCTGACATATACTTTGGTATTGGCCAGTTGGCCAGCACCTACAATGGGGTGCCGCGCAGCAATAAACTCCATGGAACCTTGCGTACAATTAAACCTGGCCTTATTGCTGCAGCCTACTCGCCAACAGTCTGTCTCGTCCTGTTCTTCTTTTGTTGTTGTTAGTCTGTTGTTCAATGTATGTTTTAGTGTATCTTTAGTTTTGTATTATGTGGGGGGGGCTGCGGGAAACTTTTTTCAATCTCTTTCCTCGACGGAGATGCGACTTTATCCATATCATATCTCCGTCCGCACTGCGGCCTAACATCGTGGAGCTGGCGGTCCCTTTGCTGGAGATCAACTTCGGGAGCTCCAACTGCGGGAGTCTGCAGACTTAACATCGTGAAACTCGCGATCCCTTTGTCAGGGATCGACTTCGGGAGCTCCAACCACAGGAGCCAACGGACGTAACCTTGTGGAGCTTGAGTTCTCCTGGTTAGGGATCGACTTCTGGAGCTCCAACTGCAAGAGCTTCGACCACCCCAATGCAGGAGCTTTGATCGCCCCGATGCGGGAGCTTTGATCGCCGGCTGCAGGAGCTTCGATCGCCCTGACTGCGGATGGTTCGACCGTCCCGGCCATGGGAGAAAAGAAGATAATGTGTTATTGCCTTCCATCACAGTGTGCTGTGGTGGATGTTTATGTTAATTTTTATGTAGTTGAGTGTCTTGTTGCTTTTTTGATATGACTGTATAGCAAATTAAATTCCTTGTATGTTGTTACATACTTAGCTAATAAATTAATTACAATTACAAATTACAAAAGAAAAGATCTATAACATACCAATACACTGACACCGAAAATACTAATCTTTAAAATGAGGGTTGAAGTTTTCCCCACATGCTAAATGTGGATCCAGTGTGTTGTTGCTGTGATTCAGTTACAAAGAAAGCAACGCTCATGCAATAGTTTAAAGTAGTCACTGGTGTGGTAGTTTCCTGCAAGCACCAGTATGTGGTTTCCTCACAGCTGTGACTTTCAGTGGCCATCTATGATGATGTTAAGATGACGCATTTTACTTCTGCTTTGGATGCCATTTGTTATTGCATTTCTGACACTTGGAAATATGTAGATTCACAACCTCATGACGTGCAAAATGTTCAAAGATGCCCCTTTACCAGGCATGGAAGAGAACTTACATTTATTCCCGATATTCCTGCTGTTTTCACAGTAATGCCCATTGAGAAATCTAATCCAGATTGGGGCAGATGGAGGAAAGGGTCAGCAAATAGGACTGGAGTAGGCAGTGGGGACTGGTCTGCAAGAAAGTTGGGATCAGATACGAGGCTGGGTGGGGGAGAGAGCATCTAGTCGTTCATCTCAACCCCAAGTCCCAGGAGTTGGGAGTGAGAATTGGGGTGTAGGTGTTGGAGCTGTGCTGTTGGTGGGGAAAGAGGGGAGCAGCTTTGGATGAAGCAAATCCAGCTTTGTAACATGAATTTCTATGTTTCCATATAATGTAGAAATAGGCCATTCAATCTTTGTCTATGCTGGATCACTAAGCAATCCATTACCGGAATAATTTACCCAGGGACCTATTCTCCCAACAGTCCCATCGACTCCCTCATGAATCTGCCATCCACCTATACTAAGATCATTTATGGTGCAGTAGTTCTTGGGGTAAACTACATAGTCATAGGTAGAATATTGAAACTACACAGACATCACAAGAGGTCAGGGTTGAACTCAAGACTACTACAGCAATTATACAGTATCTCTATTGGCTGCACCACAGTGCCACCCTACAGACCATAACATTCCCATGAATGTCCAACAGTGGGTGCCCCTGAGACAACTTGAAATCATCTTCCCTGCAGTGCTCCAATGGGACATTGCATGCAGCATGAATTCATCGCAAGCAAGGTTGAAATATCTGGTTGAATTTCCAGAGTAACAGAAATCAGCCTGGAGATGGACATCACTAAATTTCCCTCTGAGAGAAACTGATTTTTAATCATGTAAAGCTGAAAAATAATGTTACATGATCAGAGATCTAAGCAACAAAGTGTTGTCCAATGACTTATCAGTAAAGGTGAATCCTGGGAGGGGTGACAAAGCTAATTACTGGTTTTGGACATAATTTCCTCCAGCAGATGAATTTGAAATGCAGTATAAAGATTTAGACACACACATGCACGCACATGAATAGGATAGTGGGAATCTGGAATCATATTTGTCATACGTCAGTTGAAATTTTCAAGATAGCCCTATAAACGTACCCGGTCAGGTATCAAGGGATATGATATAAAGTTGAGGTACAGTAGTGAGGTACAGTATGACAGAATGTGATTTAATGAATCAATGCCTTTAAAAGAGAGAGAAAATATATTGTTGGACGAGGAATAAAACATATGGAATAATCGTGGCATTTTGGTTCCTATAAAAGAAATAACGAATAGCTAATAGAAAGCACCCTCTCTATTATTATACCTTCTGTTTGATGTTGATATTCCTTGATGTGGGTGTTGTGATATATGATAAAAAGGCTTGCTACGATGATATTTAAAAGGTGGTATTAGTACAGTTAAATAAAACAAATATCACCCTATCATACCCATGGTTTAAATAGTCAAAAACAGTTTCAACGTTCCAATTTTGTCATTTCAGCTGAGGACCAGAAGCTGAAGGTTAGTTTATGGTATAATATTATTAATTGCAACTCTGTAGTAGTTACCCCACATGGATATGACTGCATTGCAAAATAAGCTGGGCTGGGATTCTCAATTGAAACCTGGTTTAAAGATTTACTGCAGTATTAAATGGTAATCTAACACGTCAGCACTCTGCAGAATGCAGGAAGCAAAACTCTGCTTCAACATACAGAGTCCACAGGGCACTTAATTGATATTAATGGACACACACAGAGGCTATTTACCAGAAATAATTAATAGTGTAAATCCCAGGTCCATGATCTCAAATAATCCTCGGTTACTCATGCTTGTCCCAGCTCCTTGAACAGGTAAATGGATGAAAATGCTCAATATTAGTAATGGTAACCTTAACCATGAGTAAATTGACAACCCAGCTTTCCTCCCCCTATGGACATTGAATGAGGCAAAGATGGTTCTTGTCCTGAATATTCATTCTTTTCTCATTATGCTTATTTGAATGAGAAATCAAATGACTACGAGTGACCAAAGAGATCCAAGAGAAGGCAAGAAATTGAAAAATTGCTAAAGATGACTCCAAACTTCTGGGAACTTTCTCTTTTATTATATTCTTGCTTATTAAGATGTGTTATAAAGCTCACGTGGCCAGTTCTTTTAATGCAGTAACTAATAAAAATATCCTTAGTAAGACTGCAATTATGGGCATGTGTGCATTATTCAAACAAATAATATCAGGAATGACAAAGAGAATCTTTATAGTGGATGTGGAGAGGATATTGGCACTATGGGAGAGTCTAGGACCAGAGGCCATAGTATCAGAATAGAATGGCGTACCTTTAGAAAGGAGATGAGGAAGAATTTCATTAGTCAGAGGGTGGTGAATCTATGGAATCCATTGCCACAGACGGCTGTGGAGGCCAAGTCAATGGATATTTTTTTAAGGTGGAGATTGACAGATTATTGATTAGTACGGGTGTCAGGGGTTGTGGGAGGAAGGCAGGAGAATGTGGTTGAGGGGGAAAGATATATCAGTCATGATTGAGCCGGAGTAGACTTGATGGGCTGAATGGCCTAATTCTGCTCCTAGAACATGAATTTATATCTAGTGATGATTGGAACTCTTCACAGTTTCTGTAACCTATGTTTGATTCCGTTTCCTCTCAAAATGATGTGTCTAACTAGACTGTGTTCTTAGAGGAAGACCATGGTCTAGTTCCACACATCATTTTCCCGCACACTAACACCCTACTACACACACTAGAGAAAATTTACAATTTTACCAAGACATTTAACCTGTGCATCTTTGGAATGTGGGAGGAAACCGGAGCACCCGCAGAAAACCCACGAAGGTCAAGGGGAGAACGTACAAACTCCGTACAGACAGCACCCGTAATCAGGATCGATCCCGGGTCTCTGGCGCTGTAAGGCAGCAAATCTATCGCTACGTCACTGTGCTGCCTGATTGTTGGAGTGTATCCTGCACAATTGGTCATGATGTTGTTAATGACGAGTCTAGTTATGTGTTTTTGGTACTGGAGAATAGCAGAATGTCAGTAAGGCAAAATTTAACATAGGTTGCCTCTATTTATAAACCCCGAGCATCACATATGATTTATTGAGCACTTGGATATTGGCCAGAGAAGGTCCTTTTGTGCATGCCAATGTGGCAGCCATTACTGTTCATGTCAGGAGAATTTCTTACTCCTATTGTCCTTTTTGACTCCTATCTTACTGAGGCTCCTTGGTTTTACACTGTTGAATCCTGCAAGCAGTTATGTTTCCCTCCCATCTGTAATTCAGCTGGATGTCATTAACCATCTAAATTCACACGTACAAGTTAGCTGGTGCTGAATTATAATGAGGAGATGATCTAGGGTGAAAGTGAATTAAAAGCAATAAATCATAGGAAAACAAATTCAATTGTGGAATGTGATCCTGAAATACCAAAATCCCATGTTTTATCTAAAAGGAATTTGATGCAACAAACATTAACCTTTTGTAATTATATGGTTTTGTTAGGTTTCTAAATATTCCAAGGTGCTTCACAAGAATCTTACGGAGCTTAATACGAGAGCATGTCATTAAAGAAGACATTGAGAAAGGTGACCAAATGCTTGCTCAGAGGTAAGATTCCTGTGACATTCGGAAGGATAATGAAAGGCAGCGAGGGTAAGCAAAAGAATTCTACAAATTCGGAGCTTGAATTTTAATAATGACAAGATTAAGATATAGAAATAAGAAACTGCAGTTGCTGCTTTACTGTAGGAAAAACTCATCATATCCTGATTAGGTAGCTTACAACCTATTGAACGTTGAAATCTCCAATTTTAGGTAACTACCAGTGCTTTTCCCTCCCCCCCCCCCCCCCCCCCCACTTCATTTCCACCCCCTCACCTATCCCCGTGCCCAACTTAGACTTGCACCTATTTCTCTTCTCCCCCTCCCTTCCACCTACATTCCTTCTTCTAGCTTCACAATTTGCATCTCTTCAATCCTTTTGTCTCACACCTTCTGACTTTTCATCTCTGGCCTTTGTCCAACCATCTGCCTTTCAAAAATCCCTTCACCTCTATCCACCCAGGACTTGCCAAGCTTTGTTCTGCCCCTCTTCCAACTTTCTTCCTCCCCCGCCAACCACCACCACAATCAGTCTGAAGAAAAGTCCCGCAGCATGGGTTTGTAGGTTAAGTGGCTTCTATAAAATTGCCTCTAGTTTGTCGAAATTGCCGCTAATGTGTGGATGAGAAAGTGGGATAACATAAAACTAATGCGAACGGGTGATCAATGGTAGGTAGGTATTCAGGGGGCCGAAGGGCTTGTTTCCATGTAAGATACAACAAGGTGCTTCACAGGAATTTACGAAGCTCAATATGAAAGCATGTCATAAAAGAAGACATTGAGAAAACTAACCAAAACTAAACTAAGCCAAACTGAACTGTTGGACAAGTAGGCTGATGATTTAGAGACAATGGATGGGCCCAGGGATGTAATCTTGAGGCAGTGGCCTTGACCATAGGCATTTATTTATGTTTTTATTTTAATTGGATGTTGTACATTAAGGTTGAGCAATGAAAAGCAACCTTATAACAATCAAAGTCAATGAGACCCAGGCAATACAATACCACGTAATGCAAAATGAACGAAACCTAAGTGTGAAGCAGATATTCTGCAATGCATTTTCAATTACGCAATATTGATTGTTATGCTTAAACATGCAATTGGAGCGGCTAGGAACAGCAAAAGTCCCCTCCCTGCCTTGAGTGTTATTGAGCTGGAACAATGTTAAGTACACATCCAGTTGCTGACTCCACATCAAGGCCCTTATCTCACTGTTGTAAATACCTTAGTAGCTGCTGACTACAAAATTACTTCTGAGAATCTAACCAATAGTTAAGAAGTTGCATCTTAGCAGTACAAAGTTCACAGCACCCGGCCTAGCTACATTATTGTAAGAATTCTTGGGTCAGCATATTTTAATTCTGAATAGCAAAGTTCACATTATACTCGATTATGTTGCCTGATAAAAATGAATAAACATTTTAATTAGGCTGACAAAAAGGCAATATGCAATCACAGCACAAAGAGACCTATGATATCTGAACTTTGCATTAAATGAACTGCAACAAGTCTTTTTGAACAGGGACTCAGATAAAGAAAGTCCAAACTTGCAGTATATGTGAGCATCCCATATCCCCATCTAAAACATTGTATATCTGCATCATGATTATATCTGTGACCTTTGTTTTAAGTTTGTTCTCATGTACGCACCTCCCCATTTGTCCTCGCTGAGGAATTCAATTGACGCACGTTCACGGCCTGGCCAACACTTCAATGCGTTGACCAAGTCTCCTTCTTCAAGTGTGCTTCTAAAGGACAAATATTGATGGAGCACCAAGTACGGAGATGATGGATTTGTGGTCACGCATTACCACTGAACTTAGTTACATCCTTAGCCTTTGCCACACATTTTCCCTCTCCAGAATTAGACCATAGAAAAGTACAGTAGAAAAACAGGCCCTTAAACCCACAATATCCACGCCGAACATGATGCCAAAATAAACTGATCTCACCTGCCTGCACATAATCCATATCTCTCCATTCCCTGCATAGCCATCTAAAAATCTTTTAAATGCACCGTCATATTTGCCTCCACCACCACTCCGGACAGAATGTTCCAGGCACCCACCACCTTCTGTGAAAAAAACTGTCCCCCACATCTCCTTTAAACTTTGCCCCTTTCACCTTACAGTTATGCCCTCTAGTCTTTCTCCAGCAATGAACACAAAGAAGCATAAAATAAGGCCCCTCTTTAAACACTGGAACATGACAGGGGATCGTATTTCAAGTTGTCTCACTTTCCCCACGCTTTTTCCTCTTTCCCTTGTCCGGCACACTCCGCCTTACCCTCTCGAGTTTTCCATCTTGCCTGTGCTGAAGTTAATCCTTTCTCATTGTCACATCCACACTGCATTAAGGATCACGGCTGAAGTTGTGCAACTAAAATGTAGTTTAACCATTCAAGTGTGATTAGCCAGGATGTGGTCATGGATACATTGCTATTAGTAAAAAAAACTAGCTCCCAGCGACTTAAAAACCATATCAGAACACTCATTCAATGATATTCAATGATACTTTATTGTCACATGTACCTTGGCATAACAAAATGGTTTGTTTTGCATATCACCCAATAAAATTGTGCAGCAGACCTCACCTAGGCAGTACACAAGAGTCGCCATGTTTCTGGCGCGGTCAATGTAACAAAACCTTCATCGAACAGTTTTATCTTCCACTAGCAGCGGTGAACCAGGCCGGTCACCACATGTGACCAGAGGCAGCCCACCGCCGGGTCCCCCATCTTTCTCAGTAGTCCACACCGAGTCCCCCCTTCGCTCTCGAGAGCCCACCGCCAGGTAGCTCTCGGCGGCACGCGGCCCCTCCTCACTCTCGGCAATGCAGGTCATGCACACAGAGCATGTTTGAGGTATTTTGCTCCGCTGTTTCTACCATGTGATTAATGAAGAAAATATCTTTCCTGATGAACAGTATAATAATCAAAAAGTCAAATAAAAGTACTGAAATCGACACTGACCTGGAGAGGGTAGCACACAGATTAAAATTGAATGCGTATCAGTCGATTGCAATGCTATTTCTGACGTGTTTTGATGAAAGATGCATCAAGGAAAAGTGAATGCATTCATTAGTTGAAGCTAAAAGAGTTTTTTGGAACCAATGAGTTAGGCGAGGAGTTCAGTAGTGCTGCAGTACTGGGGAAGAACAAATTAGAGAGTGAAAATGTAAAGGAACAAGGGGAAGAGGTGGAATGCAGAGAGGAGGCTGATTGTGCAGGAAACTAGTAGTTTGTGATCTCACTGAGCTAAAATCGGAGTCAATTCAAGTGTCTAAAAATTCCAGTGCAACCATTTCACTCCCGTCATCATCTCAGCAAATCTTATAGAACCAGAGGCCAAGGAGCACTCCATTTTTTCATGTGCTGCCTGGGATTGAGGTGGGTCCAGAAGCTTAGTGAGGAGAGAGGATTTAGAAAGATTACAGGCCGGCTGGATGGTTTACAAGCAAGGTTGGGGCCAAGATGGAGCTGACAATGTGCGGTAGTGGAGTCTCGACTGATTTTAGGATGATGGGACAGAGGCGATGTCTGGAATTAGATCAGATTGCTGGTCGGAGCTTGGGGCGAATGGATCAAGGCTCGTGGCATCCCTGTCCCAGGCTACCCTGTGCTGCCATTTGGCAAAGGAGTGTCCAATGATGGCCATTTCTGGGATAGCAAAGAAACTGGAAGACCTTCCCAGACTTGGTTAACAATGGTTTAAGTTGAATTGTTAATAGGGACAGAGCTACTAAATCATTTGGCCAAGAGAAGAAAACTGATATTCTCCAAGGCTGAATGTTAACAATGGAAGAGAAATAAAAAGTAGTTTCAGAAAGCTGGGTAGATTGCAACACATTCCTGTAGTCCCTATTGACCAACCAAAGCCCGATTCATTTTCATGTTAAACAGAGGCTTATTTGTTCACTAACCAAAGGCCACTCTGATTAATATACAGTACATCATTAATAAAAGTAAAGAACAACTGGGTACTTCATACTGTAACTAAATGAATGCGGGACAATAGAGGATTCCTTGCAACATTCTCAATTCAACTAACAGGCGATGTATAATTTGCTGTATCACAGCCTGTTTCCAATTTATTTAATACTAGACCAAGTGGACCCGTTGGGCCCAAACCTCTCCTGCATTGGTGTAGCACCCTGCCCTCATCCTCTCCCCTCTCTCCTCAACCCCCCCCCCCCCACTCCCCTCTCTCTTCTCCCCCACTCACCCTCCCCCTCCCTTTAAACTTTAAAATGTGAATAACTTAAAAAATATAAGACCGATTTCAATAAAACTACTTGCATTATCACTAAAGTGACAATGGTGAGTAAGGTGGGCCTAAAATTGTTGTGCTATCGTGTACCGTTTTGGCTGAAGTTCAGTCACAAACAAGATAACAAACGAGAGTTTTAGTATATAGATACCAATGTGTGTTTATGTGGAGGCACAGGTGACTGCAGATGCTGGAATCTTGAGCAAAGAAAAACTGCTGGTGAAACTCAGTGGGTCAACAGTATTTGTGGAGGGAAATGGACAGATGATATTTTGGGTCGAGACCCTTCTTCAGGACTGGTGAAGAGCGTAAAGCCTTCGTTCCAACCCGGAATGTCACCTGTCCACTTCCCTCCACAGATGCTGCCTGATCCGCTGAGTTCCTCCAGCAGTCCGTTTATTTTCTCACGTCTATTTATGTCACCATTAATTGCAATAAAACCTCCCAAGACACTTCACGGAAGTGTAATCAGATAAAAAGCCACCACTTGACCAAAGCAGGACCTATAGGAATGATACCCAAGCAGTATGTTTAAAGGAGACAAGTGGAAAGGCAGAGAGAGTTTGAGAATGGGCTGAACCTCCAGTTGGATATCTGCCAATGGGTCTCCTGAGAGATTGCAACAACAGAAAAAGATTCAAAATGGGGCCTTTATTTAATTGATTGGCCAAATTAATATTTTTGGGGCTGGTCTTCCAAACAAACAATTATATTTGTATTTCCTTACAACACCACAGGCTAGCTCAAGAAGCAATCCCACTCCAATGCTAATTTTCCCTAGTTAACCTATTCTCCCCACATTCTCATCAACATGGTTGGGACAATATGCAGTAGTCATTTAACCTATTAGCCAGTATGTCCTTTGTGATGTGGGAGGAAATAAGAGCACTTGGAGATCCACAAGAACACAGGGGGAAGGTGCAAACTCCAGACAAACAGCACATGGACAGTGTTTACCAAAGACACTCCCCAACCAGGGATCTCAGAGGCCCTGGGAAAGGCTGGGATCTCACTCAATCGCAGGCATCTTACCATTCATGCACGTTCTTGCACCAACAATTCTCGGTGGAGAGTGGAAGGAGACCAGGTCTATCTACAGATTGGAGTGCTCCAGAAAGGCTGAAGTTTTCTGTGAAACTCCATGTGCACTCCACTGTTCAAATTTCCTAAGCAGAACCTCTTTCCTCATTCTACCCATGTCATTGGTACCCACATGAACCACGACGACTGGATCTTTCAAGTTCTACATGTGGTAGCACGGTGCCATCCCTGATTTTGAGGGATGATCTATTCTTTGTTCCCTCACAGGCAGTTCCATTTCAGCAAATGTCCTCATCTGTACAGATCTCCATCTCCACTGGGTAACACTCACACACCTCCATCTGCACTGGGTAACACACACACCTCCATCTCCACTGGGTAACACACACACCTCCATCTCCACTGGGTAACACACACACCTCCATCTGCACTGGGTAACACACACACCTCCATCTCCACTGGGTAACATTCACACACATCCATCTCCACTGGGTAACACTCACATACCTCCATCTCCACTGGGTAACACACACACCTCCATCTCCACTGGGTAACACTCACACACCTCCATCTCCACTGGGTAACACACACACCTCCATCTCCACTGGGTAACACACACACCTCCATCTCCACTGGGTAACACACACACCTCCATCTCCACTGGGTAACACTCACACCTCCATCTCCACTGGGTAACACTCACACACCTCCATCTCCACTGGGTAACACACACACATCCATCTCCACTGGGTAACACACACACCTCCATCTCCACTGGGTAACACACACACCTCCATCTCCACTGGGTAACACACACACCTCCATCTCCACTGGGTAACACTCACACACCTCCATCTCCACTGGGTAACACACACACCTCCATCTCCACTGGGTAACACACACACCTCCATCTCCACTGGGTAACACACACACCTCCATCTCCACTGGGTAACACACACACCTCCATCTCCACTGGGTAACACACACACACCTCCATCTCCACTGGGTAACACACACACCTCCATCTCCACTGGGTAACACACACACCTCCATCTGCACTGGGTAACACACACACCTCCATCTCCACTGGGTAACACTCACACACATCCATCTCCACTGGGTAACACTCACATACCTCCATCTCCACTGGGTAACACACACACCTCCATCTCCACTGGGTAACACTCACACACCTCCATCTCCACTGGGTAACACACACACCTCCATCTCCACTGGGTAACACTCACACCTCCATCTCCACTGGGTAACACTCACACACCTCCATCTCCACTGGGTAACACACACACATCCATCTCCACTGGGTAACACGCACACCTCCATCTCCACTGGGTAACACACACACCTCCATCTCCACTGGTAACACACACACCTCCATCTCCACTGGGTAACACTCACACACCTCCATCTCCACTGGGTAACACACACACCTCCATCTCCACTGGGTAACACACACACCTCCATCTCCACTGGGTAACACACACACCTCCATCTCCACTGGGTAACACACACACAACTTCACCTCAACTTGGTTAGCACTCGCACATGCAATGATACTTTTGTGACAAAGAAGTAAATATTTATGTTTCGTTTTGACTCAACAACCGTTTTTATAAATTCATTCAGAATGCACAAGGAGTTTAAAAGCCAGTGTATCTCTCAGACGAGATCAATACAGATGATGAAAGAATGGTGTGAAGTGATTTCTGGGATCCATGGGGACACACTGTATAATTTAACCGCTGTTACTGAATACAACGAGTTATTCAAACCCACACCTTTTTGGCAGAATATATGTGAATCAATTTGAAATTTGAGCAGGAATTAAATTAGGGTGGGACAAAGTTGTAAATTAAATGTTAAATCAAATTAATGTTGCATATGGATACTTATAGTCAATGCATGCTGTGGTGCCATTATAAATACTATATGAACAAAAATTAATTATATCCGGAGTAGATCATATTAGTTAATATTTCCACGTGACATGCACCAATCACTAAGTTGGACTCTGCACTTAGGTTGATATCCGTGTTAGTGAATGTCATACCAGGCATCCACCCAATCATGTGAATTGTCCACAATCTACATTTTTGCTTGTGTTCGAGCTGCCAGAAAATTATGTTATTGAATGGCCACAAAAGTCAGGGCACAATGAGCTTTGTTTGTTTAGGTTCTTTTTGGAGCACTTTACTGGCATCTACAACCCCCACTGCAGACTGTCATATCCTTCCACAGAAGATCAACACCAAATGCTGGAGTAACTCAGTGGGACAGGCAGCATCTTTGGAGAGAAGGAATGGGTGACGTTTCGGGTCAACACCCTTCTTCAGGCGCCTCAATGCAAAACTTCACCCATTCCTTCTCTCCAGAGATGCTGCCTGTCCCGCTGAGTTACTCCAGCATTTTGTGTCTATCTTCAGTGTAAACCAGCAGCTGCAGTTCCTTCCAACACATTCCTTCCACAGTCTGTACCAAAACTAAAAACTTAGTGCATTTTGGGAATAAGAAAATAATGTAATCTTTTTGTGGCTTACTGCTTCACAAAAGCAGGCCAAATCAATTTAGTCCAATCAGTCGTCTCTCAATTTAGAGCCAAGAAATAATGGCATCAATACCGGTACTGCATGGTATTTACCCACCAATAACCTGCTTACTGCTGCCCAGTTTGCCAAGACCACTCCACTCTCATCTTGGTCAAACCATGGACTCAAGAGCTGAATTCCAGCGGTGAGGTGAGAGTGCCGCTCCTCCACATTAAGGCAGCGTTTAACAGATCAGGGAATCAAGTGGTAAACACTCCAATGGTTGGAATCATACATTGCGAAAAGACAGATGTGGTTCACGTTCACAAGTTAAAGGAGCAGAATTAGGCCATTCGGCCCATCGAGTCTACTCCGCCAATCAATCATGGCTGATCTTTGCCTCCTAATCCCATTTTCCCCGCCTTCTCCCCATAACCCTTGACACCCATTCTAATCAAGAATGTGTCTATCTCTGCCTTAAAAATATCCACCGACTTGGCCTCCACAGCCCTCTGTGCCAATGAGTTCCACAGATTAACTACCCTGTGACTAAAGAGGTTGTTGGAAGTTAATCATCCCGTCCCTACAAAAATCAAAGTAGTAGCTCCTTAGGACAATGTTCTAGGTCCAAACCATCTTCAGCTGTGTCATCAATGACTTTCCTTCCATTCCTTGTTCAGAAGGAGGAGGTTCAACAGTGATTACACTATTTTCAAATCCATTCATAACTCTTCAAAAAATGAAGCAGTACATGCCTGCATCCAATAAGATCAGGACAACATTCAGGCATGGACTGCTAAGTGGAAAGCTAACATTTGCACCACAAAAGTGCTAGGTAATAATCATCTCCAACAAGAGACCATTGACCAGAAACTCAACTGGGCCAGCCACATAAACACCGTGGTTACAAGACCAGGTCAGAGGCAGATTTACCTCTTGAAAACCCATTCCGACTACCCACAAAACACAAGTCAGAGGTGTGATGGAATACTGTCCACCTTCCATAATGGGGCTGTTAGAAGCATAACACCAAATAAGCCAAAGCAGTCAACTTCACTGGCAGCCCTTCAACCAGGCTAAACGTGAATTCCCCATCTCCAGCAGTGTATACCATCTACAACATGTACAGCAGATGCCTGCCACACCTGCTTCAGTCCAATTTGAGACATTAGGAGGGGGACAAGGGGTATGGGCATACAGACACATCACCATCTGCAGGTTGCCCTCCAAGTTTCCAAATATGTCACAGTACCTGGGCCTAAATCTTATAGCTCCCTATGCAACAGCACTGTTGGAGCACTCTCAGCACAAGGACTGAAGCAGTTCATGAAGGGTGCTCACCACACAATTCTCAAGGACAGTTACTGATGTTCAACAAATGCTGGTCTTGCCAGCAGTGCCCAGATCCCCACAATTGAATAAATAAAACAAAGTTCATTTTAGTTCAGTAAATTACTGTCATGTGTACCGAGGAACAGTGAAAAGCTTTTGTTTGCGTGCTATCCAGTCAAAGAAAAGACTATAAATGAATACAATTGTCGTCCACAGAGCACAGATAAAAGATAAAAGGTACATTTAGTACAAGATATACATTGACATTATATCAACTGGTACATTGAAGTCTGATAAAGTTTGATTAAAGATAGTTCAAGGTCTCCTATGAGGTAGATGGGAGATCATAGAAACATAGGAAATAGGTGCAGAAGTAGGCCATTCAGCCCTTCGAGCCAGCACCGCCATTCAATATGATCAGTACCCCGTTCCGGCTTTTTCCCCATATCCCTTGATTCCTTTAGCCCTCAGAGCTAAATCTAACTCTCTCTTGAAAACATCCAGTGAATTGGCCTCCACTGCCTCCTGTGGCAGAAAGCTCTCTGGGTGAAAAAGTTTTTCCTCACCTCAGTCCTAAATAGCCTACCCCTTATTCTTAAACTGTGACCCCTGGTTCTGGACTCCCTCAACATCGGGAACATTTTTCCTGCATCTACGCTGTCCAATCCTCTAAGGATTTTATATGTTTCTATAAGATCCCTTCTCATAATTCTAAATTCCAGCGAATCCAAGCCCAGTCGACCCATTCTTTCATCATACATCAGTCCCGCCATTCTGGGAATTAACCTGATAGCAATAGCAATAATGTCCTTCCTCAAATCAGGAGACCAAAATTGCACACAATACTCCAGGTGTGGTCTCACCAGGGCCATGTACAACTGCAGTAGGACCTCCTTGCTCCTAAACTCAAATCCTCTTGCAATGAAGGCCAACATGCCATTGGCATTCTTCACTGCCTGCAGTACCTGCATGCTTACTTTCAGTGACTGATATACAAGCACACCCAGGTCTTGTTGCACCTCCCCTTCTCCTAATCTGACACCATTCAGATAATAATCTGCCTTCCTGTTCTTGCCACCAAAGTGGATAACCTCACATTTATCCACATTATACTGCATCAGCCATGCTTCTGCCCACTCACCCAACCTATCCAAGTCACCCTGCAGCCTCATAGCATCCTCCTTGCAGCTCACACTGCCACCCAACTTTGTGTCATCCACAAACTTAGAGATGTTACATTTAATTCCCTCGTCTAAATCGTTAATATATATTGTAAACAACTGGGGTCCCAGCGCCGAGCCTTGCGACACCCCACTAGTCACTGCCTGCCATTCTGAAACGTACCCGTTAATTCCTACTCTTTGCTTCCTGTCTGCCAACCAGTTCTCTATCCATGTCAATACCCTACCCCCAAAACCATGTGCTCCAATTTTGCACACTAATTTCGTGTGGGACCTTGTCAAAGGCTTATTGAAAGTCCAGATACACCACATCCACTGGCTCTCCCTTGTCCATTCTACTTGCTACATCCTCAAAAAAATCCAAAAGATTAGTCAAGTATGATTTCCCGTTCATAAATCCATGCTGACTTTGACCGATTCCGTCACTGCTTTCCAAATGCGCTGCTATAACATCTTTAACAATCAACTCCAGCATCTCCCCATTACCGATGTAAGGCTAACTAGTTTATAATTCCCTGTTTTCTCTCTGCCTCCTTTCTTAATAAGTGGAGTTACATTGGCTACCCTCCAGTCCACAGGAACTGATCCAGAGTCGAGAGAACATTGGAAAATTATCACCAATGCGTCCACAATTTCTAGGGCCACCTCCTTGAGTACTCTGGGATGCAGACCATCAGGCCCCAGGGATTTATCTGCCTTCAGTCCCAACAGTTTACCTAACACCATTTTCTGAGTAATGTGCATTCCCTTCAGTTCCTCCCTCCCATAAGATCTTCAATCCCCCAGTATTTCAGGGAGATTGTATGTGTCTTCCTTGGAGAACCTGGATCTCTTGCGCTGTAAGACAGCAACTCTACCGCTGCGCCACAGTGCCGCTTGCCTAGTAACAGCTGGGAAGTGACTGTGTGATCAAGCTGAGCTCGTTGTGGCAGGTGAATCTAAGAACCCAGGTGGCAGAGGCAGAGAAAAGCACAACTGTGAATGTCCTCCTCCATGAAGCCTGTGTGTACCCACTGATGTCTAGCAGTCACTGGGGTTGTACCTTATGCATTGCAACAAATCAACTCCTTGCAGCCAGGGCAGTCATTACTAAAAGTTAAAATCCCATCTGGCTTTGCCAGGCCAATATTAAAGTCAAGAAGACCTAATTGTGATAAGGAAAACAATGAGCCATAGCCGTGCTTTTCTGCTGAAGTTTCTCCAGCCCTATGTGTGAGCTGTGACATAAACCTCAGAGTGCAAAGAAATCCCCATCTGCCGTCTACCTGGAGTGACATTTAATGGGTGGCAGTAAAAGGTAAACTGAAACCAAATCCTTCTCACAAGCAAAATGCATTATTATTTGCAGTATCTTCGGCGCTGATAAGCTAAATCAGAACTCGTGCCCTTTGAAGTCTGTGACTCAGCTTTACATTGGATAAGTTCACTGAACCATTGGGCGAGTAAGGGCGATAATTCTTGTGGGGATTTAAGAAGGAGCATTCAAGATTGCACTGTGAACCTCGAATGTAAGTGTCAGAAGCTCAAGTGACAGAAACTCAGCATAAATAAAAGAAAAGATGCATCATCTCTGGTGTTGTACCTCTTGAGAACAGGTTCACCCACTTGGAAGCTGTCGGGGAAGAAGATGTTGCCACACTGAGCGGCAGACTGGCTTGCAAAGCAAAAAGTGCTGTTGAGCCAAAACCAAAGAGGCCGACGTCAGGCAACACCGTGGTCGTAGGAGACTCCATTGTGAGAGGTACGGACAGGGGTTTCTGCGACAACAGACGGGATTCGACGATGGTGTGCTGCCTCCCTGGTGCCAGGATCCAGGATGGCACGGACAGAGTGCAGGAAATCCTCAAGGGCGAAGGTGAACAGCCGGAAGTGGTAGTGCATGTTGGCACAAACGATGTCGGAAAGAAGGGGATGAATATTCTGCAGCGTGACTTTAGAAAGCTCGAAAAAATGCTGAAAAGCAGGACCTCCAGGGTGGTTATCTCTGATTTGCTTCCAGTTCCTCGTGCTGACGAGAGCAGGAACAGGGAGATACACGACCTGAATGTGTGGCTGAGGAAATGGTGCAGGGGGCAGGGATTTAGATTCTTAGATCACTGGGATCTGTTTTGGGGTAAGGGGGAATTGTACAAAAGGGATGGATTGCACCTTAACAGGTGGGGGACCAGCATTCTGGCGGGCAGGTTTGCCACTGCTACACGGGTGGTTTTAAACTAAATAAGGGGGGGGAGGGGGGGGTGTCAAATGGGATAGACAAGGATGGAGTTAAAGGGAAAGAGAGAAGTATAAGAAGTAAAGTAGATGAGCTTGAGGCTCAGTTAGAGGTTGGTAGATGTGACATTGTGGGGATTACTGAGACGTGGCTGCAGGAGGATCGGGCCTGGGAACTTAATATTCAGGGTTATACATCCTATAGAAAGGACAGGCAGGTGGGCAGAGGCGGTGGGGTAGCTCTGCTGGTGAGGGATGAAATTCAGTCCCTTGCGAGGGAAGACATAGGGACTGATGAGGTAGAGTCACTGTGGATTGAGTTGAGGAATTGTAAAGGCAAGAAGACACTAATTGGTGTTATCTACAAACCCCCAAATAGTAGCCCGGATGTAGGGTGTAAGATGCAGCAGGAGTTAAAACTGGCATGTAAGAAAGGTAATGCCACTGTGGTGATGGGCGATTTCAATATGCAGGTAGACTGGGAAAATCAGGTTGGTTCTGGACCCCAAGAAAGAGAGTTTGTAGAGTGCCTCCGATGGATTCTTAGAGCAGCTTGTAATGGATCCTACAAGAGAAAAGGCAATTCTGGAGTTAGTGTTGTCCAATGAACCAGATTTGATAAGAGAACTCGAGATAAAGGAACCGCTTGGAGGTAGTGATCATAATATGATTAGTTTTAATCTGCAATTTGAGAAGGAGAAGGTTAAATCGGAAGTATCAGTGTTGCAGTTGAACAAAGGGGACTATGAAGGCATGAGAGAGGAGCGAGCTGGCCAAGGTCAACTGGAAAGGGATCCTAGCAGGATTGACGGTGGAACAGCAATAGCAGGAATTTCTGAGCATAATACGGAAGACGCAGGATCATTTCATTCCAAAAAGGAAGAAAGATTCTAAGGGGAGTAGGAGGCAACCGTGGCTGACAAGGGAAGTTAGGGATGGAATAAAACTAAAAGAAAAGATGTATAACACAGCAAAGAGTAGCCGGAAGCCAGAGGATTGGGAAACTTTCATAGGACAATAGAATGTAACAAAACAGGCAATACAGTATGAAAAGATGAAGTACGAGGGAAAGCCAAGAATATAAAGAAGGACAGTGAAAGCTTCTGTAGATATGTTAAGAGAAAAAGAGTAGCAAAGTCAAATGTGGGTCCCTGAAGGTAGACACGGGTGAAATTATTATGGGTAACAAGGAAATGGCAGAAGAGTTGAACAGGTACTTCAGATCTGTCAACAATAAGGAAGATACAAACAATCTCCCAGATGTACTGGAGGACAGACGATCTAGGGGGGTAGAGGAACTGAAAGAAATTATCATTAGACGAGAAAGAGTATTGGGTAGACTAATGGGCCTGAAGAATGATAAATCCCCTGGGCCTGATGGTCTGCATCCCAGGGTCCTCAGGGAGGTGGCTCTAGAAATAGTGGATGCATTGGTAATCATTTTCCAATGTTCAATAGATTCAGGATTAGTTCCTGTGGATTGGAGGATAGCTAATTTTATCCCACTTTTCAAGAAAGGAGCGAGAGAGAAAACGGGGAATTACAGACCAGTTAGCCTGACTTCGGTGGTGGGAAAGATGCTGGAGTCAATTATTAAAGAGCTAATAAGGGTGCATTTGGATAGCAGTAAAAGGATAAGTCCAAGTCAGCATGGATTTATGAAAGGGAAATCATGCTTGACTAATCTTCTGGAATTTTTTGAGGACGTGACAAGTAAAATGGATGAAGGGGAGCCAGTTGATGTACTGTATCTAGACTTTCAGAAAGCCTTTGATAAGGTCCCGCACGGGAGATTGGTGACTAAAATTAGAGCACGGTATTGGGGGTAGGGTGTTGACATGGATAGAATATTGGTTGGCAGCCAGGAAGCAAAGAGTAGGAGTAAACGGATCCTTTTCAGAATGGTAGGCAGTGGCGAGTGGAGTGCCGCAAGGCTCGGTGTTGGGGTCGCAACTGTTTACCATATATATTAATGATTTGGAAGAGGGAATTAGAAGCAACACCAGCAAGTTTGCGGCCGTCACAAAGCTGGGTGGCAGTGTAAACTGTGAAGAGGATGTTAGGAGGTTGCAGGTTGACCTGGACATGTTGAGTGAGTGGGCAGATGCGTGGCAGATGCAGTATAATATAGATAAATGTGAGGTTATCCACTTTGGCGGCAGAAACAAGGAGGCAGATTATTATCTCAATGGAGTTAGGTTAGGGGGAGGTGCAGCGAGACCTTGGTGTCCTTGTACACCAGTCACTGAAGGTTGGCGTGCAGGTACAGCAGACATCGAAGAAAGCTAATGGAATGTTGGCCTTCATAATAAGAGGATTTCAGTATAGGAGTAAAGTGGTTCTTCTGCAGTTGTATAGGGCCCTGGTAAGACCACATCTGGAGTATTGTGTACAGTTTTGGTCCCCTAATTTGAGGAAGGACATCATTGTAATTAGGGCAGTGCAACGTAAGTTCACGAGATTGATCCCTGGGATGGCGGGACTGACATATGAGGAAAGATTGAAAAGACTAGGCTTGTATTCACTGGAGTTTAGATGGATGAGAGGGGATCTTATAGAAACATATAAAATTATAAAAGGACTGGACAAGCTAGATGCAGGAAAAATGTTCCCAATGTTGGGCGAGTCCAGAACTAGGGTCCACAGTCTTAGAATAAAGGGGAGGCCATTTAAAACTGAGGTGAGAAAAAACTTTTTCACCCAGAGAGTTGTGAATTTGTGGAATTCTCTGCCACAGAGGGCAGTGGAAGCCAAATCACTGGATGGATTTAAGAGAGAGTTAGATAGAGCTCTAGGGGCTAGTGGAATCAAGGGATATGGGGAGAAGGCAGGCACGGGTTATTGATTGGGGACGATCAGCCATGATCACAATGAATGGCGGTGCTGGCTCAAAGGGCCGAATGGCCTCCTGCACCTATTTTCTATGTTTCTATGTTTCTAGGAACTGCCCATCTACCTGCCCCTTTGGACTACACTGTGCTATCTGTGGAAGTATCTCTGATTCCCACAGTAGGTTTATCGGCTACCTGAGAAACAAATTATTCTCAATGCAGAGAGAAGGATTAAGTAGAAGAACATATCGTGAACAGTCATTCCCTTTGCTTGCCTACCACATGGGAACCTTTTGTGTCTAACGGCTAATTAAATCCATAATTAAACCAACTGCTGGCATAAAAATGCCTGTGCAGAGGCAGCACAGTCTCCCTGTTTCCAGCACATGAGTGAAAAAATATTTTGAGAAGGGTCTGCCCTTAAGGATTGTAGTGAATTTAACATTTTCCAACTCTCATAGGTTTATTCGAATAATCAAACGCCATTCCCATCTTTTTCTGCTGCCATCAAAAGATAGTGGAAATAAGTCCTGTAAGAAAATAACTGCTGATGCTGGTACAAATCGAAGGTATTTATTCACAAAATGCTGGAGTAGATGCTGCCTGACCTGCTGAGTTACTCCAGCATTTTGTGAATAAATACCGTGGAAATAAGTCCGTTCATTGCCAAAACTGCACATTAACTGAAATTTAGATGGGCATTCTTCAATCTAATCATTTTGGACAGATATGAATCCCTTAGAGGATTGCAAACCAAGATGAGATTTAATGGAGGTGTTTAAAATCAGTTGTCATCTGGATAGGGAAATAAAGAGCAACTGTCCTGTGTGGCTGCAGGGTCGATACCAGAGAACACTGATTTACGATGATTGTCAAAAGAAAGAAACAACGTAAAAAATATCTTTTTTATGCATTGTGGTTAGATTCTGAATGCACCTGATAAAGTGATGGATCGAGATACAGTCTTAGCTTTCAAATACTTGATGGAGGAAGATTTGTAGGAACATTGAAAAGAAACTTGGGAGTGGATCGAACTGGGTTAAACTTCAAAGAGCCAACAATCTTAATGGGCTAAATAAACTCCAGTGCTGTGGAATTCTGTGATGTTATGACTCCACAAAAATAAGTTAATTACATGCTTCCATGCCTTTCATGATAGGTTTTGAAAAATAAATTCAGTAAAACCTCAAAGCAAAAGACAGGGTGTGGACTGTGAACCGAGGTTTAGAGTTTATGTGAAAGATTTCATCAGAAGCAATCTCAACTCATTGACCCCTGAGCTAAGTCCAGACACAATTCGCAGTAAGCATGAACACACCAGAACCTAGAGGCGTTAATGGCCCCATCACCAAAGCATCTCCAATTCCTTCTGAACCAGTAGGGCACGGCACAGTGGCGTAGCGGTAGAGTTGTGCCTTGCAGCACTAGAGACTTGGGTTCGATCCTGACTACGGGTGCTGTCGAAACGGAGTTTGTATGTTCTTCCCATGACGGTGTGAGTTTTCTCTGGGAGCTCCGGTTTCCTCCCACACTCCAAAGAGGTGCAGGTTTGTAGATGAATTTGACTTCTGTAAAAATTGTAAATTGTCCCTAGTGTATAGGATAGTGCAGGTTATGTACCGGCGGGGACCCGCTGGGCTGACGGGGCTGTTTCTCCATTGTATTTCTCCAGTGGCTTTAAACTAAGTAGTGGTGGGGAGGGGTTGACAAACTGGGAATATGGAGATGGAGTTAAAGGGGAAGTAAATACAGGAGAAATTGCAAAGGACTCTCGAATGAATTGGGAGGGAAGTTCTAGAAGGGATAAGAGAGTAAGGTCAGGGCCAATTGTGACCGGTGTGAGAGGGGAGGTGAATACGGAAATTAAAGTGTTGTATTTAAATGCGCGAAGTATAAGAAATAAAGTGGATGAGCTTGAGGCTCAGTTAGACATTGGCAAGTATGATGTTGTGGGAATCACTGAGACATGGCTACAAGAGGACCAGGGCTGGAAACTGAATATTCAGGGGTACACAACATATAGAAAAGACAGACAGGTGGGCAGAGGGGGTGGGGTCGCTCTGTTGGTGAGGAATGATATTCACTCCCTTGCAAGGGGTGACATAGAATCAAGAGATGTCGAATCAGTATGGTTAGAAATGAGGAATTGTACGGGTAAAAAGACCCTAATGGGAGTTATCTACAGGCCCCCAAACAGTAGCCTCGACATAGGGTGCAAGATGAATGAGGAGCTAAAATTGGCATGGATTCTTAGAACAGCTTGTACTGGAGCCTACTAGGGAGAAGGCAATTCTGGATTTAATGTTGTGTAATGAACCTGATCTGATAAGGGAACTCGAGGTAAAAGAGCCATTAGGATGCAGTGATCACAATATGATAAGTTTTACTCTACAAATTGAGAGGGAGAAAGGAAAATCGGAAGTGTCAGTATTACAATATAGCAAAGGGGATTACAGAGGCATGAGGCAGGAGCTGGCCAGATTTGACTGGAAGGAGGCCCTAGCAGTGAAGACGGTGGAACAGCAATGGCAGGTATTCCTGGGAATAATGCAGAAGTTGCAGGATCAATTTATCCCAAAGAGGAGGAAAGATTCCAAGGGGAGTAAGAGGCACCCGTGGCTGACAAGGAAAGTCAAGGACAGCATAAAAATAAAAGAGCAGAAGTACAACAAAGCAAAGAAGAGTGGGAAGCCAGAGGATTGGGATGCTTTTAAAGAGCAATAGAAGATGACTAAGAAGGCAATACGGGGAGAAAAGATGAGGTACGAGGGTAAACTAGCTAATAATATATAGGAGAATAGTAAAAGCTGTTTCAGGTATGTAAAGAGAAAAAAAATAGTCGAGGCAAATGTGGGTCCCTTAAAGACAGAAGCGGGGGAATTTATTATGGGGAACAAGGAAATAGCAGACGATTTGAACTGGTACTTTGGATCTGTCTTTACTAAGGAAGATACAAGCAATCTCCCAGATGTTCTAGTGGGCAGAGATCCTAGGGTGACGGAGGAACTGAAGGAAATCCACATTAGGCAGGAAATGGTGTTGGGTAGACTGATGGGACTGAAGGCTGATAAATCCCCAGGGCCTGATGGTCTGCATCCCAGAGTACTTAAGGAGGTGGCGCTAGAAATTGTGGACGCATTGGTGATAATTTTCCAATGTTCTATAGATTCAGGATCAGTTCCTGTGGATTGGAGAGTAGCTAATGTTGTCCTTCTTTTTAAGAAAGGAGGGAGAGAGAAAATGGGAAATTATAGACCAGTTAGTCTGACATCAGTGGTGGGGAAGATGCTGGAGTCAATTATAAAAGACGAAATTGCGGAGCATTTGGATAGTAGTAACAGGATTGTTCCGAGTCAGCATGGATTTATGAAGGGGAAATCATGCTTGACTAATCTTCTGGAATTCTTTGAGGATGTAACTAGGAACATTGACAGGGAAGAGCCGGTGGATGTGGTGTACCTTGACTTTCAGAAAGCCTTTGACAAGGTCCCACATAGAAGATTAGTGGGCAAAATTAGAGCACATGGTATTGGAGGTGGGGTACTGACATGGATAGAAAATTGGTTGACAGACAGAAAGCAAAGAGTGGGGATAAATGGGTCCCTTTCAGAATGGCAGGCAGTAACTAGTGGGGTACCGCAAGGCTAGGTGCTGGGACCGCAGCTATTTACAATATACATTAATGACTTGGATGAAGGGATTAAAAGTACCATTAGCAAATTTGCAGATGATACAAAGCTGGGTGGTAGTGTGAACTGTGAGGAAGATGCTATGAGGTTACAGGATGACTTGGACAGGTTGTGTGAGTGGGCGGATGCATGGTAGATGCAGTTTAATGTGGATAAGTGTGAGGTTATCCACTTTGGTGGTAAGAATAGGAAGGCAGAGTATTATCTGAATGGTGTCAAGTTAGGAACAGGGGACGTACAACGAGATCTGGGTGTCCTAGTGCATCAGTCACTGAAAGGAAGCATGCAGGTACAGCAGGCAGTGAAGAAAGCCAATGGAATGTTGGCCTTCATAACAAGAGGAGTTGAGTATATGAGCAAAGAGATCCTTCTGCAGTTGTACAGGGCCCTAGTGAGTCCACACCTGGAGTACTGTGTGCAGTTTTGCTCTCCAAATTTGAGGAAGGATATTCTTGCTATTGAGGGCATGCAGCGTAGGTTTACTAGGTTAATTCCCGGAATGGCGGGACTATCATATGTTGAAAGACTGGAGCGACTAGGCTTGTATACACTGGAATTTAGAAAGATGAGAGGAGATCTTATCGAAACGTATAGGATTATTAAGGGGTTGGACACGTTAGAGGCAGGAAACATGTTCCCAATATTTGGGGAGTCCAGAACAAGGGGCCACAGTTTAAGAATAAGGGGTAGGCCATTTAGAACTGAGATGAGGAAAAACTTTTTCAGTCAGAGAGTTGTGAATCTGTGGAATTCTCTGCATCAGAAGGCAGTGGAGGCCAATTCTCTGAATGCATTCAAGAGAAAGCTGGTTAGAGCTCTTAAGGATAGCGGAGTCAGGGGGTATGGGGAGAAGGCAGGAACGGGGTACTGATTGAGAATGATCAGCCATGATCACATTGAATGGTGGTGCTGGCTCGAAGGGCCGAATGGCCTCCTCCTGCACCTATTGTCTATTGTCTGTTGTCTATTGCTAAACTAAACTAGCTCACGGCCAGCTCACAGCTGGTCTAGTTTACATCAGCACTGAAACAGAACCTAATTCAATAAAGCTAGAATACCAGATAGATATTGACTATCTACAACATCTGTACACATAATAGGATCAGTTTTGAATTTAACCTCATTGACATCCTTGATGTGTTATCATTAGGATAAACAGGAGAAGGGTTTGATGTAGAAAAACATGGGAGTGAAATCAGATATCTATCAAGATCAGAAATGTTTTTAAGTTTGCTGTTTCTTTGGATTCGGAAAAGAGAAGACTGATATGCATTAATTGGCTGCATACGCCTACAAATTTACCTCTATGCTGTAAACAGAATGGGCAGGGGAAAGACGCTGATTATAGCAACATAACTCCTGGAGTTGGCCCAAGCCCCAAACCAGCAAATGGCCAAGACTGACAGTGATTTATATCTTGCAGCTGGAGACAGTGGAGGAATGGATGATTGCAGACTGGATTCTGCATCAAATCCACATACATCAACACTTACACCTGCAGTAACATCGGCTACATTGGAACCTCAGCATTTCACTATCTACTACTGCTCATGCCTGGAACTCAGGCTTCTGGCTCACTCAACCCTCTAGCAGGGCTCAATTTGATTGATTTGTGTCTTCAGGACAATACTGATCCAAGGCAACCAAAACATTAAATAATTCTGGGCATTCCCCAGATGAACGGGATCTTGGCATGGAATTTCCAACATTAATACCTGTCAATAGGTATTGCATGGCAGTGAGGAAACCTTGTGGACAGAGTGCACCTCAAGTAACATTAATTGGGGGGAATATACAATGGATTCATTACTGAGTGTGCACTTATCCTCAGCCAGGAGAGGTAATTGATTTAAAAAAAGAGGCAACAACAAAGAATTAAAAGAAACTTGTCATGAAATATTAGGGAAAACAAGCACAAAAATACTACTACTTGTACAGTGTAGCAGCATTGGCACCACATTGATCTGCTTTGGTACATTGTAAAACATGGTGGAGGTCCTGTACTAATCTGCTCAGTAACATAGATTGTTAAATCAAAATTTGGATTGTTATTGCCAATGTGATCTTTATTGGTGTTTTCACAATAATGACTTTGCTTTACTCTGACAATGGTAACACAACAAACACTGTCCCACGACTCTTAACAGGAGGGTCATAAACAGAAAAACAACACTAATGCACAGGTGAAATAGAACGACTGACCAATGGTTTAGCCAAAGGTTTAGGATTTAAAGGGAGATATGTACGGGGTGGAGCAGAAATCAGGAAGAATCCTTGCTTTGGATTTCTGTCTGTGCTGAAAGGTTACCCATGTGGCTGTCAGGCTAAGGAAAGGGTCACTAGAACAACAATGATTCCAGAGCAAGAAGTCCATAGACACCTGTTAGCTCAACATCTTAGTAGAGGACACTGGGATAAACAGTAGGTGTTCCATGGCTGGCTTGTGGTTAAACATTACCAGTTTAAAATTCTCCTGGACTTCTAATCCCTTCAGATAACTCGTGAAATTAAAGGGCCGAAGGAGAACACAGACGAGACAGTGCAGGACCATGGAAATGAATATATACTGCTCAGATGCTTCAACTGCACTTTTCTGAATGTTTAAACACATCAATTTTTGCAAAGTAATATTTTCCACATCTATGTAAACCCCAGGATGAGCAAAAGCAAAAGGATATGCAGGTTTACTGCATTGCCATAGTAAAAGTGATTCTACATATGTTCATCTTTTTTTTAAAGTTTAAATACTTCGAAACATCAAGTTCAGCATTGAACAAGTTGAGAATTTGAGCATCAATCTGATCATTGAATTCTCCAATTTTAGGTAACATACATCCTGCCTCCACTCCTCCCCCCACCCCACCCTTCTTTCTCCTGTGCCCCACCCAGATGCGCACCTATTTCTCCCACTTAATACCCACATCCTTTTCTCTGGCTTCACATTTCACCCCTCTTCTCTCCTTGTCTTATAGCCTTTTGTCTTCTTTTGATGTCTGGCTTTTGTCCACCCATCTGGCAATAACCCCCCCCCCCTCCCTCACTTGTATCCACTTTCACTGGACACACTTTGTCCCACCCCTACCTCTTTTCCAGCAACCTTGCCTCCACTACAATCAGACAGAAGAAGAGACCCCAACTCAAAGTATCACCCATCCACGTCATCCAGAGATGCTGCCTGACCCAGAATTACTCCAGCACACTGCTTTTTCATATAGGTTCATGTCGATCATCACACCCCAACCATTTTTTACTCTCTGGTAACTCTTGATTTGGATTCTCTGTTTATTTGATCTGTTTTTATCAACAATGGTCCTGCAGGCTCTATTTGCAAACATTTCAATTAGAGTCTGCAGAATCCTACTGTGTGGTTCCTTTCAGCACATTCAGTTCTACGCTGGAGGAGAAAGGGTTAGAAAACTTGTACATCAGAACACCCTAAAGACTTTCAATGCCAGTGAATCACTTGGGAAAGCAGTTACTGTTGTGGTGTTATCTGCAGCAGCTGATGTGCACCCAGCAGGATCCCACAAACAGTAAAAGGGAAAATAGCCATTTAATTTTGTTTTGTTTACAGTGATGTTGATTCATATATGAATATCAACCAGGACACTGGAAAGAATATCACGTTAGATTGAGTGGTGTCAGGGGATCTTTTATAATCACCTTTGATCATTAGTTTAATGACCCATGCAAAAGATAACTTTCGGTCATGCATTAAAGTTTCAAGCACAATTTTGTGCAGTTCTCTGGAGTGGAATTCAACTCTGTGACCACCTGATAGAAAGGTGAACATTCTATCAATGCGTGTGGGCTATTACCATTCTTTCATTTCAACACAGTGCTTCCAAAACATTTTTCCGCATTGAATTCTTACTAATGTCAGACAGAATTAAAAACATAGACCTTCAAATTCTAAATTGCGTAGAAGTATGTTCTAAATTGGTGATGTCAGGGTCATCAACATCGGTCCCTCGAGGAGGTGCAGGCGAGTGATTTTCTTAAACACATGACCTGTAAGAATTTGCAGCTACAATCATTGCAAATCCTGGGCCTTTGGCATGGTTAACTAAAAGAACATCACATATTTACCAATAACCTCTCTACCAATATCCTGTATGAAACTTTCCAATCCGGATTCCGCTCCAACCACAGTACTGAAACTGCGCTCCTCAAAATCACAAACAACCTTTTCCTCTCCTCTGACGCTGGCAACCTCAACATCCTCATCCTACTTGACCTCAGCGCCGCCTTTGACACCATAAATCACTCCATTCTCCTCCACCGACTTGAAACCTCCTTTAACATCACCGGCACAGCCCTATCCTGGATCAAATCTTACCTCTCTGACAGGCACCAGTTCATCTCCATTAAGAACTGTAAATCCCCCACCGCTTCCCTCCCCCAAGGTGTCCCCCAAGGCTCAGTCCTTGGCCCCCTCCTCTTCATCCTCTACCTGTTCCCCCTTGGTCAATTAATCCGCCGTCATGGTCTCAACTTCCACTGCTTCGCCGATGATATCCAGCTCCTCATCTTCACCAAGTCAATCTCCACCACCACACACTCTACACTGACAAACTGCATCACTGAAATAAAATCTTGGCTTCAATCAAATTTCCTCAAACTCAACTGCAACAAATCTGAAATCATCATCATTGGTCCAAAAACGCTCACCAAATCCACCCAAAACTTCATCCTCAATATTGATGGTCTCCCAGTATCCACCTCCCCTCACATCCGGAATCTTGGAATCATCTTTGATCAAACCCTCTCCTTCGACAAACACATCAAACACATCACAAAGACAGCCTTCTTCCACCTCAAAAACATCGCCCGTCTCCGTCCATCCCTCTCCTCCACAGCTGCAGAAACCCTCATCCACGCCTTCATCACCTCCCGTCTGGACTACTGCAACAGCCTCCTCTATGGCTCACCCTCAAAAATCATCAGTAAACTTCAATACATTCAAAACTCCGCTGCCCGTCTACTCACCCACTCCCCGATCCGTGACCATATCACCCCCGTCCTTTACAAGCTCCACTGGCTCCCCATCCCCCAGAGAATCCAGTACAAAATCCTCCTCATGACCTACAAAGCCCTCCATAACCTGGCCCCATCCTACCTGACTGACCTCCTCCACAGGCACACTCCCACCTGCACCCTCCGCTCTGCTGCTGCCAACCTCCTGTCCCCCCCCCATCCGGACCAAACTCAGATCCTGGGAGGACAGGGCTTTCTCCATCGCTGCTCCCACCCTCTGGAACTCACTGCCCCAAACCGTCAGACTCCTCCTCACTCACCACATTCAAAACATCACTGAAGTCTCACCTGTTCAGCACTGCCTTCAACCACTGACTGTCACCTCACCTTCTGCCTCCTTTTTCTGTTCGTTTACTTATTTATCTATTTATTTTCTTCTCTATGTTCTAGTAATCCCTGTAAAGCGTCTTTGAGTGTTTGAAAAGCGCTATATAAATGTAATGCATTATTATTATTATTATTATATTTGCAAAAGTTGTGCGAGAAGCTTAAAGTTAGAAGTGTGATCTCTTACTATGGTGGGAGCTCTCAGAACACCAGTTGTCAACAATCCCTAAGAGTCCTGGAGAGAAACAGGTGTTTCAGCCAACCAAGTCCACACCAACAACCAAGCACCCACATTTACACCAATCTGACCATAATTTATCTTATTCTGCTCCCATACCCATCAACATCCCCCAAAATGCTACCACCTATCTCCAGCAACTTACAGTGGCCAATTAATCGACCAACTCACATGCCTTTCAATGTGGGATGACAATGGCAGAAACCCATGCAGTCACAGGGAGAGTTTGTGAACTCCAAAGTTTGTATGTTCTTTAAGAGCCAGTGCTGGACCTCTCAACAGTGGCTCAGGTAGGAACTGAACTGCCCTTTAACTGATCATTGGGTCTACCTACTTCCTCCTGTTTACAGCCTGCCTTTCCATTGAAGGCCCACGTATTTCCTTCAGTACATACAGACACTTCACCAACACAGCTGCAGCAGTGTTGTACCGTGCACGCTGTGTGCGTCATGTTCTCTGTTCGGGTGCATGGAGTGCAACATGATAAGTTCACAACGTGTGTTTCCCTTTAGTACCAGACCCCCCTCACGCTTCATAATCAGTTCTCAGCTTCACAATCATCACTGTGCAACATTCATACAAACTATGCCACGACAGCCAAATTTCCAGCTCATATGCTGAGCTACCAGGGCTAGGGCGAGGAGGTGGTTGAGTCGGGGGCAGTACAACAACATCAATTCTGCCCTCCCAACAATTGTAAGTACAAATACTGACTACTATCTGGGAAGGGAGGCCATTCTTGAAAGTTTCCTTTGAAGTAAATAAATATCAGTCACCGAATAGAAACAAACAGCAACGATCATCCTACGTGTGTGTAGCCAATCCTGCTGGTAGTGACTGCCACTCCAACATATGGGTAGAAGCAGGATTGACTGAGTTGGTCCGGATCACAGGAGGAATTGATTTGATCTTTCCTGCCGGGCTCTTTCCCACAATACAAACTGCTTTCTGTTGAACACTTCACAGGCTCCCGTAGTACAGGCGATGCCTCCACAATATTTTGATGGTGAAATCTATTATTAGGCGTGAGGAGGCGAGCAGCTGGACAGGGAACCAGCCGGCTGCTGCTTTGGGAATGATATGCAGGGTGCAGCTACCGTGGTCAAATGCAAGGCAGGAGTTCTGCGCACACTAACTCTAACACAGCAGCGGGGAGGGAAACCGACTGTAACCAACCCTTCTCTATTCACAGACAGTGGCGAACAATGGGCACCAAGGCGGCAGTGGGACTGGGAGCTGTTGGAGGGATGAATACAAGGGCTGCCAGCCCGATTACACTCACCTCAGGCTTGCATTTGGTCAGCAGCAGCTGTTCCAGATACAGATCAGACAGTGGGGTCCGGCAACTGTTTATACTCTCGAACGCAGCAAAGGGTCCAAGGGGCTCGCTCTTGTTGGACTTCAGAGTCATGGTGATTAAGCTGTCAGTCTTCGTTGGTATTTGGAAGAAATCCTCTGCTGAGACTGGAGCAGCGCCGGACCGACCCTGTTGTGTCGTCGGGCTGGCAGGAGGAAAGAGAAGCGGGCGTGTGGAGCTGGGAGATAAATCCCTTCCTGAAAACGCAGGAGTCTAAAGTGCAGCTCAGATGACAGGCTGGGGGGGGACGCGATAGGCACAATAAATCCTCAGTCACGCCTGATCTAGTCATGAGCATCTGTGGGTAATTATTGGCGGTTCCTCTTGGTCAGTGCGGTACGACTGTATGTGTGTGTGTGTGTGTGTGTGTGCGTTGTGTGTACGCACGATCCTTGCATGGAGCATGGATTGCACCAACCTCCTCAATAGGGAAAGATTTTGTCGAAACACCAGCAGATTAAGGATTAATTTGAACTGAATTGTGATGGAGCACCGGGAGATTTCCGTCAGCATCGGATCATGGAAGACAACAGGCAGCCTAACATCGTAGAGATGCTGCTGCCTTTTATAAAGCAACAGACCACCTGGAACAAATTAAATTACAAGTGTAAGAGACTCTCGCAGCAATCCAAGTACTGGCACAAGTGTCTTACTAGATCTGCAGAAATAAGAGCGTTGCCAAATGGATTGAGTTCATGCCAAATAAGGAGAGTGAAAATGCTGAAAAATGGAATGATCACGAATGAGGAACTGTGATTGTTTTTTTTTTTTAACAAAACTGAACCGTTCATGATGTATTTGCAAAGGTCCGGCCGAGACTAACTGGTGTTTCAAATCAAAGGGCGTTAATGTTCTAGGCAGAAACCTAGAGTGGTCTGAGAGAGGGCAAATGTAATGTCCTAAGTCAGTATTGTGAAGTAAATGGCATGGAGAATCTAACAGATTGGATGAAGGATCGATAATCTTCATCCCCACAACACACATTGCCCCACAACACACATTGAATTTCAAGGATGACTAGTGGTGTTCTTAGAGGGAACAGAGGCGATGTTCTCAGACATGAATAGTGGGGGTATTTTTGCTGCTGTTTACTACAAACAGCAGGAAAAGAAAGAGAACAGCATTAAATGGAAAGTGCTCTCGATTCTTGCCTTGGCCCATTTAAAACAATGACCGTTTCGGGGGTTTCTGAAATGCTCGCTGAATTCAAGAGAGAGCATGACGATAGAAACAAAACGCTGGAGTAACTCAGCGGGTCAGGCAGCATCTCCGGAGAAAAGGAATAGGTGACGTTTCTGGTCGAGCCCCTTCTCCAAACTGGACACGAAACGTCACCCATTCGTTTTCTCCAGAGATGCTGCCTGACCAGCTGAGTTACTCCAGCTTTTTGTGTCTATTTTAGGTGTAAACCAGCATCTGCGGCTCATTTCCGACACACAAGAGCCTAATGGTGTTGTACAGATCGCTGGCGTAACTTAGAAACTACCTTATCAATATTGGGATTCTGCAGATATCACATGCTCTGAAATCTCAAACCTCTCCCTCAATGGTTTGTCTTAGGCTCTGAAGCCCAAATCACTCCCTCTCACACAAACTGCTCAGTTCTGGGTAGTTGGTCTAGAAAGTGGAGAGAGATTACAAAGAGATGGCAGTGATGGTGAAAACAGGCAAAGGGAGGAAGGGTTGGCAAGTGTGGGCACAGGTCAGAGGTCAGCGATGGGAGGAATGATACAAGTGGCACACTGCCAGCGGAAGTTTCTGTGACTCTGCCTGACCCACCCTACAAGCAAACTGACAGCCACTTGCTCTCAGGACAAGTGTCAAGCTGCCCCCTTTCCCAGTCTACCTGTCAGAAAGGGTAAAACAGCACTTCCCCAATTATAAAGTAATCTTAGGAAGTATGGAAAGCGTTTATGCACTTTAATGTATTTTACACCCAAGAAATGAATAAGCCCTCTGACCTTGGTGAAATGTTGCAATTAATAAAATAAGATTAAACAATTTTGTCAGTCTTGTCTACGTTATTTGAAGTTCAATCTACAATTTAGATAAGGCCTTTACCCTGGGAAGATGTTCACAGCCGACAGAATAGACCTGGTGCCTCTGTCCTGTCACCCCCTCCTCCTAAACCTGAGCAAGCTCCCCTAGGCCCACCAGTGAAGGTTTAAGACCGCATCGTTAAATAGCTCCCTCCTCCTCTGTAGTTACCTCCTCACCCTGTTGGGCTCTGGGCCATCGGAGCATCAGGGGCTGAGCACACAGTCAGCCAGGATGATGGAAATGAGGGGCAGCTGGTAGAGTGGACTAATCCCTCCCTCGTCAGCTCCCGAGCACATGGCCTGTGTGACCCATGTGCCTCACCCTTTGGGAGCTGTAATCTCCACTGCAATCTCCACTAACCCCCCCCCCCCCTCCCCTCTCCCCCCTCCCCCCAGAGCCTAGAGAAGGCAGCAACAATGGGGAGGATTTAAATTGGAAGAGGGTTTCTGGTGAGGAGGGAGTGGGCCAATTTAATCAGTTAGAGAAAGACAAAACAGCAGCAGGTGCTGGAAGTCTGACACAAAGACAAACTGCAAGATGCCCTCAGCAGGTTGGGCAGCAGCTGTGGAACGAGAAATAGAGTTAATGTTAAGATTTTTCTGACAATCTGAAATGTTAACAGTTTCACTTCCCACCGTCGCTACCCGACCTGCTGTGTGTATCCAGCATTTTCTGTTTGAATCAGTTTGAGGTGAGCTCTTCTAGCGCTTCCACAGGAGGATGTCCATCGGTACAACGCTGGTCACGGGGCCGGGAGTGGCAGGGAAGCAGTAGAGTGTTAGAGGGAAGCTCGCCTCAGAGCTACATTTGTTTCTGGAAGAGTCCTGCTTCCCTTGGCCTCTGTAAGAATGATTTGGTGAAATATGTAGAATCCTTCTTTCTCTGTTTTGTTTTACTGTGTGAGGCACTGTCATGGGGTGGGATGGGGTGTGTGGGGTGGAGGGGAGGGAAGAGGGGAGTGAAAACTTGTCCACTAGTTCATTACAGTACATTCAGGGTGCCAAATGAGACAATAAAATGCCAAGATCTATCAATGATAGATACCTCAGGCAGGTACCTCAGACATCTAACGCAAGGACCTCATTAAGAGGGCAGTCAATGAAAACAAAGTGGGAATGAGGCATTAGGACCTTAAATGTTGGCTTCAATATTTTAAGGGGTGGGAAGTGGGTATTTTCTGTCAGATGATCAGAGCTGACAGTGACGGGGTCACGAGAAAAATAAACGATTGTTCGTCGTAAGGCCATTGAGGTCAGCAATTAGCTATGAAGAAATGAAACTTTGCACACCGCCAGCCTAAACCTATGAGTCACACCAATTTCTTGTCACAAACACCCACAGCAGACTTCTTAAACGGACTTCCACAAACGCATTGCAACATTGTTTGAAACTCCACTGATAGCAGAATGTTACGGGTTTAAAGTGAAAACAAATTGCCTAATTTTTAAAACAAAGATTGCTTGGAATCTCACTTTATCTTTACGGGAAAGGTTATTTACTTGAGGTAAAATCACAGGTTGGGATGTGTAAACTTACTAGTGACTGAGTGGCTGGAGTTGACTGAACAGGATGATATCTGTAAACACTTTTTTTCTGCAGGCACTTTGAACCATCTCCAAGCCAGATTGTTTCCTGGACCCGGCCGTTTGCAAAACTAAAATGGTCACACTAGTGAAAGAGTAAAACTAGAGAAATATACAAAGGCCCAAAGTGCTGGAGTAACTCAGCAGGTCGGGCAGCAGCATTTCTGGAGAACATGGATAGGTGCCGTTTCGGGACTGGACCCTTTTTCCGACTGATTGATGAGTTTCAAGAAGGGTCCTGACTCAAAAGGTCACATACCCATGTTCTTCAGGGATGGTGCCTGACCCACAGTTAGTCCAACACATTGTGTCCTTTTCTGAAATCAGCATCAGCAGCTCCTTGTTTCTAGAAAAAACATTAATTTCTTGCTTTTCACAACCTACTGATGCCTCCCACCCCCAAGTTAAAGGTGTGTTTTTTCTAAAACACAGCTACTTGCATCATTCTACATTGAAATCGGGAGACTGTTGCTTATAATGGGCATGGTTTAGGATGGGGAAATGTGTCACATGGATCTCTTTACATGCAGTGGAATGGATGCACTCAAGTGATACTGAAGGCAGTCAGGTCCAAGTGGATGTGCTTTTTGGCACAAAACTGCAGCAAAGGGCTGTATTGTACAACTTCACTGCTTTCAAAGCATTCACCCTACCTGAAATTAGATCATCACATGCAAATAACTAACCATAGGCATTTTCTTAAACAAAATTTGTATCAGTCAAACCAGGTTCAGATAATTTGCCTATAAAAACTGGGAGTAAATGTGTGCCCATGTCTTTTTATTACATAAAAAACTAATAGGTCAGAGGGAAATAGATATTTGTTTCAAAAAAGAGCATTACATGTTAAAAAGAGAGCATGGAAGAGTAGGATTACACCAGGAGACTGGGGTGCTGGAAGTCACTGGGTCAAGTTTGAGGATTTTATATCATTTCATTCCAGCTCAGTCCCAAAGAAACCCACTTATCTCCCCAAGGAGTAGTCACTAATTGGTCCCAAAGGACCTTTGTGAGATTGGCACCAGATACCAAGAAACGCTGAGCAGCAGTAAGTCACACAACTCAGTATGTTGTTATTATGACAAACACCCAGTGGACCCCCATCCCAAATGACTGAATTCTTAATTGTACAGCTCACAAGAGGTGATTTCAATCCTAAATTAGTCCTTTTTTTGTGAACCAAGCAAAGATCATCTGGATTAATCTGATCCCCAAATGTTTTTTTGTTACTTCAGTGTGTTGTGAATTTAAATGGTGCTTAAGCATCATCTTTGACTGATCATCATTGTTTTTATGATTATATATTCCCTGTTCTGGCCCACTAAATCTGGGTTCCAAGTGTCCACACGTATTGATGTGGTTCTTGAAAATACCCAGCACTGATACAATTACGTCCAGCTTAGTATAAATGTAGGACCTACCTGACCTTTAAACATCAAGTGCATTGGGAAACCAGACCTACAATCTGCAATTTAGCTTCTGATAAATGCATTACCTCAGGAAGAAAGATCATAATCTAAATCCCTGTATTCCCAGAGATTGAATGCAATAGATAAAATGATTCTTCAGTGATGACAGAAATCCAAGGCCAGCAGGTCCAGAGAAAATTGTTGTTCAAGTGTCAGTGCAGAGTAGAGCCTGTGAGATCGCATCCTTTGTCCATCTGTTGTGGTGACAGGTGAATTGAAGTGGCTCTTGTTACTGAGGCAGGAGTTGATTTGCGTCTCACAGGGCCGGAGACCCAGGTTCGATCCTGACCTTGGGTGCAGTCCGTATGGAGTTCGCATGTTCTCCCTGTAACCTTCTGGGTTTCCTCCAACTGCTCCAGTTTCCCCCACGTCCCAAAGATGTGTGGGTTTGTCAGTTAATTGGTTTCTGCAAATTACCCCTAGTGTGTAAGGAGTGGATGAGAAAGTGGGATAGCATAGAACTAGTGTGATCAGGTGATTGATGGTCGAATGGACTTACTGGCCCACTACTGAGTCCACCCAACTGAACTAAACTAAACTAAACTAACTAAACTAAACTAAACTAAACTAAACTAAACTAAACTAAACTAAACTAAACTAAACTAAAATTAAATTGAAAGAATAGAAAGGAGCACACGCTGGCAAAAACAGAACTTGTAAACATTCTCAGAGCAGTTTAGTGGCACAGTGGTTAGTGCTACAGCCTCACAGTTACAGACACCTGGGATCGATCCTGCTCCTGAGTGCTGTCTTTGTGGAGTTTGCCTGTTCTCCTGTGACCACATGGATTTCCTCCCACATGCTAAAAATGTGGTGGTTGATAGATTTATTGTCAATGGTAAAGTGCCCCAATGTCAGTGAGTGGCAGGAAAATATGGGGATGGAACCTGAAGGCAACATGAGAGAAAAATTGTGATTAGTGTTAATGGGTGTGTTATTACCATCCAGATTGACACCCATTGAATATGATATATCGAGGGGCCTGCCTCAATGCTCTTTTCCAGCTTTCTCCCTCCGTCTGAAGTTGGGACCCGACCCCAAATGTTGTCTATCCATTCCCTCCACAGATGTTCCCTGACCCGTTGAATTGCTCCATCACTTTGTGTTTTATGTCTCAATAATTTTATTATTTAATTGTAGCTACATGTGTTCAATCCTCTGCCAAACACTCGAACATTTACGTTATTTATTCAACAGCAATGTAACGCATCTCTCCGAACCCCAGACCATATGTGATGGGAAATGCAGCCCCAGCGATGAGGCATTTGCTCCCTGCACCATGGGGTGAAGTGTAGTGAATAATGTACAGGCGGAATTGCAAAACTGGGGACACCACACAGGGGTGAGGGGAGCCTTATTCTTCAGCAGTCATTTTGGAAAATTACAGGAAATGTACTGCTCTCACTGTTGAAGTAAAGTAGATGTCAGCACTTTCATCATGTTTGTTCTGTCTCCAATCATTCTGCAGTGCAGCACACCCATTTGGTTAATGATTACGTTAATTTAATTAATCAAATGGCCACATCATGCAGTAGAATGATCTGAGAAGCAACAAACATACAGTAAAAGTGCTGACTCCTGTATTACCTCACAACACAGGAAGGGCAACAACTGTCATGAGTCCTGCCTGTCGCAAATCACTGTGTTCACAATATCTGCAGTTATCTTCCACTCTGAAAGGAAAGAAACCTAATTCCATAATCGGCTGCAATACATCAGAGAGCCTAGTGAAATACATCTTTATGATGATTCTTTCTCCTAACTGAATTAATGGCCATGTCTTGTCATACTAAGACTATTACAAGTGGGTGAGGAGAGGTAACGTGGCATTAGAATGGTGCTGTGGCAAGTTATTTCAAATTGGATCATTCAAGGACGTATCTGACCTGTGCTCAGCTCTGCTGGATTGCCTGCTGGTGCCTGCAGGGGGCAAACTCGCAGCATAGACGAGCGGCATCAAAAAAAAGATGTCTTCTCTTTGAAACCTTCCATTTCTTGCCGTTGTAAATAAGGCTGTTTGGCCTGTGCAGCCAGAGATGAAACCTCCCCAGATAAATCCATTGGGTGTTGACGACCATAGTCTGGGGTCGGGACTTGTTTGTAGAAGTTCATTCATGGTCAGTAGTTAATTGAACCAAACATCAGAAGCAGAGTAGGTTTTATTGCTACTATTGGTGCTGTGTGTTCAGTGCTACCACCAGGAGGTGAACCTATTGGTGCTGTGTGTTCAGTGCTACCACCAGGAGGTGAACCTTTCATAGTTCTCAGCATTTAAAAAACAGCCTTGTCCTTCTTCCCATCCTTGACATAAATGTAATTAAATGCTCGGATAAGGTATTTTAAATAAAGATGCCTAGAGGTGGTGTTTCAGGCTGAAGTGTCATGTAATCTGCCATGTTCACAATCTGCCTGTTCTTTACTCCGTCCATTGATGGAACGTACCAAGGTAGACCCGTTGAGAGAAACAGGTAGAGCAGTAAGAAAGAAAAATATAGAGGTGGAGGTAGGCGAGGAAGAGAATTCACTATATTGACTCAGAAGCCCTTCACAGCAGCACTTAGGTGAGGACATTCCAGGGGACAGGCTCAGAGAGACTACGTGGGCAGAATTTAGAAAAAGAAGGGGATGATCACTTCATGGGGTGATCACAGTCTGTGGGAATTGAAGAAGCAACTACATAGGGAAACCATACATCCTGCATCCATTTATGAATAATAGGGTCCTACTGAGATGTGGTTTTAACTTCCCTAATATTGATCTGGACTGCCCTAATGCTGAGGGATTACATGGGGCAAAATTATTAAGGGTGTCCAGGAACGATTTCTGAAGTAATATGTAAGTGGCCCAACCCGAGAAGGGACTACTACACTCGCCCTCCTCGTGAGAAATGTGGCTGAGCAAGTGGCTGATGTGTCAATGGGGAAACGTTTTGGGATGAGAAACTATAATTCTATTAGTTTAAAAATAATTAAGGAAAGAAGTAGAACTGGTCTACAAGTTAAATTCCTAAAGGAGAGGCAATTTTGATGGCATTAATCAGGAACATAGGGCTGCACGGTTGCACAGCAGTAGAATTACTACCTTATAGCACCAGAGACCTGGGTTCGATCCTGACTAGGGGTGCTGTCTGTATGGAGTTTGCACATTCTTCCTGTGACTGCGTGGGTTTTCTCCGGGAGCACCAGTTTCCTCCCACACTCCAAAGACGTGCAGGTTTGTACGTTAATTGGCTTTGGTAAGGATGGTAAATTATGCCTAGTGTGTAGGATAGTGCTAGTGTATGGGAATTGCTGGTCATCACAGACTCAGTGGGCCGGCCAAAGGGCCGGTTTCCTTGCTGTATCTCTAAACTAAACTCTAAACTAAACTTTCAAAGGTTGATTCGGAGAGGCTGTTCACAGGTAAAGGGATGTCTGGTAAGTGGAAATTTTTCGAAAGAGATGAGAGCAGGGCAGAAGACATTATCCACATGGACTTTAACAAAGCCGTTGACAAGGTCCTGCATGGAAGGTTCATCCACAAAAGCTGAGATCACATGAGATCCAGAGTGAGCTAGCCAACTTGGTGGTTTTAAGCAGAGGGTGGTAGAAGAGGATTGTTTTTCAGATCAGAGGCCTGTGACCAGTGGTGTGCCACAGGGATTGGTGCTGGTTCCCCGGTTGTTTGTCATATATATTAGTGATTTAGATAATCATATAGGTGTAATTATAAATAAGTTTGTAGATAGTACCAAAATTAGTGGTGTCATTTTAGAAGTTAAGCCAGGCAGGACATACTCTGAATGGAAAGACCCAGGGGAGGGTTGCTGAGGTACAAGTACATAGTTCCCTGTAAGAGGCAACAGAAGTAGACAGGGTGGTGAAGGAGGCCTTCCTTGGTGATGACATTGAGTAAAAGAGTGGGAACATCATGTTATAGTTGTATAAAATGTTAGTTAGACCTGTATTATTGTGTGTGCAGTTCTGGTCACTATGCTAAAGGAAGGATGTGATGGACCTGTTCACTGCCAAGTTTTTTTTTACTATTGGCCATGACCTGAGTGTACTCGGAGGTGGCACTGAACAGGTTAAGATAGAGAGGGTGCAGAAAACATACAACAGGATGGTGCCTGGATTGGAGAGTTTGTGTAATAAGGAAAGATTGGATAGGCCGGGACTGTTTTTCTTGGAGTGGTGTGTTGATGGGTGACTTTTTCAAAGTAAAAAAATCATGAGAAACGAGGATAATGCGAACAGTTTCAGTCTTTTTCTCAGGGCAAGAGGTTCTAAAGCCATGGTGAGAGGGGAAAGATTTAAGGGGATCTGAGGGGCATGTTTTCACACAGAGGGTAGGGAGTATATGGAATGCGTATGGAAGTGGTAAAAGCAGGCACAAATACAATGTTTGGAAGCCATTTGTAGCGGTACATGGATAGGAAAGGTTTAGAGGGATATCGGCCAAATACAGGTAAATAGCTTGGAAAGGCATCTTGGTCGGCATGAGCAATTTGGGCTGAAGGGCCTATTTCGTTGCTGTATAAGCTCTATAACTCTCTCAGTGACTATGACTATGTGTAGTCTTAACTTCCTTTATATAGATCTTATATAATTTTATATTGATCTTGGATCTTACAGAAACGATATTAAATTCTTAAGGGATTGGACAGGCTAGATGCAGGAAACATGTTCCCCATGTTGGGGGAGTCCAGAACTAGGGATCACAGATTAAGAATAAGGGTAGGCTATTTAGGACTGAGATGAGGAAAAACCTTTTCACCCAGGGAATTGTGAATCTGTGGAATTTTCAGCCACAGAAGGCAGTGGTGGCCAATTCACTGGATGTATTCAAGAGAGAGTTAGATATAGCTCTTAGGGCTAACGGAATCAATGGATATGGGGAGAAACAGGAACCGGGTACTGATTTTGGATGATCAGCCATGATCATATTGAATGGAGGTCAAAGGGCCGAATGACCTACTCCTGCACCAATTTTCTGTGTTTCTATGTTTCTACGTTTACTGCCAGATATGGATCTGCATGCCGCATTTACCTTGCACCACGTTATCTGAGCATCAGCCCAAGCTTCATGTGGTTTAGATGAAAGCGGAAATGCTATTGCCTCTGCTGGGGTGTGCATACCACATTGGGGTTTTTTTACCAGTATCCTTGGCATCTCTGGCTGCCAATTTTCGAGCATTCAGCTTATCCGTTGCCTGGCAATGGTGTTTCATGCTTTCCGGCTCATTTTCATAGCTTTACTGGTCCAAATCTCTAAACCCGCTGCCCTGTTCCCCTGCCGCAATGAGTTGTACTCCAGCTCCAGTAAATGCCCTTACGGCAGAAAACAAGCTTGTGAATCTCTCAATTCCACCACCAATATGGTGTCATAGCTCATGTTCCTCAGGACTGTGACACTGCTGTTCCTATATAGAGCACAGTATCTGCAGCAGCCCTGCATTCTTGGACAATTGTAAAGGTACAGTTCTATCTGTTATGCAACAGAAGCAATAGCAAAAAATTGATGGAGCCCCGATATGAATGGGGAGAATGCCCTCATCATCAACAATAACAACATCTTGCATTTATGTTGCCTTTCACAGAGAAAACTAAATTTGGCATTAAACCAAATTTTAAGACTGGTCACCAAAAAAATGATCTTTAGGATTTTTAAGGAACAAGTAACAGGACAGAGAGGTAGCGTAGCAGAGAGTTTGCGGAGGGAATTTCAGAGCATAGGGTCAGGGCAGCTGAAGCCAGTGCTCGAATGATTAAAACTGGGGATGCACTGCAGGCCAGAAGTGGAGGACCATGACTAACTCAGAGGGTTGTAGGGCTGGGGGAGGCTGCAGAGTTAGGGAGACATAAGGCCACAGAAAGCAAGGGTGAGAATTGAAAAACTAATACATTGTCAAATTTATAGGTGGGTCAGCAAACTAGAGGTAAAGCATATAAGGGAGAAAATCTACAAGCAAGGCAAGCAGCATTACTGACAGAGTAAAAAATAGCTACTTACATGAAACATATTAATTTGGATAATTGTGAGCAAAATGTAGCCCACAGCTGCCCTGTAAACTGCAGCTTAGAAGCTATAGAGCATCTCCTTTAACAAGGCTAATTATTCAGTCTCCAAATGACCTCTCCGTTCCCCTCCCCAGTGTGCTTAGAATGCACCATCTCAGTCTCAATGAACAGTCTCATCAATCGGCACGGGAGGGGTTGTAGGGGTCAGATAAATGATTCACGCTGACAAAAATGGAGACACCGTGAGCAAGCAGCAAGCTGCTGATAATAAACAAACTCCCTCCCTGGGAGTAGCTGAGTCAGCATCACACATGCTCAGGAAGCACAGCATTGCACCAAGGCTGAGCTACTGTCATTATGGCTGCTCTGAAACACAGGCTGCCACCAGGCATAAGCTGAGGACTAACTTATCACCAGAGCCCAGGGAAAATGTAACCCTTCTATCGAGAGTGGGTGCAAAGTAACCAAGATTGAAACAGTAAATATTTTATCATAGTTATAATTAATTATGAGCATATTAATTGTGTTAGCAGCAACCTGGCACTAGAGAGCAAGCACTCTGATTAGGGGGCAATTAGGGATTAGCTGGCAATCAATGCCAACTTTGGCAGCGACATACATGTCCCAGGTCCTATTTAATACCACATTACCCATTTCACTTCAAGTACTTACACACCCAATAATTGATAGGTGCTTGATTTTAAAAAATAAAATAATAAAGAGACTCAATGATCCTGAAGATACCGGCACTCTCCCAGCACTGATCTTTCATACTCCACAGTTTGCTATGATGTATTCATCTTGGATTCACACCATTCCTTGCCAACAATTGGCCCATCACGGAACCACCCTGCCTGAAATCATCTGTTGCTGGCCCTGATTTGTCCTGGTCTTTTATTGCTTGCAGTTTCACCCCCCCAACCGACCTAAATCGTCACCTATCCATTTTCTCCAGAGTACCTGCCTCAACTACCTCCTCTGGCAGTTCGTTCCATAAAGGCGCCATCTTCTGAGTGAAAAAATTGCTCCTCAGATTCCTATTAAATCTTGCTCTTCTCACCTTAAACCCTATGGTTTTTGATTCCCCTTCTTTGGGTAAAAGACTGTGCATTCACCCTATCCTGCCCTGGTTTGACTTCCCAGAACACAACACCTCACACTTACCTGCGTTAAGCTCCATTAGCCATTCCTCTGCCCACTTACCCGGCTGATCAAGATCCCGATGTAATTCCCAATAACCATCTTCGCTGTCTACCATACCATCTACTTAGAGTTGTAGAGTCATAGAGTGATACAGTGTGGAAACAGGCCCTTCGGCACAACTTGCCCACACCGGCCAATGTGTCCCAGCTACACTAGTCTCACCTGCCTGCGTTTGGTCCATATGCCTCCAAACCTGTCCTAACCATGTATCCATTTTAGTGTCACGTGCAAACTTACTAGTCATGCTTGTACATTCTCATCCAAATCATTGATTGAAACAACAGTGGGCCCTGCACTGATCCCTGAGACGCAACACTAGTCACAGGGATTTGCGGAAAACAAAGACTGTCTTTTCAAAACGTCAAAATAATTTCTTGAGGTATTTGGACCACCTGTCCAAAAATTCTTGGCGGCACGTACAATGTTGAACTGTCTATTCAAAACCAGGCAGCTTTTGTTAAATTACTGCACTATCCTGTTTACTGCTATCACAACTGCCAAGAACAGATAGTATTTCTATTGGTCCCATGCCTTTTCATTTTTAAGACAGATGCAAAAAAACTCCATCTTGGCCTCCAGCAATGGTTAATGTCCTACTGTTCACGGTTGGTGAAGTCGGTACTGTGAGTAATGATAGATTTGAATAGCTCCCTGTCCCATAGTAACTCTATCCCTCACCCTCTGTGTAAAGGTCCACAATTACCCAACTGACAAGTGAGCTGAATGAATGGTATGAAGCAGACTCAGCTTTGAACTTCAACTTCTAATTAATTACAATAATAGGGCTGATTCGGTGGCTTACTTTAATAATCCCAACATTGGCAGAGGTTAGTGAGCTAAAAATGAATTAAAGTTTTACAGCCCTTCGGTCCTACACATCACTCATTGACTTCCACTTAAGGAACAGCACAGTGGCGTAAGTTAGTAGAGCTTCTGCCTCACAGCTCCGGTCACCTGGGTTCAATCCTGGCCTGCAGAGTGGAATCTGCGCGTTCTCCCTACGACTGCATGGATTTCCTCTGCGTGCTAGAGTTTGCTCCCACATCTCTAAAATGCATGGTTTGGTAGGTTAATTGGCTGCGGAAAAATGGCTCCTCATGTGGAGATGAGAGGGAAAATCTGGGGAGGAATTGATGGGAATGTGGGGAGGATAAAATGGGTTAATATAAAATCAATGTAAAAATGGGTAGGTGGTGTTCAGCACACATTCAGAGGGCCAAGGGGCCTGTCTCTATTCTGTAACTGTGACTCTATGACACCTACATTTATATAGAGGAGTGGTGAGGTTAACATCAGTTAACCCCTTAATCACTTCAGTTGTTATTCCTGCTTCAATTTAATAATCTATTGGCATTGTCTGAAGCTGGGGACTATAGACCAGTAAGCCCAACATCTACGGTAGGAAAATTACTAAAGAGGATTCTAAGGGATAAAATATGCATGCACTTGGAAAGACAGGGGATGATTATGGTTAGTCAGCATGGTTTTGTGTGTGGGAGATAGTGTCTCATGAATTTGATTGAATTTTTAAAGAAAAATAACCAAAAAGCTTGATGAGGAGCGGGCTGTAGACAGAGTGTATAAGGATTTCAGCAACCTTTGATAAGGTTCCTTCTTTGGAAGGTTGGATCTCAAAGGATCCGGGGAGACCTAACTAACTGGATACAAAATTGGGTTTGTGGTAGGAAGCAAAGTGGTGGTGGAAAGTTGTTTATCGGACTAGAGGCCTGTGACTAGTGGAGGATCTTAGGGATCAGTGCTAGGTTCACTGCTATTTGTCATCTCTATCAACAATTGCAGGCATGATCAGTAAGTTTGCAGAAAACATTAAAATTGGAGGTATCGTAAACAAAGAAATTGTAATCAAGAATTACAGTGAAATCTTAATCAGCTTGGCAAATGGGCCGAAAAATGGCTAGTGGAGTTTAATTTAGTCAAGTTTGAGGTGTTACATTTCGGGAAGTCGAACCAGGGCAGGACCTTCACCATGAACAGTAGGGCTCAGGGAATGTTGTGGAGCAGAGAGATTTAGGAGAACAAGTGCACAGTTCCCTATAAGAAATGTTGCAGGTAGATAGTGTGGTGAAGAAGCTTTAGACACACTGTCCTTCATCAGTCAGGAAATTGAGTAGAGAAGGTGGGACGTTATATTACAAGATTGTGGTGAGGCTGTATTTGGACTATTATGTTCCATTTTTGTCAGCCTGCTATATGAAACATGCCAATAAACTGGAGAGGGTGCAAAGAGGATTTATGAGTGTTGCCAAGACTCAAAAACCTAAGCTTTCGGGAGATTGGGCAGACTAGGACTTTATTCCTTACAGCACTGACTGCTGAGGGGTGATCTAATCTATATACTAAAACTCTCGTTTGTTTGCTTGTTTGTTTGTTCCTGAACTACAGCCAAAAAGGTACATGATAGCCGGACAATGTTAGGCCCACCTTACCCTGTCATCGCTTTGGTGCTAATGGAAGAAGTTTCATTGTAATTGGTGTTATATTTTTAAAGTTATTCACATTTTTAAGTTTAAATCTATCTCCCAGGGAGGGAGTGGGGGAGGATAAGGGGGGTTGAGGGGGGTGGAGTGGGGGGGAGAGGGATGGGGGGGAGGGGCAGGGGGTGAAAGGAGGGGTATGGGAAGTGGAAGGAGGGGGATGGGGGAGGGAGCTAGGGGGGGAGGAGGGGGGAGGGAGAGAGGGGAGGGAGGTGGGAAGGGGGAGGGGGAGGGGGGAGGGGGGAGGGGGGAGGGGGGAGGAAGGAGGGGGGAGGGGAGGCAGAGGGGGAGGAGAGGATGCTGCACCAATGCAGGAGAGGTTTGGGCCAAAGTGTCCACTTGTAGTCTATAAAAACATGAGGGGAATAGATCAGGTGATTATAGATCAGTCTTTTTCATAGGGTAGGGGAATCAAGAACTAGAAGGCATATGCTTAGGGTGATTGGAGAAAGATTTAATGGAAAATTGAGGGGCAACCTTTTCACATCAAGGATGATAGCTGTATGGAATAAGATTTAGATTTAGATTTAGAGATACAGCGCGGAAACAGGCCCTTCGGCCCACCGAGTCCTTGCCGCCCAACGATCCCCGCACATTAACACTATCCTACACACACTAGCGACAATTTTTTTTACATTTACCCAGTCAATTAACCTACAAACCTGTACGTCTTTGGAGTGTGGAAGGAAACCGAAGATCTCGGAGAAAACCCACGCAGGTCACGGGGAGAACGTACAAACTCCATACAGACGGTGCCCGTAGTCAGGATCGAACCCGAGTCTCCGGTGCTGCATTCGCTGTAAGGCAGCAACTCTACATCTGCGCCACCATGCCGCCCGACGAGCTGCCAGATGACTTTATGATTCATGTTCACTGTAGATTTCAGCCCCTGGCGAGTTGCAATGCAATATAGATCAACATCTTCAGAACATTACAGAAACCCGAGGGAAGTGGACTGTCCATATTCACCCTCATATCAGATGGACAGAAGTGCAGGCCACAGAAACAAAAGTGATGGATAACTCTGTTCAGCCTCAGCTGCAGTTTAGGTTCCTGTCCCATTAATTCACATTAAGCCATGGAGTGGAAGCAATAATTTCCTGCTGGACTTGTACCAGAATTTATTTTAAACATTTGCAAACCCAATGAAAGAGGGAGCATTGACTTTATTAGATAGGACAGATCATCGTGTGCTTTGGGTCGGTTTCTGTATGAATGCAATTTGCTAAATTTCTATTGTTCAATTTAGGGTTTCCCTACAATAATGTCAAGAAGGTTGTATTGTCGTTTATCCTGAAGCAGGACAATGAAATTCTTACTTGCAGCAGCAGCATAACAGGTTTGTAAACACAGTGCTCAGTAGATTATATAATAAACAAACAATAAAAGAAGTTCAATAAATAATTTAAAAATATATAGTGTAAAAACAAATCACACCCCAAAGTCCTTCATGCAGCCCAGGCAGTTTGTAGTTGGGAGTTTAGTTGGAGTTTGTACTGTTCGACATAAAGTGTGCAATTAAATTTATCTTGGTATCAGACCCCTATTAGATTTACATCCTAACCTAACCTACTACTATTTTGTACATTCAATGTTTCAGGACTGTTGTGAGATTGCTTTCCCCCGTTCGTGGGACATTGCCACTTGGCCTACTTCCAACATGTACTCAAATGAACATTTATTTGGTCACGGGAGGTGGGTGTCACCAATTAGTCTGTATCTATTGCCCATCATTAATTGCTGTCTCACCGTATATTAAACTGCAAACCTGCCAGACTAGGTCAGAATGGTTTTTTATAGCATCATGCAGCACAGAAACAGCCCCTTCAGTCCACCATGTCCATACAGATATTCGCGCACCCATACGAATCCCATTTACCCGCACTTGGTCCATAGTCTTCTTTACGTAGGCAAGTCAAGAGCTTATCCAGATACTTTTTAAATGTTGTGAGAGATTCAGCTTCCACCATCTTCTTACCTCCGGGCACTCTGCAGAGCAGGAAGAGAAGAGGTCACCATGTTATTGGCTCTGACACAACAATCCCCAGTCCAGATAGTGATAACTTGAGGGATGAACCATAAAAGCACGTTTCACATTGAATGGCATCTGCCCCAGTAAGCAGCAGTTAGCCCAGGGAAAGGCGATTTCGCAGTCGGTTGAGGAAGAAATGGAAGGCTTTAAGACTTACCTGGTGGGGGATGGAGATGTAGAGTGACTGAACATCCATAGTAAAGATGAGGGAGTGGGGGCCTGAAAAACAGAAGTAATTGAAGAGACGAAGGGGATGTGAGATATCTTGGACATAGGGATTGGACCAGTCTGATAGTTCTCCATAGGACGAGCTCTCACATCAATACTGCCCTAGTCTGCACCAATGTGGCCATCAGCAGAGGTGTATTACACATGACCTTGCCTGTTCGTCCAAACAGCAGCCCCCCAGCCTGGAGCACTGCAGTGGCCAATCAGCCTTTCTAAGGTCAGAGCTGCCTGTGGCCACTTCAGTCCACTCAGAGAATTACAGCAAAGTAAATCTTCCTGCAGGCACTCAGAATGGCAACATTGATATTGATATATAACAACTTTCCTTTGTCAACTTAATGTCATCTGTAAAATAATGATTTTATGAAATCATATCAACATCAGAACTTCAATGAAAATTCCATAGATGATGGTTGAGACGTCCGATAAATGGAACAATGCAATTTTGCCATGGGCTTTGCCTCTGTTACCTCTGTACTTAATTTTTAAATCTGTTTGAAAGCAGACAGGTAACAACTGATTCTAAGAGTAACAGTTGCACAGTGGGGTGGCACAGTAACACAGCAGTAGTAACTCTACTGTAATTCAAGATGCTGTCTGTACGGAGTTTGACCATGTGGGATTTCTCCAGGTGCTCTGGTTTCCTCTCACATTCCAAAGGTGTGGAGATTTGTTGGTTAATTGGCTTCGGTAAAGTTGTAAAGTGTCCCTAGTGTGTAGGATAGTGTTAGTGTACAAGGTGATCTCTGGTCAGCGTGGACTCGGTCGGCCGAAGGGTCTGTTTCCGCACTGTGCCTCTAAAGTCCAAAGTTCTTGTGACATCCTGGTACTCCAATTAACTGGGGATATGGAATTCTGGAACGGATAACATCAGCTGCCTTATCAATAAGTGATAAAAATCTGTGCGAGGGGGCTTTAGCAGTGCCATGTAACCAATTTCTTTGTGCAAGCGGCCCAATAAATCATGCGGCCACAGTCTCTGAAGCTCTGCAGTAACATGCTTCCTGTCAGTGGGCAAAGTTTGAGCAGAAGGGGCAAAGAATCATGCTGTTACACATGTCAATCCTTCAGGTGAGCAATGCATGATGAAAAACCTTACTTGTGTTCCAACCATCAAACCTCTGATGTGCTCAGTTACGCATCCTGATATCCTAGAACCAATTCCATGAACTATTTGTCTCTCATAAAATAATCAGATGTTCAAGACTTCAACACAGAAAACCCAATCCAATTTCTAGGCAAATATTTTGCCGATCTTGATTGCAGACCTTGATTTGTTACAGCTGGAATGTACAGTATTCAATTCTAAGGTATCACAAAATGCTGGAGTAACTCAGCAGGTCAGGCAGCACCTGGTCACTACTCTATAGGAAAGATGGGAAGCTTTTGGATAGGGTACAGGCAAGATTTACTAGGAAGAGGAATTCCAGATATATAGCTAGACTGGGGAAGCTGTGGTTGATCTCTTTGGAAAAAGGAAAGCGAGAGGAGATTAGATAGATTATTAAATATGAGGATAGATTTGTAAAAGCAAAAATTGAGGAAAACAGTTACTGTTACTAGAAGATCTAAGGACCAGAGGCATAGGTTTAACATTTTGAGCAAAATAAACAGGGGTGCATGAGGAAAAGCTTTTTTACTCAGAAGTCACAGAGAGATGCAGCATGGAAACAGGCCCTTCAGCCCACCGAGTCTGAGATGACCATCAACCACCCATTTACATAAATGCATTTTTTAGTCTTCCCACATCAATACCTCCAGATTTAACCACTCATCTGTACACAGGGGGGAATTTACAATGGCCAGTTAACCAACAACCTGCACACATTTGGGATGTGGGAGGAAACCGGAGCACTCAAAGGAAAGCCATTTAGTCACAAGGAGAACGTGCAGACTCTGTACAGACAGAGTTGAGGTCAGGATTGAACCCAGACCTTGAGTGCTATGAAGCAGCAGCTCTACATGCTGCACTACTGTGAGTTCATCACCTGCGGAGTCCCATCACCTACGGAGTCCCATCAAAGCCCATGCGGAGTCCAGTGGCTGAAGCAAAGAAAACGGACAGATCTCCACACAGGGAGGTGGAAACAGAGTTAATCGGGGATTTCAGGAGAGAATTAGATAGGAAATTTGCTGGGCTGAGGGGAAAAAATGGGGAATTTAACTGATTGAAGTGCTCTGTGAAGAGCCATCATGGACTAAACAGATCAAATGTCCTCTCGTGCTGTCGTGATTCTATGACTTACATGTGTATATTTAAAGAAGCTTACGTGAGTACTGTATTTCTCAGTCTTCACTGCAATGCAGACATTTAGTGCAGTGACTGAGGGAGATGAATTAAGGGGGTTCAAATGTCTTGCAGTGCTGCTCGTTTTTTACATCATCCATGCATTATTGCACTGAACAGTCTCCATGCATTTTGCTCTCCAATACTTGTTGGATAATTTCTAGGTTTGGATGTGATCTGTATTTAATGATAGGAGGCCTGCCATGTAATTATACATAGTGTGAACTGAGAAGTGTGAAAGTTGCATATTTGAAATTATAAAGGAAGGGGATTCTGCAGAAGGTGTGCTCTCAGAGTGCCACTGCATTACAGTCTTGGCTGCAATCCAGCACTTGCCTCACTGATTTCTGATTTCAATCCTTGTCCATTTACTCTGAGACCTTGTTGCTGTTAGTGGCGGTGTGCTATCTCTAGTGTATTGTTAAAACCCCCCAAAAAACTGCAGTATGAAACATATATAACGATAAGTCCAAGTCAGCATGGATTTATGAAAGGGAAATCATGCTTGACCAATCTTCTGGAATTTTTTGAGGACGTGACAAGTAAAATGGATGAAGGGGAGCCAGTGGATGTAGTGTATCTAGACTTCCAGAAAGCCTTTGATAAGGTCCCACACGGGAGATTGGTGACCAAAATTAGAGCACATTGTATTGGGGGTAGGGTGTTGACATGGATAGAAAATTGGTTGGCAGACAGGAGGCAAAGAATAGGAGTAAACGGGTCCTTTTCAGAATGGCAGGCAGTGGCGAGTGGAGTGCCGCAAGGCTCGGTGTTGGGGCCGTAACTGTTTACCATATATATTAATGATTTGGAAGAGGGAATTAGAAGCAACACTAGCAAGTTTGCGGATGACACAAAGCCGGGTGGCAGTGTAAACTGTGAAGAGGATGTTCGGAGGTTGCAAGGCGACCTGGACATGTTGAGTGAGTGGGCAGAAGCGTGGCAGATGCAGTATAATATGGATAAATGTGAGGCTATCCACTTTGGCGGCAGAAACAAGTAGGCAGATTAACATCTCAATGGAGTTAGGTTAGGTAAGGGGGAGGTGCAGCGAGATGAGACCTAGGTGTCCTTGTACACCAGTCACTGAAAGTTGGCGTGCAGGTACAGCAGGCAGTGAAGAAAGCTAATGGAATGTTGACCTTCATAACAAGAGGATTTCAGTATAGGAGTAAAGAGGTTCTTCTGCAGTTGTATAGGGCCCTGGTAAGACCACATCTGGAGTATTGTGTACAGTTTTGGTCTCCTAATTTGAGGAAGGACATCCTTGTAATTGAGGCAGTGCAGCGTAGGTTCACGAGATTGATCCCTGGGATGGCAGGACTGACATATGAGGAAAGATTGAAAAGACTAGGCTTGTATTCACTGGAGTTTAGAAGGATGAGAGGGGATCTTATAGAAACATATAAAATTATAAATGGACTGGACAAACTAGATGCAGGAAAAATGGTCCCATTGTTGGGCGAGTCCAGAACCAGGGGCCACAGTCTTAGAATAAAGGGGAGGCCATTTAAAACTGAGGTGAGAAAAAACTTTTTCACCCAGAGAGTTGTGAATTTATGATCCCTCTAAACCCTGCCTGTTTAATGTGTGCATCTAAATGCCTTTTAAACTTTGTTATCGTATCCCTTTCTACCCCTACTCCTTGCAGCACATTCCAGGCACCAACCATTGTCTGTGCAACACCCGGCTTCACAAATCTTCTTTAAACTTTCCCCTCTCATTTAAACAAATCCTCTGTAATATTTGACATTTCTACCCTGGGAGAAAGAAGATTTATCTGACTCATCCACTTTATTTGTTCCCCAGATTATTATGAGGTATAAGAATGGACAATAAATATTAGCATGGCCAGTGATGTCCAGATACTAAACAAAATAATTTCAATTGAATATTTCCTAAAACTTTGATATGAAGCAATTTTTCTAGGATCTCAAAAATGGTCAAGATAGGCTTTGAAAAGGAAATTCAGTTTCCCCACAATCCATGCAAGATACCACTTGGTTAATGCTATGAAGCACATCAGAGGAATGAATTATTATGGAGGGGGTTGGTATTTATTAAATTGCTGGTAAGCATTGGTTGAGGAGGTGCTACAGTAATTTGATAATTAATTCTTATCCTTGACTTTTTGAGTCAGCAGTGGGCAAAGTTTGAGCAGAAGGGGCAAAGAATCATGCTGTTACACATGTCAATCCTTCAGGTGAGCAATGCATGATGAAAAACCTTACTTGTGTTCCAACCATCAAACCTCTGATGTGCTCAGTTACGCATCCTGATATCCTAGAACCAATTCCATGAACTATTTGTCTCTCATAAAATAATCAGATGTTCAAGACTTCAACACAGAAACCCCAATCCAATTTCTAGGCAAATATTTTGCCGATCTTGATTGCAGCCCTTGATTTGGTACAGCTGGAATGTACAGTATTCAATTCTAAGGTATCACAAAATGCTGGGGTAACTCAGCAGGTCAGGCAGCATCTGGTCACTACTCTATAGGAAAGATGGGAAGCTTTTGGATAGGGTACAGGCAAGATTTACTAGGAAGAGGAATTCCAGATATATAGCTAGACTGGGGAAGCTGTGGTTGATCTCTTTGGAAAAAGGAAAGCGAGAGGAGATAAGATAGATTATTAAATATGAGGATAGATTTGTAAAAGCAAAAATTGAGGAAAACAGTTACTGTTACTAGAAGATCTAAGGACCAGAGGCATAGGTTTAACATTTTGAGCAAAATAAACAGGGGTGCATGAGGAAAAGCTTTTTTACTCAGAAGTCACAGAGAGATGCAGCATGGAAACAGGCCCTTCAGCCCACCGAGTCTGAGATGACCATCAACCACCCATTTACATAAATCCATTTTTTAGTCTTCCCACATCAATACCTCCAGATTTAACCACTCATCTGTACACAGGGGGGAATTTACAATGGCCAGTTAACCAACAACCTGCACACATTTGGGATGTGGGAGGAAACCGGAGCACTCAAAGGAAAGCCATTTAGTCACAAGGAGAACGTGCAGACTCTGTACAGACAGAGTTGAGGTCAGGATTGAACCCAGACCTTGAGTGCTATGAAGCAGCAGCTCTACATGCCGCGCTACTGTGAGTTCATCACCTGCGGAGTCCCATCACCTGCGGAGTCCCATCACCTGTGGAGTCCCATCAAAGCCCATGCGGAGTCCAGTGGCTGAAGCAAAGAAAAAGGACAGATCTCCACACAGGGAGGTGGAAACAGAGTTAATCGGGGCTTTCAGGAGAGAATTAGATAGGAAATTTGCTGGGCTGAGGGGAAAAAATGGGGAATTTAACTGATTGAAGTGCTCTGTGAAGAGCCATCATGGACTAAACAGATCAAATATCCTCTCGTGCTGTCGTGATTCTATGACTTACATGTGTATATTTAAAGAAGCTTACGTGAGTACTGTATTTCTCAGTCTTCACTGCAATGCAGACATTTAGTGCAGTGACTGAGGGAGATGAATTAAGAGGGTTCAAATGTCTTGCAGTGCTGCTCGTTTTTTACATCATCCATGCATCATTGCACTGAACAGTCTCCATGCATTTTGCTCTCCAATACTTGTTGGATAATTTCTAGGTTTGGATGTGATCTGTATTTAATGATAGGAGGCCTGCCATGTAATTATACATAGTGTGAACTGAGAAGTGTGAAAGTTGCATATTTGAAATTATAAAGGAAGGGGATTCTGCAGAAGGTGTGCTCTCAGAGTGCCACTGCATTACAGTCTTGGCTGCAATCCAGCACTTGCCTCACTGATTTCTGATTTCAATCCTTGTCCATTTACTCCGAGACCTTGTTGCTGTTAGTGGCGGTGTGCTATCTCTAGTGTATTGTTAAAACCCCCCAAAAAACTGCAGTATGAAACATATATAACGATAAGTCCAAGTCAGCATGGATTTATGAAAGGGAAATCATGCTTGACCAATCTTCTGGAATTTTTTGAGGACGTGACAAGTAAAATGGATGAAGGGGAGCCAGTGGATGTAGTGTATCTAGACTTCCAGAAAGCCTTTGATAAGGTCCCACACGGGAGATTGGTGACCAAAATTAGAGCACATTGTATTGGGGGTAGGGTGTTGACATGGATAGAAAATTGGTTGGCAGACAGGAAGCAAAGAATAGGAGTAAACGGGTCCTTTTCAGAATGGCAGGCAGTGGCGAGTGGAGTGCCGCAAGGCTCGGTGTTGGGGCCGTAACTGTTTACCATATATATTAATGATTTGGAAGAGGGAATTAGAAGCAACACTAGCAAGTTTGCGGATGACACAAAGCCGGGTGGCAGTGTAAACTGTGAAGAGGATGTTCGGAGGTTGCAGGGCGACCTGGACATGTTGAGTGAGTGGGCAGAAGCGTGGCAGATGCAGTATAATATGGATAAATGTGAGGCTATCCACTTTGGCGGCAGAAACAAGTAGGCAGATTAACATCTCAATGGAGTTAGGTTAGGTAAGGGGGAGGTGCAGCGAGATGAGACCTAGGTGTCCTTGTACACCAGTCACTGAAAGTTGGCGTGTAGGTACAGCAGGCAGTGAAGAAAGCTAATGGAATGTTGACCTTCATAACAAGAGGATTTCAGTATAGGAGTAAAGAGGTTCTTCTGCAGTTGTATAGGGCCCTGGTAAGACCACATCTGGAGTATTGTGTACAGTTTTGGTCTCCTAATTTGAGGAAGGACATCCTTGTAATTGAGGCAGTGCAGCGTAGGTTCACGAGATTGATCCCTGGGATGGCAGGACTGACATATGAGGAAAGATTGAAAAGACTAGGCTTGTATTCACTGGAGTTTAGAAGGATGAGAGGGGATCTTATAGAAACATATAAAATTATAAATGGATTGGACAAACTAAATGCAGGAAAAATGGTCCCATTGTTGGGCGAGTCCAGAACCAAGGGCCACAGTCTTAGAATAAAGGGGAGGCCATTTAAAACTGAGGTGAGAAAAAACTTTTTCACCCAGAGAGTTGTGAATTTATGGAATCCTCTGCCACAGAGGGCAGTGGAAGCCAAATCACTGGATGGATTTAAGAGAGAGTTAGATAGAACTCTAGGGCTAGTGGAATCAAGGGATATGGGGAGAAGGCAGGCATGGGGTATTGATTGGGGACGATCAACCATGATCACAATGAATGACGGTGCTGGCTCGAAGGGCCGAATGGCCTCCTCCTGCACCTATTTTCTATGTTTCTATGTTTCTATATGAATATCTTTGAAACAGGCAGCCATTTAAAAAGGTTATGGTTTTAAGTGTCATTGCTGTAAAATAAAATTACTATATTCACACAGGGTGGATGAGTGTGTAAAACCAATCACCTGAATTCCAGTGTGGGATCGCCAAGTAAAGAAAATTGAAGTCTGAAAAAAAAGGGAAGCAACACAAGTTCTGTGCATCATTTTGCATAATTCTGCATCTGTTCATAATCTTATTATTACAGTCCGACAACGGAACCCACACATGGAGTATTGCAGAGCAAAATGCATGGAGACTGTTCAGTGCAATGATGCATGGATGATATGAAAAACGAGCAGTGCTGCAAAAGACATTTGAACACTTTTAATTCATTTCCCTTAGTCACGGCACTAAATGTCTGCATTGCAGTGAAGATGGAGAAATACAGTAGTCATGTATGCTTCTATTTCAGCAGCACATTTACCAACGGAATATAATAGTAATGAAGAAATTACACCAATCAGTCATAAAAAACAAGCAGGATTATTTCTGTGGAATGAAATAGTGATGTGATAATTTGTGTCATTCATTTCGCAGGTTTGGGAGTCACATTATTAAAGTCCATACCTTATAGTACCGAGGATGAAAGCGGAAAGGTGTGGAAGAGTTGGACAAAAGCAATCGATTCCTTGCATTAAGCAAGGTCAATGTTGGAACTCTGAGGAAATGGGTTCAAATTTCCATTCGTATCCATTTCCCTGAATTTCATTACAATCCCTCTCATAATTCAACACATTTCAAATCCTCATGAAACCCCGTTCACCCTGCAATCTCAGACAAATCTTGCTTCTGGAAAAGCAAAACTCTGCAGATGTTCGAAAAATAAAAACAAAGTCTGAAAATGCAGGAAGTTGAAGAAAAGGTCAAATAGAATGATACAAAAAACAAATGGAGATCATCTTGACTACAAAATCTATACTTGTTCAATATAAGAAACATAGAAAAGTACAGCATAAGAACAGGCCATCATGCCCCCTAGGTTTGCTCTGACCTTGATACCAATCTAACTAAGCACATCTTGAGGGTTCAGTTTTGAGGGTTCAGTTTTGAGGTGGATAGAAAATTGGTTGGCGGACAGGAAGCAAAGAGTAGGAATAAACGGGTCCTTTTCGGAATGGAAGGCAGTGACTAGTGGGGTACCGCAAGGCTCAGTGCTGGGACCACAGTTATTTACAGTGTATATTAATGATTTGGACGAGGGAATTGAATGCAACATCTCTAAGTTTGCGGATGACACGAAGCTGGGTGGCAGTGTTAGCTGCGAGGAGGATGCTAGGAGGCTGCAGAGTGACTTGGATAGATTAGGCGAGTGGGCAAATGCATGGCAGATGCAATATAATGTGGATAAATGTGAGGTTATCCACTTTGGCGGCAAGAACAGGAAAGCAGAGTATTACCTGAATGGTGACCGATTGGGAGACGGGGAGATGCAACGTGACCTGGGTGTCATGGTGCACCAGTCATTGAAAGCAAGCATGCAGGTGCAGCAGGCAGTGAAGAAAGCGAATGGTATGTTGGCATTCATAGCAAGAGGATTTGAGTTTAGGAGCAGGGAGGTTCTGCTGCAGTTGTACAGGGCCTTGGTGAGACGGCACCTGGAGTATTGTGTGCAGTTTTGGTCTCCTAACCTGAGGAAAGACGTTCTTGCCTTAGAGGGAGTACAGAGAAGGTTCACCAGATTAATCCCTGGGATGGCGGGACTTGCATATGAGGAAAGACTGGATAGACTGGGCTTGTACTCGCTGGAATTTAGAAGACTGAGGGGGGATCTTATAGAAACATATAAAATTCTTAAGGGGTTGGAGAGGCTAGATGCGGGAAGATTGTTCCCGATGTTGGGGGAGTCCAGAACCAGGGGTCACAGCTTAAGGATAAGGGGGAAGTCTTTTAGGACCGAGATGAGAAAACATTTCTTCACACAGAGAGTGGTGAGTCTGTGGAATTCTCTGCCACAGAAGGTAGTTGAGGCCAGTTCATTTGCTATATTTAAGAGGGAGTTAGATGTGGCCCTTTTTGCTAAGGGGATCAGGGGGTATGGAGAGAAGGCAGGTACAGGCTACTGAGCTGGATGATCAGCCATGATCATATTGAATGGCGGTGCAGGCTCGAAGGGCCGAATGGCTTACTCCTGCACCTATTTTCTATGTTTCTATGTTTCTATCTGCATGCATATGGTCCAGATCCCTCTAAACCCTGCCTGTTTAATGTGTGCATCTAAATGCCTTTTAAACTTTGTTATCGTATCCCTTTCTACCCCTACTCCTTGCAGCACATTCCAGGCACCAACCATTGTCTGTGCAACACCCGGCTTCACAAATCTTCTTTAAACTTTCCCCTCTCATTTAAACAAATCCTCTGTAATATTTGACATTTCTACCCTGGGAGAAAGAAGATTTATCTGACTCATCCACTTTATTTGTTCCCCAGATTATTATGAGGTATAAGAATGGACAATAAATATTAGCATGGCCAGTGATGTCCAGATACTAAACAAAATAATTTCAATTGAATATTTCCTAAAACTGATATGAAGCAATTTTCTCTAGGATCTCAAAAATGGTCAAGATAGGCTTTGAAAAGGAAATTCAGTTTCCCCACAATCCATGCAAGATACCACTTGGTTAATGCTATGAAGCACATTAGAGGAATGAATTATTATGGAGGGGGTTGGTATTTATTAAATTGCTGGTAAGCATTGGTTGAGGAGGTGCTACAGTAATTTGATAATTAATTTTTATCCTTGACTTTTTGAGTCAGCAGATTGTTGATTAGGATTTTGACCACACAAAATCAATATTTCCAGTTCATATGTTGGAGGCTTTGACATTACATTTGAAATGTTTCAATTTACTTTGAGACATTTTGTCAAGACTGTCTCATAGTCTGTCAATGCTTCTTTCAGAAATTTCCTCAGCAAGTCATCAAGGTGTGGCACAATGGTGCAGCAGTAGAGTTGCTGCCTTACAGCGCCAGAGACCTGATTACGGGTACTGTCTGTACGGAGTACCTACGTTCTCTTTGTGACCGCGTGGGTTTTCTCCAGGTGCTCCAGTTTCCCCCCACTCTCCAGGAGGTACAGGTTTGTAGGTTAATTGGCTTTGGTAAAAATTGTAAATTGTCCCAAGCATGTGTGTTTAGTACAGTGTCAATAGACAATAAACAATAGGTGCAGGAGTAGGCCATTCGGCCCTTCGAGCCAGCACCGCCATTCAATGTGATCATGGCTGATCATTCTCAATCAGCACCCCGTTCCTGCCTTCTGCCCATACCCCCTGACTCCGCTATCCTTAAGAGCTCTATCTAGCTCTCTCTTGAATGCATTCAGAGAATTGGCCTCCACTGCCTTCTGAGGCAGAGAATTCCACAGATTCACAACTCTCTGACTGAAAAAGTTTTTCCTCGTCTCCGTTCTAAATGGCCTACCCCTTATTCTTAAACTGTGGCCCCTGGTTCTGGACTCCCCCAACATTGGGAACATGTTTCCTGCCTCTAACGTGTCCAACCCCTTAATAATATTATACGTTTCGATAAGATCCCCTCTCATCCTTCTAAATTCCAGTGTATACAAGCCTAGTCGCTCCAGTCTTTCAACATATGACAGTCCCGCCATTCCTGGAATTAACCTAGTAAACCTACGCTGCACGCCCTTTGTGTCAGTGTGCAGGAATTGCTGGTCAGCAGAGACTTGGTTTCCATGCTGTATCTCTAAACGTAACTAAAAAGAGAGAGTGACTGTGTTAGTATTATATCTTACAGAGGTTACCAAAATGAAGGATGTTTTCAGTCCTGAGCATCTTGCTTGGAGTTTGACACAAAATGCTGGAGTATCTCTGTGGGTCAGGTAGCATCTCTGGAGAAGAGGAATAAGTGATGTTTCAAGTCGACCCTTCTCCTTATGTCTATTTTGGCTTCTCCATTGCTCCTTCTTAAATCTCACCTAAACAACATACACACACCTGCATACAGCAAAGGTACATAGAACAATGGGGTTGGAGAGGCTAGATGCGGGAAGATTGTTCCCGATGTTGGGGAAGTCCAGAACCAGGGGTCACAGCTTAAGGATAAGGGGGAAGACTTTTAGGACCGAGATGAGAAAACATTTCTTCACACAGAGAGTGGTGAGTCTGTGGAATTCTCTGCCACAGAAGGTAGTTGAGGCCAGTTCATTTGATATATTTAAGAGGGAGCTAGATGTGGCCCTTGTGGCTAAAGGGATCAGGGGGTATGGAGAGAAGGCAGGTACAGGTTACTGAGCTGGATGATCAGCCATGATCATATTGAATGGCGGGTACAGGCTCGAAGGGCCGAATGGCCTACTCCTGCACCTATTTTCTATGTTTCTATGTTTCTATGTTTCACCTCAGCAGCTCAGAGCACCATCCATTCACTTGGGCCAGTAGAGAAGTTGAGGCTGGTGGGATTTACGAGGGGAAGGGGTAAAAGATCTCGGATAGCATAACAATGGAAAAAAAGTATACTTGATAAACTATCTAACGACAGGATTTTAGAACAATAGTTCAATGGGGAATGGGGAATGGGAGGGCAGAGTGTGGGAATCCTAGTGGAAAGTCTCACCATGAAACATGATCGCAGTGGACAATCTTACTGTCGAGATGAACAGATACAAAGAGATACATGGCTGACAATCCAAACTTCTATGTCATGGACAATAGTGTAGAGGCCTTCCATTATGCATCTAATCATGGATCCTGAACCAATGAGCAATTACTTCACAATGAAGGCTCATCATTTAGCTCCGATTTTTCATAAATGAACCTCACAAGCTTAACATCCAGAAAATAGATTCCTCTTTAGCTGGACATTATATTGACCTAGCAATCTCCTGTTGGACGCCAAGCACAAGTAACATTCAGATGAAGGAAGGTAGAGAGCAGTCACTGAGTCAGTAGCCACAATTTTGAGTGATCTTCCCCTTTCCAATGAATGGGAACTGATGCTAACTTCAGCTGCTTCAGCTGTTCACTGAGAAACAGACATGAAACGGAAATCACTGCAAAATGTGCACATGGTGTTAAGGAGACAAATCATGTGTGAAACAATTACTGCTGGCATGATTATTGAAAACCCCTTTATTATACCTCAGCTGAATAGACTGCAGCAGCTTATCATATTTTTTGTACATAGTGGGAGAACATCAGCAGCCCCTTTGCAAAAGCATGTGACAGAATGACCTAGAATGGCAAAGACATCACAAAATCTTTATTTTCCTGTCATCATATATCCAAAAGTGGGCTTTGTGCCAGCTGATGGAAATGGTGGTGGAAGAAAAAAGCAGAAATCTGTCATTAATAAACTTATCATTTTTTATTGCAATCCACTCCATTCACACCAAAGGTGGCGCTATTACAGCAACATTGCATAACAACAATGAAAATAGATTGACACTGAAGACCAAAATAACTTGAGACAGTTCATTTTATGGTGTCAGATTCAGTCTTTGCCTTTGCACATGCAGCAAATATCTCCAGCTGACTTCCTGTAGGGACGCACAGTTCTAACTAAACCTTCCCACTTCTGTCTGGTTAGCCAAACATTCCATCCACTTCAACACCCCAATCCATGGACTGTCACCTACCTCTCTCTGTATTTGAGGTATTGTTGAGAACTCATTTATGCAGATAGGAATTGTCCCTAACTGCTTAAAAATACACTGTTTTCAATTGAGCTTATTTCCACCTGGTTGTGTTAATTTGTTTGAATTACTTTTTAAATGCACCAGCCTATTGAAATGCACAATTTCAAACAACGTCTGGATTGATAACTACCAAAAATATTGTAGATTCTTGCAAAAATTGAAATCAGGAAAGAAGAAACTTGAAAATTGGATGTGATTGCAATGAGTCATATTTATTTTATTTGCAATACAGCAAAATTAACACATTTTTGAAATATATGGGAACATGTAGGAACATTGTGAGATTAATGCTTTGTGTTAACTCAGATGCCAAGCTGTGCTTGGTTATGTCAGAAACTCATGTTTGACAAGCACCAGACTTGACCCAGGTTTCGGTCAATAGCCACCTTTTCTTCCTTGTTGTAGCTCAGTGATAATGTTTGTGAACAGGAGATCAGCTTTCACAATACGCTAATGCTATTCTTAATCCTTCTGATAACTTCTTTGACTCCAGGCGGCCATTGTGCTATTCAAAGCTTAATCAGACATCGTCAAGGGCAAAGGTTTTCTTCCAATATCTTTTATTGACAAATTGACTAATTTGGACCAGTTTCTGAATTAAAGTGCATTGAGGTGGGGCTTTCTCATGTAAAGTGTTCTTATGAGACTGATAAAGGATGGATCTGAGCCAGTCCTGAAAAGTTTGCTTAATGAAAGATTTTAGTGGCTGAGATTTAAGTTCATTCCAATTCAAATCCAGCCAAAAAAGTTCATTCTCCTGGGTGGTCACACTAATGAAATCATATCTTTACTTCTAATCAAAAACATCCCTCTCTTGATCACTTTCCCACCTGACTCTGGGGAAAAGAATTGTTTCATTATCCTCAACCTCCCACTTCAATATTACACTCAGTATCCCACGTTACACTCACCCAATTTTCAGCCAATGTCTCTCTATTTCACCTTTGAAACTCTGACTTGTCGGTAGATGCCAACCCACTAGCATACGGAATCCTTTGGCAGCTCACCTAGAAGGCTCATGCATCAATGTGCTGTAGACTTGTGCATATCCATCACAACATGATTTGCCAACAGCGCACGGTGATCAAGAGGATAAACCCTTTCTTCATTTTCCCATATGTATCTCAGAGAACATAACTCAGCTCTATTTCCTTCACTATGACTTGCCATCATTCATCCAACTACATATTGATTAGGAATCAAATCTGGAATAGTTAGACTTAGATTGTTGATTTGGATATGGCCCAAGGAGCTTTTAAACATCAAATCATCTTGGAAAATTAAATCCGATCAGAAATAATGCCTGAAAAGGATTGTATATTTGGATTGTGTGGTGGCAGATGAAGAGGAGGGTGCAGTGGGATATCGGTGGTGTGGTACCTGTATAAGAATAGGCATCTTTGCTATGAAAATGTAAACAACTTTTCCATCAAGCTAGTGCAATTCTAAACTTGGTACGACGATGTAGCACATCTTGCATAGTGGATTTTAGATAGTTTCTTGACTGACTTTTTTTTTGAGATACAGCGCAGAAACAGGCCCTTCGGCTCACCGAGTCCGCACCGACCAGCAATCCCCACACACTAACACTATCCTATACACACTAGGAACAATTTATATTTATACCATGCCAATTAACCTACAAAGCTGTACGTCTTTGGAGTGTGGGACGAAACCAATGATCTTGGAGAAAACCCATGCAGGTCACGGGGAGAATGTACAAAACCCAGTACAGACAAGCAGCCATAGTTAGGATCGAACCCGGGTCTTTGGTGCTGTAAGGCACCACCTCTACTGCTGCGCCACCATGCTGCCCAAAAGTGAAAACTGAAAATTGAACTTAGGTACATTCTTGTGATTTAAATTTTATTAACATATCAGTTCAGTGATGAACTAAAGTGTATTCATGTGTGGCTTACTCTTGTACCACCTGGGCAGTACAGCATCTTAACTCAATAACCTCTCCCTCATTGTCAGAAAGATGAAGGAGGTTGTTATCGACTTCAGGAAGCATCTTGGAGTACATGCCCCAATTAACATCAATGATGCTGAAGTGGAAATGGCTGAGAGATTCAAGTTCCTTGGCGTTAATATTACCACTCTTATATCGTTGGCCAACCATGTGACAGTCACGAAGGCACACCAACGCCACTACTCTCTTAGGAGATGTCTCCAATGACTCTTACCAACTTCTACAGATGCAACATAAAAAGCATTGCCAGGTTGCATCACAGCTTGGTTTTCCAACCAAAATGCTACATCTATGCAAATCCTACTTGCCCACATTTGGCCCATATCTCCCTGAACCTTTCCTGTCCACATACATGTCCAAATATCTTTTAAATGGTGTTATAGTACATGCCTCAAATGCCTCCACTGGGAGCTCACACCATGAGGGGCATCTTTTTCACACAGAGAGTAGTGGATACATGAAACAAACTGTCAGAGTATGTAGTTGAGGCAGGCACAATAACAACACACATGCATCATCTGTCTTTCTAGTGTTTAATTAATTTTGTATTATACTCCATCAGGGCTCTTAACCTCTCACTGCCATTTACGGTCAGGATCTGAGATGAAAGGGCCTGTAGTGGTTTATCATCTTCTTTCTGTCTGCTTTTCATTTTATTCAAAAGTTGGAAGTAGCATATAATAAGCTGTAGCTTATAAGGTCTCTGAAGCTGTGCAACAACATTGGACAGATTTTGTAGCTTAACAGCAGAATAGTGCTCCAGAACATGTTAGTACATTAAAGGCTCCTTATAAATGTAACAAGCTGTTATGGCATTCAAAGATCTTTAGCTTTCTCTTGAGTGTTGGTATCTGTCCTGCTCCTGGTTGATTATTTGAGTATTTTCACTGCCTGGTAGTGAAAGAGCAGGTGGGTACAGTGTTAACTTTTTGCAGCAGTCTAGTCGGTCGTAGCCTTGGAGCTTATGATTTGTGCACTGGCCTTGGTAGTAGTACATGACAAGAGTCATCCTTGCCTTAGTCGTTGTACATTTTGTTACTTCTAGCCCAATCTTGTTTCAGATAGCAGAGTGCCTTTAAATGGTTCAGATTGTCATGAGAGAGTAAACTGTAACTGAAAAAACAGAGGCTAGTTTTTGATCTGAGATTTGCTCGGCAAGCAGAGATTTGGTTTGTGTTTAGAAAGGTAGACTAATCAAACTCCGGCTTGTACTCACAAACGGCTGCAAAGCCTTGTGAACAATCCGTATTTCTCATAAAATAGGCATCTAAATAAGGGCAAAAGTACAAAAGACATAACATTAGTTAATCTGTTTATGAACTTGCTTACTTATTTGGTATTTTGTTATCTATGCAAAGAAATGAGCAGGCATTTTTGTGTAGGTATGTGTGAATGAAATGCTATAGAAACAGATGCATACACAGATAATATACGCAGATACACTCAGGCAAAAGCATACACACACACATTTATACACACAGTCACATATATTGTCTGACATTGATGTGTAATAACTGCATTCATTTAAATAACCTATTTTGCACAGAAATCTTCTCAATGTAATCTACTTCAAAAAGCAGGCTGAAATAACAAAGGGAACATCTTGCCAAATTGACAGAAGGGGAGAGCTGAATAAAAGTGTGATTGAAAAGGTGAATTTTGCCAAGGATTGCAAAGGTGAAGGAGGATAAAGAATGTCAAAACTTCAGGGATTTATGGGATGTAAAGGCAGCTGACTGGAGTGGTGAAGAAATTCAGACCGGCAAACACAAAACCTCAGTCAAAGGCCCAAAAACTGCAAGGAAATTCTCACGAGAAGATCCAAAGGGAATGGAAGAAGTAAGTAGACAACGAGATACTTTGGCATGGGATATTTGAAGCAAGGGTTAAATAGTTTAAAGTTGGAAATATAAAAGGGATCTGAGACAATAATGCAATAAGATAGAGAACCATAATCTCCCAGCATACTGTAACTGGTATCATTCTGAGAGAATCTCTCTTTACTGAGGCTCTATGACTCTGGTGGGGATATGGTCTCTGAAGGTGGTGAACACCAAAGGTTCTAAAGGATGGTGATGTGGATATTGTACAAATAGAGCAGAAAGATGTCATACCTATACTTGGAAGCAGCACAGTAGAACAGGTAGGAAAGATAAAGATACTTCATGCCAGGATTGTGAAGATTGTTTCCACTCAGTTAAGTGTTTCATTAACTTAGCTCAATGAGGAACTAGGAAACTGGAAGGGCAGAAAGGTGTAACACAACAACTGGAAGACAGACATGTTATCAAGAGATGTCAAGGAAGTACAACAATTTGTGTTGGAGACAAAATCAAGATGAAGATTAGATTAGACAACACCAGCCAAGACAGAAGACAAAAGCCAGTTCAGTGTGAGAACAGGATGTGAGACTAATGTTAGCAACATTGTATTGCAAAACCAGATGGGGGAGGAGACCGAAGTTGGACAGAACCACGGAATATTCCACATTTCTCATGAGACAAACACAACTTAGATCCACATGGTTCTCAGAGCAACATTATTTACTTGGAGGAAATGGATGAACTCCAAGGAGAAATAAGTGGTTGTGGAGGGCTATTTAGGCTTCTTATCAAGAGAGAAGTGTAGTCCTCACAATCCAAGTTTAGAGGGATTGAGCTGTAGAAAATCTGTTGGATTGAACATAAGCCCAAAGAAGTGTTGAAGAGTAGCGAAACAAAGAGGTTATGGATAAATAGAGAGAGAACAATGGTGTTTACTGGAATCAGGCTTGAGTCTGGAATTTCATAGAGACTGACTGACTGGCAAAGAGTAAAAAGGAGAAGGAAAACTACGCAATAGAGCAAATGGGCTGAATTTAACTTGAAAGATTAACGCAGCCTGATGCAAGTTATTGCTCTGGCACATGTTTTATGAATTAACATTACTTCCTATTATAGGTGACAATTTGTGAGATAATGACAACAATGCTTCCCACCAATGTTGAACATTCATAACTTGAGCCTTACCCCAACATTCAAGTTCTCATATTTCAAAAAAGAAAGCATACCTAGTCCAACACATTGGAGTTGAACACAATGGTGATTTAATTGTCCTACAGTAGGATAGTTCCTCTGCCAGTGGGAATAATCCCACTGAGATCCATCTGTCCAGAAAAAGATACCTGCCTAAATTAAGTGGGAACAACAAGGAGAGAAAGATGTTAGGTATTACACAAATAGATGAATTGAGAAACAAATGATTGTGCTGTATTAAGCCATATAGTCATTCATTTACCTCGTACCTCTCAGAGGCACCAACCCAAACAGTTTCAGAATTCAATGTATTCGATGCTAGATTTGCAAGAGACTCACTCGTCTCCAAGCTGTGAAGTGAGGCAAGATGACCACCTGGTACCATATTCTGACAATACACCTGAAAAAGGAGAGACATCAGCTTACCCTGAGGAATGTGGTTGGGGTGGGGGGACGTGGGGGGGGGGGGGGGGCGGAGGGGGAGGGGTGAAAAGAAGTCAGAACTCATCACTGGCTCCACTACTCACCAAAAATGTGGGCAAACATAGAAACATAGAAAAATAGGTGCAGGAATAGGCCATTTCGCCCTTTGAGCCAGCACCGCCATTCAATAAGATCATGGCTGATCATCTAGAATCAGTACTCCATTCCTGCTTTTTCCCTATATCCCTTGATTTCTTTAGCCCTAAGAGCTAAATCTAACTCTCTCTTGAAAACGTCCAGTGAATTGGCCTCCACTGCCTTCTGTGGCAGAGAATTCCATAGATTCACAACCTGAGGAAATGATTTTTCCTCATCTCGGTCCTAAATGGCCTATCCCTTATTCTTAAACTGTGACCCCTGGTTCTGGACTCCGCCAACATCGGAACAATTTTCCTGCAACTAGCCTGTCCAATCCCTTAAGAATTTTATATGTTTCTGTAAGATCCCCCCTCTTCCTTCTAAATTCCAGTGAATACAATCCCAGTCGACCCATTCTTTCAAGTGTCTCTAGATATTCCAAAGGCTATTATTTGGAATTCTGCCAGGCTGATTTCTGTTGGACCCAGATCTCACATGGTAATGTTTCTCCTTGGGAGAATACTGACCGCACATAATTGGATACCTTCCCAACACCATCAACACTGATCCTCGTGTAAAATGAAATACACTTTTGCTTAAATATACAACCTAATAAGGGTCTTTGGTTCTTCACCAAAGGCAGGAGTAAGAAACCCGAAGTCCCACACCACCTGGTTCAGGAACAGCTACTTTCCTACAACCATCAGGTTCTTCAACTGACCTGCAGAACCCTACTCCTACCTCAGCAACCCTATTCATCCCTCACCATGGGTCACTTCTTGCACTACCATGGATTTATTTCCAAACAAGATACAAAGTGCTGGAGTAACTCAGCGGGTCATGCAGCATCCCTAGAGACAATGGGCAGGACAGGTGATGTTTTGGGTCAGGATCCTTCTTCAGACAGATTTTGTGTGTGTATGTGTGTGTGGGGGTGGTGGGTGGGGGGGGGGGGAGGAAGGGGGGGAGGAGGGGGGGATAGGAAGCTGGAAGAGAGGAGGGCAGGACAAAGCATGGTAGGTAATAGGGGAAGACAGATGAAGGGGGATTTTGATGGGCAGATGGTTGGACAAAGGGCAGAGATGACAAAACAGAAGGTGTGAGACTAGGATTGAAGAGTTGCAAAGTGTGAAGCCAGAGGAAGGAATGCATTTGCGGGGAGAGGGGGTGGAGAGAAATAGATGTGAATCCAGGCGTAGCATAGCAAAGGGAGGAGGAAGAAAGGGGGCAGGGTAGAAAGGGCAGGGGGAGGCGGGTTTGTTAGAGATTACCTAAAATTGGAGAATTCAATGTTGATACCATTGGGTTTTAAGCTACCCAAGCAGAATATGAGGCACAGTTCCTCCAGCTTGTGTGTGACCTCACTCTGGCAATGGAGGAGGCCCAGGACAAATAGGTCAGTATGGGAATGGGAAGGGCAGTTAAAATCATTAGCAACTGCACTTATTTCTATTGAATTTTTGCGCTAATGTTTGTGAACAGACTTTTTTCTTTTAACTGTTTTTCATAATTTTTTTGTGATTTTTGTGTGGTACCCAAGTCCATGTGCTTCTGATGCTGCTGCAAGCAAGCTTCTCATTGTACTTGTAACTTACATAAGCCATGACAATATGCTTGACCTGACGTGACTTTACTTGAAATATGGGGGGATGTAAATTTTCCCTTGCCTGGAACTTGTTTCTACCCCATCCACCCACCCCACTACCTTTGCTTATACAAGAGGACAATTGTAATTCTGCAGTCTGCCCTACCTCAGCGTCAACCCATGTACGAAGTCCAGGTAAAACTCGGTAACAGGTGTAATTGTATAGAACCCAGTTTGGAAGACACCACACTTCACAGAACTGTTCTCGTTTTCGGCGTATGTGCTCCCTCCGTTCTGTGATCTTCGGCTCAGCCACATCTTCCTCAAGTTCAGTCTCAGCTGCTGTTTAAATGGGTAAGAACTCTTTGAAGTTTCTTATAAATTTAACCGAGCATAGCAGAATAATCAAACTTACAATATTCAATTATCTTTGACTTACTTTGATTATTTTGGTCAATTAATATTTAAACAATAGTGGTGTGTGTCACTTCTGACAATATCTGTTTTCAGTGTTTTAAGAAATGCAGTTGATTATGTTCAATACTCCCTTGGTAATTGTAGAGCACAGTATCTTTTCGGCCATATTTTCACATTTATGGAATATTTCCGGAGAAGGTCAAGGGTGTAATACTGAAGTAAAGTCATAGAACAGAAGAAACAGGAGCAGCAAATTACCCATCTGGTCCAAGTCTGCTCCTTCGTTTTTCAAGATCATGGATGATTTTAAATCTCAACACCACTTTTCTCCATGATCCCCATGTCCATTGATTCCTATAATTTCCAAAAAGCTACCAATCTCTCTTTTAAATAAACTCAACGGCTGAATCCTTGACAGACCTCTGTGTGAGAATTCCAAAGATTCACCATCCTTTCTGGAAATAACTTTCTCCTTACCTCCGTTTGAAATGGCCTGCACCTTTACCAGAGTATCTGAAAGTCACTGCTCGTTGAATCCTCAGCCAGGGAAAAACATCCTCTCTCCATCCATCAAGCTGTATGAGAATTTTCAATTAGATCTCCTCTTATTTTTTTAAGTTCTAGAAAATGCAGGCCCATGTACTCAATCTCCCCTCAAATGCTAACACTGGCATCTCTGGAACAATACAGTGAACCGGCATTGCAATTCCACTCTGGCAAATACATTCCTTTTCGGGTGTTTTGATGTGTTGAGAAGTACAATTGATTATGTGTAATATCCGCGCTGTAATATAATGTGACTTACAAGGCAGTGGCTCTCCCTACGTATGCTGAGAAAGATATGAAAAGATGCTCACCTTCAATCTCTTTCACTTGTCTCTTTTTCAGAGATGGAAAGAAAGGAGAGCAATAAGAAAATATGCAGAATGGTAGAAGTGTGTTAAAATAAAGCAATAAAAGTGTGTGTGTGTGTGTGTGTGTGTGTGTGTGGGGGGGGGGGGTGGGGGGGAGGGGAGCGGTGGTTGGAGGTGGAGTAACGGTCAGGAGAGAACGAGAAAAAGGATGAAACAGTGAGTGTGAAAATAAGGTCAGTTTTGAATTGAAATTGTATGCGTACCTTGCAGATCACAGCAACAGAGTGCGGCAAAAAGCAGCAAGAGGCTTGTTCCTGGGCCCATTGCAGAGGAAATGGTGCAGTCACAGGCCAATAATGCACACCCTCCAGGATGTTCCAGGCAAGTGCTTGTATTTGCATGCTGAGGGCATTTATACACAGTGAGGCAGATGACAAACACCTCTTTGTGAGTAGTTGGAAATTGGTGAATAGAACTGTTATTTACTCAAGAGATTAGTGGAGGAAAATATAATCGAGAACTAATAGGAGATAATGCAGTCAGTGTGCAGCTGCTTCTTGTGTTGTCCACACGCCCTGCATGGGAACAATCACAGTTCCCAATAGCTTACACATATGATACACTCAGCATATGTCATCTTCATTCATCTCTTTCTTCTGTAGACTTCCAGTCTGGGATGTGGCTCTATTTAATTAAATACAAAACAGGTGGCACTGCAGGCCAGCTCTCTAATACATCATGATATTTCCCAGTTGCATTTGACCTCATTGCACAAGGGGTTCAGCCTGTTGAAGTGTTTGCACAGGTTCTGCAGTGTATTGAAGGCAATGCCGATGCAGAGGTGGAAAAGAAAACCCACACCTTATCATTGAAGGCACATAGAACTGCAGATCTCTGGTGAACATAGATAGGCAATGTTTCAGGAATGTCGCCTGTCCATGCTCTCCAGAGATGCTGTCTGACCCACACTTACTCCAGCACTTTGTGATGGATTACTTTATCATTAATGTGCCTTGAGTGCTTTTGCATCATGATCCAAGACTTATAACCAGAAATATAAACCTTGGTCAATTGTAACTTTTCCAGCCAAATCCTATTTATTATTAACCATCTTGGAACTTTATTTTTTCAGATTTCTACTTTGGTGGGCCGAAAAGGCCTGTTTCCGCGCTGTATATATATGATATGATATGATTGCAATGATAATAATTGCTGGTAACATCTGGAAGAGCCTAAAAACTTCACATCAAAATTCTAATAATCTGGCATGCTCTAGACTTTAGAGATATAGCGCGGAAACAGCCCTTTGGCCCACCGAGTCCGCGCTGACCAGCGATCACACTATCCTACACACTAGGGACAATTTTCACAATTTTACCAAAGCCACTAAACCTACAAACCTGCCCGTCTTTAGAGGGTGGGAGGAAACCGAAGCACCCAAAGAAAACCCACACGGTCACAGGAAGAATGTATAAACTCCAGACACACAGCTCCCGTAGTCCGGATCGAATCTGAGTCTATGGCGTTGTAAAGCAGCAACGCTACCGCTGCGCCACTCATGATGCTCTAACTTTAGTGGTGCTGGACTAGCAGATTTTCCAGATTATTGGATGTTATTATTATGAATACCCCAAACCACTTATAAATCTCTTAAATGCTAGATGGTATTATAGCAGTTTTTCCAGTGAACCAAATTTGTTTACTAGCACAGGTAGTAGCACAGGTGCAATGAAGTATATTGCATTGAAAGGATTTTCAGTCATATTTGTATCATGACGACAAACAAAGACATGATGCACAGGAAACAGGGTCAGGGTTCAGTCAAAGAGAGCGCAGGAACTGAAGCTGGTGAGCTGAAAGGGAGAGCAGGGAACGGCCCCAATGAGTTGGAAGAGAGCTCGGCAAACATCATCTGCTGTGGCAGTGTCGAGATGTCATTGGGATTTTGGAATATTTGGTTCACATATCATCAGTATAACTGCATTTAGGAAACGTTTACCATTAGAAACAAGAGAATCAAGCATCATGTGTTTGTCGTGGTCATGTTACAAATGTGACTGAATGTCCTTTCAATGCAATATACTTCATTGCACACTTGTGCAACTAAAATAATGCCCAATCCATATTTATTTTTTTGCAGCAGAAAATAATGAACCGTTCAATTGATATCAAGTGTGAAATTAAATTTTGGCAATTTTTGCAGTTTGGACTTAATGAAGAGTTTTTGTTTCTTTCCTTTGTGTCAATTACATTTATTTAACGCAACCACACAGTTCAGGAACTCCAAATTTTAAAAAAAGCTCCGGTTCCAAATTTAAAAGAGTTCCGGTTCCAATTTTTTAAAAAAAGCCTCCATCTTCTACCTCAGGGATTCCAGCCCCGGTTCCAAAAAAAAAATGAACATTAACTTCTCTAACTTCAAATAGCCCTTGCTTTCTCTCTCTCTCCATCCCCTCCCCTTCCCAGTTCTCCCACCAGTCATACTGTCTCCAACTACATTCTATGTCTGTCCCGCCCACTCCCCTGACATCAGTCTGAAGAAGGGTCTCGACCCGAAACGTCACCCATTCCTTCTCTCCAGAGATGCTGCCTGACTCGCTGAGTTACTCCAGCATTTTGTGTCTACATACAGTTCATGAAACTGCATTTTGAATTGAGAAAAGCTGCAAAAGTTAACCACATTAATAGCATCGGTTTATTCCGAGAAGAAAGGATGAGGTTAATTTATTTTTGTTTTCCCTTTACATTGTGTTTAAATTTAACAAAAAACAATGTCTTACTGGCAAACTCAACACACCTTTTCTCCTGAAAAAGGGTTTCGAACAGGAAACATTGACACTGTTTCTCTTTCCACAGATGCCACCTGACCTGTTGAATCTTTCCAGCATTTTCTGTTTTTATCCCTCACTCCAATTGACAACCTCAGATTGAACCCTGCATTCATTCCTTGCATATCAATAATTTATTTTAATAATTTCTTTCAGCCATCTGATCTGTTCAGTTTAATTCCGACTCTGAAATTCCCATCAATGCCATTCTTCTGCATTCTTCTGCATCCACTCTTAAATCTCTATCAACACCCTGTTTCTCCTACGAGCCATCTACACATGGATTATTGACTGTAGCCAATTTCCCTACCCATCAACATATCTATTGGATATGGAAAGACCCAGAGCACTCAGGGTAAACCCACATGGTTACAGAGATAACTTAGTTTCACAAAGGCCACAGGGGAGGTTCGGATCAAACCTGGTGCTATCTGATGCATCACTGTGCTTTTGACAAATACAGTTCATTGGGACCTGTAGACACCAAGGCACGGGAAGAAAAAGTAAAATGCAAGTGAGACGATTACTAATTAAATTCAAATTGAAAAGATAAAGTAAAGCATAAGAATAGAAAATAACCTGATTGGTGTGGGGTGTCCCAGAACTAATTTCTATAAGATTGACAGCCAAGTCAGAAGGGGGTGGTGTAGTTTTTGTGGAATGTATCTCCAGGAAGACAAAAACAAAATGTACCCGGTGTTGATTTATGAAGGATAAAAGTGGAACAGTCTCAGGTGTCCTTGTAGATTCTATGCTAAATATTCCTAACCCATCAACAAAGCCATTAGGATGTTGATCTTCAAAGTCAAAACTGTGGTATATCAGCGAGAAGTCAGTGATGGACTTCAATCTCTCTGGCGTTTACTGATCATGGTAAGCTTGATTATCACTTGAGACCTGCTCTTCCCAATCTCCTGAAGTTGTTCAAATGGACAGAACGCTACCACACCAGATGTGAACTGATTTTGACAGACTCTGGTTCAGTGAGGCCAAACCCTCGAATAACATCTCATTCTGGTTTCCAATAAACAAGATTCAACTTCAGAAGCAAATGCAGGAAAGACAGGTCCAAATGACAGTAAGACTATTTTAGGACATATATTATGAAAATGTAATTTGATTGATTTACAATGGTCTTTGGAATACAAGGCTTGATTAGAATACAAAAAGGCATGGGGAGTTCTAACGAGACCCATCATTGGTCACCGCAGGTTATCACAAAGTGCACCCCTTGTTAAAGAGCCAGGCACCAGTAATAACAATCTTGCTGCATATGCGTCGCTTTTGATCCATCAGACTGCAACAGAACAGATTTTAATAATGGTAAATGAATTTAAAATCCCAATGTTAAATGTGAAGAATCATGATTAAAATCTAAAAATAAGACTTTTGTGAATTGAATCCTGGGCGGCAGGTTACATATTGCTTCAATTAGATCTTATATTGAAGATGAAGGTTACTCCTTTGGGATCTGATTCGCTTTGATGAAAGTCAGATGATAATATTTCCCTTTTAATTATTGCACCATGATGTTCCACATCACCGAATAGACTTCAATTGGAACCTAAGGTTCAGCTAAACTCTATTTAACAAGAGCAAATAAAAGGAGATTGAGTCAGACTCATCAAACTAGCCCAAACCAAACAACACACAGATATTAACTGCACTCAAAAGCATCAAACGAATGTTCTCCAGCCCCCAGCAGTGTCAATGCACACAGCAAGGAGATGCACTCCAGGCAACACGATGATTGGAAAGGTGAAATTGGAGAACTTTACAAGAAAGAGGGTGGCAACCAGGTTACAGCCTGACAGAAAAGATGAATTCTGGAAACAGAAAAAGTAAACCCTGGGAAGAGGTGGAGAGGGAGCAGGAATTCTGGGACAGTTTGACAAAACCTCGGCATCAACCTAATGGGAACAGGAACTCTGGAAACCTTGAGGACCAGCCAGGTCGGGGGTGTTAGTCTTTGGAAACTGGCAGGTAGAGAGAGCGAATGCTTGGAATATGTGTGCAGAGCGTAAATATTAGAGAGAGCCTGATAGAGTGATTCCTGCAAACACACTGAAAGAAAAATGTTAACCTTGGGGCCATTCTGTCAGAGTGAGTGAACCTGGGTGGAATGCAGTGGCCTTGCTATTTGCAGGAACTATCCTGCAGTCCAGGTATGCACCTTCTCTTAGAGCTACAGTTTGGCTGCAGTGAGATCAGTTTAGTTTATTTTATTGACATATGTACTGAGCTACAGTGAAAAGCTTTTGTTGCGTGCTAACCAGTCAGTGGAAAGACAATACAGGATTACAGTCGAGCCATTCACAGTGTGTTGGCCACGGCTGCACCACAGGTCTCATTGAGCTGAGCATTTAGCATCTCAAATAAAGATGATGTGGTCTGGAATAACTCATTGTATTACAACCCATGTTTTCTTTATGATTATGAAAGTACAAGAAGTTAGAGAAGGTTGTAAACAGCTAATGGACTCTTAAATGGACTCTTGCAAATATGTAAAGGGGGAAAAAAGGAAAGGTTCGATCTACAATTAGATATTAGAAGTGATTCTTTCAAGGATGGTCATGCAGAACATCAGCACTGGAGTCAGGACCTGTCAGGGGAATTACAAACACAGTAGAGACATAGGCAGTTTTAAGACTATCACAAGGTTAACAGCAGGAAAGTGATGATACAAGATAAAAGGAATGAATTAAGAATTAAATAGCTGTGGAATGTTTGAGTTTAGTTTATTGTCACATGTACCAAGGTACAGTGAAAAGCTTTTGTGGCGTACTAACCAGTCAGCGGAATGACACTGGTAGACACAAAAATGCTGGAGTAACTCAGCGGGACAGGCAGCATCTCTGGAGAGAAGGAATGGGTGACGTTTCGGGTCGAGACCCTTCTTCAGTCTGAAGAAGGGTCTCGACCGGAAACGTCACCCATTCCTTCTCTCCAGAGATGCTGCCTGTTCTGCTGAGTTACGCCAGCATTTTGTGTCTACCTTCGATTTAAACCAGCATCTGCAGTTCTTTCCTACACATGATTACATGTATTGGATGACGTTTCTGGTCAAACCCTGCAGAAATATTTTAAATGATCTAACTTGTCTCAGTGGTTTTCAGCACAAGCCTCAGCTCACATCAAAGTGGCTTTGACGTGAGGCGAGACGTGCTGGACGTTGATCTGATGTCAGACGAGTCTTCGGGCAAAGGGTATTGGCATGGGATGGTTAACAAGTCGAGTGAGCCACATCCGTGTCAGATGTTCACAAGGCACCTGTAAGGTTGTGGGAGCAGCAATGTAATAATCCCAACTCAGACAAGGTCGACAGGAAGGAGAGGCGAGCAGTGTTTCAAACAGCAGTAAGTAGGGACACAGTTAGATTATGTGAAGTGGACAACTTTGAAGTTAGAATTAAAGGAACAGTGACATGAATGGCCTGCTAACCAAAGGTCTGGTGAAATTTGCTTAAGAGCAAAGAAGCCATAATGGCCAAGCACTGGTCAGGCAGAATACTTGGGTCCTTTTGGTAAAAGATTAACGTTTGCAAGAACTGCAAGCAGAAGGGCTGCCAGACCTGTGTGAGGAAGCAGGCCATCTCTACAGAGCCTGTTCCAAACACACCATACTTACACAGGAGGACAAAACAAGAGGAGCAGCCAAAAACCCTCCCAGAAATACCTCCCTCTCCCGCTGAGACTCACGCAGAAAACGAGGGGGCAACCCGACCACCTCCAGTTTTCACATCTCAGCTGGCATTGCGGGGCTGTGATGAGCTGTCTCTCGGCTCACTGGTTAAGAGGATCATGATAAATTAGGGACTTTCATCCTCCCCTATCATTAAGCCATTGACTGAACATCAGAGTCAAACCAACAGATAATTCTCTGCATAGGAAGGAACTGCAGATGCTGGTTAACACTGAAGATAGACGCAAAATGCTGGAGTAAGTGTCCCGACCCAAAATGTCACCCATTCATTCTATCCAGAGATGCTGCCAGTCCTGTTGTGTTACTCCAGATAATTCTCTGCTCTGGCTATTCAATGCACATCTGCAGAGCAAGTGGCTGCCTGGTCTTCAGTAGCTCCTATTTAGTGTCGTTTAGTTTAGTTTAGTTTAGATATACAGTGAGGAAGCAGGCTCTTCAGCCCACCGATTCTGTGCCAACCAGCAATCACCGTACACTAACACTATCCTACACACTAGGGACAATTTACAATCTTTACCAAAGCCAATTAACCTTTAAACCTGTATGTCTTTGGAACGTGAGGAAGGACCACAACCTACGATTCTGCCACTCTTAGAGATTGTTAACATGAGATGTCCTTCAGGAATCATGTGGAGAACAGGCATAAATAAAAATGAGAGCTTGGCTTAAAAAAAACACGTTCAAATGTAAAATATAAGCATTAATCATGTTTGAAGTAAAAGGGACAGCTTTGTAAGCTATCAGTGTTGTCTGCAGAGCAATGTCTATTCACCCACAGCTTCGGGCCACTGAATAGATGTGACATGACCATAGCATATTCTCGGTCACATCAGTTACACTAATTGATCTACATCAAACCAGACATCAGATATCTTCGGTTAAGCTGTTTTGCACCATTGCAACAGAGAGATGTATAAAATCACGAGGGGAATTGATAGGGTGAATCCACAGAATCTATTACCCAGGGTAGAGGAATCAAGAACTAGAGGCCATTGGTTTAAGGTGGGAGGGGAAACGAACATTTAATAGGAACCTAAGGGGCAACCTTTTCACTCAGAGGGTGGTGGGTATATGGAAAGTGTTGCCAGAAGAAGTAGTTGAGGCAAGTACATTAACAACATTTGGACAGGTTCATGGATAGGACAGGTTTAGAGGGATATGGACCAAATGTGGGCAAGTGGGACAAGTTTAAATGAAGCTTCTTGGTTGGCAAGGACAAGTTGCGCCGAAGGGCCAGATTTCGTGCTGCATGACAATATGACTCATTGAGATCAAGGAAGGTTCCCTATCAGATTACACGGTCATTGGCATATTTGGTCTGTCTGTCAATAGTTTGGGATATTTGTGTCATTGGTGAGTCGGACCTCACTGGCTGAGGGCACCAGTCTACTTTGGGGTATCTTGGAATTCTGTCCTCGAAAGCTTTGAGGATATTTATTTGAATTACTCTGCAACCAAGATGTTTGAATATTTAGAGGTGTCTTGTCAGTTACAATGTGCTCCCATTGTAAGTATGTAATTCAATGGAACCTTTTGCTGCATTTAAAAGTAAGAGAGCCATAATGGACAAGTGCAAAAGGAGAATATATTCAGTGGATATCAAAGCATCATATTTGTAGGCAAATCTCGGGGGGGGGTGAAAACAACAGGGTAGTAATAGTAGGGGATTTCAACTTCCCGAATATTGATTGGGATAGCCAAAGTGTCAAGGGCCCTGAGGGATGCAGAGTTCCTAAGGGTCATCCAGGAGGGCTTTTTGAGCCAATATGTTGAAAGTCCAACAAGGGAGGGGGCGGTATTGGACTTAATCTTGGGAAATGAGGCCGGACAGGTGGCTGAAGTGTCAGTGGCAGAGCATTTTGGTGACAGTGATCACAATTCAGTGATATTTAAGGTGGTAATGGAAAAGGATAAAGAGGGACCAGAGGAAAGAGGAAAATTTCTAAATTGGGGCAAGGCCGATTTTAATCTGATAAGGCAAAAGTTGGCCCTGGTGGACTGGGATCAGCTTCTCGTGGGGAGGACCGCATCAGAACAGTGGGAGTCATTCAAAGGAATAATTGAAAAAGTACAGAGGAAGCATGTTCCCCTAAAGTTTAAGGGTGGGACAAACAAGTCCAAAGAACCTTGGATGTCGAGCGATATAGTAGGATTGATTCGAAAAAAAAGGGGGGCTTTTGGAAGGCATAAAGAACTTAAGGCACAGACATCATTAGAGGAATACAGAAGGTGTAGGGCGGTTCTTAAAAAAGAAATTAGGAGAGCAAAAAGGGGCCATGAGATAACACTAGCGGGCAAAATAAAAGAAAATCCCAAAGTGTTCTATAAGTATATCAAAGATAAGAGGATAACGAGGGAAAGAGTGGGGCCCATCAGGGACCATAGTGGAAAGCTATGTGTGGAGCCAGAGGATGTAGGAGATGTTTTAAATGATTTTTTTGCATCTGTTTTTACGAGGGAGGAGGGCGATGCGGACTTAGAAATGGAGCAGGAGGGTTGTGATGTTCTTGAGCATATTGCTATTGACAGGGAGGCGGTGCTGGAGGCTCTGGCAGGCTTAAAAGTGGATAAGTCTCCGGGCCCTGACGAGATGTATCCCAGGATGCTGAGAGAGGCAAGGGAGGAGATTGCGGGGGCTCTGGCACAAATTTTCAGAGCCTCTCTTGCAACAGGGGATGTACCGGAGGACTGGAGGATAGCTAATGTGGTGCCATTATTTAAAAAGGGCAGTTGGGATAAACCTGGGAACTACAGGCCGGTGAGTCTGACATCGGTGGTGGGGAAGCTGCTAGAAAAGATTCTGAGGGACAGAATCAGTCTTCACTTGGAGGATCGAGGGTTAATTAAGGATAGTCAACATGGCTTTGTTAAGGGAAGGTCATGTCTGACTAACTTGATTGAATTTTTTGAAGGGGTGACCAAGGAGGTAGATGGGGGTAGTGCAGTGGATGTGGTATGCATGGATTTCAGTAAGGCTTTTGACAAGGTCCCACACAGGAGACTAGTCAAGAAGGTAAGAGCCCATGGGATCCAGGGCACCTTGGCAAAATGGATAAAAAACTGGCTTAGTGACAGAAGGCAGAGGGTGATGGTAGAAGGGTGCTTCTGTGACTGGAGGCCGGTGTCCAGTGGGGTGCCGCAGGGATCGGTGTTGGGTCCCTTACTGTTTGTAATCTACATAAATGATCTGGATGTTAACGTACAGGGCATGATCAGCAAGTTTGCAGATGACACAAAGGTAGGGGGGGTGGTGAATAGCGAGGAAAGGATCTGCAAGCTGCAGGAAGATATAGATGAGATGGTCAGATGGGCGGAGCAGTGGCAGATGGAATTTAATCCTGAAAAGTGCGAGGTGATGCACTTTGGCAGAAATAACTTGGAGAGGGAGTACACCATGAATGGAAGGACCCTAGGGAAGACAGGGGTACAGAGGGACCTTGGAGTACAGGTACACAAGTCCTTGAAGGCAGCAGGACAGGTGGACAGGGTGGTCAAAAAGGCTTATGGGTTACTGGCCTTCATTAGCCGGGGCATCGAATATAAAAGTAGGGGGGTAATGATGGAATTGTACAGAACACTGGTGAGGCCACAGCTGGAGTATTGTGTACAGTTCTGGTCACCACATTATAGAAAGGATGTGATAGCTTTGGAGAGGGTGCAGAGGAGATTCACCAGGATGCTGCCAGGGATGAAGGGCCTCGGCTATGAGGAGAGACTGAGCAGACTGGGGTTGTTTTCCCTGGAGCAGAGAAGGCTGAGAGGAGACATGATCGAGGTGTACAAGATCATGAGGGGCATAGATAAGGTAGATGGCGGGGAACTTCTTCCACTGGTGGAAGGTTCAACAACGAGGGGACATAGATACAGGGTAAGGGGAGGGAGGTTTCGGGGCGATGTGAGAAAGAACTTTTTCACCCAGAGGGTGGTTGGAGTCTGGAACTCACTGCCTGGGGTGGTGGTGGAGGCGGGAACACTCACAACGTTTAAGAGGCATTTGGATGGGCACTTGAAATGCTACAACATTCAGGGCTACGGTCCAAATGCGGGAAAATGGGATTAAAATTAGACTGTGTTTGGTAACGGGCGGCGCGGACACGATGGGCCGAAGGGCCTCTTTCTGTGCTGTAGGACTCTATGACTCTATGACTCATATGCATAGTAAACTCAAAGACCCGGCAAGGGGAAACCATATAACTTAATGGGTATGGTCTGGTGTGGCGGTATCTAAAGCACTGAGCAATCAAAAATAGATAGGGTGGCCAGTCGGAATCTTTTTCTTCGGGGCGAAAATGTCGAAGGCTAGAGAGCATAGTTTTAAGGTGAGAGGGGCAAGTTTAAAGGAGATGGGCATGGCAACATTTTGTTTGCACAGTGGGTGGTGGGAGCCTGGAACGCGCCGCCAAAGGGTGGTGGTGGAGATACAATAGTAGTCCTTGAGAGGCTCTTTGATAGGCACATGGATATGCAGGGAATGGAGGGATATGGATCATGTGCAGGCAGGTCAGGTTAATTTATCTTGACTTTATGCTTGGCATGAGCCCCAATTATGAGTATTGATTTTGAACATCCATCTCCTCTCTCTTCTGCCATATTCACTGCTTTAGATATTTCAAACGGGTTCTCCAGTACACCCAGATTGTCAGCATGAATTTAAACTATCCACCTACGTACCAACTACAGGCAGCTTCTGCCCTATCGGTGGAAGAATCTGTTGTTCACATATTGCCTGCTTTGATGACTTTTATGTTTTATGATTAAATCTTATGAGAACTTTTTTACCACAGCGTTTCTGAATCGACCATCGACTTGCATCAGGAAGTGGCATGTTGTTTTGAAGTTTATAGATCGAGTATGCAAATAACATTATGAAAGTTTGAGAATGAGAAAGAACATGAGAAAATAATGAAAGAGTGGCTGGAATTATTGTTCCAGGATTAAAGGTAATCTCAAGAAGGTGTCAAATATGTGAGAACGGGGATCGGTAACAAGTGTTATTTTCTGTATTTAAATGCAAAGACAGGTTATCTCATTTCGCAAAGCTCTCTCTGACTCTTGTCAATCACCCAAAGCCAGGCCAGAGCCAGTGTTGGCTGCAGCAGATGGGGACAGGAATCATACAGAGACTATAGGGTGAAGTGAATAGTTATGTATGGTGGCAGAGAATCAGCCTTCAATATGGTGTAGCATTCAGCAGTTAGCTAAACTGCACTGCAGCCGTTGTTCTGCAGCAAATCCTCACCACTTCCACAACAGTAGCTTCTTATTTTACTGCTTACCGACCCACAGGTTTAACTTTGCAGCTTCTTAATGGCAGAGTGATAGGAAGTGGTTCGTATCTGAAATATTTCTGCAAGTTTCAATTCTGTCCCTGCCTTTGAAGAAGGTAGAGTTTCCAGACAAAATAAACTTTTTGATCTTGTAAAACTTATAGACCATTATCAATCTGGAGAAAAGATACATAAATTAGTAATAATGGGAGAGGAGTAACCAAGCTGGGTAGTAGGCGTTGTCTGCATGGACTTTGGGAAGGCATTTGACCGGAACCCACATGGTGAGCTGGGGAGGCTTTATTTTACACAGAGAGCAGTTGGTGTTTGCAACTCATTGCCAGAGGATGTGGTGGAGTCAGATACAATCACTACATTCAAGAGACATTTGGCCAGGCACTTAGTTCGGCAAGGCATAACAAATGCATGTGTAGTGTAGGCAAATGGAATTAGTGCAGGTGGGCAAAAAGGTTGGCACAGACATGGTGGATGAAGTGGCTCTTGATACATCTATGATGGGCAGCATATGCTCTGTGGGCTGAATGGCCTGTTTCCGGGCTGTACTGCACCACAACCTCTGCCTCGGAGCTCCTCCATAGTCTTTTCCTCAGAGCTCCTCTACGGTCTACGTCTTGGAGCACCCCTGTCATCTCCGCCTCGGAGCTCCCCTGCTTCCCCCTTGGAGCTCCCCCGTGGTCTCCACCTCAGAGCTCCCGTTTCCCGTTGGAGCTCCCCCGTGGTCTCCGCCTCAGAGCTCCCCTATTGCCTCCACCTCGGAGCTCACAGGTGGTTTTCACCTCGGTGCTTCTCTTAAATAGGAAGATGTTGTACAAACTTGGATTGTTTTCTTTGATGTGTTGGAGGCTGAGGGGGTGACCTGATAGTGATTTATAAAATTTTGAAAGGCACAGAAAGTATAGATAGTCAGAATCTTTTTCCCATGTTGCAAATGTTAAAGACTAGAGGGCATAGCTTTAAGGTGAGAGAAGCAAAGTTTGAGGTAATTATTTGTTATACAGAGGTTCCTGGAACAGGCTTTGTGCAGTGTTCTTCAAAAGGCTGAAGGTTGATGGGAAGAAGCTGTTCTTCAATCTCAAGATCAGTCTCCTGTACCTTCTTCCCAGTGTTAGCAGCAGGATGAAAGCATAGCCAGGTTTGTGTGGGTCTTTGATGATATTAGTTGTTCTGCTGAGCCAGCGATTCCAGTAGAATCTGCTACCAAGGGTTGTGCTGGAAGCAGATACAATTGTAACATTTAAGAAGCTTTCAGATAGGCACATGAATATGCAGAGAATGGAAGGATAAAGGTCGTGTGCAGAGATGGGATTATTTTTAATCAGCATCAAGGCTGGCATGGACTTTTAGCTTGTTTAGTGGTTGGTGTGGACTGGAAACAGGGTGGAAACAGGCCCTTCAGCCCATTGATTCCGCACTGACCAGCGATCACCCATACACTAACTCTGTCCTACACACCAGGGCCAATTAAAAGACGCCAATTAACCTGCAAATCTGCACCTCTTTGGAAAGTGGGAGGAAACCGGTGAGCACCCAGAGGAATCCCACATGGTCACAGGGAGAACATGCAAACTCTGTGCAGACAGCACCCATCGTCAGAATCAAACCCGGGTCTCTGGCACTGACAGGCACTGCACCACTGTGCTGCCCCAGCGTGGGCCAAAGGGCCTGCTCCTGTGTGGTACGGTTCTATGCTCTACATTCTATGTTCTAGAATTAGTGGGTAAATGAGGAATGCATAATGTGGTGGAAGCTAATTTAACAGTGAAAAATAACCCAGGTAAATATTTCAAAAATACCTAGGGTTATAGGAAATCAGAAGAGGTGGGGGATTTATTGAATAGCATTTAAAATTAGTTAGAAGAAGACTGCATGGCTGTTCTGATACTAATGAGTCACAACTTCAAGTGACTAAAAAGAATAACCACACCTAATTTGAGGAAGGACATCCTTGTAATTGAGGCAGTGCAGCGTAGGTTCACGAGATTGATCACTGGGATGGTGGGACTGATATATGAGGAAAGATTGAAAAGACTGGGCTTGTATTCACTGGAGTTTAGAAGAATGAGAGGGGATCTTATAGAAACATATAAAATTATAAAAGAAGCTAGATGCAGGAAAAATGTTCCCAATGTTGGGCGAGTCCAGAACCAGGGGCCACAGTCTTAGAATAAAGGGGAGGCCATTTAAAACTGAGGTGAGAAAAAACTTTTTCACCCAGAGAGTTGTGAATTTGTGGAATTCTCTGCCACAGAGGGAAGTGCAGGCCAAATCACTGGATGGATTTAAGAGAGAGTTAGATAGAGCTCTAGGGGCTAGTGAAATCAAGGGATATGGGGAGAAGACAGGCACAGGTTATTGATTGGGAACGATCTGCCATGGTCACAATGAATGGTGGTGCTGGCTCGAAGGGCTGAATGGCCTCCTCCTGCACCTATTTTCTATGTTTCTATGTAATCACAAAGAAAATGTACAACCTCCGTATAGACAGCAGCTGTAGGCAGGATCAAACCTGGGTTTCTGGCGCTGTAAGAAATGAGCTCCACTGCTATGCCACTGTCCTGCCCAATGTGTTCTTGTTATGTTCTTATTATACAAGTGGTCCAGTGCAGAGAGGAGAGTCTGTGCGATCGCATCCACTGTTGATCTGTGGTAGAGGTAGGTGATTTGTAGTGGGTCCAGTGTACTCAGACAGTTGATATGGTTTATACACAACCTCTCAAAGCACTTCATTTCCATGACTTTAGTGTCATTGGTCAGTAGTCATTGAGGGACGTCCCCTTGCTCTTCATGGACACTTGTATCATGCATGTCCTTTTACAGCACGTGGGGACTTCAGAACGTCGAAGTGAAAGTTTGAAGATACCCGCAAAAAAAACCCCAGACTCTTGGTCCTCACAGATTTTAGGAACGCGTCAGGTACATCAACAGGACTGCACACTTTCCGACGGCTCTCCCTCATGTAGGAACCTTCAGAAGATCGGTCAGAAGAACCTTCTGCCTTATATCATCCTTGCCAGAATACAGAAAGATGCAAAGATTTGTGAATTGACTGCTCGAGTAACAAAGGCATCAAATTCCTTTATTTGAAATCCTTACTGCAGAATTCAGTTTGGCAATAGTCATGTCCTTGAATAAGATAGACGTCTTTAAATTTGCCAAACTGTATTCTGTGGGGATTCTGATGAAATTGTCAGGAATAGAGAAAAATGCTCTGTAATAATTTCCACACCATCAGTTCTGTGCTAAATTACCATCTGGGGAATGCAGACTTTAACTGCTTTTAGAGAGGCACTTAAAACAGACTTTCATTATGCAGCTGCGTATGTACAAGTGTGTACTTATACGTTTAACAATGATTAGGGGGAGCAGTGGTCTGAGTCTACTAGCCTGCCACTGTCCCATGGCTCGTGCCACTGAAGCTCTCTGCTCTTTTACATTCTCCTCACATCCGTCAAAGTGGACAATGCAGACATCTTTCCTTTGGGATCAACATACCAATTCCACAATTCCACATCTTCTGAATGAATGGGAAGACCTGCCTTTTTAAGGGGCTTTAAATGGACATAAAATGAATGAGGTTTGCAAAATGTTCTGGCAGCTCCTAACAAGTATGGTATATAACCCTTAAACTTAGTTTGTAGGAAGGAACTGCAGATACTGGTTTAAACCAAAGATAGACACAAAATGCTGGAGTAACTCAGCGGGCCAGTCAGCATCTCTGGAGAGAAGGAATGGGTGACGTTTCAGGTCGAGATCCTTCTTCAACAGTTGTTTGATGAAGATTTCACTAAGATGCACAGGCATATTTTCTCTAGATTCAGTCTATATTTCCACCCTTCTAAAATTGGGTGAAGCTAAAATAAAAATGAGAATAATATTTGGTTCACTCAAATTCAACACTGACGTGTTTAAATAAAAAAAATTCCCTTCAAAACAAGAAGCAGCATTGAATATTTCTGAAAAGGGATTCTACTATCTTGGGAAATACCAGTAGTTTGACCCTTACTGCAGTGACCTTTACTCTGTGTCCAGTAATAGCAGGTCCTTGCCATCAACCCAGAGAAGGACCTGGGCCAGATAAGAAGTGAAATAATTCATTAAAGTTCACACTTCCCAATTTCTTAGCAACTGATTCTAAAAGCTTCATTTCAATTGTACGGCATTCAGCCGAGGACCACAAGGAGATGGTTACCGAGAAACTAAATTAATTTCGGAGAGGTTTCTTTATTTAGTGCCGTGGGACTGTGGAACTAGGCACTGCAAGAGGAAGCTAAAAGCACTTCAGGAATAGAGAAGTGAATGAATACGTCAATAAGTGAGAGACTAGGAGCTTCACATCAAGCATAAGTATTACTTTAGTTTAATTTAGAGATACAGCACGGAAACAGGCCCTTCGGCCCACCGGGACTGTGCCGACCAGCAATCCCCGCACATTAACACTATCCTACACACACTAGGGACAATTTTTACATTTACCAAGCCAATTAACCTACAAACCTGTACGTCTTTGAAGTGTGCAAGGAAACTGAAGATCTCGGAGAAAACCCACACAGGTCACGGGGAGAACATACAAACTCCGCACAGAAAGCACCCGTAGTCGAGATCGAAACCGGGTCTCCGGCGTTGCATTTGCTGTAAGGCAGCAACTCTACCACTGCACCACCGCCCAAGTATTACGTGAATATCCTTTAAATTCAAAGTAAGTGTCACTGTTCATAGTTGACCAGTGTAATGCGCAGTAAATCTACAGTTATAACAACAAATTACTTTTGCCAGTTAAAGTTCATTCTCTTGATTTCTAGTATGTGACTATTGCTGGAAGCTTACTTTTACTAGTTCCACCCCAAATGATAATGTGAAAAGTGCATCTGAAACCTGAGAATTAAGCAATGTCCCATTTGGACGAGATGTTGACAGAGGAACGGGCACTCTAGTGCCATATCAGAGGGTAATGTTTGTGATGAAGATGCACTAAGAGTCATAACATAGAAACATAGAAAACAGGTGCAGGAATGGGCCATCCGACCCTTCATGCCAGCACCGCCATTTAATATGATCATGGTTGACCATTCAAAATGAGTACCCCGTTCCTGCTTTCTCCCCACATATCTTGCTTCCGTTAGCCCTAAGAGCTATATCTCTCTTGAAAACATCCAGTGAATTGGCCTCCACTGCTTTCTGAGGCAGACAATTGCACAGATTCACAACTCTCTGGCTGACAAAGATTTACCTCATCTCAGACCTAAAGGGCCTGTCCCAGTTATGCGATTTTTAAGGCGACTGCCGGCGACTGTCAAAATCGTAGCAGATCGCCAAAATTTTCTTTTACCCTACGACAATGACCACGACAATGCCGAGTCAGGTCGATACAAGTTACTATACAAGTTACTTTTTTTGTGAAACTAGCACCTGGCTAAGAGATTACACCGTCTTCGGAAACATTGCAAAATTCCCACGCTTACCTGGCCGTCAAACTGTCACCTCCAATCTACCTGTCAAATGTTCTGACAATAAATAAATTGGTTAAACAAAACTATCTTCTGGTATCTTCAAATGCCTTTTCTTAATTTAATATTACGTGCTTCTAAATGTATCTGCGACAACCTAGCAAACCTGGGGACAGATGCGACAGCTCCCGCAATAAGCTACGATACCTGGCGACAAGCCAGCTGTCGGCGAGAAATTTCTATCTGGAAAATTCTTCCGCGACGCGTCGAGATCCGCTACGATTCATTGAAGACTCCTCACGAACATGCCCGCGAAACCCCGGCGAACGTTCGGCGACAGCCTAGTCGCCGGCAGTCGCTTTAAAATCGCCTAAGTGGGACAGACCCTTAAATGGCCTACCCCTTATTCTTACACTGTGACCCCTGGTCTGGACTCCCCCAACATCAGGATTTTTTTTTCCTGCATCCAGCCTGTCCAATCCCTTGTTATCTGTTTCTATAAGATTCCCTCTCATCCTTCTGAATTCCAATGAATATAAGTCCAGTCGATCCATTCTTTCATCATTTGTCAGTCCCGCCATCCCGGGAATTAACCTGGTGAACCTACGCTGCACCCTCAATAGCAAGAATGTCCTTCCTCAAATTAGGAGACCAAAACTGCACACAATACTCCAGGCGCGGTCTGACCAGGACCCTGTACAATTGCAGTTACAATTACAATCACAAGTGCAATTACAATTACCCTTTGCTCCTATACTCAAATCCTCTCACTATGAAGGTCAACATGCCATTGGCTTTCTTCACTGCCTGCTATTCCTGTATGCTCCACTCACCCAACCTATCCAAGTCACCCTGCAGCCTCATAGCATCCTCCTCGCAGCTCACCCTGCCACCCAGCTTTGTGTCATCCGCAGACTTGATGTTACATTTCATTCCTTCGTCTAAAACGTTAATATATATTGGAAATAACTAGGGTCCCTGCACTGAGCCTTGCGGCACCCCACTAGTCACTGCCTGCCATTCTGAAAAGGACTCGTTAATTCCTACTCTTTGCTTCCTGTCTGCCAACCAGTTCTCTATCAATACCCTACCCACAATACCATGTGCTCTAATTTTGCACACTAATCCCTTGTGTGGGACCTTGTCAAATGCTTTTTGAAAGTCCAGATACACCACATCCACTGGCACCACATAGCACCTGGGAAGAAAAGTGACAACTGCGGTGGGAGTAGAAGGCTGCAGCATTCAAAGCCAGTTATAAATGTCATATTCCAGCAGCCAAACCTCATACCTAGCACCTGCTCAAATTGCAATGCCTCCATCAATCAGCAATATCTTTCAATCATACAGTCTTGACTCAAAATGCCAACCATTCTATCACCTCCACAGATGCTGCCTGACCTGCTGAGTTTCTGCAGCAGTTTATATAAATATGCAGCATCCCTTTGCTTCCTTTTTTCCGCACAAATGCAGCACTATTCAAACGCGAGGAGTTCAGTTGCATTACAAGATTTATTACTAGGGGAAAAAAAGCAAGTTTAAATCACATTACAAGTGTTAAGGAGTTTTACATTCGGTAGTAAACAGTCTCGAGGAATTACCCCTGGAAGTTTAGTTTTAGTTTTGGAGATACAGCACGGAAACAGGCCCTGCGGCCCACCGAGTCCATACTGACCAGCGATCCCCGCACATTAACATTACCCTATGGACAATTTTATATTTATTCCAAGCCGATTAACCTACAAACCTGTATGTCTTTGGAGTGTGGGAGGAAATTGAAGATCTCGGAGAAAACCCATGCAGGCTCGGGGAGAACGTACAAACTCCATACAGACAGCACCCGTTGTCGGGACTGACCCCGCGACTCTGGCTCTGCAATTGCTATAAGGCAGCGACTCTACCGCTGCACCACAGTATTGCCCAGATGTTCTCAGATGTTGATTCTGGATCCCATCATGTCTGAAACCTCCCATTGATTATTGTTCTCCACTAAATGAGTGAATACATTGTCATCTCTACCTGACATGCCTGAAAATGAGGTGCGTACCTGGTGAAGCTACACACCAAATGCTCACATGGTGAACAGGAACAAATGGTGCGCTGTAGGTAACATTTCAATAATCAATTTGAGAAATCTTTCACAGAAGTGTCGCATATAGTGTGAAACGCAGACAATTAAACCACTACGAGCGAGAGGAAGAGGTTTCATCAAGCCAAATTTATTATCAAGTGCACAAGGATAGCGAGGTACCGAATCAATTGCAAATTTTGCTTGCAGCAGCATCACAAACACAAAGAATCAGACAATACACGAGAAAATATAAACGACACATACATTTCACAGAAATTATGGAAGGCAGTAAAAAAAAAGATTATGCATGAAACAAGACATTAGTGCAAAACACAATTAGAAAAATATACGTCCATGGTAGTACAAGAGATGGTCCATAGTATAACTTTGCCCTGGCTCTATTAGCGATGTATAGGTCGGTTCAAGAAGCTGATAGTTGTAGGAAAGCAGCTGTTTCTGAACCTGGTGGCACCTCAGGTATCTGTACATCCCTCTCAACACACTGGTGCACTCTAGTAACTGAGCACCAAAGACAGTGCTGTTTAGTGTTTGCACCCACCTTTAGTCAGAATTATAGCACAGGTGATGTTCAGAGGGTTGAGATGATCTTCAGACTTTGGAGATACAATGTGGAAACAGGTCCTTCAGCCAACTGAGTCCCTGCCCACCTGCGATCACCCCGTCACTAGCACTATCCTACACACTAGGGACAATTTACAATTTCCAGAAGCCAGGTAACCTACAAACCTGTAAGTCTTTGGAGTGTGGGAGGAAACCAGAGCACATGGAGAAAACCCACGTGCTCACAGGGAGATTGTGCAAACTCCATACAGACAGCACCCATAGTCAGTATTGAACCTGGGTCTCTGGTGCTGTAAGGCAGCAACTCTACCACTGCGCCACTGTGCCGCCCTGGCGATGCGTCTTGGCCACCTTCTGAGGTGTTTACCATTGCAGAAACCATTTTGATTCATTCCAAGCAATGCCAAAAAGCAGCCAAATGAATCAGACGCTGCAAAGGATACAAGTCCCAACAACATCCCAGATGTAGTGCTGAAAACTTGCACCCTGTACTTCAGACAGGTCTCCAGTTCTGCAACATGAAACAGTTGCCTGCAGCACCAAATATTTCTACAACTGTGGCAACCAGCCAGAAAAAAAACAACAAATTAACCATCAACTGACCTGTGAGCCATTGATGACCCTCTTAAATGGCACTGCTGAATTCACGAGTTTAATTATGCTGAAAAGCCCGGTTCCAAAATTAATGTTACTCATGGAGCTGCCTGTTTTGCTTGTTTTCTGTGGGTGATTACTGTGGGTGCAGTAACATCAAGGTAGAACTTCTTGTTGGAATTATGCACATCCATCCTGAAGGACCGACAACTGAACAATGACATTTTTACTTGCTCCAGCTTAACAAGCCAGTAAAATGCAACAGCGCACAGATAACATATCTATCTATATAATACTAAAACTCAGATCTTGTGAATATATATATATATATTTTTTGGGTTTGACCTGAATATATCGTATATTTATACGTAACAGCGATTGCAGCAAAACGGCGGACCGTAGCACGACGGTTTTCGCACCGCCTCAATCGCCAATCTCGCGCTCGCTCGGCCGTGATATTTTCATTTAATTTGGTCGCGTGTTTTTTAAGTTACAGAGGTTTTAAAGCGCTGCCCCCCCCTTTTTCAGGGGGGCGCTGCGGTGCAGATTTAGTTTTCAGCTTGTGGCTTGTGACGGCTACATTTGTTTCGAAAAGTTTCCAGAAAAGGATTTAGTTTTCAGCTTGTGACGGCTACATTGTTTCGAAAAGTTTCCAGAAAAGCACTGATTGTTTTGTTATTGCAAGTCAAGTCAAGTCAGTTTTATTTGTATAGCACATTTAAAAACAACCCATGTTCAAGTCAAGTCAAGTCAATTATATTTGTATAGCACATTTAAAAACAACCCATGTTGACCAAAGTGCTGCACATCTGATTAGGAAAAAAAAAAAAAAAGAAGGTTATAGTGGTCACTTGACATACACAGATCAGGAGGACGGGCCCAACGGGCACACTTGGAGAGTAAGAGTGGGGCTGGGGGAGGAGAGAATGGGGGGTGTGGGGACGGGTCCAACGGGCCCGCTTTGAACGGGCACACTTGTTCTAGTAACAATTAAAAATACATTAATACTATGTAACCATAATAATGTGAAAACCAAGTTCTGGTGTGCAACCAAAGAGTGCAACCAGACTTGCGCATAGAAGATCAAGTAGTAACTTTTAGAAAAGATAAGTTCAAGGGAGAAAGTCTTTCCTCTTTGAACTCTGCACTGATAGATCATGGCCCTCCATTGCAAGGCTGATACTCATTCCCAGCCAGCACTGCACTACCAGCCAACTTACACTGCCCTTCCTGCCTTTCACAATTTTCACTCGAGATATTTCTGCTTGCACTGTCAATGTCATGCGGTCATGTAAGGTCATAAGCAATAGGAGTAGAATTAGGCCATTCAGCCCATCAAGTCTACTCTGCCATTCAATTGTGGCTGATCCATCTCTCCCTCCTAACCCCATTCTCCTGCCTTCTCACCATAACCTCTGACACCTGTACTAATGTCTGCAAGAAATATCAAACCACCCAGTCAGTGAGCAACATTGCTGTCATTATGAAACTCAGTTCTCCACCTCAGAGCTTCTCATAGAGTTGCACAACTGAACACGAGCTGTTTATCAAGTGATGTGATCAGAAGTCATATCACATGATGCACATGTTAATTCCAAATACATGCGAGTTGAATCTTAGATTCACTTATCTGATATAACTAAACATTATAGTCAAAATTCTTTAAAGTTTGGCACCATCCTGTAGCCTGTAAGAACTACAAATGGAAGCTGAATATCAGCACCTGCCAGATTGATGCTCTGTTACTCTCCTCGGAGATGGTCAGAGAATGCAAACAGGGCAATTGATTGTGCATCTCCTACAGCTCACATGTTTACAATGCTAAGGAATGAAACAAAATCTAGCCATTCTACAAGATGATCTTTTAAGCATCAAAAAGTAACCAGCAAATATTTTACTCTTCAGGTGCCTTGCATACATGGATATTTCTCTATAAATTAGAATCAATAGCTAACAAGGAGAGGTTTGTGGAGTTGAATGCAATAAGATCTCCAATAACACAACTATAATATCCTAATGTGGCTGTTTAATGAGTCATACATGGTGTTTCAAAGGTCATGCCACTGGTGTACATATTTCTTAAACGTCCTTGCTTCTTCTTGAAACATTAATAAATCTAGTATAGTAACAACTATCTGCATGTATTAATTAATACTATCACTTCACTAATTACATTTATATAAGACCACCTTAGGTGTCTTTATCACTCTCAATGCATCCACTCTGCTCAAACATAATTCGGAGAGATTACCTTACTCGCCACCTCCAACCACCATGGGATGTGTGTTATCTACTTAAGGTTGTGTCTCTCAGCCCTCCTGACTGTCCTGTCCAGTAATGGTTGCCTCATGGAACCAGTTCTATACTGAACCCCAAGGTTCATTCTGTTTATCATGTTCTCAATCACCACCCTCGCAGGCATTAAATGTGTGATCAACATCCACGTGCAACTCCTCTCACCTCCTTTACCTTATCACTCCTGCCTCCTAATAATTTGGCAATCTCCTACGTCTCCATCTTGACAATTCTCCACGGATTGGTGATCAGATCACTCCCACTGTGCCCCGTACCTGAAGCTGTCCTGTGTCTAGACCCACCCAGTGTCTAGGGGCATCTCTTCTGACTCCTTTTCCTCCACGTGAACTCCTGCAAGATCGGTCATTAATCTCTCAGCTGGAAGATATCATGGTGTTGTACAGCAGTCCCCGGATACGCAAGGGTTCCACTCCTGAGAATTATCTATGAACCGATTTCTCCGCAGTCAGAAACATTTGTTTTCCATAGTTATCCTGAGTCTTTACATACACTTCCTATAATTATTTTATTTAATCGAATTTCTTCTATGTTCACTCGAACACTACCCAGAATTAAACCAAAGGTGCGTGTACAGCATTCAGTTATTAACAAATAGCACAAATCATTTTATTATTATTATTGCTAACTTGCAAAAAATATTTTAAAATGAATGGGAGAATTGACATGAAGTTGAGTTTTCATAAGTCAGGTCTTCCTTCAGCCAGGGAGTCACTTTACCTTATCAGAAACAATACCTACTGGCTTGACTGTTTTGTTCACCATGCCTATGAAATGCTGTGCGGTATGAGGATGTTAAAATGTGTTGACTTCCATCTGAACAGGGCATTGTCAACTGGAGCCACTGACCAATACTGTATTCCCAGGTAGGCAAGGGATATCTTTTGTATATCTTTTGCCTATCTTTCATTCATTGGTCTTTATTTCTCTACATCATCTTCTGTATCACTCGTTTCCCTTTCCTGTGACATTCAGTCTGAAGGAGGGCCTTGACCCGCAACCTCACCCATTCCTACATAGAACTAGTGTGAACAGGCGATTGATGGTCGGCATCGACTTGATGTGCCAAAGGGCCTGTTTCCATGCCGTATCTCTAAACTAGGAGTCCACTGTCCATAGGTCATGGATTGTTTACATTACATAGATCATGACTCTACCCACCCCATAGCTTGACTCCTGCAAAGGTCTCCATAAGTTGTAATAGACTCAGGTGGATCCACTATTAAGCTTTGGTCTGCACAGCTGATGAACCCAATGATGCTCTTTGTCTCACAGCCAGTGCTCTTCTTTGTGTAATAAATTGCGAAGGGACTCTATGTGGTTGAAAAACCCAGTAAAAAATTGAATAATACTGTGGCATTAAGAGGGAAGATTATATTAGATTAGATTAGGTATTATCATATACACCAGGGTGCAATGAAATTCATGTTTGCTTGAAGCTCACAGAGTAAATAGTATAAAGTAATGATAAATACTACAATAATTACACACAACAAATGCAAAACAGTAGAATGGTGCCAAGATTGTAGTGCAATCTGAAGTAGTGCAAAACGAAAACCCAAAGTGCAAGAACAAAATGACCAAATATGATAGAGTTAAGAGTTAGAGTATGTGGCAGCACTTCCAAGGGGGTTTGAAAGGGGCAATTGGTTCAGGAATCTGATAGCTATGGGGAAGAAGTTGGATGTCTGTGCTTTCAAGCCTCTGTACCTTCTCCAAGTAGGAAAGCTCTCTAATATTAGTCAGTTCTCTAGAATCGTTATGGCTGCCAACTTGTTTTGGCCAAGTTCAAATGAAAGCAAAAAACCCCTGAGGCACTTAATAGTCAGGTAGATGCAGCTCCTGAAATCCATTCAACTTTCTATAGGCACGAGGCACGTCCAACTCATTGAGGTATCGAGAACCTAACAACTCCGTAATAATATCTTGGGACGTTGGTCATGGATACAGCTCATTATCAACTGTTCGGTTCAGTTCCATCTGCATTGGGGATGACCAGCTTTGTAATTACCCATTCACTGCGCTGGCCCTCCTATAGCATTACTCTTCTATCTTCAGCTTCCAATCCACCTATGGTTTAAGATGTCCAAGGAGGATAGCAAAAGTTTTTTTAGGTACGTGAAGAGGAAAAAAATAGTCAAGGCAAATGTGGGTCCCTTGAAGACAGAAGCAGGGGAATTTATTATGGGGAACAAAGAAATGGCAGACGAGTTAAACCGTTACTTTGGATCTGTCTTCACTGAGGAAGATACACACAATCTCCCAAATGTTCTAGGGGCCGGAGAACCTAGGGGGATGGAGGAACTGAAGGAAATCCACATTAGGCAGGAAATGGTTTTGGGTAGACTGATGGGACTGAAGGCTGATAAATCCCCAGGGCCTGATGGTCTGCATCCCAGAGTACTTAAGGAGGTGGCTCTAGAAATAGTGGAAGCATTGGAGATCATTTTTCAATGTTCTATAGATTCAGGATCAGTTCCTGTGGATTGGAGGATAGCAAATGTTATCCCACTTTTTAAGAAAGGAGGGAGAGAGAAAACGGGTAATTATAGACCAGTTAGTCTGACATCAGTGGTGGGGAAGATGCTGGAGTCAATTATAAAAGACGAAATTGCTGAGCATTTGGATAGCAGTAACGGGATCATTCCGAGTCAGCATGGATTTACGAAGGGGAAATCATGCTTGACAAATCTACTGGAATTTTTTGAGGATGTAACTAGGAAAATTGACAAGGGAGAGTCAGTGGATGTGGTGTACCTCGACTTTCAGAAAGCCTTCGACAAGGTCCCACATAGGAGATTAGTGGGCAAAATTAGGGCACATGGTATTGGGGGTAGGGTACTGACATGGATAGAAAATTGGTTGACAGACAGAAAGCAAAGAGTGGGGATAAATGGGTCCCTTTCGGAATGGCAGGCAGTGACCAGTGGGGTACCGCAAGGTTCGGTGCTGGGACCCCAGCTATTTACGATATACATTAATGACTTAGACGAAGGGATTAAAAGTACCATTAGCAAATTTGCAGATGATACTAAGTTGGGGGGTAGTGTGAATTGTGAGGAAGATGCAATAAGGCTGCAGGGTGACTTGGACAGGTTGTGTGAGTGGGCGGATACATGGCAGATGCAGTTTAATGTAGATAAGTGTGAGGTTATTCACTTTGGAAGTAAGAATAGAAAGGCAGATTATTATCTGAATGGTGTCAAGTTAGGAGGAGGGGGAGTTCAACGAGATCTGGGTGTCCTAGTGCATCAGTCAATGAAAGGAAGCATGCAGGTTCAGCAGGCAGTGAAGAAAGCCAATGGAATGTTGGCCTTCGTAACAAGAGGAGTTGAGTATAGGAGCAAAGAGGTCCTTCTACAGTTGTACCGGGCCCTGGTGAGACCGCACCTGGAGTACTGTGTGCAGTTTTGGTCTCCAAATTTGAGGAAGGATGTTCTTGCTATGGAGGGCGTGCAGCGTAGGTTCACTAGGTTAATTCCCGGAATGGCGGGACTGTCGTATGTTGAAAGGCTGGAGCGATTGGGCTTGTATACACTGGAATTTAGAAGGATGAGGGGGGATCTTATTGAAACATATAAGATAATTAGGGGATTGGACACATTAGAGGCAGATAACATGTTCCCAATGTTGGGGGAGTCCAGAACAAGGGGCCACAGTTTGAGAATAAGGGGTAGGCCATTTAGAACGGAGATGAGGAAGAACTTTTTCAGTCAGAGGGTGGTGAAGGTGTGGAATTCTCTGCCTCAGAAGGCAGTGGAGGCCAGTTCGTTGGATGCTTTCAAGAGAGAGCTGGATAGAGCTCTTAAGGATAGCGGAGTGAGGGGGTATGGGGAGAAGGCAGGAACGGGGTACTGATTGAGAGTGATCAGCCATGATCGCATTGAATGGCGGTGCTGGCTCGAAGGGCTGAATGGCCTACTCCTGCACCTATTGTCTATTGTCTATTGTCTATTGTCCTAGGATTTGGTAGTAGCCGGCAGTCAATGGGCTTGACTAGTGGACAAGTGCAAAGATGGTCTTGTATTCCACAGTACACAACACTTGTCAGTAAAAAGTTGTTCTCACGCACAGATGATTCAGCAGACTCATGTTGTGTTGCCTTTACAACACTACTGATTTCCACCCACGCAAGATGCAGTGGTTGGAGCAAGCATTTGCCCATCAGTACAGGATGGTTTGTGTAATTGGCCACAATCATTCCTGGCATCCTCACTATGCTTTCTTCCTGGACAGTGCACAATAAATCTCTATGAATCTGCAGGACGTTCCTGGAGCTGCATAAAGTGGAGCTGCAGCTACCCAGTGAAGTCATGCTGAGAAACTGCTTCAACAAAACCACGACTCACTTATCTGTAATCTACACCATCTTAACCATCATCCACATCGAACAACAACACTCATAATTTCCATTAGGGCCATGCAGGTCTTTTTCACCGCATGATTTAAGAACTTTTTGCCGAAGTCACTTTCAGTGAACCCAGGTGTGCAGTTCTGGTCTCACCATTACAGGAAAGATGTGGAAGCTTTAGAGAGGGTACAGGAGGTTTACCAGAATTATGCCTGCATTAAAGGGTTTCAAATACAGGGAGACGTTGGATGGACTTGGATTATTTTCTTTGGAATGCCAGAGGGTACCGTTGACCTAATAGACGTATATAAAATTATGAGAGGCATCAATAGCTTAGCCAGTCAGAGCCTTTGTCCCAGGGAGGAAATGTCCCAGGTTATAGGGCATAGCTATAATGGTAAGAGGGGGAGTTCATTGGAGATGTGTGGGAGAAGTATTTTTACACAGAAAGTGGTGGGGCCTGAAACACATTATGGGGGTGATGATGGGGGCAGATATGATAGTGGTGTTTCAGAGGGTTTTAGATAGGCATATGGAAGTTCAAGAAATGGAGGGATATGGATCATGTACGGGCAAATGAGATCAGTTTCACTGGGCATCATGTTCGGTACAAACATTGTGAGCCAAAGGGCCCATTCCTGTACTGTTCTGTTCTATGTTCTATGAAGGAGCCTCCTGCTTTTCAATGTCATTCCAGGTCAGAAACTATCTCCAGTGTCCCTTCAAACATTGAATCCTTTGTGCAACCAGATCCAGTTAAATCCTGTTTGTGATCAGACCATTGGCCTCATCTAAAAATAATATTTCTATAGAGACATCGCAGAGACACTCTAACCTAGTGCCTCCAAAGATTCTCAAGAGTTAGAACTTTAACAAGGGACAAGAAGAACAAACTGGTGACCACAAAGCCAGGGTAGCGAGTTAAAGGTGCAGTTTCAAGAGCTTTTTAGATTGTGGTTTGCGGTATCAGCAAGCTCCCATACATAGCTCATGTCTGTCTCTCCTGCCACTAGTAATATTTCCTTCCTCTTTCCATAGGTAACTACGTATCTCTGTTCTGAGTTCTGCCCTGGAAATTTGATGATATTGTTTCCTCTTAATTATCAAATTCACTTGCTCCATTCAGAAAGCAACTAAACAGCACCTTGATGCGATCACAATGAGAGCTCACTAATGCCTCTACTACCTCAGATATTTGAGGAGATTTGACATGTCACCGAATACTCTATCAAACATCTACAAGTATATGGTGGATGGAGAGCATATTGATTGGTTGCATCATGGCCCGATTTGGAAATTTGAACAATTGAGAGTGAAGAAGTCTGCAGAAAAGTACTGGACATTGCTTGGTCATCATAGACACTGACTGTCGCACCATCAAAGGGATTTACATGAAGTGAAGCTTCAAAAAGGCAGTTAATAACAGAGTCCCACAGCACCTTGGTCTCGCTCTCTTCTCACTGATGCCAGGGAGAAGGTAAATGAGCCTGATAACCATTGCCTTCAGGTTTAAGAACAGCTTCTTCCCATCGATCATCAAGTTCTTGAACCACTCTGCATAACCCTAACCACAACCCTACCTGAACTACCTTAATCCTACCAAACCATAACGAACTTTGAAGTGGACTTCGAGTCTGAAGAAGGGTTCTGACCTGAAACATCACCTCTTCCTTTTCTCCAGAGATGCTGCCTGACCCGCTGAGTTACTCACAGCATTTTGTGCCTATGGACTTTGCTCTAATATGGTTGCTCTGCATTCTTTGGTTTTTGTACTATCATGGTATAGTTTCTTTAGAATAACTGCTAACATTGCACATTCATTGATGTTACAAACACCTTGAGATTGCAAATCCTCTAATTTGTCAAATTTAACAAGCAAATAAACAGGTCGCACAAAATCAGCAATGTGACAGATACACAGGAGGTGTGGACATAATTCCTCATCCTCAGAAAAAAGCAATTGTGGAATTAACTGGAGAGGATGTTCTTGAATATTAATCTTTATGGGGTCATTTCCTCACTGTTAATGTTTGTTCTCTATCTGATTGGAATAAGGCACATTAAAATAAAAAGTTTTCATGATGTATTGGAATACTGATGTTCTCTTCATTTGATTTTGACTAAAAATGTTGAAGCAACAACTTATATTCATGCAGGATCTTCAATGACTTAACCAATATTAAATTCCTTCACTACCAACCTCATAAAGGTAACCAATGATCTACCTGACCAACAACATGGAAAGACGATGAGGCACGAGGTGGGATTGGGAGGTGGGGTGTAGAGGGCAACAAGCTCGGTTCATGGGCGGAAGGAGATTTCAGACAGTACAATAGATGTAGAAAATGAAATCCTGATCAATGAACATAACTGGATGCAATTTAAACTGCAAATTCCTAAATATCTCTGGGACAATTTCTTCTGCAACTTGCGATGCTTCCACTTGGCATTGAACCAACATCAGTATACAGGCTGAAGGCTTCGGCGTACAGGGAGCCCTTTTGAAGTCTATTAAGTGATAGTGAACACAACTGATCTGATGGGACAATTTTGTGTCACAGACCAGCAAGAGAAAGCTTTCCATGTTTGTGAAGTCTTCAGGAACTTTTATAGGTAAAGTCATAAAGAAATGATGAGATTTCTACTCCTTCCCTATCATAAGACAGGCTGCTGCTGAGTAAAAATGCAACTGAAAAAACCCCAACCACATGTTGATGATGTGTAATAGCCAGAGTCTGAGACTTAAAGGCCAGCGCATGGCTTTGGTTGTTTAGTGGTGGAGTCGCCACACTAGTATTGCAGAGGGCTGGGCTCAAAATACATGATGATAACTGAAGGTTTGAATTCTGCTAAAAAGCAACTAACTTTATCAGTTCATTTGATCAAATCTATTATTAGGTTACTATAAAACCACACACTTAATTCACTGTCGATATGAAATACAAACTGCCGATAAAATAAATAAAAATAAAAAGTCTGGAAACATTTAGCAGATCAGGCAGCTCCTGTGGAAAAGAAACAGAGTTAATATACTTCATTTTTGACCAGCTGAGTATAATATCTGGATCATATACTGGCCATTTTTATTGAAAGGCCAGCATACAATCCAGACACATCAATATAACATATGTGGCACTGAACCAGCCTGGCCAGCCAATTAGTTATGAGGCTATAGAAGGATTGTCTAATGACTAAGATCTCCCATAAACTGAAATACAAGTAAATTAAAGGAGAATAATCTGAATATTTTGTCATCATTTTCTGTGTGAATAAAATATTAAAAAATGTTTATATCAGTAGCAAAGACCTGCTCTAACTCCTCAGTGTTATTAGTATGGCCCAATGAGTCTTTCCTTCTTGTTTTCTTTTGCAGTAATGAGTTAAGGAAGTAGGTGTAAGCTTGAAACCACTGACAGAAAGTATGTCATAGAAATTACATCAGGAGGCTCAAACCCATGAGCAAAAGAGCAAAGCAAAACCCACGTAGTTCTCTCAATGGAAATTCCACTGACAGGAATAAAAAGTGTCTCTCAGTGAACCAGCAGCATTTTCAGTGAGACAGAGGCAGAAACAACTCACAGCAGGTAAGAGTCTATGAAATTATAACGCAGGTCTTCACTCAGTCTAGTTGCTTCTTAATTCTTTATGATTATGGAGTAGCTACCCAGTTGAGAGATTTAAAGTGAAGTACACAGAGCTACTGACAAACACCAACCTTCATTGACTTTTACCATGTTAAACTTTTGTAGTGAAATCGCCAGAAATTTGGGAGAGTTTGAAGAGTTTGGTTGTTCCACATCATGGTTAAGGGAGAAGGGGGGGGGGGAGTCATTTGTTGTGTTTTGATTGTTTATTATAAACAGTAATGTTAGTGTGAACTAATGTATTGCAATTGTGCATGGGATGGTGTTACAGATGGTGAGAGATCAAAGGTATAGACGGCAAATGTGCAGTTAGTGGGGCAGGCAGAGGCAGACAGTGTGTATGTAAAGATCTGCAAAGTTACTGCGTGCATTAGCAGTGAGTGAGTGTAATTACTGTGTTGAATAGTTAGCAATATTTAGTAATGTATCGTGGTTATATAAAAGATAATCAATGTGATGGCAGAGGATATGTGAGTATGTACTGTTGGAGGTATAGTTTAAATTTATCTTACTTCACTGAGGTAATGTTAAGCTTCTTAAGTATCGTTGCAGCTAGTGGGGGATCTCTCATTGCACTGTAGATTTTCAGCTTGCAGGTAGTCAGAAGGCTTTGAGAGATCAGACAGCGGGTCACTCACCACAAAATATCCGGAACCTTTTTCCAGGGACAGCAATTATGTTGTTGTCCAGAAACTTTTCTGAGTAGTGACTACCTCAGAAAATTGATGATGGGGAATTTAACAATGGTTAAACTATTGAATGCCAAAGGAGAATGGTTAGACACTCTCTAATCTATAATTGAATTTTAATTATTTTAACGTAGTTTATTGTCACATATACCGAAGTACAGTGCAAAGCTTTTGTTGCGTGGTGCCCAGTCAGCTGGATAGACTGGGAAAGTCTGTTTTGCTTCTTGTGTAAATAGAATAGTATTAACTGATAGATTGGATAGCATTTAAAACAAATCTTTTCATTGTACCTTGGTACATGTGACAATAATGATCCTAACCTAAACCAATTACAAGGACCACTCTACCATTGGGAAAAAGATACAAGAACATGAGAGCACGTAACACCAGACTCAAGTTCAGCTTCTTCCCTGCTGTCATCAAACTCTTGAACAGATCTCTCCGTAATAACATCAGGGATGAATTTGCTGATATTCCAATCTACCTCATAATGGCCCTTGCACTCTTTAATCTGCGCTTTCTCTATAGCTGTAATATTATATTTTGCACTCTGTTTATTTTTCTCGTTTGCAGTACCTGATATACTCATGTGTATTATAGTTTGCCTGGATAGCAAACAAAACAAAGTTTTCTTACTGTATCTTGGTACACGTGATAATAATAATCAATACCAATAGATTACTGCCCCAATGTATTAAATGTCTGCATTTAATAGTATAATCCACAGTATTTTGTCCAACATACATCAACTTCCGAGCTGCACTCTTGAATTCTATTGCCCTTCCAGCTACATATTACCTGCAAGTTTACACTGAGTTTCTGAATCTGTATTTTTAATATTAATATAAATATGAAATCTGTTTGAGTCCCATCAAACAAACATTTATGCATGACATATACTGTAAAACTGCCTGAAGCCTCCTCATCTCAATACAATTCCTCGAAAAAGCAACCATTGCAATTCATCTATAATTCAATCACGTTTCCCTACTCAAAATTTAGACTGAACTTTAACATTAGCCAATCACAATTCATGTCATATGCTGCATAGAAATTGAGTTAAACCACCTGACACAATTTTCCATTTGAGTTGTCACAGCATCAAAGTTTGAGTAAGTTCAACAGATGTGATTTCCCATTTTGAAAGGTATATTTCTCATCTATAAAAACTGACAATAGATTTAATCATGATAATAATACAATTCAATTTTGCACATAATGGCAATATGAGCTCTGAGTTTTAGAATTTAATTTTCCTGTTTCCTGTTGGTAACATATTTTTAGTGCTCCCCACAGCCTCACGTTTTGATGCATTAAACTGAACATTCATTGAGGCCATTTACTGCTGCAATATTATAGTATATAAGGGCCCGACTGTCATTAGGTTTATCGGATTGAACAAAGGCTTTGAAGTGTTCAGTGGCCACCACAAGCCTATTAACCACAATTGCTCAACAGAACAGCAGGCTAATGGGGAAACAGGATGCGAGAAAAGTCTTCAAAATTTCACTGTGTGTGAAGAACTGATTTCTTCATGACAGAACTTGTTAGGGTTTGAGATGGAAATGAGGATTTGGGTACTAGTTTGAGCCAGATAACTAATTTAGGGGCAACTTATTTGACTCTGGATATACTTAAGTTATATCCACAGTTCACAAATACAACTAATACCCTGAATATTGAAAACGTCGAGTTTCCTAATCGTCTAGTTACCTACACAATTTTTCACTCATTTGCTTGCATTCTGAAATAAAATGCTCAACGATTAAGCCATTTTCTGTCCCTTGTCAATTATTCCTGTACCTGACCGTGTTGCATATAGACGAATAAACTCAACTTGACTTAACTTTAAAATACATTTTAATATCTGAAAAAAGTTAATAATTGCTGTAAGAGTTTTAAAAAGACAATATATTCCACAAATGAAGAATTATCCAACATAGGTTACAAACAATTACTATACCTCGGATAAGATAAGGGTTCAGTCTAAAATGTCTTGCTCCTGGATTTTAAAAAAAATGATCCTGCTTCAATTAAGCTAACTTTTAACATAATAGAATATTTTTGCTTACAAATCGAATCTTATGTTTTTCTTTTCTCCCCACGATTTAGATGGCCACCATGGCTAACATGTCATCGTTGGTGGTATTCCCTGACAACATCACCCAGCCCACAATGAGCTCCAGTGCATCAGTCAAGGAATCGGACTGTATAATTAAAGATGGCTTCCTTTCAACCATATTGCCTATTTTCTACACTATTATCTGTGTGATTGGGCTGCTGAGCAACTTATTGGCTTTGTGGGTGTTTTACTTCAACCAGAAGAAGGCAATGTCAATCTCTACGTACATGAAGCACTTGGCCCTGGCTGACCTCCTCTTGTTGCTCTGCCTTCCTTTCAGGATCTCCTACCACATCAGAGAGTATGCTTGGCTGGCTAAGAGTTACTTCTGCAAGATCATTGGGGCCTTCTTCTACATCAACATGTATGTCAGCATTGCATTCCTAGTGCTGATCAGCTTGGACCGCTATTTAAAGATCACCAGGCCTCTCCGCAAGTTCAGGATCCACAACATGAAATGGAGTTCATGGATCTCCATGGGCGTGTGGGTCTTCACATTTCTGCTCATGCTACCCTTTATTGTGCTGAGCATCTTGAAATCAAAAGAGTCAAATTGCTTCCACTACAAGAAGCAATCTTTAACAGCCGGTTCAATGAACCTGGTCGCAGTCATTTTTATTTTCATACTCTCGTTGCTTTTCCTAGTATCCTACGCCAAGATTGCTGTCAAGCTTTACAGAATCTCCCAGGGGAAAAAAAGGGAGCAAATCAGGAAAGTGAGTACCAGAGCCATTCTGAAGACTTTTGTCGTTCTTGCGATATACATTGTGTGCTTCATGCCGTACCACATTGTCCGGATTCCGTACGTTCTGTCACAGATGGACCAAATCTCTGGCTGCCAATCGAAGCGTATCCTGCATGTAGCCAACGAACTGGTGCTGTGTCTCTCTGCCCTCAACAGCTGCCTTGATCCAATCATCTATTTCTTCCTCTCCAACTCCTTTCGCCGGACTATAATTTACACCGTTCATGGAAAGTTCAACAAGACTTTTCCCAAAACCAACGGGATGATGAACAGTTTTAGATCCATCACAGAGATCTGAGAGTCAGAGCTGCAAACACCTGAGTAAATGAGATAGAAGCAGAATGCATGGCCTTTAGGGTAGCATAGTTGCAGCAGTCTTCTTGCTCGAGGGTGATGTATCAGGAAAGGCTTGGCATCGTTACTTTCCTGTGAATTTAAACAACCTTACCAGGGGGAGCACAAATTGCCACCTATCCTGTAACCAGGCTGGCAAATACATAGTGTGCTTGGTTTAAAATACATGATCACAGTAAGGAAAATCCAGTTACTATGGGAAGAGTGCAGCTGCAGTTATGTGGAAACTGATGAATGCTGGAACTCATGGGAATAGAAATATCAATGCAGGAAACCTTTGATGTAATCATACAGGTATTTCCACTGTGGCTTTATGACAACAGAAACAGAGTGTTTTTGTACAGATGCAAGTCCTACATTATATCCAACTTACGGCTCTGGTCAAAGGGCACTAGGAGTGCTCACCGATCATTTCAGATGCTTATAACATGGCATAGATTTAAAGTGCCATAAGGTATATTCCTCCTTGCATAGCCTCAAGGCCAGTTGTGGCAAACCTTCAGCTTTCAACCTCTCCTTGCCAAGCTGTGTGGACACCAGGACGTGTTGACGATCTGGAGAGAAGCAAAAGAACTTTCGCAACATTTTTCACATCTCCCAGAGCACATGTTTTATGGAAAAGCAAATTCCACAGGGACATTTCATAGAGAATAATTATTGTTTTTTTCTGAGAACACACCATCTGCACTAAAGACACCTTTTGTCCTGTTGGGTGAAATAGATGACCACAGGACAGAGACAAAAAGGCTGTGAATTAATTTTCTAGCGCAATAAGCAACATAAAGTCAAAATGGAGTAGTCAATACATGAACTGACTAAATATCTTGTGGCTTAAAAAGCCACCTTGTATTACATGTATAAGTCTTATTTTATAAATAATTGTCTTTAAATAGAGTTAAATTTAAACCATTAAAGTTATTAAACTGTAAATAAATGCAATATGCAAATGGAAATTATACATAAAAATCCACAAATTATGCTCTCAGTGTTACATCGAAATTTAGTCAAACGGTAATTTTGTATAATTTAGCTTTACTCAAATAAAATATTTTATTTTTACAATTCATTTTGGTTTTGAATTTTTTAAACAGAATTATTTGCAGAGAATGTGTGATAGTTCTGCTGTCTCTTACATTTGCTGGATCTCTCCTTTGCTAACAATTTTAACTCCCCAACCCACATTGACTTTCTATCCTTGGCTAAAGTGAAATCACTTGCAAACTGAAAGAACAGCACTTCATGTTTCACTTGGGAGCTTGCACCCAATGATATGAACTTTAAATTCTCCAATTTCAAGTGATACTCCCTACCTCCCCTCTTTTGCACTGCACCCCACACCCACCTTCCTCTCCTACCACCCCTGTCACCCTCCTCCTTTCCCCTCCTCTGTAGGCTCATCTCCCATTCCCGAGTCCCCATTCCCACCTATCCTCCCCCTCACCCCCTTATGTCTGCTTTTCACTAATAGCCTTTGTCACTTACTCCACCCATCTGCCAGTCATTTCCCACCTTCAACTGTATCCACCCATCACTTGCCAGACTTTGCTCCACCCCCAACTCTCTTTTCCAGTTTTCTTCCTGCTACTCCATCAGCCTGAAGAAGGGTCCCAATCCAAACCAGTCTGACCATTTCCCTCCACAGATGCTGCCTAACCTGCTGAGTTTCTCCAGCACTTTATTTTTTTGCTGTATTAATAGTACAGATAAGAAACCAATTGATGACCTGAAGCATTCTCTTTTTAGATGTTGCCTGACCAGCATTTTTAGGCTTTTGTTATTAATGACAATATGTACTGCATATTTCCTCGCTCAAACTCACTGCGGACACTACCTCTTCTCAAGAGGTACAGAAGTGTGAAAATGCACACCTCCAGATTAAAGGACCGTTTCTTCCCAGCTGTTATCAGGCAACTGACCCATCCTATCGCCAACTAGAGAGCGGTCTTGAGTTACATCTACCTCATTGGAGATCCTTGGACTATCTTTAATCAGACGACTGAACTTTATCTTGGACTAAACATTATTCCCTTTATCCTGTATCTGTACACTGTGGATGGCTTCATTGTAATCATGTATAGTCTTTCTGCTGACTGGATTGCACACAACAAAAAGCTGTTCACTGTACCGCAGTACACGTGACAATAAACTAAACTAGATAAAGATTACAAGCTGGTTTTTTTCTTGTCTGGCTCTTTCTATCATCCACCTGTCTCTGTCTCCCAACTCCTTCCCTTCGCTTCCCCACAGCTGGCTCCACCCGGCCATCATCCATAACCCCTCCTTTGAGCACTTCTCACCTAGAAACTCATTTCAACCCTACCATCATCTTTAAATTGGCTAATTTTTCTCCCTGCTCTTAATCCCGCTGCAGGATTTCAACTCACAACGTTGACAATTTTTTTATCCCCACAGATGCTGTTCGACCTTCTGAGTTCCTCCTGCAATTTGATTTCTTTTTGTTCTGGATTCCAACATCTGCAGTCTCTAGAAGTCCCTTCTTGCATATAGCCTTTCTGCACAATTCACATCAGAGCAAGCTCCCACCGATCACACCCCATTTCATCAACCCGCATCTCACAGTGACACAAGGCCACTCGTGGCCCGAGACATGATAAGGGGAACCCATCAGGCAGTGGGTGTGAGGGAACCAAGTCCTGCGTTTCCTTCACGTCCATGACAGTTTTCCACGCAGCTGTTCTGTGAGGGCCATGGGGAGAGCACTTTAACATCCGCTGCTCCTCTCAATGTTGCAGCTGCTACATGTTTTTTTAAGCAGCTTTTAGAGATTGTCTGCATAAATCTTGTTTCAGCACTTGATTTATATTCAAAATACCATATTACTAATTTAATGAACGCTGTTCCAATTTCATAGAAATCCGCAGAGGACCGAATGAGCATTAGCTTTGTACATAGCTCATGCTTGGTGCACCAAAAGAGGGTGACATTCAATTCTGAAGCAATAGCAACGTCACTATTTCATGAACCACCGAATTCTCCTTCCAGCATTTCATTTTAGAGTTATCTGTTGAATTGTCACTTGGCTCCCTCCCCTGGCTCAACATATTATTACAACTGCAGGCATCCTCTCTACGCAGCCATGCAGACTTTTAATTCTTACAGTTTCCACTGGGGTTGGGAATCCTCATTGGTTGCACGGATAATCCAACAAGCTGAGTGGAATCAGCACAGACAAATTGTGAACAGCAAAGGATACGAAAAGGTCATATGGCTCATGTCAGCTTACCTGTCCTGAATCCTAACTCGAGTAGACACCTTACTGCAATAATTCATCACTCTATTAAACTTGGAATCAGTGGTAGAGAAGCACTTGCAATGTGATTCACACTTACTACAAAATTTGCCAATGGCTTGCAGTTAAAGAGGCAACCAAGTTTTCTGGGAGTATTATTTACACAACTATTGGTGAAAGCATTAAAAAAAATGTAAAACAGACACAAGTCTACTCGGGCAGTCGAGTTTGACCTTTCAAAGATTCTGTTGAGTAAATGCTTTTCAACAATGCTCTGAGACACAAAACAAATCAAAAGGTAACATCCCCACTCTTCTACTTCTCCCCTCTATTATTTCATTGCAGGTTTAACAGTTGGGATAGAACTACCATCAGTCAGCTGCTATCTGTACCAAGGGGGTAGCCTGCCCAGAAGTAGAATTCAGAACTGCAGAGAGGAGGGCTCTGTTGCAAATTAAAACCAGAAAAAACACAGATGCCAGAGTTCTGAAATAAAAACTGAAAATGCAAGAAATACTCAGATCAGGCAGCATATGTGGAAGGAGAAACAAAGTCAATGTTTCAGGTCTAGGACCCTTCTGAGGATCTGAAATGTCAACTCTGTTTTTCTTTCCACATTCTGCCTGACCTGCTGTGAGTATTGTAAGAAACCCTTGTTCCCCTCCACACCAAGTTAGAAGTCAGGAGGAGGATTTTCCTGAGTGTGTTCCACAATTTCTGAGACTGCCCCTCGGAACCAGGTGACTCCAAAATCTGGTGGCAATTCTCTTATTGCAGAGACTGCGAACCAGTGCTACAAATTACATTGCTGAGTGTATCAAAGAACTTAATCCCCAGAGTGGAGATGCACCTAGAAGGATAATTGGATCCCATAGTGGGTTGCCTGGTGGTGAACGAATACAAACCCCATCCCCTTCTGAAACATATGTGGCGAATTACATTACAGACACAATAGATTGAAACTTTATTTTTTTTTACATTCAACAAAGATACAACAGATTTAATATTTTCGGAAAGGCACCAGGGATCAAAAAAATATATGTTTTTTGAAAACAAGATCCACCTAAAAAGATCATAAGTGGAGAGTTAGTGTTGAATACGTTGGGGGGGACATCATTCACCGTGGCACAATTTCACCCAATGTTGAGAGTGGATTCACAGGGCTCGTCACCATCTTTACTCTTTTCACTTTGCACTCAATGTTTAGTTTATGTCACATGTAGATAGAGTCCAATTACCTGAGTGGAGAAAATAGCTATCAGAAAATCAGAAGGAAAAAGGAGACAGCTCACAGCAAAGCATTTCAACTATTAACATTTGGCCAATTTTTACTTTTTCCAAAAATAACAGTATAACATAACAGTATAACAGAGCTTTATTTGTCATTCGGTACCGAAGTACCGAACGAAACTACATAGCAGTCATAGGAAAAAAGAACACAACACAAATAGCCCCAACACAAACGTCTATCACAGTGACTCCAAACACCCCCTCACTGTGATGGAGGCAATGAAACTTCCACTCTCTTCCCCCACACCCACGGACAGACAGCTCGTCCCCGACCGACCCGCACAGTCCCCGCAAGGGGATGGAAGTCCCCCCGGCCGAATCGCACCGGGCGCTGAAACGTCTCGCGGCCGAGCCGGGCGATGAAAGGCCCCGCGACCAAATGTTTCCTTACTAGCCTTTCTTGTTATTTCCCAGTTAACCACTGAGATATACACTAAGATTCTCAGCTTCAAATTCATGTTGACATTCTTCACGTGGTCCGAGACAATGAACAGCCTGATGCAGCACTCATCTGAAGCCCAGACTCATACATTTTCCAGCAACTGCCATTAGAGAACGCAAATCTGAGCAGCTGAAAGAGCTGTGTAGTAAAGTGCAGCCAAGAGCATCCTGCAGTGGCTGCTCCCAGGGCTGTACAGCGGAAGACAAGCACTACCAGAGCAGTGTATTGGGAGCAGCCATGATGGGGGAGGCTGTGTTGACGTGCGTGTGCTTTGTTGAGGGCAAGTGCTGAGGCTTCAACTCATGAAGCTTTGGCGAGGAGGCTGAGCGGAGGGTAACAAGAAGATAAGGTCTGATTTTTTTTAATGAAGAGATAGGTTGGTGAAGACGACTTTAGGCACGCTGGCCTTCATCAATCAGGGAATAAGTGTAGAAGTTGGAACATTATGTTACAGTTGTATAAGTCACTATTGAGACCACATTTGCGGTATTGCGTTGTTTTAATCTCCTGCTATGTTGGAAAGAATTCAGAGACGATTTATAAGAATGTTGCAAGGCATGAAGGCCTGAGCTATAGGGAGAGGCTGGGCAGGAGAGGACTTCATTTCCTGGAGCACAGGAGGCTGTGGGGGTGATCTTATAGAGGTGTGTTAGATTATGAAGGGAATAGATATTGTAAATGCAGTCTTTTATCCAGGTTTGGAAATCAAGAACTAGAGGACATAGTTTTAAGGTGAGAGGGGGATGAATTAATAAGAACATGCAGGCCAACATTCTCATATATAGGGTGGTGGGTATATGTATCAAGCTGCAGAGGAAGTAGTTGCAGTAGGCAACAATAACAACATTTTAAAAAACATTTCACTGGTCTATGGATAAGAAAGGTTTCGGGAGATATGGACCAAATGCAAGAAAATGTGACTTTATCAACATGGAGAACTTGGGCCAAAAGGCCCATTTCCATGCTCTCTGACTCTATGACTAAATCTTAACTAACCCCCTTCCATCTAGATGAAGAATGCATGAGGCCCAATGCATTGCTGTTGAAAACGAATTTCTAATTGGGAGTACGGGACACTGTGATCAGGGCAGGGAAAGAGAGAGGCATGTTGTTGGAATGCACCACACCTGGATCATGCTGGAGAGGTGAACTGAAAGACTAGGCTGCTGAAGAGGAACAACTAGGAAGGAGAGGAGAAATATGGGGCAACCAGATTGTGTTAATGGATTGTCCTACCTCCTTTACCATTTTTCCTGACATTCTCCCCACAAAATGAACTGAGCATTTTCAAAATAGCAAAACCACTGAGGTGAAGAACTTGGGGATTCTCGTGCATCGATCAATAAAACAAATGGGCAGTACAGAAAATAATCAACAAAAGTCCACTGGAGAGCTAACCTTAAGGTTACATAAAGACAGTAGCTATATGTACAAAATGTTGGTTAAAGTACACCTCTGGTACTGTGGGTTTTCAAAACATCATCTCAGAGGAAGAATGCATTGGTTTAGTTTAGAGATACAGCACGGAAACAGGTGCTTTAGCCCACTGAGTCTGCACCGACCACGCCGAGTCCCCAATTGTCCATTGTTCTTCCCCCACCTCCCTCACGCCGGGTCCTCCATTGTTCTTCCCCCTCCTTCACGGCGGTTCCCCCACACCCGGTCCCCCATTGTTCTTCCCCCCCCTGCTGGTCCCCCCATGCTCTCATCGACCGCGGGTTGACCCGCGAGGCATCGCCGCCGCTGCAAGGTGTCACCACCGCCGAGGCCCCATCATCACGAGGCTTCACCATCGCCGAGGCTTCACCACTGCCGAGGCCTCATCGCCATCGACACCCCACTTCACACCTTCGTGGCGCCAACCCGGTCCACAGCCGTGGCCTCCGTCGGCCGCTCCGCCGACCTGGACTCTGACCCACGAGGCTCTGGCCGGACTCTGACCCGGGCTTCTACATGGCGATCTGGGAGCCATGGAGACTGCGGCGCCTTGATAAAGACCTCCGGCCGCGTTCCCAGTCCACAGCCGCGGCCTGTCGGGAAGCCTTAAGACGTGGAGATGGACTGGATGGAAGGAGGTGATGAGCCTGTGATCGACTGGGCTGCAGGTTCAGCGGTTAACAGAGCAGATGCCATACCAGGCATGTATTGTCTTCTTGCTGACTGGTTAGCACATAACAAAGAGCTTTTATCTTTACCTTGGCACAAGTGACAATAAACTATACTGAACTGATGCCAAATCAACTGTTAATTTTAAATTTGGCATTCAGTTTGCCAGGTGCATTAAAAAGACAGCTAATAGCAGATGGTCAAGTTCAATCACCTACTTCTGTTCCCATGGTTTCTCTCGAGGACATCCAAACTTGGTGTCATTGATAGATTTTATCAGGTGACATAGTAGCAACATGGTTTCCTTTCACTGGATAATAATAAGGTTACTTCTCACCCTCTGTATGGACAGGTTTTCCTGGTCATGGCCACAATAACCACGCTCAGGCAAGTGGACAAGCCCAGCAGCTGCAAGAATGTTGGAACAGAGGGCAGGTGTCGCATCCAGAAAGTCATGGTCATCGGCTGAGTTGGAATTTCCTGAATGTAGACAATGAATAAGCTTTAATCCTTCCTGTTCAGCAACTCCATTTAATGGTTCTTTTTTTACAAATAATTGCTTTTATTATGTGTTATCATTGCCCCGTCTCGTTGGTAGAGATCAAAGATTAGTTTAATGTAGAGAAACAGCATGGAATCAAGTCCACCGAGTCCACACTGACCACCGATCACTGATTCACACTAGTTCTATGTTATCCCACTTTCATTTCAACTCCCTACACACTCAGGGCAATTTACAGAGACTAATTAACCTACAAATCCGCACATCTTTGGGATGTGGGGAGAAACTGGAGCACCCAAAGGAGACCCACGTAGTCACAAGGGGAAGGTGCAAACTCTCCACAGACAGCACCTGACGTCAGGATCACTGTGTCTATTTGCAGTTGGGAATATGTCCTTATGTCCCACAATGTAAAGCACAGTTCACTCCTACTCTCCAGATATACTAACACTTCTCACAGAAACCAGCCACTCAACTACAGATCTGTTTTATTAATCAATCATCAGGCTGATTTAGTAACAGGTTGCTTATAGTTTCAGTTTAGCCTTCTCAGCACTTACTTGAACCTCAGGCTCAGACTCGAGACTCCAGATTGCTGCCTCTGGAATGATTCCCACTGCACACATCACCTGTAGATGGAACACAGATAGAATGACAACATTGCTGAGCAATTACTCTCACACACAGATATTTCAAACTGAACCAAACTTGAACTCAGATTCGATCTGTTCAGTGTCATCTCAGGGGAGAGTATAATGTTACTCTCACTATTTTCACCTCCATTGATTTCTCATGTTTTACATGACTAACCCATGCTGAAATTACAACCACTGCATACACTTCTTCATATAGTTCAGACGTGTTCGTTGGTGGGGAAAAACAAGATTTTTCAAATTTAAAGCATGATATAATTCTAATGAAAAACAACATTTGGACTATACTTTGAACAGAACAGTATATTCATAATTATATACAAATAGAAAATGCTGCAAATATTCAACGGTACCTATGGACCTTTCACTGCTGTCTCCGCTTCTCATTTTGCAGAAATCCTGTGACATTGCTCCAGATTTTTCTTTTATATTTTAGGTCACCAGAATATACAGTGTTTGCCTATTACACTGGTGATAGTTCAAACCAGTGCCCACAAGAACACTGATGCCACTCGCTTCTCTCCTCTATCAGCATTGATTTAACCAATCCCAACAGCATGATCATCTACTACATAACTTCAACATCTCCAAATGCCCTTCCTCCTCTCAACACAAGAAGTTAGTGTGGGCAGCATGTTCTAATACATATTTAATTTGACGAGAAATATACAGAGGCTTGACTGAAGTGAATCAATGGTTGGTGGGGGAGGCATTGCATTAAGGTCTCATTCCTGGTTTACCTCTCTGGCAGCACGTTCCCCAGCCCGTACCGCTCCATCCATGTATCCACTCCACTTGGTAGCAGTTTCAGTGCCAGCAAAGTAGAGTCTCCCAAAAGGCTCTCGTAGAACTCTGCGCATTGAAAGCAATGTGTGTGAGATAATCCATCAAACCAAATCACTTTATCTAATACTTAGTAGCCATCTCCTGTTCAGATCAGAATCTGAATACATTGTCCCTCATTGAATTTTGTGCAATATGTGCTGTCCAAGTGTTTGAACTCACAGGCCATTGTGGAGCCTTAGGTCCTAAATAGAAAACACTGATGTTCATTAGTTTGTTTATATCGCCATCTGATGATACCAACGAATCTCAGTTAGGGATGCAGGAGTTGTCCACTGGGGAGGCAGCAGTGCTAAGAAAAGTCCTTTTCAAAATCCACTTGCCCGATCTCCTATTTGCTTCTGAGAGTTGTATGATATATAGCAGGCACCTCAAGGCCTTGAAAAGATACCACTCATTTCTCTCCATAATATCCTCCATTTTCATTGGAAGGATAAGTGAAGAAAAGTCAGTGTCCACTCCCAGCTCGACATCCCACACAATTACACTCTTTCACATTGGCAGGCCCAGCACCAGACTCCCAAACCAGGCACTCTGTTCTCAGCTCCATAACTGGAAGAGCTATCCAACAGACAAAAAATAATAATTCAAGGATGCACATAAGCCTACTTAAAAAATACAACCTCCTCCTAGAATCCCAGGCTATTCTGGATGGAATGGAAAGCCTGGTGTCCATGTATTGGGAGCCCATTGAAGTCCTAGACACTAGTGAAAGGTGTGCACCACCACACAGATTATCCACCTGCGCTCATCAGTGGAAGAGTCTGTGGCTCCTACAATAGTCACCTCAGGACCCCAAAACTGGAGTGGAACCATTCATCCTTGACCCCGAGGAATTGCTTAAGAAAATAGGTCAGCAAGCACCAGGGGAATGGATGGACAAGTGTTAGTATGGTTTAAGACTTGTGCAGCAGAGTTTTAGATGATCTAAAGTCGAGAGAAACTAGTTCAAGGGAGTTCAGGTGAGTTTGTATTGGAATTATTACATTTTATGGCAACAAGGGAGAAAATAAAATAGTTTCATTTATAGATTACTAGAAGGAAAGCTGGAGTTAGACAATGTTATCGAGGCACAAACAGATGGCATGGATAAGTAGTACAATACGTAACACTGGAACAAACATGAGGCCGAGTTTGTGAACAGTCTAGTTCTGTTTCAGAAGAATTACAACAGATAGTATTCATCTGCAGAGGCTTATCGTAGCTGTAAGCATAATGTCCATCCCATTTACTTGACAGAAGGAACATTCTGTTCTATGTTGCAGCTATCAAGAGCAAATATTGTGACATGCATACCTGCCAAACTGAACAAACGTTCCGGGTGGGAAATATGCAGTGTAGCAACCACCTGAATACTGCTCTGAGCACCAGTCCTTCTCTTCATAATGAACAGCCTGGCAGAAATAAAAGTTGATCTTGTCATTACATGTAATAATAACAACAGATGTTTGTGGGCACTCAATTTCTGTGTGGGCACTCCATTTCTTTTCTGAGCGCACAATATGAACACAATTTTTAAACAAAATATTCTTTGAACATTAGTCATTGTAAGACATGAACCAACTGGAGCAAAAGGTGATCATATTACCGAGGGAAGAACAACCAAGAATAAAATTACCATTTTTATAATGAGACTGCTGTTGTGCCTTTGTCATGGAGTCATAGAGTTATAGCGTGCTACAGCATGGAAAAAGGCCCTTCAGCCCAACTTGCCCATACTGGCCAACATATCCCAGCTACACTAGTCCCAACTGCCCGCGTTTGGCCCGTATCCCTCCAAACCTGTCCTACCCATGTACCTGTCTAACTGTTTCCTAAATGTTGGGATTGTCCCAGCCTGTTCCAGATGGCAGCTTGTTCCATACCCCCACCACCCTTTGTGTGAAAAAGGTACCCCTCAGGTTCCTATTAAATCTTTTCCCCTTCACTTTAAACCTGTGTCCTCTTGCTCTCGATTCGCTTCTGGGCGAGACCCTGTGCACTTGCCCAAGAATCAATGGCAAGTGTCAAGCAGATCAATATTTGTTTTTGGATTGCTGAGTGGCATTTGCAGTTTGCTCAAGTGAATCCCAAACCCCCCATTAACTGTGGGACTTATCATCAATACATGGTAATTTGTTACAGTAGAGTGTCACAGTAAATGTGCTTACATACAAGGCTTCCTCTGTTCCCAGAACTTGTGCATAAATCTGGCAAATTCTTTTCTTCCTGAAAAAGAAACAAGACTTTTTGCAAAAAATCTCAACTAAAAATCCGCTAGGTTGAAACCGTGGCATAAAATATCACAGCCATTGGAAATCTGATATAAATCAAAGGATGATAGAAATAGAAAATCAGGCAGCTTCTGTGGCGAGAGAATCCCTGTTTCATCAGCAAAGTTTTTAAGATGGAGCAGATGAGGAGAAAATGGCAGAGAGAGCAAAAGGAACATTAGTGTTGGGATATGGAAGGAAAGGTTGGGGGGGGGAATAAATAACAAAAATGGTTTTCGAGTGAATTAAAGGAGTATAGTAAAGACATTTATTGAATAATAAAAGGTGGGTCTTGAGATCATTTGAAGTGACCAGGAGGGAAATAAAAATGGTAAATGTAGGAAATATAATATACAAAGGCAGAAATAGGGGTAATGATCTGAAATTGTTGAAATCAGTGTTGAGTCCTAAGAATTGTAATGTGCCTGATGAGGATGGAAAACAGAGTGTATTTGAGGGAGTGAAGTGAAAAATTAAAGTGACAGGAGTCTTGAAACTCGGGGAAGTCCTTGTGCATTGCAACGGGGTGTTCTGAAAAGTTGTCACCTAATCCATGTTTTTTTTTTTTTAGTGCAAACACAACATTAACAACAAATGAAGATCACAGAGGTGAGCATGCTATGAAGATTTTTGAATGCCAAGAAATGAAGGGATATGGGGTTAGTGGAGGAAAGTGGTGCTGAGGGAGTGTTACATGGGACTGACTAGTAGAACAGAAAAAGGCTCACTTGTCTGTTTAGTTGCAAATCAGTTTTAATGGCAAGAGAGGACAAAAACAATACTTGTCTTGGTATACGCGAGGTCTGTTTTACAGCACCACACTTTCTCTCTGCCACCATCCATGGTGCTGATCGTGACAGCCTGTCGGTGAACCCCTCTAGTACATGAACTTGAACTAACTTGGGGTTTAAATATAGCGCAACCGGCTGTAGCATTATGCGCTTTAAACATAGCGCTTTATTTAGAGCCCATAGCGCTACGGGTCACAGACTGTTTGGGAAAATTCTCATATAACAGGGAGAAGGTAGGCCAGGTTGTTATTGAACAGTGAAGCAAACACGAGGGGCTGAATGTCTAACTCCTGCTTCCATTTTTTTCTTCTAATGCTTTCAGCACAAATAAATTTGGACTGCATGTGGAGAGATGTTTGGAACCATGGAAGGGAGGAGGTTAACAGACATTTGTTGCAAATCCTCTGATTGCATGGTACTGCATGTTGGTGCAGCTGGAGTGAAGCAGATTCCTGGTCCACTTGAAATGCTTAAAAGGGGGCATGGGTGCATGGTAGGTTCTGGCCTAAGGGTGGGGACTCCAGAAATGACGATGATTTATCAATGTGCATCTTGGTTTGGTGGATGGTGAGGAGAAGGGCAATTATATTTTTAGTCGTGAGAGCACGAGAAGTGTAGACAATGAAACAGGCACGGGTGATGGCCCTATTAACCCAAGATTGATGAAAAAGCAAGATACAACATATCATCATTATCATACTTTATTCACCAAGTATGTTTTGCAACATACGAAGAATTTGTTTTGCCATACAGTCATACCAATAAAAAGCAACAGAACACACAAAATCCATTTTAACAAAAACATCTGCCATAGTGACTCCTCCACATACCTCACTGTGATGGAAGGCGAAAAAAGTTAAATCTTCTTCCCTTCTTTGTTCTCCCGCGGCCGGGGGCCTCGAACCTTCCGTTGACAGGACAATCTTGCCTACGTAGCCGGTAGTCGAGCCCTCCACGTCGGGGCGATCAAGCTCCTGCATCGGGGGGGGGGGGGGGGGGGGGGGAATCTCAGCTCCCCCACGCCAGGCAATCTGACCCGGGTTAGGGCTGGTCGAACCTTCTGCGACTTTGGAACGTCCCGACCGGTCTCTACCCGAGATTCCAAGCTCCTCGATGTTGAAATCCGCAGGCCGCGGGTGGAGCACCGATCCCAGGCAAGGGATTGCAGGCTCCGATGGCAAGTCCACGGCCCCACGGTGGGGCTCAAAATCAGTCATGAGCAAGGCCGCCAGCTCCATGATGTTAGGCCACAGAGCGACCAGAGATACAATCCGGAAAACAATTGCATCTCCGGCAAGGTTGAGATTGAAAAAAGTTTCCCCCGACCCCCCCCCCCCCCCCCCCCACCACATAAAACAAACCAGAGAACATTAACACATGCTTTTAAAACACACTAAAAATAGCAAAAAGGACGAAAAGACAGACAGACTGTTGGCAAGGCTGCCATCGCTGACAGCGCCACCCAGTGGAAAGATTCTTACAGAAGCGGTATTGTGGAAGGTGGCATTGTCAGAGCAAATGTGGTGGAGAAGAACATTTGCAGAATGACATGGAGTCCTTATGGAACTATGGCAGAAAGAAATGTAATGTTAAATGTTGTATCCCAAAGCTGTTACTTTAATTTTCCATCCCATCTGACCTCTCCATCTGTAGTCTCCTACACCATCTCAACAAAGCTCAATGTAAGCCTTGCACTTCTGCCTGGGCACATTATAACTCTTGTGACTCAAGGTTGAATTCAACTTTTTAGATAACTGGATATTTCATTTTGTAATAAAATAAAAAAATTACCTGCAATATTGCCTGCCACATAAATCAGTTGAAGTAGTTAATGGAGGATAAAAGCATACACGGGGGAGGAAGTAGAATGAGGGGACTGGGTGGAAAGTAGAAGAGTGGGAAGAATTCATGTGGAAAATTAAAGCAATTTAAGGTTGTGGATTTCATGATTTCATTAAAGGCTCTGTGGTTTCCACCAACTGCTTAATATTTTTAAGATTTGCTCAATATTTTCATTTTTAACATTAATAATACCAATGTAAAGCTCATATTACAGGAGTGAAGGTACAACTGGGCAGTATCTGACCAGGAACAGTAGTCTGGAATAGTTAAGGTAAAACTATTTTCACACTTCTCCTGATAAACTTAACAACCACAATCCCAGTGGATAATAGGGGTCAAGGAAAGAGCGTTCACGCCGCGGCCCTGCTTCCACCAATCCTTCCACCACTACGCACATGAAGCCATTGTATGCAGATGCCGAGAAGTGTGTTGAGCTCTGGCTGAACAATTTCTAATCTTATGATCTGGACTCGATAAGAAGTGGATTATACGCTATTTGCACTAACATGTGAAGTCACTCAATTAATTGCTCTTTAATTTACAGAACCATTGTGGAATAAAGCCATTTATAATGCTTGCAATTTTAATAAAAGGTGGAATCACATGGAATGTTGTTGCACGCTCTCATTCCTGTTTCTAAACAGTGTTCTACAGGGAAATTGTGCCAAATGTACTGAAAACGGTTGAGATCACCCACATTAAATACTGCAACACTGGAGAAAATTTGTAAAGCCTGTCTTTACATGTCAGTTGTTAAAAAAAAAAGATACAAGATCATATAATATCAGATCAAATATTACAACACCCACCTTTCTGCTTTGGTGAGATCAAGCAAGAGTCGAGCCTTCCTCGCCAGTATAAACCTAGAAATAAATAACAGTGTTCAAATACAACCTAATAATCCACCTCTTGATCAATGGGAGGCAACTGATATCTGGCATCTGACATCAAGAGAAACGGCAAATGCAGAATCTGATTTGTGCGTCTGGGATTGCTAAATTTCAGGAATTGGTTCTTCTTTTTCATAGAGTTGAACAATATAAGAGTCAATTTCATTAACACAAATAATTTGACAGGGATTGACAGAGTAGATATTGTTTCTATTAACCAGAGCATCTAATTCTGGGGTGGGGGGGGGGGCTGTCTCAGGATAAAGAAAACCAGTTAGAAGAGAGACACAAGGGACTGCTGGAATCTGGAGTAAAAAACAATCTGCTGGATAGCAATCAGTGAGTTGAGCAGCATCTGTGGGTGGGAAGGAATGTTTGACGCTTCGGGAGTGGAGATGGCCAGTACAGAGAGGAGAGAGAGGAGGAGAGTGTGACCCCTTCCTCTGTACCCCACAGATTTGCTCGATGCATCGATTTCCTCCAACAGACTCTTGAATGCTAGAGAAGAGGGATCATGCCTTTTATGTAAATTATGTTAAATCTTTGGGTTGTGAAATGCTCAGTGAATGCATAAATTCATGCTGAGATGTTCAGATTTATGGACACTAAGTGAATCAAGGGTATAGAATAGGGGAGGAAAGTGATCAAGCATAGAATTATCCATAATTGTATTAAGTGACTGCATCATCTCAATACTCCTTTTCCTATTTCTTATATTTTTAAAAGATGTAGAGTCAAATGTTATGTTAATGGTTTGTATATAGCAAAGTACATTCAACAAATTTGAAACTAAATGTGATTAAAATGTTAGGTTGAAGATCTGACAATGCTTCAAATGCTAGAATAAAGAACTTATTCATTTTTATCCTGTGTTTTACAGGATTTGGAGTCCACTTGATTCCCCTTGAAAATTTACATATGTGGGAAACAGTATCAGGATAGTAGAGACCCAGATATACTTGCTAAAACATTTCTTGACAAGCCCACACTCAACCCACCCTCACACAATTTAATAAATATCCATATGAAAAGGGATGTCAGAACAGGCGTAATGTTCTTCATTTTAGATTTAATGCCCAGCCACCTCCAATTACCCCCTCACATTTTATTTTCTTACAGCTATCTAAGCTGCTCTGGAATTCCCTTCCTATAACAGACCCTTTGGTCCAACTTGCCCAGGCTGAACAAGATGCCCCATCTACACTAGTCCCAACTATCCATGTTTGGCCCTTATCCCTAAAACCTTTCCTATTCATGTACCTATCCAAATGTCTTTTAAATGTTGTTATAGTACCTGCCTCAATTACCTCTTCTGGCAGCTCTTTCCATATACCCACCACCCTCTGCGTTAAAGAGTTTCCCTTCAGTTGATCCTATTAAATCTTTCAACTCTCACCTGAAACTTATGTCCCCTGGTTCTTGATTCCCTACTGTGGGTAAAAGATTATGCATTGACCTCCTCTATTCTCCCCATGATCTTATACACTTTACCCTCCTGTGCTCCATGGTATAACGTCCTAGCCTGCCCATCCTTTCCCTATAACTCATGCCCTCAAGTCTTGACAACATCCTTGTAAGTCCCCTCTGCACTCTTACCAGTTTAATGACATCCTTCCTAAAGCAGGGTGACCAAAGCTGAAAAGGATACTCGAAATGCAGCCTCACCAACATCTCGTACAAAAAAAGTATTTTTTAAGATTGATTATTAAAAATAAAAATGCATGTCATGACTTGCAATTGACAACATTTCAGGAAGCCCCCAATCACAATAAACCACAGACTTGGCTACATTTGCAGTCATCTATTTATTACTCAATGACTTATCTGCATTATACAGTAATCGGTATAGTTACTATAAGAAAATAACTGCAGATGCTGGTACAAATCGAAGGTATATATTCACAAAATGCTGGAGTAACTCAGCAGGTCAGGCAGCATCTCAGGAGAGAAGGAATGGGTGACGTTTCGGGTCGAGACCCTTCTTCAGACTGATGATTACACAGTTATTACATTGTTCCCAAGTACGCTTTGAGGATTTGCTGCACTAAGTTCAATCCCTTTAACATAAAACAATATATTGCATTGTGCATTTCCTCAGCTCTGTGAACCATACCCCATAATTGCAGGGTGTGAACCATCAGGCTTGGTGTCATCCAGTGTCATGGAAATGGGCGATTCCTCATCTTCAATCATCATGGTTCCACAGAAACCTGTCACAAAATCACAGTTTATTGTAGGCCATTAGGAAATATTTTGCAGTAGAATACAACCACATGTTAGAATACAGGCCTGATAAATACTGCAGTCTGTTTCCTTAGAATCATAGAATCACAGATTCTGTTCAGCACTGGGCTGAAGAGAACTAATGAGACAGACTGAACAAGATTATGTTGTTACTGGATCATTTACTGATGCTCGGTGAAGTATTGACTTCACTCATGGTTCAAAGGATGAACAAAGAATTTCTCCAAAGCATCTATCTATTGAGACTTAAAAACAAACAAAAACTGCAGAAGCAGAAAATGTGAAAGAAAATAATTCTAGAAAGAAATTTCCCAGAAAACTGGGAAAAATTAAAAAACCGAGCATGCTTTAATTGCAGAGTTCAGGGAAGGGTGGAATGAACAATATGTCTTTGTTAGAATGGAGACTGAATGACATAAGGCATGCAGCGCTATTTGAGAGAGGATGTGAAGACTCCTTAATCCCCACTGAACTATATGGAGGAAATGCAAATAATAATTGAATAAAACAGAAGGGAGGGTTGGAGCAAAACTTTGTATTTACTTGAAATCTGAAATAATGAAGTATTCAGAATATCCAAGGGAAAATAGAAAGAGAAGCATTAATGTTACAAGTTGATGATTTTTCATAGAAATGGCCAGTTCTGATAAAAACTGGTGAAGCCAGTTATCTGAAATTGTTGAATTCAGTTTTGAGTTACGAAAGATATAATGTGCCAAGAGATTAAATGATGTTCCTTGGACTTATGTTTGCTTGTACAGATGAAAGTTCATTGATCTAACATATTAATTAGTTCTGTTTCTTCCCACATTTCCAACATCTTTTGTCATTAACTTAAATTCAAAGAGCCCAACACAATAAAAGAAAATACTTTAATGTGGTAAAATACCCTCAAGCACTTAATGGGATCAATGTCAATCAACAATGTTGAGTCACATTAGAGGTTATTAGATCAAATAAGTAGTACAATATTCAAAATATATACATTGAAAACAAGGGTAAACAGGGAGAAGGTAGGACCACTCAACGACAGAGGAGAGAATTTGTACTTTGAGTAAGAAGATGTAAGTGAGTACTAAACAAGTACTTTGCATCAGTATTCACCAAGAAGGGCGTGGAGGACAGTAAGATCAGTGTAGAGAATACTGATTTGCAGGGCAGTTTGAAATCAAGGTGTTTGAGCTCCTGAAGAACATTAAGGTAGATAAACCCATGATGATAGGATCTATCCCAGATTATTAAGTCAGGCAAGAGGGGAGAATGCAGGAGCCTTGTCAACGATCTTTGCATCTTCTCAAGCCAAGGTCTCGGAGGGCTGGTGAGTAGCTAATGTTCCTTTGTTTAAGAAGGGAGGTGGGGGGGAATCCAGGCAATTATAGGCCGGTGAGCCTCCCGTCAGAGGTAGGGAATCTATTGGAGAGCATCTTCAGGAGAGGATTTACTCCCATTTGGAAGAGAATGTACTATTGACGGCCAGTCAGCATGACTTTGTACACAGCAGGCTGTGTCTTACTAACGATAGAATTTTTTGAGTAGGTGACAAAGATGATCAGTGAGAATAGAGCAGTGGATGTTGTCTACATGGATTTTTGTAAGCTTTTAATAAAGTTTTCCCTTTGTAGGCTGATCCAGAAGATTAAGATACACATGATTCATACTGGTTTAGTCATACGGATCCAGAACTGGCTTACTAATAGAAGAGGCTGGCTGGACAAGAGAAAGCTCACTAATCTTGTGGAAATAATGCCAAGGTTTGGCAATTATATTACTATTCAATTCTTATTGCAAAAAAATATTGCAGAGCAAAACTTAAAAGTTAATAATTTTTCATACACTTGATTTATGCAAAGATATAATTTCCATCAATGTGCAATGATAAATACTTTATCTGAAGGAAGGAACTGCAGATGCTGGTTTACACTGAAGATAGACACAAAAGTAACTCAGTGGGACAGGCATCTCTGGATAGAAGGAATGGGGGACGTTTTGGGTCGAGAGCCTTCTCTGAAGAAGGGCCTCGACCCGAAACATCATCCGTTCCTTCTATCCAGAGACAAATACTTTATACCATATATCAGAGCCCCTATTACCTGCTGTAGGGAACGTAAAAGGCTCCATGGCATTACTTCCACAAGATTAGTGAGCTTTCTCTTGTCTAGCCATATCTTACCGTGCCCATAGCTGATTATCTGGTTAGCTATTTGTGGAGGCTATTCCATGGCAGTCAATATATTACAAAAGTAATCTATTATCTGTGAATATTTGAGATATTCCATGGACTTAACAGAACTAAATAATGGCTGTTTCTTTTTCTTAATCAGCATGTTTTTTTTTCTTTTTGAGGGTTTTGGACTCTGGCCATTTCTAATTACTCTGCATCACTTGACCCATACAGACCTTTCTCCTTCCAGAACGGCTGGTTGTAGTAGACGATGCATTTAATGACAGAGCCCATCGGCACCCGCTGGATCAACTGGTTACGCAGCGGAGGCACTGGAGGACTGAAGTGGATTTGCTGGGTGAGAGCAGGAGGAATAGCACAGATGACATAATCTGCCTGAAGAAACCATACAAAGAATTAACCAGAGAGTAATTGGTGCAAATGTGTACAAGACAAATATATCTCAAATGATCGAAGCATTGCAGAACGAGAAGTTATAAGAAAAGATGTGCCCAGAAGTGGAGTCATGCGTACAATTTCAATCTTTGACAAACATCATTTATTCTCGTTCAAATTGATTTTCAATTGCATGTTGCTGAAAACCTAGTCTTGCGAGATGGTAGGATTTATGAAGGCCGCATCCGTCAACATGAACACACACGATCAAGCCACGATGTATAAAATGGTTCTGTTGCAGAATTTGCTGCACTACTACCAAAGTTATTATAAAGTGGGATTTTCCTGAACTACATTGATGGTACGCTGCGTGTCGTCGGTGATGACGCCAAGTTCGGCGGTGACCACACCGACACTCACAGCAGGATGAACTCATGTGATTTATTCTATTTACAGTGGGAAGAATGCCCCTCACCGTCAGAGTGCACATGTGATGATGCTGGCGATCTCAGGATTGTCCCAGCAGCCTAGTCCTGGTCTGTGAAAGACGTTTGGCGAGCTCAGGCTTCTTCCTGCAGTTCACACTTGTCTCAAGAGATAGTGCTGACAGTCTAGGTTTCTTAATGTTTCCTAAAGAGGCAACACTGGCAGTCTCTGGGTTATCCTGGTGGCCAGTCTTTGCCTCTGTGCGTGTGTGGGTGCAGTCCCTCGCGGTCTGTGGGCAGGAAGAGGTTCTGGCATCTCAGGGTTGCTGTGGCCTCTGCCTTAGCCTCAATAGGCATTGGCTGTTTGAGCATCTTCCCGGCAGTCTAGCCTTGACCACACGGTGGCGTTGGTGGTCTCAGGTTTGTCCCAGTTGATCAGTCTTCCTCGAACTTGTGACAGGGAAACACAGGGAGGTGCTCCACTTTGCTTCCATTCCCCGCTCCCTTCTTTCTTCCTTCCTTCCTCTTTTTTCTCTTGTCCTCTCTCTTCTCCCAGTCTGTCTCTCTGGCTATAACTTTATAGGGAGTAAGCTGACAAGGTTTAAGTGGCCAGCCAATATCAGTTAATGGACCCAGCTTTAACAATGCTGTTCTGGCCTGTCAGCCCTTTACAGGGATCAGAGTGGCATCCAAGGGAGAGGACATTGTCACAGCTGACAGACGAGCACTTTACCATCACCAGCAGCCTACAACTAATGTATCTTCTTGCGTTGCTTCACAAGTAGACATACGTCAACTAGAGACAGAAAAGTTAGTTTGGGGAGATTTGTGAAGGAGCTAAGAGATCTGAAAAGACAGGCTTCGGGGGGGAAATTATAGAGTGGATCCATTGTTACCAATGACAAAGCAAAGGGATAATAGACTAGACTCAGAGGAAGAGAATTTGGAGGAAAATGGAAATTGCTTGAACCTAAAATCAACAAGAAATGTGGTAATAATAATGGCTTAAATTCGAGCAGTGGGTTGGAGTGCCAGTGTGGACCTAAAATGCCTGAAGTGATGGGCATGGAGGGTCAAGTGTGGGATAGGAAATGAGCACCTGAGTTTTTGATGTTGGATTTCACATTGGGGATTGGGTAGTGGTGATGGATGGGATGTCAGAATGTTGAGTGTTGGAGTAGTAGATCTAGAGTGACTAGTTTGTGCATAAGACTTTTGGTGTGGAGAGCCAAGTTGAGGAGAGCAATAACATGGAGATGGAATGAAGGAAAGTGATGGAAGAAGTACTACATCTAAAGCACAACACAGTTGCACAACTACATGCTGAAAGAGGATTTGATTTTAAAGAGTTTTAATACACAATTCCTAAATTTAATGCAGTACCTTTCATTAGTAAGTTGAGCGTGGAATCAGTATTATTTTGTAACATATCCAGAGGGGACTGGGGTTGCTACTGACAATTGTCGTTGTGCAGTGTAGAACTGGTGTATAACCGCATGCTCACATACCTTGTACTTCTCTCCATGCAGCGTCTCCACATCAACAGTACCCTCGGCTTGTTTAACTCCCACCACCGGTCTGCTCAATCTCACACTATCCTTCATTCTTTCAGCCAGACGCTCACTTATTTGTCCTGAGCCGCCAATAAATTTCCTTTCCTGAGAAAAGGAGAATTAACACCAATATGTTGCATCTTCAAAGAAAAACTAGTAGAGGAAACAGCATTTTAAATATATTTTTAAAATTTCAAAATATTCGAGAAGAGATACCAGATTTTTTTGGAAAAAAGGGAACGTGTGGCTGGGGAATGGATTGTTAGAGTAAGTGATTGAAGGATTAATCAGATGAGTATTAATAATAATGTAAATAACAGGATAAAGAATCTGAAAATTTGGATGGGATTAGGACGATTTATTTTGCTCAGTATGGACAGATTTGTACAAAAGGTCCATAATCCTTCGTAATTGTTCATACACAACTCTGTGTATGTGGGGGGGTGGTGGGGGGGTGGGGGAAACCTTTTTTTTCCTTCTAATCTCCTCCTCAACGGAGATGCGACCTTTACCGTGTCGTATCTCCGTTCGCGCTACGGCCTAACATCGTGGAGTCGGCGGCCTCCAGCTGGGATCGACCTTGAAGACTCCGGTCGCAGGGCCTGGACTTACCATCTCGGAGGCTTCGGCCGTGGGCCCTGCAGACTGCAACATCGGGAGTTCGCAGGTCCCTGGCTGGCGACCGGCGTTTGGGAGCTCCAGCCGTAGCAGCTTCGACCGCCCCGAAGCGCGAGGTACGATCGACCCGCTCGCAGGCCCTTCATCGCCCTGCGTGGCTCGGCCGCGGCACTTTCCATCGCCCGATGGGGGCTCAGGACTTTCATCGGCCTGCTCGGCTCGGCCCTGGGACTTTCCATCGCCTGGTAGGGGTTCAGGACTTTCATCGGCCTGCTCGGCTCGGCCCTGGGACTTTCCATCGCCCGGTGGGGGCTTCAAAAAGTTGGGAGCCTCGATCACCTCGTGGCACCACGGGAGAAGAATGAGGAGGAGATAAGACTTTTCTTTGCCTTCCATCACAGTGAGGGTGTGCCTAGAGCAATCACTGTGATGGCTGTTTATGTAAAAATTGTATCTGTGTGTCCTGTGCTTTTTGTTGTCTACTGCCGGACCCTGACGTGAGAGGACGCTGGCGCTGTTTATTCGCCGCTTCTCCGTTAGGATAGTTTGTCTGTTTGTTTTTATGTTATGATTGTTCTTGTAAAGCGCTTTGAGCTCCCGATAAGGCACTATATAAAATAAATGCTTATTATTATTATTATTATTATTATAAAAAGAGAGCTGAATATTATGATACTCCAGCACCGTGTCCTTTTGTGTAAACTAGCACCTGCAGCTTTTTGTTTCTATATTGTGATACTCAGTTACATCCAAAGGTGGGCAGAACACACGATTTGAACCTGCTGCTGTAAAATGGGTGACAGCTATTCAACAGTTCAATTCACACGTTCCTGATTTATATTTCCATTAGCTTCAAAGTCATGATTCACATCTCACTGTATCAGTGCCTTTCAAACTGTCAACAATTTAAAATCTATTTCCTGATTGCATTATAGCAACAAGGATTTTGTTCCAGATGGTCCTGTAATTTTGCAACATAAACACAATCTTTTCTGTATTGGCAATAGTCCAGAAATTCCTGCTGATATTGTAAATAGCCAAAAACATTAATGTTTTCATTTGACATTATGACTATTTTTTTTATCAGGATAAAACTAATTTAAATATGAATGTTATGCATAATACCATCACCACCAGTTAATACAGTTAAAGGCTTGAAGCAGAGCTATAAGGATATATTTTTATTCTATCTTGGAAAATAACTTATGGCTTTAACTTTGAAGTTTTCACAAGTGCAATTGCGAAAGCAATTCGTATTTTTCCTGAGTTGAAGGTATTAATGCAAAGTTAATTTAATGAAATTAATCTGACAGAATTTCTGAACCATATTAACTATCTCACTTGTCAGTTGAAATTGTAAGTATGTTAATATTAGGCTCTCAAACCTGGCCTCCATTAGTGGTAGAAAATATTCGTCTCATCCCTCCACATTGTTTCACATACCACAGAAACCAAAGTGCAGAGACTTCATGGGGCTCTGAAGTGACATTCACATTGACAAAGAGTGTAGCAAATTCCCTCGCCGTTCTGCAATTAAACATAGTCAATATTTAAACGTATTTAATGATCTCCATGCTATGATCACCTTAAAAGAGATTAAACAATTTAAAAAGGGAATTTGAACCACTACTTCCCGAGAGAAGTTTATTATCATAATGTGACACAGCACGCACCTAGGTACTGGCATTTTCATCCAAATGAAAGGCTCGCTTCCAGTTTGTTGATGGAACAGCGAGAAATGCCAAGAGAAAATAGACAGTTGTCTTTCACCTCTCTGGTGAGCGATTGGCATTCTAACCTGGAAATATTTGCAATTTGACTTATTTTGAGGAAAGTCTAATTTGGATGAAACCTATGCATTTCCAGATAAGTTGAACCTGATTTGGAAACTGATAACCTTGGTATTGATAGGTACAGAGCTCATCAATAAGATCCATCTATTCAAGGTGCAAGTAGACTGTTATATTTGCTCTTATGTTGATAAGGCAGAGCTCGTGTTTGTAAACAGCAGAACATTGCTGTTGTGGGAAATATTTTCTTTACAGAATAGCCAACTATTGTCCATTCTATTGAGGATGCTATCACAAACTGAATTGAGTGGTCAGTAGTAGCCCACCTGGTCCAGCAAAGTTTGTCAATTAACTGTTTCATGGTCATGTTATCCCACTCCTCTCCACGTTGAGTGCTCCATGGTGCATCTGCAGGAATCTAAAAATATCAAATTAACAATTCCGATAAATTAATGATAATGAAAAAGGCTGCCAACATGGGATTGAGTTAGAACACTGCCCCCTCATATAAAATATTTATTTAGAAATTCTATCCAGATGGAAAATAAACAAAGACTCCTTACGATGGTAATTTATCATAAATTATCTTCTCCAGTTCCAGGGTTAAAATTCCTGACAAGACAAAGACCCAAAATTCCCAGGTTATTCGAGGGCATAGCTAAACAATTACACTTCTAAGAGGCCCTATAATTCCTGGTAGGGGCAGATATTTAGCAGAAGAATTGACTGACCTAAACTCAGTTCAGTTCACTCCCCAGCAGATGCTAGTTTACAAAAAAAGACCAAGTCGTTTTGGAGTAACTCAGCAGATCAGGCAGTATCTCCGGAGGATGTGGATAGGTGATGTTTCAGGTCAGGAAACTTTCTTCAGGCTAAGTCCCAACCTGAAACATCACCTACATCACCTGAAACATCATGTTCTCCAGAGATGCTGCCTGATCCACTGAATTACTCCAAAACTTTATATTTTTCAGTTAAATCCTTGTCCTTGCAATGATCACTGTATGCAAGTAGCAGAGTGAGAAGATTGTGTGAACACTGCAAATCCTGTTCCTTTGAAAATGTGGCAACAGTTTAAAAGGTACTGTTTGCCAAGATCCATTCATCAACGCAATTCTACTTGGTTCAAGTGATACTATGCAATTGTTCGTGGCCATATCTTGGATCCACAGCCGGTCTGCTACTTACGTTGTATTCAGAAAACCTATTATTTTTGGAATTGAACTATTTCAACACAATTAACAAACTAGTAAACTGAAGGCTCCACAATGGGTTTCCGAGAATACTGGAAGGGGAGATAACGCCAACAAATAATCTAGATCTGCTTGTTACATTTAGATTTTCCAAGGCATTTATCTTTTATCACTTCAGTATTTTACAACACAGTCTTTGATAACATATTTGCCAGGGCATCCTAGTCTATGACATTTGAGCCTTTCCACCCAGATGACAGTGTGGGTCATTGAATGTTTCAGAATTATTAGAATTGCTAAGGGCTGTTAGATTTGTTGAATACTTCCTTGAGTTACTGGGTTCCTGAAATGTAGGGCCTCAGATTTATTACACCTAGAAACATATCGATCAGTCATCAGATGTCTTTTAGCAAACCTGGTGTCTGGTTCATGGTCAGCACAGATAATAAGATTCACTGACTTCATATCAAAACTACAATAATAAGGATAAAAACATTTAAAATAAATGTTGGGATCTTTCAAACACTGAAAAACCTGTTTCAGGAAGGAAGCATGCCTGTCACCTCATTTCCCATGTCATCCAAAGTTCTCCAGAAGTTGTTGTAGTCCATATAAGCAATCGGGTTCCACACAGGAGGAAATGGCCCATTAAATGGGTAAGATTTCCCCTGCAAAACAAGATAACGAAGGCTGTTCACTTGAAAAAAATCCATATGCATCCACGTGCTTTGTGCCCATGGTTACTTGATGGAGCATTTCCATTTCTCAAGAATGAATAGTTAAATGTTAGTTTTGTACCCATTGCACAAGCAATAGTCAGATGTCTTCTATTGTTCTCACCTTCCACCCCTGCCACGTTCAATGGATCATCCCACATTAGCTCTAGCAAGACTCCACCAGCAGACACATACTCTTCTCCTTTCACATTTCAGCATTTCCAAAGGGACTGCTACCTTTATGCCACTCTGGTCCATTCTTCCTCCTGAACCAAGTATTCCCTGTGTTATGACCTCTTTTCCAAACCCTTAGGAGGTGCAACACCAGGGCCACATGGAGAACGTGTAAACTACACACAGTCAGCACACGAGTCAAGATTGAAACAGGGTTCCTGGCACAGCGAGGCAGTGACTCTGCTCTACTGGCCATTGAAAAGTCATGTCAGGACAAAAGCCCATAACAAGTAGGTCTAGGATTTCCATGCATTATCCAGAAGATCACACCTCATCCTAGTTGATATATAACCAAAATTATTTCTTACATAATTGAAATCTATCTGGGCCTCTTCCAGCTCAAAATTATACTCTAGAAGATTTGACCTTGTTTCTCCTGGATCAGAAATTAAAATGACCTCTTCAATTATATTTTAAATGCAGAAAGATAAATAATTCTGCTCTTAAATTATTCAGCAAATAAAAAAAGGTAAGGAAATCCAAGTGGGATATTTATTGTTTGTGGGTGATGGGAATACTTGGTAGCATTGGAACACTTGTCAAATGAGCCTTCATATATGTATTCCCTCAGTAAGAAACAATAGCTGATTCTAAAGGCAACAGGATACAGACTTGAATCAATCAAATATTTCAACAATGTTATCATCAGAAGTGTCTCCGCTTTTGGCATGGCATTATCTGCAGCATCTTATCGGTGGATACAGTGAGCAGGAAGTCTCCGGCTCCTTGCCCAGCAATCTCCGATTCATAAGCTTGCCTGGAAACAAGATACTCTAAGCAGACACCAAGAACAATGCCAGAGAGAGAGAGAGAGAGAGAGAGAGAGGGAGAGCGAGCTCTTATGTTTATTACTGTGATATAACTTTGCCTCCAAATGTAATTGTTGTCCATGGTTTGTGTCAAAATCGTTCATCATGGAAAGTCTTTAAAGTTGTCTGTACTAACGTGACCTTTGCAATAATTATGCACTGAAATATACAAACAAGATTTAACTGATGCCGCATTATCATGGTTGCCAGGCACATGGTGACAGAATCACTCCATTGTAGATGCAGTCGATCATGTTGTATAATTCAATGTCACACCACAGAGCCATTCAGAAAGGTGGTTTGGTCAGTCAATTGTATGAAGCCAGAGCTTCAGGAGAATATGGTTTAGACAGATTGTTACATGGAGACATGGCTTTTGTGCGGATCAGTGTCAGTGGCAGAATATTGGGGACTGCCATTAAACTAACATCAACAGCCGAGTAATTGAATAAAATTGAATAAATTAACCATAGCATTTGAAAAAGTGTCAATCCAAAACATATTTATATGTGAAAAACTGCATATAGTGGCAATGCTATTCTTAACCAAACTCAAAGTTTGCACACACAGTCAGTACTATTCCCAGTCAAAATGAAAATTATAGATAATTTCCTTGTCAATCACACATTGTGTAATTATGTAATTAATACAAGCTTTGTAACTCAATTAGGAGTTACTCTCTCATTGCAGGGAGTAAAATATAAGATTTCAGTGTCTGTGGGCTCGTTGGGACTGCTGCTTAATAAGGCACATTACAGTAAACCTAAGTATTTAATATTAAAAACAATCAGCTCTTAACTAATACCAATGACTGGTTTTCCTGTCTTCCTTTTTGACTGTCTCTCGTTTTCTCATCGTACCACACATCAGTAACTCAAACAGATAAATTAAAGATGACAGCCTCACTTCAGGGCCTTTCATTTTTATTCTGTATCCATAACAACAAGCAAAATATAAGCACAAAAGAGCAATCCATCTCTGGGATAGAGGCACATTTCCATGTATATCAAAGGAGAGAGAAACAACGAGACATTTTATCTCCAGTTATAATGAAAGGAAGTGCATAATACATTGCATGAGAATCTCCCTGTGGAGCTTCGTGATAATTGCTATCACTTTGATTTATGTGGCATGGTGCTTGTCACTAACAAATATTATTTTGTTTAATTTTTAGCAAAGTTTAAATGCTTAAAGTGTCGTCGACTTGTAGAATTGTCACCAAACCCAGCACAAAGAAAGTGTTTAAAGGTGACAGGTTTGATTTGAATATCAATCATTTTTTCTTCCTTTGACAATTCATCAATTACCACGTGAATTATTGCTTCAACATCACAAGATACAGAAATATGTGGAAAAATGTACTTCCTCTAAAAATGGATATTTGCCATCAGATTTGCAGTTTAGAAATGTCAGCATTGTGCAGATAAAAACAAAATTGACAGGTTTTTTAACTAAGAAAAGGAGTGTTAAATACACCAAAGATATTCTCAAAGCACCTTTTTAAAAAATGCCTCTGTATTTGTTCGTTTTTCCTCATAATATAGTCTGAATTTATGTGCTGGTGAAGAAAAAATATTCTAAGCTATGAATATTTATATTAATTTTAATAAAGCTATTGAGATTCCTCAAAATGAAGTTCATTTTCAACATTCCATCTCCGTGTGTGCCTTGGTACGTGGCCTCAAATATGGAACTAAACAGCAATATTAGGCAGATTTGGATAACAAGGACTCATTTCATTAAATGTTATATAATGAACCCTCTGTCAGCTGAACCGGCCCATCAATTTAATCTTCCATTGGTGGAAATGTAAATGAAAAACATTTACAAGATTCCTCGGGCATTTTTATTGGTCTTCCCCTGCAATAATAATAGGACATTTTAACATCCTTCTATGGAAATTCAAGCCTAATATATATTTTTATATTTAATGAGATATTATAAAGACTGCCAGTCAAAGAGTAATGGTAGTTATTAGATAATTGAATACCAGTCAGTCCAAATGAAGTAACATTTGAATGCAGTTTTGAATCTTTTTTGAAAGTCTCAAGATTGTTACCATGTGACACACAGCCAGGGAATGTAATTTTATTTCAAAAGAAGGTGATTCATGTGAGGCAGTTTGATATTCCATTTTGAAGATGATACAAGGAGCCATGCCCATCATCTGCTCAATTGATTATCCACAAAACGACAAATATCAGCAACAATGATAACAAGGAGCCCGTCATTCTCTAGAATTACATCCTTTAACGCCAATATTATTAGAAAATGAAAGAATATTTTACCTTTACAAAGTGAATCAGTTTCTCCTTCTCATTTACTTTGTAAGTCTTTATTTCAAGCTCCTCGGCCAAACGCAAAATCCGATTTTGAGTCGGTCCAATATATGCTCCCCCCAAGTCAACATATTGGAACTCTGGACCCTACAAGGAATAATTGCATCAATGAATAACCATTTTTCTTTTTAATTTCTTTCCTGTTCCTTTAACAGCAATGACTTCTGTCAGTTCACAGTTCTCTGGGTGGTGGTATCCTTTCTGCTACCCGATATACTATTTATGATGGGCACATCTTGGCAATCATTGTGGACAAGCGATTCAACCATGCTATAGGGAAGGCAAATTCTTGTATTATAGAACAGAGAACAGTAAAGCATAGGAATGGCCCTTCAGCCCACAATGTTAGTGCCAAACATGATGCCAAGTTGAACTGATTTCATCTGCCTGTAAATAATCCAAATCTCTCTATTCCCTGTACTTCCAAGCGCCTGTCTAAATTCCTCCCGTATGCCACTATCGTATCTGCCGCCACCACCACCATTGGCAATGTGTAAATGAAATTCATGTGTGCACATTAACCAGCAGGAATCGCTTAACAGTAATTGGCAACGGTGATTATTTTTCAATACAAAATGTAATATTTTTCATACATATTTTTAATACAGAAGCCAATTCTGCCAATAGCATCTTGTTAGAAATTTTCTGGTGTAAAGACCCATTCTTGATATACTTCCTCGGTAAAAATAAAAACTTTACATTGGAGAAAAATTTGTAATTGACCTTAGCATGCAAGAGAAAAGGAAAATAAGGAATTTGAGCAGAAAGGTTTGTTACTGCTGGAGTTGAAGGGCGGGGAAGAGAAGGGATGACAAGAGAGAACCAAGGAGGATTTTGGTTGCACTGAGCATGATGCTGGAAGAGATCAACCAGGGTAGGGGTGGGAATGGGAAATTAGCCCCATAGCCATGTGTTGGGAGAAGGGAAGTTTTCAGCAAGTGAACAAACCATTCCTTTATCATTTGCACAGGTGGATTCTGCTGCTTTGTGGTAGGAATCAAGTAACACTTGTTGCAATCATAACCGTTTTACGATAGGTTTACAGTCAGCAAATATTATAGACACACACTGGGTGCTGAAAGAGTTCCCTGTGCATTATAACATTAAACTCAGGTGTACAAAGTATGGCAGTACTTCAAGAATAACTGATCAGATTATCAATCCCATTTGATCAGAACGTAACTTTTTTCTATGAGGTGTGGTTAAAAACAAAAACTCATTGACTTTCAGACTGGCCAATGACCATGGAGACAAGCTACAGTATACTTCAAAAGGCGCAAGTGACTTAATTAACAGGTATAGGGGTGGCATTGTGGCACAGTTGGTAGAGTTGCTGCCTCAACGCTAAAGATCCAGATTTAAACTCTACCTTGTGGAGGTTTGGTCATTCTCCTTGTGATCGTGTGGGTTTCCTCCAGGAGCTCTGGTTTCCTCCCACATCCCAAAGATGTGCAGATTTGTAGTTTAATTGGCTGCTGTGCATTGCCCCTAGTGTGCAGGCAGCCAATGCAAAAGTGGGATAATGTAGAAGTAACATGAATGGGTGATCAATGGTTGGCATGGTCTTGGTGGGCCAAAGAGCTGTTTCCATGCTGCATCTTTCAGTCAATCAATAGCAAGCATCAGGGCATTCACTTCCCTCTACTGCTAGTGTGTAATAATGGCAGTGTTTTCAGCCCTCTTTGTGGACTGGTAATCACAAGTACTCCTCATGGATTTCACATGCAGACCAAATATCCTTCACATGCTCTACAGAAACAGGCTAGGACACCATAGAATGTGATATACATTCTGCTGGTAATCCAAATCCCAAGCTGCCATTTCAGGAACCTATTCTTCCCCAGAAGGTAGAGATCATGGTTATTTTCATTTCTTACTCGAACTGTGTATGTCCTTCCACCAACCCGATCTTGCGCTTCTAACACCAGCACTTTCAGGCCTTCCTCCATCAGCAGCTTGGCAGCTGACAGGCCTGTAAAATATAAACAATAGTGTTGTATAGCAACCAGGAGGCTCTATAAACCAAGAGACCTGGACTAAGGCCAGAAAATAAGGTTGCAAAAAACAAATAATTTTAGCATTACAATTAATTCATTAGATTTCCAACTCTTCTGTCAATATTGATCATAGCAAAGCAAATAAAATCTTAATCAAAGATGTCTGCATTTAAATCAGGCACAGCATATTTGTGCTTCTCAACAGCAAATCTAGGACACTTTGAATGAGAAGTTGTGGAAACCAACCAGGATATCTGATCAATTAACTTTGTTCACAATTTATTGAATGAAGTCAGTTTCCAACAGTTTTGAATGTAGTCTGAAAATTATGCTACAATTTACGTTTAGTCTTGTCAAGGAAAAAAAGTGCATTGCTTCTTGCCTTTATCCATTGGTTCTTCTAACATTTTCTCCCTTTGTTGAAATATATATGGTAATATTTTTCTATTTCAAAACCGAGTTCCAGAAATTATGAAATAAATCTGTCTGCACTGCAGGAAGCTTCCACTTCCATTACCAGTTAAAGAAAGTTTAATGGTCTTTTGCAGATATTAATCAATATAAACTCATTGGTCTGCATTCAGAGTCATGCATGCCTCCCACTCATTTCCGACTCACTGCCAGTGTAATAAAGGTATCTGAGATGATTTCTTCAGGCAATTACGCTGCAAATCAATACATGTCAAAGTACAGCAGCAAAGCAGGAAATTACACATCTCACTGTGAAGGTGGTAAACAACCAAATGAGAATGATTTCAGAACACCAGCTGTTGTTACGCAGCTCGTATGTTATAACTCTAATTTGAGGACACAGTATCCTGTTGATGAAAGTAGGCTTTAAATTAAAATTGTAAAAAAGTGAGCCTTATGATTTATTCCTGTTCTGTCTCAAGTTAGAGCTGGTGGCATACGAGGAGAAATTAACAATATTAAAATATTCTGCACACAATTTCTATCCAGATTAAGTTATTCCTGTGTTCGATTCTAAAGGAATTACTGCTGTGCTGCAGATTTGCAAGCTGTTCTCAGATATTGCAAATTAGTTTACTGTTTGTCCATTCCGTCACATTTATGGCAACAAAAAAAAATCAGTCCAACAAAATATCTTTACATCCTGAATGATAACCTCGAGGTTACCATTATCTGCCAATCCCCAGCTGATGAAACGCAACTCCAAGCTACCATGTTATTGTCAATAACTGGTACATATACAGTACTTTGCAAAACATGGACGGAGATATTAGAACAGATGATCAACCATTTTCTAATGAAACAGATTATTAAACAGCTTTTAAAAAGGAAAGATTGATGTTTCAGAAATTAAGGCTCCACCAATTTGTCAAAGAAGTTATGTTGTCATTTTGTGGATTAAAGTTTTCCATATTTAATCAAGTCAAGTCAAGTCAATTTTATTTGTATAGCACATTTAAAAACAACCCACGTTGACCAAAGTGCTGCACATCAATGTCCTTGTCCATGTAAGCTTATCATAACCACTATTACTATCCTCCACTTTAGGGTAAAATTTCAGACCATTTCAAACTCGCCATCTTGGTGATAGCAGTTACATAACCATCTGGCTGGTTCCTTCCAAGACTAGCAGTGCACAGACACCCTTTCTTTTCAACCCCATCCCCCAATTATCCTATTTCTCTCCCACCACCACCCCCACCCCCCCCCCCCCATCCCCACTGGGTGCTCTCCCTGCATTGTTCCCTTTTGCCCAAAGTCCCTTATTTAGTTCCACACCACTGACTAGTTTTCATCATTTGCAACCCTTAGTTGCCCCTATCATCACTTCACACTCTGTTACCATTCCTCCTCCACTCTCCCAAATCCATCTGCCAAACAACCACTCCTCACCTGGATCCACCTATTGCTTGCCACCACCTCACCTCTTCATACTGACTACATTGCCTCTATTTAGTCCCAATGAAGAGTCACGACCCAAAATGCTGACTGTCCATTTTGCTCCACAGATGCTGCCTGACCCAGTGTTTGTTTTGTGCACCCTTAATCCAGTGGCTCCAAGGAGATCAATGCCATCTTCTCTCATAAAAGTTAATCCTGGGTGCATTTTAGGAAATCTCTCCTACCCTCTCCAAGCCTTGTACTTCATTCCTATATTGTATTGCCCAACAGCAGGCACAACACTGCAGTAATTCAACATAATTTTATCCTCGGTTTATAAATTGTATTTTTAACAATTTTATCAACAACAAGACTGACCTGAGCAGACACTGCACCTGTAACATCAACATAGCAAGAATAACTTGAGGCATTTATTTGCTATCTAATATGGCAACCGAGTGAAGCTTCACCAATATCTATTGGCTCCCTATCAAGTAATATCCACCCATGACACATCGTTTGAACGGGTACTAACGTTCAAGGGAATCACAAATAAATCCTGCAATCTTAACTCTAACAACAGGATACTTTGAAAAAACTAACCTGGTTAATAAACTCCTGGAAAACAAATGATTTGATTATGATCCGCACTGTTACGAATGGATTTGTTTGTGATGGATAAATCTGTTATCACAAACAAGTATTGGAGAGATAGGCCATCAGTGCAAGTCTCAAATTCATGGGCTGATTTGCACAGGTTTGTCATCTGCATCACAAAAATGGCATCTTGCCTGATTTCTGCAGGATTTTCACATCCTCAAATTTAGGATTTAACTTCCTCAAAACTATTACTTTTTGCAATGAGTTTATACTTAATGGCTTTGAGACTGCTTAGTATTGATCATTACAAGCCCAATGCCATTGAATCTCTTTGGACAAAAAACAAAAGGTTAACTCAAATTTATATCATGCTAACTTTTTATTTTTATTTTCCCCCCCATTCTCTCACTTTGTAAATTCAAAGTTTCTAAGTTTAGTTAAATCACTAACTTTTTCCTTTCCCGATCTCTGATAGTTGTTGGTTAAAAAAAATGAAATCCTTACTTGCCTACATCCTTAATTAAAACCGAGACTCTGCAACACGTACACTGCAATAGTCTTTAATGCTTCCAATAAATGACAAAAATAATTGATCTTAAAATAATTTCAAGCAGGAGGCTGCATCTCTGTTACACACCGTGAGATGCCTTGTTGTGGCAAGATTTTGTCCGTGACATTTTGCATTTGTTTACTACCAGACCAAAAAAAAAGAATAGACGAGTGGGATTGGTTCAAAGACGAAATTAGCCCGAAGGACTGCACGATAATACTCATCGTTAATGGTTTTACGACTAACAAGGTAACTATAACTTAAAAGGCTAAACACATCAGAACATATGTTAAGTTCAGTTTAGGGATACAGCGTCTAAATATCATCTTCGACCCACCGAGTCCACTGTAACAAGATTAGCTGTAAAATACATCGTGAAACTCCTATAGAGACTTCGTCTTAAATATGAATCTACGTGAATGTCACAGAAAACAATTGGTTTTGTTTCGACTTTTTGGATAAATTAGAAACAAAATAAGGGCGGCACGGTGGCGCACAGTAGAGTTGGTGCTGCCTTCCAGCGCTTCCAGCGCCAGAGACCAGGGTTCGATCGCGACTACAGGTGCGGTCTGTACGGAGTTTGTACGTTCTCTGCGGGGTCCTTGACCTACCGGGATCTCCGGTTTCCTCCCACACTCCAAAGACGTACAGGTTTGTGGGTTAATTGGCTTGGTAAAATGGTCCCGAGTGTGTGTGTAGGAATAATGTTAATATCACGGACAGAATCTTGCCACAGCAAGGCATCTCACGGTGTGTATGTGTTAATGTGCGAGGGTCGCTGGTCAGCGCGGACTGGGTGGGCCGAATGGCCTGTTTCCGCGCTGTATCTCTAAACTAAAAAATATTCGCTTTAATAATATATTCGATCATAGCCAATTTCGATCAAATAAAAGGCGACAGCAATTGAAACTATTTACTCCTAATTTATTGAGGGGGAAAAAAGCAAAGAGACTCACCAGACAAGCCCCCACCAATGATAATCACGTCTTGTTTTCCAGTGGACATTTTCCTCAATTTTCGATTAAACCCTCGCTACCCTTTGATTCTTTGCTGCAGCTTACGAGCAATTTCTTTGCAGTTAGTTTGTCTACAGCAGGGAGGTGGTGTGGGATGAGAGCTAGCGACGGATAGGTGGTTACAGGTGAAGAGTTGATTGGTAGATAACGGAAGGGGGGAGAGAACAGCAAAGGTATTGACAAGATTGTCAAGGGCTGGGCATTTAATGTTTCAAGTAAAAAGCAAAGCTGGGAATCTAATGCAGTTATAGACTGATAATACATTTAAAAACAAATGAACAACTCACACACAAAATGCATACTATTATATCTGTAGGTTTCATTAAATGTACACACATGTGGGTGTACGTTGACATAAGTCTGCTCCGACTACATTTCCTCCCATCCTGTCTCTTTGAAGGATGCCATTCTGCGCCTTCAATTTCTTTGTCTCCATCCGTTCTCAAAATGAGGCTTTTACTCCAGGATATTTGAAATGTCCTTTTTCACGAAATTTATCCACCTCTCACCCCCAGCTCACCCCACCCACTGTGGATGACCAAACAATCACCCACATCACTCTCACATTGCCTCTCCACAGACAGAACCAGGGTAGCGTTCCTTACCTTTCACCTCACCCATCTCTAAAATCCGTCAACATTGCCATCAAATTGGACCACGGGTGACATCTTCTCTCTCTCCACCCATTCCTGTCTGTTTTCCACAGGGACTATACTTCCATGACCATTTGATTTGCTTATCCCTCCCCACCACTTGCTTACCCACATCAATACTTTGCACTGGAACCAAAGGAAGTGTAGCACATGTTCTCACATCTTCTCAATCAGCCAGGATGATCAGCCATGATCATATTGAATGGCAGTGCTGGCTCAAAGGGCCAAATGGCCTACTCCTGCACCTATTTTCTATGTTTCCATCTCCATCCAGGGATCTAAACCACCCTTCCAGGTAAAACAGGGATTAACTGCACCTCCTCCAACCTCACCTTTCACAGTACTCAATGTGGCCTCCTCTACATTGGCAAGACCAAACACAAATAGGCAACTGCTTTGCCAACTACCTGTATTTTGCCTACTCCAGCCATCCAGATTTCCCAGATTCCAGCCATTTTTATTCCACTTTACGTTTCCACAGCATCCTGTCTGTCTACAATCCAACAGCATGAATACTGAATTCTCTAATTTCAGGTAACCTGCATGTGGAAAATTCCCCATTACGCCCTGTTCACAAAAAACAAGACAAATCCAATCCAGCTAATTACCATCCATTTAATCTGCTCTCAAACATCAGCAAAGTGATGGAAGTCTTTGTTAACAAAGGTACCAATGGCACTTACTCATCAATAACCTTATCATCAATGCCCAATTTTGGGTTTCAGCAGAACTACTAAGTTCATCACACCCTTGGCCCAAGCAAGAATCAAAGAGCTAATTCCAGAGTTGAGTTCTCAGATGAGTTCAAAGTTAACAACTCTCAACAAGCCCAACACCACTGAAGATTTAATACTTACTAGACCAAGTGGACCCGTTGGGCCCAAACCTCTCCTGCATTGGTGCAGCACCCTCCCCTCCTCCCTCCCTCCCCTCTCCTCTCCTTCCCTCCCCTCCTCCCACCCCTCCTCCCTCCCCTCCCCTCCCCTCCCCTCCCTCCTCCTCCCCCTCCCCATCTTCCCCTCCCCTTCACTCCATCACCCTCAACCCCCCCTTATCTTCCCTCCCCCCCTCCATCCACCCCTCTCCCACCACAACATGGGAATTTAAAATTTCATGTAACGCAGTATATTCTCTTTCATGATTTCTGTCTCAAATTAAGTGTGTGACATACAAAAACAGGATCCAATCAATATGCAATTATTTTCTTGATTAAAAGTAATACTCTCATATAATTCAGCAGGTTGGGCAACCGGGCACAACTGATGAAATCTAGGCAGTTGTTTTAATGCACTAGCAAGAGAATACTGGATTGTAAGAGGTCTTGTATTTTGGATGATCGATACGACTGTAACTCCTTTTTTCCCCTTCCGTTTCACGTTAAAGGCCCTAGGAGGGGTGGATGCTCCTCAAAGTGTGGAGCATCTTGGACAATAAAGCTCATCCCCTCCATGACACACTGGTCAACCTGAGGAGTACCTTCAGCAACAGACTGGTTCCACCAAGATGCAGTACAGAACGCCAAGGAGATCCTTCTTCCATGTGGCTATCAAACTGTACAACTCTTCCCCCTTCTGTCGTGGGGTAGACTGGCTCCCCTCCCCAATCTTCGCACACCCCCAATCCTTTCCACTCATCACTTTTATTTCATGTTTCATGTGTCAATTTCCCTCCTGGGATAAATAAAGTTCTATAGTATTGTATCGTAAAAAGCAGGCAAATTTTCTTTGTGTTCTGGCCAAGATTTGCAATTAAGCATTTGAGAAAATTATCCAATCATTTACATCACTGCACAGTGGATTGAATGGTTCACTGACAATACTATTATACTTAACTTCAAAGGAATTTAATTGAATAGGCTGAGATGATATTTTCACACATAGAAAAATCCAAGAATATTTCATCCATTGCCAATTGTCTGCCCACTAACTCAGAATAGAAACTGCAGATACAAAAAATAGAGGAGTATCATGGGATACAATTTGGATTCCTTCTCCAACATAGCCAAGAGGAATTTTCATTCATTCACTGTTTCTCCAAATCGTTGTGCCAACATGCTGGCAGATTTAGGCTGTTTTGTATTTTAAAACCAATTGGCTGATTGTAAAATATTCTGGAATGTGGTAACTTAAGTAAATAACAAACTTCTTCCTTTTCATCATTTACAAAAATGAGTTGATTCAATACATGTAAAGACATAAATATCATCTATATATTAAAACTCTCATGTGTTTATTTGTTTGTTCCTGAACTACAGCCAAAATGGTACACGATAGCGCGACAATTTTAGGCACACCTTACTCACCGCCTTTGGTGCTAATGGAAGGTTTAATAAAAATCGGTGTTATATTTTTAAAGTTATTCACATTTTAAAGTTTAAATCTATCTCCTAGGGAGGGAGGATAAGGGGAGTTGAGGGGGATAGGGGGAGGAGAGGGTACTGCACCAATGCAGGAGAGGTTTGGCCCAAAGGGTCCACTTGGTCTGGTATAATGCTAAATTCAACATTTTTCCACAACATGAAGTTACTCTTTTGCACCTTGATGATAGATTTCTGATTTTCTCTTCTCATAAGTTTATTCACTTTCCATCACCGTAACAGAAACGAGAAAGATGAACAGATGAAGAATACATCAAGTCTTGGTACATAAGTTAATATGATCAATTATAGTATCATTTCTGCCTCACCTTAGACTTCCATACTCCAGTGTGATGATATTAATGGAAGAGAGAAAGTAAATTCAGAGACATACATTGCACAGAATAAGTGCATAACAGTGAAAAAAAATACTTGAATGGTGTCCAGAGGATCTTCTCAGAATAACACTGCTACTTTGTTGAAATTGAAAGCCTAACCTTTGCAGAAATGGAAAAAGGATGAAAATATTGAAATATTTCAAAATATACTTCTGATTGATATTTTACTAAATCTGTGAAATTTGTTATATTTATGTTTAAAATGGAGCTGTAAATGAGACAGGAATTTAAACAATTGATGCAATTTTGCTGAATTAATAGCACACTTCTTTTAACTAAGAAAAAGGCGTTTGTTGCTCTATGAAGATAAGTTACCAATTAAAACATTTAGCTGCTGACATTTCTATTAAGGCTGTGAAATCTAATTCACATTAAGTAAGAAAGATCACTTGTTATTGAAGCTGGAAGCAGAATCCTAGCTTGGTACTTGAGAAGGTTAAGTAAAATGTATCATCCATTGTAGCTTTGTTATTTTCTATTCACTACAGAATTATTGCTTTACTTGCATGTTTATGAGGTGCAACATATTTGGTAGATAATGAATAAGATGTATAAGCCTATGTTTTTAAAAAAATTACAAATATCCAGTGCCATTGCTGACAATGGACAGTTTAAAACAATAATCAAGGCAAGAGATATATGAATGAATTCATCTTTTGCTTTAACATCCCTTAAGTTAATATCTTTTTAATATTATAAACATATACATACATAAAATATTTAAGGCAGAACATTCTGATGTTACTATAGAAGTAGAAAGTGGGTTTTGTTCTTAATACTGTTTATGTTTAATCTCTACAGCTGTTTACTTTCAATCTCTTTAGCTTTATTCCAATTCATTAGATTTCCTATTCATCTTTAAAGATAACCAGTATGAAATTTCTTATTAAGATACAAGGAACTGCAGATGCTGATTTACAAAAGAAAACCCACGGTGTAACTCAGTGGTCAGGCAGCATCTCCGGAGGACATGGGTATGCAACTCTTCAGACTCTGGAGAAGGGTCCCGACCCAAAACATCACCTATCCATGTCCTCCAGAGAGGCTGCCTGACCCACTGAGTTATGCCAGCACATTGGAAAAAAGTTCTTAAATCTTTTTCCATACAGGTCCAATAATTCTGTGAAAATGATCAATTCCTGGAAAATATATTCAATTCTTACTGAAGTTCTGATGAGTTACTCCAGCACTTTGTGTGTTCTTTTGGAAACCAGCATCTGCAATTCCTTGTGTCTACATTCCAAGATACACTGTTTGGCTAAGTTAATATTCCATTCAAATATCACTAAAAGGTTCCAAAGTGCAGAGATGAATCAATGTCATGCACACAGATGATATGCTGATATTTTAAATGGCAAAGCATCCTAAATATTTCTGAAGTTGGGAACAGAATTATTCACATAGACTTTTGTCGAGTCACCAAATTCATTCATGGGATGAAAAATTACAAATAAATAGTTTCACTTTTTTAAGTATAACTTATATCTTATGCCTTTTGAGTCTTTGAAAGATGTGTTCTACAGAATGCCCAAGTTCTTGAATTTGGCATATTATTTTTCGATATTTAAATTAAAATAAATCATAGTATCAAATGGATGCCTCAAATTTCAGTTTTATAATGTAAATAACAAATAAAAACACAAGTAGACATTTATGTTTTTAACAATTTATCAAGTACTCAACAAATTCCCTGGTCTTCAGAGGTAACATTAATTAAACCAACTATTTCCACATGGTTCAATTGAAATAATAATTATTTTATATTGTCAGCAACCTAGTCCAAACAATAACTTGATATAAATAGAGCGATTAATCCCAGTGCTGGCTTCCTGAAATGTGGACGCATATCCAGCAATAACTGGAAAAATCTCCTTTCGGTATAAAAGCCAACCAAAACCAATATGTGCTTCCTTCCATTTGTTGACAGGCTTGATTAAAGGTAATACATTGAGTGGGATCTCAAACATGATATAAAAGCTTTGCTACACGGCTTTGTTGCAGTCAAATGGCTTCTTTGCTCATCAGAAAAAGATAATCTGGTTACACTTTTCTGTTTCTCTTCCCTCAGCACCTACAATCCCTTTCATTTTAGGACTGCTAGTTCCTGGAGGAGTTGTTCTTTCTCCCGTTGAAGTTCCAGGATGTGCTGTTTGTTCTGATCTAAACGATCCTCCAGCCACTGTAGCAGAGGACCACTAATAGATGACATCTGGCTGCACAGATTCTTTGTGAAAACTGGAGAAAATCAAATCAAAATTAACTTATTTGCAGTGAAGGAACCTAAAAGAAAAAAATATTTTTAAAGCAAAGAATAGTTATTCCCCATCAGTGCCCCATTTGCATCTAAAGCATGAAACAGTTGGTTCCTAAGAAACACATTATTTCTACAGTGCAACTTGGTGCAACACCTGAAACTGGGATAAAGTACACCAAACTCATAATCTATCCAACCCAATGAAATGTACACAGAATTGCACCCGCTCAGTACTTTTTACATAGCTAGACAAATGTATAAGAGCCAAATCTTTTATTCACATTAATGCCTTGTTAATTATTCATTTTAAATTGTGTTAAATAATCTTACACCACAGCGAGATTATTACAGAATATAAATTGTCTCTATTTTAGTATGAGCTGTCTCCTCTCTGTATTTTATTGATTCAAGAATTTATTTTCCTGTGCATCTGAATTCTTGTTTCAGAACCTATACGACAGTGGGACAATGAAAGATGAGAGAAGGATGAGAGAAGCTGAGAGAAGCCAAAAGATTTGGCTGTAGTTTTAATATTTTACACTAACATTAAATTAATCCATGTAAAATTAACCTTTAAAAAATCAATTATCTATTGAGTTAATTGCACATGGAGAGAAAAATGTTTCACGTTGCAGATAACATATTCCGCATGGTGCACAATTTTTGCAATGCCCTCGCAATCCAATTTAATCCTACAAAATTAATTAATTCCGCACACATAACATCACTTACTTTGTTCCTTATTTCATCCATCTCAGTTTCTCTTGGCTTAACTTCTCCAACACTGCACAACCTCCAAAAATTCCAACATACAGCACTGTATTCCTTCCAAATAAAGACCCCATCCCTATGCATGTTTTGGGGATTGGGATCCATGGGGATGATATTGATTGAATTTTTGAAACAACCTAAAAAATAATTCTCCTTTCTTCTTTTCAGAGACACTATTGGTGCCTTCCCTCCAATATAAAGGCATTTTCCACCTCCCTAGACTGAAGGGCTGACTTCATCACTCCATAATCCACTCCCTTTGAAAATAATGAGCATTCAAGGAATGTTCATGAAATCATGTTACATCAATACCCAATAATGCTGGACAGACACTGGCATCACAGTTCAGATAAAAAATAATGTGCTAACTGAAATTTGAAATAACAGGAATACTAGGAATATTCAACAGGTCAAGCAGGTGGATAGAGAAACAAAGTCAATGTTTCAAATCAATGATTTATTTCATTACCCTCTGGAAAAATAATTCCCCTCTCTGCGTATGCCATCTGATCTGCGAAGTACTTCAAGCGTTTCCTCTCCTTAGTTAACAATGGACACTAGTTTGGAATAGTAATTTTCACAGAATCTGCCAGTATATTTTGATTATGCCACAGGTTCTATCATCTATAATGTGGTACCTATGTATCTGCGGTATAGCTACAAAGATGCTCCCATTACATTGCAGGCAAAAATATCAATTTCATTACAAATCACACAATTACATTGTACCACCTTAAAAGCTTCTTCAATTGAAAAAAAAACTGTTTATGGCTATAGTACTCAAGGTGTACCTGAATATGGCATTGTTCATTTTTATGAACACTACACATAGGAATGCAAAATATTACCAATAGTAAAAATGTTAAACAACACAGTAAACATTCATCCTCTGTTGCCTAAGACAATCGTGCCAGATAGTAACACCAGCACTAAAGTTGCATGTTGAACTTTGCTACTAAAATTTCCATGATTACAATGGAACTGAATTTATTGAGGCTTAGTATAGTACACAGTATCACAGTATAGTAAGATGTGAAGACTCTGGAAGGATGCAGAGGAGGTTCACTAGCATATTGTCTGGATTGGAGTATATTAGTCACAGAGATTTGGACAAACTTGAAGATAGGCACAAAATGCTGGAGTAACTCAGCGGGACAGGCAGCATCTCTGGAGAGAAGGAGTGGGTGACGTTTCTGGTCGAGACACTTCTTCAGACTTTGGACAAATTTGGATTGTTTCCTCTGGAGCATGCCAAAGCCTATGACAGCACTTTAGTTTAGTTTAGAGGTACAGCGCGGAAACAGGCCCTTTGGCCCACCGAGTCCGCACCGACCAGCAATCCTTGCACATTAACTCTATTTCACACACACGCGGGACAAATTTTACATTCACCAAGCCAATCAACCTACAAACCTGTACGCCTTTGGAGTGTGAGGGAAACCGAAGATCTCGGAGAAAACACACGCAGGTCATGGGGACAACGTACAAACTCCCTACAGACAGCACCCGTAGTCGGGATCGAACCCGGTCTCCGTGCTGCATTCGCTGTAAGGCAACAACTCTACCGCTGCGCCACCATGCCGCCAACTCTTCCATTATACCACTCAATGTTAATTTATTTCCTTTCAAACACATTAAATCATTATCTACCTGATCCATTATGAATCTTGGTTATTGGATCCAGATGTGTCAGACTGAAAAAAAATATATAGAATTACAACTCCAGAGAGAATTTCATCTTCAAGGTAAAAATTTATTGAGAACAAGATAGTAACCTAAATAAATAAACTTCAAACATACAATAAAACGCAATGTCCTATTTATAAATATAATCAGCTACCAAAGTTCTATACTTATTTCCAAAAATGATTAACAAATTGTTCATAAACTTGGGGCTACCAAAGAGTAGCTACCAAAGAGTAACAGCATTTCCTCGAACAATGCAAAACTTTCCATCTTGGAACCATGAGTTTGATAAAAAATGAAGCAGGAAATTGAATGGAATTTAATTGAATTGAATAAATTCTATTAGGCAAATATGTATACTTACAAGGAATTTGCCTTGGTGCTTTGCTCGCAAGTAATAACACGATGTTATAAAAATAAAACGTTATAATTTAAACATGTGAAGAATGAAATAAAATACCAGAGCAAAAGGAGGCTACAGACTTTTGGCTGTTGAATAGAGCTACTGCTCTTGGGAAAAAAACAGATTCTATGTCTGGCTGTGGCGGCTTTGACAGTCCGGACTCGCCTTCCAGAGGGAAGTGCTTCAAAGAATTTGTGACCAGGGTCAGAGGGGTCAGAAATGATCTTACCCGCTCGCTTCCTGGTCCTTGCAGTGTACAGTTCGTCAATGGGGGGAAGGTTGCAGCCTACAACCTTCTCGGCTGATCGAACTATGCGCTGCAGCCTCCGGATGTCATGCTTGGTGGCTGAGCCAAACCAGACCATGATGGAGAAGGTGAGGACAGACTCTATGATAGTATAAAACTGGACCATCATTGCTTGTGGCAGATTGTGTTTTTTCAGCTGCCGCAGGAATTACATCCTCTGTTGGACCTTTTTGACTGTGGTCGATGGTGGCCTCCCATTTAAGGTCCCTGGAGATAATGGTTCCAAAGAACTTCAATGACTCCACAGATGTGACTGTGGTGTTGTTGATGGTGGGTGGGGGCAGAGGAGGGGGAGCTTTCCAAAAGTCTACAATCAATTCCACCGTCTTAAGAGCATAGAGCTCCAGGTTGTTGCTATGGCACCAAGAAGCCAGCTGTGTCACTTCCTGTCTGTAGGCAGATTCCTCCCCATCCTGGATCAGTCCAATCAGGGTTGTGTCGTCCGCAAACTTGAGAAGCTTGACAGTGGAGTCTGTGGAGGTGCAATTGTTGGCGTAGAGAGAGTAAAGGAGAGGGGAGAGTATGGAGCCTTGCGGTGCTCCTATGCTGAGGGTCTGCGGATCCGAGATGTGCTTTCCCAGCCTCACAAGCTGCTTCCTGTCGGTCAGGAAGTTGACAGAGGGGTTCAGGCACAGTCAACTGGGAGAGTTTGGAGTGTAGTAGCTCTGGCACAATGGTGTTGAATGCAGAATCCACAAACAAAATCCTTGCATAGGTCCCCTGGCAGTCTAGGTGCTGGAGGATGAAGTGCAGGCCTAGGTTGACTACGTCATCCACTGATCTATTTGCCCAGTATGCAAATTGCAGGGGGTCCAGGATATTTTTCAGTTGGGCCAGCACGTCTTTCAAAGGTCTTCATGATTACAAAGGTCAGTGCGACAGGCCTGTAGTCATTAAGACCAGTAATCCTTGGGTTTTTGGGTACGGGAACAATAGTGGAGACTTTGAAGCAGGCAGGGACAAATGCAGGTTTGCAAGGACCGATTGAAAATGTCTGTGTAGACTGGTGCCAATTGTTTGGCACAGACTGGTGCCAGTTGTTCGGCACAGAAAATAGAACGTGATCTCAAAAGCAATTATTTACAAAATGGTGTGTTCATTATCTTTTTTTTAAGTGTCTGATAGAAGCATCATGTAAACCACTTCTAACATATAAGAGCTTTAAATTGATGTCAATAGAGCAGTAGAGGACTGACCAGTATTTTCCCATTGTGGTAATATACCAACTCAAAGTACTATAAACAGAACCTCCAAATTGAAGATAGATTGTATACAGGTTACATAATTACAGATGTATATATGTAATGTAGCAAGAAAACTCCAATGCAACCACAAAGATAATAGGGCAGATAATCAAAACCTTGGCCAAATAGATGGGTTTTAAACAACATCTTAAAGAAGAGAGAAGCAGAAAGGTGTTGATGTTTCAAAATAGGTCAAAATTTAAATTCTTGGCAATCAAAGTTCCAGACATCTGTTGGAGTAATTGCATTTGGGGGGATCAGAATTGGGCTGGTGAAGATATTTCAGATGCTGCAGAATAAATGGTGTTTACAAGGATAGGAGTTGGTACAACACGAACATTATTATAAAATGGACAACAGAGTTTTGGATTACCTCAATTTATTTGAAACAATGAATGAAGGAGGCAAGCTAGGAATCCATAGAAATAGTCATGTTAGAATTAACAAATGTATGAATAATGTTTTCAACCGTGAGCATGGAAGAGTACATATTAGTATTAAGAGTAGTATTAAGCTCGGTTGTATTTCATTTGCACCCTACCTGTGAATTCTTCTATAAGCATCCTGCTCTTCCTGACAAAGAATTTTTGGAAGTTCCACTGCAGATTCCAGGCATACTTTGCCAATAGTTTCATGTGGCACGACATGAATAGGGATTTCAATTCGTTCATACCTGACATAAAATTATTAAAAAAATTAATAGGGTCTTATGCTTTCCTGGTCCTCAGATTAGCTCAAGTGATTTATGATACTTGTATACTCCTAAAGATTAAAGCAGAGCCCTAACATCATCAATATATTTTGAAAACAAGTCTTCCGCTATACATTGCTTATTTAATTCTCCAGTTCAATGCCTGGCAGAGAAAGCAAGTCTTCAATTCCATACTGAGTTACTGTAAAATGAGTGCAAGGACATTGTTTCCATTCATTCACCGAGCGTTCCCTCATGTTAATAACATTCATCAGAATACATCAAGAACCAAGACCATTAATAAATATCACTAGACCAAGTGGACCAATTGAGCCCAAACCTCTCCTGCATTGATGCAGCACCCTCCCCCTCCCCTTCCCCTCCCACCCTCCTTCCCCTCGCTCACCTCTCCCTCCTCCTCCCCCTCCCTCCACCCCCTCCCCTCCCCCTTCCCTTCCCCCATCCCCTCTCCCCACTCCATCTCCAACCCCCCTTATCCTCCCTCCTCCCCCTCCCTCCCTAGGAGATAGATTTAAACTTTAAAATGTGAATAACTTTAAAAATATAACACCGATTTCAATGAAACTTCTTCCATTAGCACCAAAGGGACGACGGTGAGTAAGGTGGGCCTAAAATTGTAGCGCTATCATGTACCGTTTTGGCTGTAGTTCAAGAACAAACAAACAACAAACGAGAGTTTTAGTATATAGATGCTTCACATAATGACATATACTTGATTATACTTACTCAGAACCTTTCTGCGCTTGAATTGACTGGAAACAGGTGTAAAGAACTCGACCAGTCTGAAACAAACAAGAAGGGCAAAATGTATTCTTTCTACACGTTACATAAATTTTCAATAAGCTATTAAACGTAGGTTTTATTTATACAGTCACCATAAAAATGGGTGGAGCTTAATCATTAACTGTTAAAATAAACATGCTACTTATTGGTATAGTATTAATCATGAAGGAAAGCAACAAGGGATTGTTCAACTTTGTTTTGGAGTAGAACATAATGACAAAAAAAAATTCTGTTCATGCTTCCTTTTCAAATCCACAAGGAATGAAGTGATGAAAGTGCCCCCTCTGATAGCTGAATTTTTTAAGAATAATATCAACCCAAGACTTCAGCACAAAACTATTCAAGTTCTTACTAATTAGCAGTCACATTATTCAGGCAATGAGGAAAGTTGATCTGGGAAATTAAGTTTGGAAGGAAGGTTTCCTTCTTAGGAAACCGTGCAGAGAACCTTTTATCTGTGAAATAGTTGCTGCAACAACATTTGATACTACCAGGGAGTGCAAACATTTTCCTTTCTATTTCTCTGATGTCTCAACTAGAAAATGCATTGCATGTCAAGCAAGATTTGAAAAAATGAAACATGTTTTTAGATGGTTTGTCATGTCCATGGGACATTCCACATGATTCAGTCAATGACTGCTGAGATTTGCTTGTGTTCTCGCTAGCAAACACAATGTGCACAGTAAGCTTTTGTAGATTGACTAAATGTTGGCCAGATAACCTGTTCTCCTTTAAATGATATTATGCAATCATATATAAAAACTCATAAAAAGTTCTCAAATGATTAAACCAGGTGAGATCTTTCAGCATTTCATTTTTTTGTATTTCTGATTTCTAAGATTTGTGTTTGTTTTAGCTATCACAGTTGTACATATATAATTTGTGCTTTTTCTCTTTTAGTCTATCATTAACAAAGTTACACCTATATCATTCTATAACCAGACAGTTAAGCCAACAATAAACACAGTGGCTTGCTCTCCATCTCTTTGGGGAAGCAATGAACATTGATGCCTGCCACCTTAGGATTAGCACACAAAAGAATAAAAACATGCAAACCTTAGTGTTCTTGTCTTCAATGAAACAAGAAAAGATAAGTCCTACGAAACCCTGGTCCATCATCTGGTACATGGCCTGAGTTCGGACATCTGATAGAATAGAGCAAATAAATTAATTACATTTTGTTTCAGGAGCAAATTTTACAACATGTACAGCACCTGGTAACCAAGCTAAAAGCTCAAGATATTGCAGGCAAAGTTCTTCAATATAATTTGAATCTGAAGCAGTATTGTAGGAGGATAACATATAATTTACTGGCAAAGTTTAATCTGGCCTAATGTAAAACAATCCATTTCCAAGACAACAAGGCACCACTCTCCCTCAGCCAAACACTATGCAAAAGCATGAAATTTGAACATCAAGAAAATCTAAAAGACCCAAACAGTACATCAAGGCTCTGATAATTTTACAAAATCCCTCACAAGTGAAAAGCACTGAGAAAAAATTGCTGATAACTTTATGGGTAAATGCAAAACCATACAAAGTGATACTTTTCTGTTGATTGATATGATGTATACTATGAATCCCATTAAACTGTTTTAGAATTTGAGCCAATTAAACTACACAACTCCAGATGTGCTGACTTAACTAATTTATGAAATCAATAAATATGCACAAATGGGGTTTTAATCAGTGAAATGTGAGGAAGGGAGAAAAATAATAACTCCTACAGAAATTAAATGGCAGAAAGTTCAGGATCACTCCTATAGACTAAACAGTGTGCTTCATTTCATTTTTCTCTCCATCTTCACTATTATTCACTATCCCATTGTCATTTTGACCAATTTGTGATCTCCAGCATTGTTATAACAAAGTCCTATGTAAGCTTGATGATCAGCACTTCATCTACCATCTAAGCATCATTTTAGAGTCAATATCAAATTATACATCTTTAGTTAATTTGCTTACTGGGTGCATTAGAACTGACCTCTCCATTTGTGATATGGACTCAGCTTTTTTTTCTCTATTAGTAAAGCATGTCCCACAGCTCTACATTTTGCAACTTTTGTATTCACTCCCTCTCCAACTGGCAACATTTCATTACTTCTATATTCCCTTGTTCAAATTCTTTTGTTAACTGCCCACGTTAAACCATACATCTGATGAGTTGGTTTACATCAGATGGTTTACAACTCATCCCCACAGCTCCAGTGGCTTCATCTGATAAGAGAAATTCTCTTTGTCCTATTCATCTCTTCCCCACTCTCTTTGCCACTTAAAGGCAAAATGTTTTCTCTTTCCTAGTTCTGATAAAAAGGTCTTTGTTCTGAAACATTAGCCCGGTTTTTATTTGCAGGATATATAATGAACAAATGTTAAGTTTATCATCCAGTGAAAGTTAAAATCCATACCAGGGAGTTGTTAACATGAATGAAATTGGATGTTAGTGAGGTGCAAAAGATAATTTTTAAAATATTTAAAAATGCTCAGTGGTCATGGTTACTCAATGCTCACTTCTGTCATTCACTTACCTACATGAGAAGGCCATACGGTGATATGTGGATGAGAATGATACCATCCCACCACTCTCATTGGGTGGCCAGTCATATCAGCTAATCTGTATAACTTGTTAAAGATTATAAATTAAAATAGTGTAGGAAAATAACTGCAAATGCTGGTACAAATCAAAGGTATCACAAAATGCTGGAGTAACTCAGCAGGTCAGGCAGCATCTAGGAGAGAGGGAATGGGTGACGTTTTGGGTCGAGACCCTTCTTCAGAGTTGCCTGACCTGCTGAGTTACTCCAGCATTTTGTGATAACTATAAATTAAAGTAGAATCACTTATCTTTCTGCTAGATTTTTCTCTAGAATGCTTGAACACTGCAATCTCCAAGTAGGAAAACCATTCTTGGAGCCCTCTCATAGTAATACCTTAATGCACTCAAAATATATTCACTGATTTACAAAGAAAATAAAGTTGTGAATGATTTTCTCTCCAGGAATAAAACATTAATAATTGCATCATATTTTGCTATTGCAGCTTATAGAACATTTACCTGCATCCTTTAGAAATTTAATTCAGTAAATAACAAACATGTTTAGGTCTGCAATCCTTGTCGTTTGTTTACACCCATCAAATGCATATGTATTCAATCTGGGGCTATCTAGTGAAGATTCTAGATTCAAAAGTTACTTATCTTGTGAAAACATGAAAAAATTAGTTTAGTTTAGTTTATTATTGTCACATGAACTAAGGTACAATGAAAAGCTTTAGTTGCGGGCTTTCCAGTCAGTAGATAAGACTATACATGATTACATTCAAGCCGTCTGCAGTGTACAGATACAGGATACAGGATAAAGGGAGTAACGTTAAGAGCAAGCTAAAGAACGGTAACGTCCAATTAAAGAGGGTCTCCAATGAGGAAGATGGTAGGTCAGGACCACTCTCTGGTTGGTGATAGGATGGTTCAGTTGCCTGATAACAGTTGGGAAAAAACATTATCTGATAATATTTGCAGCGAAAAATGTTGGATACTCTAAACAAAAATAATATGCTTGATGAACGCAGAACCCTTCACAATAGCAATCTCCATTGTGTGATCATTGAAAGGATATCTCAGCTTCAGTAGAGGCTGCAGATAGTTGCTCTGGCGAAATTTCCACTCGGTCTTTGCGCTTATCTGAGCGACGGAGGATAATAACTGAATGAATGTGAACAATCCTGCTTGTGTCAACCTAAGAAAATATAAAGGGATTCACCAATTATAATTTGATTTATTTCTGAGTCTTTCAAATTTATACAACACTCTCTCATTTCTGGAAACTGGTCTCACAATCAATCAGAGAAACAAATAATGAATTATCAAAAGGCATTTAATAATCTGACACATATCAGGGATAACTGATTTGCATGGATAAAATGGTTAAAGGGCATGAACAAATAAACCTGGGATTAATTAATCACTTTCAATTGTAAGGCTTTTACTCACTGATTTTGAAAAGGATCAGTACTGGGGCCTCAGCTATTATTAATGACTTATACTGGGGAAAACCTTTTATGCCATGTGCTTCAACTTTGATAATATGCCTATTGTGTGTTTTCTGGAAGTCCATGTACACCACATTAGCTGCATTACCCACATTAACTCTGATGAGGTAACTCAGTTAACTCCTTACTTCATTTTTTAAAAAAGGGAATGTTACAGGTAATTGCTACTCCCCAGTTCTTTGGAAACAACCCCCTATCCAAAGACCCCTGGAAGATTTTGATCAAAGAAAATTTTATATTTCCCAGATTAAATAATAAAAGGAATGGTAGTGTAGGCGAAAGGGTGTGGTGATGAGTTAAGAGGCAAAAAGAGGTCCATATGGGGATTGCAGTTATTATTAGGGAAAAAAACTGAGCCCGGAAAGCTGTAATATAACAAAAAAATTACATCAAGCGTTAATGGATCAGCAGAGGAGCCTAAGATCGGAAGGTCAGGTTAATAAGACTGAAAGTTAAAGGTATTGGTTATCAGAAGCTCAAAGTCACACATATGAGCTGAGTTATGGTATTCCACTAAGTGGTCATCTATTCTGCAATTGGTCTCCCCAATGTAAATCATAGATTATATCATCAGCAATGAATATAATACAGTAAACTAAGATGGGTCAATTGAATTGTCCTTTGACCGTAAAGACAGTGGTGCAGCTGATAAGAGTCACTGCCTCAGAGTGCCAGAGACCTGGGTTCAATCCTGACCTCAGATGCTGTCTGTGTGGCATTTACTGTACTCCTGTGATTACATGGGGTTCCCCACACATCAACAAGACGTAGGTTAATTGACCTGTGGAAATTGCCTCTATTGCATTGGTGACTGGTATATTTTGGGGCATTAATAACAATCTGGAAGGCTAAAATTGGATTAGATTAGTATAGGATTAATGTAAATGGGTGGTTGATAGTCAACGTGACCTCGATGAACCAAAAGGCTTGTTTCTATGATGTATGATGTATCAATCATACATGTTTACAGACTCTGAACAGCAGCAAAAGGTAAAAGGTGCACTGGTTGCACAACTCTCGCAAGGCGAGGAAGGCAAGATGGTAATTCACCACAGATGTAAGAAATGGCAAATAATGTCCTGTTGGATATAGAAATTAGAAAGCAAGAATCAGGACACCTATCATCATTCTGGGATGGAAGGAATGAAGGAAGATCAGATATGTGGGAAATTGATTTGTTACTTTCATGAATCCTGTAAATTACAGGAAACTCTCGTTACAATTGAAGGTGTATGGAAGATGGCATTGTCAAAACTGACATGACAAAGACATAAGAAAATGGAATGGGGCCATCAAAGGAACGGAGGTAAAAGAAGTGTAGTCAAAGTAGAGGTGATCACAAACCTGTCCCAAGAATTGGAGACAGATAGAAAAGGATGTGAAGGGAGGGGAGCCAGAAATTAACTATACCAATATGAGGGAAAAGTGGAAAGTTATTGCAAAGTTGATTAGATTTATTAAAAATAAAGACCCATCTTATTCTCCTTCTACCATCCTAGACTATGATGAAGCGACAATGGAGCTTTGATATAATCGAAGTAATTACTCTCTACTTGTTGGTTTACAATGAGGTAGTGAAAATGTATATGGGGAAATCTTTTGGAAGTGATTAGTCTGTAGTAACCTGCTTCTGCCATGCTTCTGCCATACATCGAGCGTCACTTTATTCATGTACTGCTTTCAAAATGATATTTTATTCACCTAATCTATTTAATTTACAATTAAATTGAGTCAATAAGGACGGTCTGTACTATTTCTCCAGGGAGCTCGTGAAATGGATTGACTACTCGCCCCCTACTTTGTCGGCTTCGGCTGGGTTAAGATTGCTTGCTCATTGACTGGGGCCAACATGGGATGGGAGCAAGTGGTCTCCCTTTTGTAGCCCACATTGATGGACAGATTGCAGTGGGAATCAGGCTATGACTGCTGCCTTGGCGGCAGGCCTGGTTCCGAGAGTACTGCCTCCGTTCCAAAGGCGATGGTTTGCATTGCTCTGCCCGAGGGTAGCAGACGGCGACGCCGGGGTGAGCGGCCCCGGCCCCGTTGCTAAGGTGAGGCCTTGGTTAGTCTGAGGGGCGCGCGGTTGCTAGGGTGACGGCCGCCGGGCCTGGTTGCTAAGGGATCTGTACCTCTCCAATACAGAGCCCCATCACTTCTTCTTTTTCCGTGGACAGAGCGTGATTCAAACAGACGAGGAAAGCATCAGAGTCCAGGTGGACCCCGCACACCGCCATAACTGCTGCAAATCAAATCTAAACTCGATTTATCGAAACCGGATATTCTTCCTCGCCGCCAACGGGGGAAACGGCCGACATCGGCTGGAAAACGCGGCCCGCCACCGGGTTCCGGGGCAATCTCCCACTGAAGCTGCGGCTGGGTCACCACAACAAGTCGCAATGTAGCGCCTTTACTCTCCACGGAGCGAAGACAGTGTTCCTCGTTGTATCAGATGTTTGAGAAGATTGTAATTTTAACTTCTCATCGATTCCTTCATGGACGAACCCGAGCCGAGTTTTAGGTGACACTATCTCCGGGTCTGTGAGTGCAGGCTGGTTGGTGCGAAATGTATCGCAGCTGAAATGCAAGTTAAGGTAAATGTAATGGATCTATGGACCTATCATTAATAAGGCAAAATCAGCTGGTGAAGGGACCGCATTAACTTTTGCAACTGGAGACCCTAAGAAGCTGCAAAAATACTATATATTTCCAGTATTGGTCATTTTAATAAGTATACAGACAGTTGATTGGAGATCAGAAGCGAGTCTCAACATTTTCTTTGTAGCATGTAAATTCTTTGGCAATCTTTGTAATATTAGCGGCGAGAGGTGGTTCAGTCCGATTTTAGGTGTACACCGAAAGTTCTGAATAGTGCTCCAAAAATGACATCTCTTTCCCTCCCCCGATTGTTTACAGGCAATGCCATCTTTACATATTTTTGCCAGTTGTATTTCCTGACTGGAACCTCAGTTCTTTTTTTCCCTACTATGGCCTAAAATATCTAAATTTCCTGAAGACAGCTTTAAAATATGTTCCATTGTTTGATAACATGTCACAATCCATGCAACTTTATAAAACATCACTTGGGCTATAGATAATATATAGTGTGACAAGAAAATACAGTTGGAAAGTTGGAATTTCTGAAGAGACAATAGGTTGGGTTTTCCATGGAGCAGAGGACTCTGAGGGAGGGGACTGATAGAGGTAATATAAACAAAATTATAAGGCTGGGGCATAGATAGGATGGTTGTAATACTTTCTGCAACCCACTTTGTTCTTGGGGTTTTGAATTTCCAAACCAGGCTGTGAGGCATTCAGTCAGTCTTCTCTCCATCGTACACTTGTAGAAGTTCAATAGAGTATCTGACAAGATGCCGGATCTCCTCAAAATCTGAGGAAGTAGTGCATTTGTGAGCTCATTTGTGATGTCTGGGCCCAGGACAGATCAGAGATATGTTCACCCAGAAACATGAAGCTGTTGACTCCCCACCACCATCCTGCCAGTGAAGCCAGGTGCGTGGTCCCTCGGCCTTCCCTTCCTGGTCATCAATTAGCTCCTTGGTCTTGCTAACATTGATTGTTGTTCAGGCACCATTTAACCAGATTATCAATCTTCATTCTGTAATTTGACTCATCATTAAACACTTTTTAATCCAACAAAACTAGTATCAACAGAGAATTTAAAGATGATGCTGGAGATGTGTCTGGCTACACAGTCATGAATATAGAGAAAGTAGGGCAGAGCACAGAGCACACAATGCTGAGGTGTCCCTGTGCTAACAATCATCAAAGAGGCATTGCCAATCCATACTGATTGAGATCTGTTAATGAAGAATTCAATTACCTAGTTGCATAGGGAGTACCAGAGACCCAGTTTGATGGTGAATTTAAAAGGGATGCTGGTGTTGAACACCAACAAATAACAGCCTCACTCATGAGTTCCTGTTGTCCAAGTGGTCCAGTGAGATCACATCCGTTGCCCATCTATTGATTTGTGTGATAACCAATCTCTCAAAGCAGCACATCACAATAAACATGTGCTACCCGTCAGTAGCCGTTGAGGCATATTACCTTGTTCTTCTTGGGCATCATGTACCTGAGGGGTAGTAAATTGTTCTCTAAATATTTGGAATTTTTGTATTAGATATACATGCAGCATAACTTGGCACAGTGGCAGGGTTTGGAGGATTGACAATATTTCCACAGCTCAAAGGGAAACTTGCTTATCTCGGAGTTCCCACATGCTTGTTGCATTAATACTTCTTGGTGTTAGAGGCCTTGAGTTTGAGAAATGCTATCGATGTGAAGGCAGAACTTTGTTTTTGCAAAGACTGTATGCATTGCTATGAAGGACAGATGCATCTAAAACAAGTAGGTAAGTTGAAGTAGATTTAACTTGTCTGTTATTTATTCACAAAATGCTGGAGTAACTCAGCAGGTCAGGCAGCATCTCAGGAGAGAAGGAATGGGTGACGTTTCGGGACGAGACTCTTCTTCAGACTGATATCAGAGGGCGAGACAAAGGAAGGATATAGGTGGAGACAGGATGATAGAGGGAGAACTGGGAAGGGGGAGGGGAAGAGAGGGACAGAGGAACTATCTAAAGTTGGAGAAGTCAATGTTCATACCGCTGGGCTGCAAGCTGCCCAAGCGAAATATGAGTGCTGTTCCTCCAATTTCCGGTAGGCCTCACTATGGCACTGGAGGAGGCCCATGACAGAAAGGTCAGACTGGGAGTGGGAGGGGGAGTTGAAGTGCCCATCACCAGGAGATCAGGTTGGTTAAGGCGGACTGAGCGAAGGTGTTGAGCGAAACAATTTGTTGGATACACTGGCTGATGGGGTGGAAGATGAGAACGAGGAGGATTCTGGCCTTGTTACGAATGGAGGGAGGGGGAGCAAGAGCGGAGCTGCGGGATTATAGAAGAGGCCCTAGTGAGAACCTCACCTATAATGGAAGAGGGGAAGCCCAGTTTCCTGAAGAATGAGGACATCTCTGATGCCCTAGTGTAAAACACCTCATCCCGGGCTCAGATGCGGCATAGACAGAGGAATTGGGAGTAGGGGATAGACTTTTTGCAGGAGACAGGGTGGGAAGAAGTGTAGTCCATATAGCTGTTCGAGTCAGTGGGTTTATAGTAGATGGCAGTCACTAGTCTGTCTCCTGTGATGGAGATGGTGAGGTCCAGAAATGGTAGGGAGATGTCGGAGATAGTCCAAGTATATTTAAGAGCAGGATGGAAATTGGTAGTGAAGTGTATGAAGTCAGTGAGTTCTGCATGGGTACAAGAGGTAGCACCAATGCAGTCGTCGATGTTGCGGAGGTAGAGTTCGGAGATGGGGCCAGTGTACGTCCGGAACAAGGATTGTTCCCCTACTCCCAATGCAAAAAGTCTATCCCCTACTACCAATTCCTCCGTCTAAGTCGCATCTGCGCCCGGGATGAGGTGTTTCACACTACGCCATCAGAGATGTCCTCATTCTTCAGGAAACGAGGCTTCCCCTCTTCCATTGTAGGTGAGGCTCTCACTAGAGCCTCTTCTATATCCCGCAGCTCCGCTCTTGCTCCGCTCTTGCTCCGCTCTTGCTCCCCCTCCCCCCATTCGTAACAAGGACAGAATCCCCCTCATTCTCACCTTCCCAAACCATCTGCCAATGGATCAAGGACTTCCTGACCAACCGCCCCCAGACTGTCAAAATAGGCCCTCACCTCTCCTCCACCATTACACTGAGCACCGGCTCACAGCAGGGCTGTGTGTTGAGCCCCATCCTTTACTCCCTCTACACTCACGACTGCGCCCCCACCCATCCCACCAACACCATCATCAAGTTCGCGGATGACACGACTGTGGTTGGACTCATCTCAGGAGGAGATGAGACAGCCTATAGGGATGAAATCCAAAGGCTGGCAGCATGGTGTTCAGTGAACAATCTGGTCCTGAACTCCTCCAAAACAAAGGAACTTATAATTGACTTTAGAAAAACCAGTGTAGATTACGACCCACTCTACATCAATGGGGTCTGTGTGGAAAGGGTACCCGCTTTCAGGTTCCTGGGTACGCACATCGCAGAGGATCTTACCTGGTCTACCAACACCATCACCACAGTAAAGAAGGCACAGCAGAGACTCCACTTCCTGAGGATCCTCAGGAAAACCAACCTGCAGGAGAAGCTCATGTTGTCCTTCTATCGCTGCTCCATCGAGAGTGTGCTGGCATACTGTATAACCACATGGTATGCCAGCTGCTCAGAAAAGGACAGGAAGGCCCTTCAGAGGGTCATCACGACGGCCCAGAAGATCATCGGCTGCTCACTGCCCTCCCTGGAGCACCTGTTCAGCCTACGCTGCCTCAGTAGAGCAGGCAAAATAATAAAAGATCCATCCCACCCCGGCCACCGTCTGTTTGTTCATCTGCCCTCTGGTCGACGTTTCAGGTCGATCAAATCTCGAACAAACAGACTTAAGAACAGTTTTTACCCCAGGGCCATACGAGAACTGATCACTACCTTTGCACTAGGCAACACCGTTAAAAAATCTTGTACTTAATATAATTGTATTTATGTATTTATTTGTTTTTGCATTTATTGCATATATGTTTGTACGCACCGTCAGGATTGGCTATTTTTTAATTTCGTTGTACTCGTTGCAATGACAATAGATGAATATTATTATTATTATTATTATTATCAGCAAGCGTATCCAACAAATCATCCTCCAACATTTCCGTCACCTCCAACGGGACCCCACTACTGGCCATATCTTCCCATCCCCTCCCCTTTCTGCGTTCCGCAGAGACCGTTCCCTCCGTAACTCCCTGATCCACTCGTTCCTTCCTACCCAAACCACCTCATCCCCGGGCACTTTCCCCAGCAACCGCAGGAGATGCAACACCTGTCCCTTTACCCCCCCCCCCCTCAACTCCATCCAAGGACCCAAACAGTCTTTCCAGATGAGTCAGAGGTTCACCTGCACCTCCTCCAACCTCATCTATTGTATCCGCTGCTCTAGATGTCAACTTCTTTACATCGGCGAAACCAAACGCAGGCTCGGCGATCGTTTCGCTCAACACCTTCGCTCAGTCCGCCTTAACCAACCTGATCTCCCGGTGGCTGAGCACTTCAACTCCCCCTCCCACTCCGTCTGACCTTTCTGTCATGGGCCTCCTCCAGTGTCATAGTGAGGCCCACTGGAAATTGGAGGAACAGCACCTCATATTTCACTTGGGCAACTTGCAGCCCAGCGGTATGAACATTGACTTCTCCAACTTTAGATAGTTCCTCTGTCCCTCTCTTCCCCTCCCCCTTCCCAGTTCTCCCTCTATCTTCCTGTCTCCACCTATATCCTTCTTTTGTCTCGCCCCCCTGATATCAGTCTGAAGAAGGGTCTCGACCCGAAACGTCACCCATTCCTTCTCTCCTGAGATGCTGCCTGACCTGCTGAGTTACTCCAGCATTTTGTGAATAAATACGTTCGATTTGTACCAGCATCTGCAGTTATTTTCTTACATTACTTTAACTTGTCTGTTGGTTCATTTACCAAAAGCTACAAATTCTGCTATCTCAATCGGGGTTGGTGTTACTGAACTAACCTTATTGACGAACATTTTATGACCCCATCCAATTTGTACCCTTGGTACTTAACCAGTGTATTGTTCAACATGGATAAGTACTAAATGGTGGGATGAGGGGAAGAGTTCCCATGCCCATGGTTGACCTGATGCCATGAGACTTCATATGATTTATAGTAAATGTCGATGACTCCCTTTCCCCTATATATTATTGGACCTTTACCTCTGGTGGTCTGTCCAGCCTTCAGGACAGGTGATTATAATAAGGGTATGGATAGTACGTGTAAATTTAGATGATGTGAGTGTGATTATGTAAGGCAGTTGCAAACTTGTGACTCCCAATTCAAAATCCTAAATTTTGTTGGGAGGACATTGTATACTGGACCAAGCTGGAAACGACTTTGCCGTGTCTGAATCAGGTGCTTATGTTGATGATGTCAGGTGGTATATCTAGCTTTACTTTCGCTGTTTCAACATAAGATTCTTGATATCTCCAAATGTGTGGAAGGCATATAATGTGCTTTGGATAGAAGAGGATCCAAGAGGATCAGCCTTTCAGAAGTAACGACAGAAGTGAAATAATTGTAATACAATTGTAAAAAGTTACAAATGGCTTTTTTCCCCTTGCTTTCTCAGCCACACAATGCCTGCCAAAGATCCCTGCCAAAAACAAGCCTGTGAAATACAGAAATGTCTAAAAGGTGAGTCTCTTCCCATTTCTTTTTAATATGCTTCGCTCTTGCTAGTTGGACATTCATCTTGTATTCTATATTACCTATCATGAATTACTTTATTACACAACTATTTCATCTCATTGAGATCTTGACTAATGTAATTTGCTTTATTGAACAGCATCATGCAGTTATTGCAAAATTAACAGCTTTAAGTACAGCTTGTAAATCATAGGACAAAAAACAACTTCATTTGAACAATGCCCCTTGGTCAGGTGTGGCTTACCTTCCAAACCTGAAAAATAAATGTTAGAAACATGGAAAAATAGGTGCAGGAGTAGGCCATTCGGCCCTTTGAGCCAGCACCGCCATTCAATATGATCATGGCTGATCATCTAAAATCAGTAGGAAAGAACTGCAGATGCTGCTTTAAATCGAAGGTAGACACAAAATGCAGGAGTAACTCAGTGGGACGGACAGCATCTCTGGAGAGAAGGAATGGGTGACATTTCGGGTCTCGACCTGAAGTCACCCATTCCTTCTCTCTAGAGATGCTGCCTGTTCCGCTGAGTTACTCCAGCATTTTGTGTCTATCTAAAATCAGTACCCCATTCCTGATGATGTTGTAACATTATTCATTATTCTTATAAAAGTGATTACCAAAATAATTCATTAATTAGAAACCTCATAACTCAATGCATTTGTTCTTCACGATGGGATTTTTGGTTTGGTAACATTGTAATAATTGGATTTTCTATAGATCCAACTGGATCATCACTTATTTCTACAATCCCTTTTTCAGGCCTTTCCAGACCCAGTTTAATGTTTAAAGAGTAAACTGTTACACAATATCTTGACTCGAGTAAGAAGGCTGGCTACTTGCCTGTCAAAGCCATTGTAACCAAAAGGCAAATTTAGAGCTTCAGCATCATCCAGTCACTTTCAGTGGCATTACACCAGTAATTAATAGGAACTCAAGAAAATTTGGTTCAACAACAACATTCCCCTCCATCCCAAAGAGCAGTAGTTGGGATGAATGATGGGGAGCTCCTACAAGGAAAACAAACTAAATGAATGCCGAGGATCACAGCATTTTTATTTTGTTTCTTTTACAGCTCAACACTATCAAGAAAGCAAATGTCAACATGTGATCCAAGATATGCATGAGTGCTGTAAGATACATGCAAAAACGTCAGTTTGCTGTTCGGGTTTTTTGAAAAAGAAGAGCTGATGTATATTCACTGGCTGTAAACCCTAGGCTCCAGTCACGCTGTTTCAGATTGTCTCAGTACAGCAGGAAACTATAAGTCAGAATAACATGACAATCCAGGATTGGCAATTGGGAATCACAAGTGCGGTGATGTCTTGAAATTTGCTTCCAGTCAAATATTAAATCATAACATGTTGCCATTTTGTATGTGTATTCCATTATGTATTAAAATTTTAGCACGACATGTAAACGTAGTACTCTGTAAACACAATGAACAAGAAAAAAGTTCAGTCCAGTAAACCCTCGTTATAACAGACCATGGGGGGGGGGGGGGGGGGTTCATTATTGCCGATTGTCCGCTATAACCGAGTATGGGTTTCCCCCCCATTGCCATCACTGCCCAGACGCTGGGTCAGAATCCTGGAATCCCGTCACCAAGAGCCCAGTGGGACCTCCCTCACCACAAGGAGCACAGCAGCCCGCGAAGGCACTCAGCCCCACCTTAAAAACAAGGGTTTACTGTGTGTGTATATTAAAAAAAAATTATAGTGCAAAGATAAAAACCATACTCCCAAGCCTAGGGAGTTGGGAGCTTATTTGGAGGTTGTAGTGTTTAATAGCCTGATGGTTGTAAAGATGCTCCTGAACCTGGATGCTAGTTTTCAGGCTGATGGCAGGAAAGAAATGAGAGTGTGACCAGGATGGTGTGGGTATCTGATGATGCTAGCTACCTTTTTAAGGCAGCGACAACTCTAGATCCCTTTGGTGGGGAGGTCAGTACCCATGACGGAGTGGGCAATGTTCACTACCTTTTGCAATATTGGGCATTCAAGTTGCTGAACCAGGCCATGATGCAACCAAATGTTATTGCTTGGACAGCAGTTCATTCTCTTGTTTCCTTCCATAACCAAAAGACTTGGTAATTGGATACTCTAAATTGTTCTGTGTTTTATAGGTGGCAGGAAAATTGGATGGGTGGTTGGAATTGATGAACATCTGTGAAATAGTCTACAGGGAAATAAGTGGGGGAATGGGATTTAGGGGTCAATTTGACTATGACTGCTGTGCCTTTTGTTCTGAGCGTACTCTCTGTTCTAGTTTTGATGGCCAAATGGCCTCCTATGTCATGAAGGAATATGAAACAATTATTTGATCGAGTGTAAATATGTAGTAACAAAACCCTGTGGAGGCAAACTATTCCCAATGTAGAAATTATACACTGATTATAAAGCAAAGTGGAAATGCAATGTAGTAATCACGAAACACCCTTTGCTATGTAGAGGAACATCTGAATGCCGAAATTAGATCTGCTTCTATTTAATCTGCGTGAGATGCCTAAACAATAGAGGTAGATGCCCAACTGTTCTCCTTTCAAATTTGAGATATTGGTTGCTGTAGAAAAGTGGTATCTCCAAATACTTTGTCAGAAATTAGTGCTACTAGGCCACTCTGTCCAGTTAACGTTGTTTTTGATGCAAAATTCATCTGCAAAATCACAACTAAAATTTACTGTAAAGGTTGGTTCATTGAAAGTTTTCTGAAGGCCCTTACCCAGAATTGAAGCAGAATGATTTTTAATCCCTGTTGCTTTTCATCTTCCCAGAGATTAACCTTGATGTTTCAAAGAAATTTAACCAAAGTAGTATAGTCCAGTGCAATTCAATTATTTGTCCACTTTCCCATATGAGCAGTAATTCCAAACAGAGGTTGGGATGTGTGTCTTGACTCATTTCCGATCTTGCAGCATTAGCAACCAACACAATAGCGAGCATGTTACACTGTTTTGGTTTTAGCAGTTTTAACCTAATGGGTTCAATATTTAGTAAATCTGTGCTGTGTTGGAGAAACTATGCTGATCAGATTCTGTGAAGTGAAGTGAAAGTGCATGTGGATTCTGCCCATCAGACTAATGGGTAGTATAATCGCACACATACAGTGGCTCAGGTTAAATCCTGACATTTAATTGAAGAGTGGAGTATAGCATTGGAATTGACATTGGCACCACTAACCCAGATTCTATTTAAGAATATATGTCAAATATATTGTGGATTCTAGGGAGTACAAAATGAGCTTTAGAAAATTCACCCTTTGCATTGACCTTGTAGTTTTACAAACTGAGTTCCTGTTGACCATTTTTATAAGTGATTTATGTAAAGCTCTAATTCTGAATGATGTGACATTTTAAACATTTTTCTGTATAATCAATCATTGAGCCTTGTAGTGAGGAGAAATATTATTTTCCAGTCATTGGAGGTTAATGAGGGGGATTGCATTGAAATGGAGAAATGTTGACAAGATGAAGCAATGATGATGTTTCCCTTGGCTGGGAATATCTTCAAAAAATGTCCTACGCCAGAAAGTAGTGGAAGCCAAGTTGCTGAATTTATTTAAGAACAAGTAGATGGATTTATGGATACAAAGTATCAGTGGAAATGGCAGAGCAGGAATTTAATATTGAGAGAGATAATTAATTGGTCAAAATCATACAATTACCAGTGGAGGACAAATACCTAATCCTGCTGCTACATTCTTTTTTTTCTGTGCAAGAAAAAGGAAGATCTTAACTAATAAATATGGAGGCTTATTGTGTGTACACTATGGCTGAGAGAAATACAGAATTAGTTATGTAATTCAGTCTGTAATTAGATGTCTGTCCCGATTGGACACCAGTTTATTTAACAGGCTGCATTTCAGCATTTATCTGGTTCAGGGCTGCTTTATTTTTCTACATTGTTCTGAAAAGATATGCGGCAGGCCCTTTAGCCCATTGTAGCTTTCCTCCCAAATATAACACGCAGTTAGTTGCTTGGTTCAAAAATCTTCTACTTTATCACCATATAGAGAAGCTCACTACTTTGTGTGCAAACTTTTGAAATCTTCTCAGAATGACAGTAAAGCTAGTTATGTGTTTATATTAACTACATTATATTATGTCTTCTTAAGCTATGCTTATTAAAGAGTTTTTTTTGTTGCAGCCCTCAAAAGCTCCACTCAATGGAACAAGGGCAATATGTGCATGGGAATACTAAATAAAAGGGTCTTTGTCCTGAGGTTAAAATCCCAAATTTTTCCATCCAATAACATTCAATGTACACTTTACTCTTTAGTTTAAGCAGGTCCATTCGGACTTTTTAGGGCAGTCAGACATGGGCAAATAATTAAAATTCCTAATGGTAGTTAAAATCCAGAAAAAAAATTAAAACTCAAGAAGCAGTACATATACAATGCCTGCATTCAGATTCTCTTGTTTAATCAAGACATTTAAAAGGGCACCATTAGAATACAATCTTATGCACTGTTTTTACCCAAACATACAGTACTTTTAAAAGAACATCCCAAGATTTGGCAATTGCCAATTTTTTTTGTCTTATCTGCCTTTGCACAAATATTCTGATCAAATCACACCAATAGCATCAACTATTAATGTGGATGATATTTTGATGGGCAGCAAATGAAACATTAGATAAAACTGCCAGCCTCCTTAACGTGAAGAGTACAATGATCACATAACTTAAAGGGAGAAAACCCCACTCCCTTCTCTAAAAGTCTCATAGAATATCTCCAGCAAAGACAAGCACAATTAGCTTAATGTTTTATTCTATATTCTTTTCCTTGTATCCCATCCCCGCACAGGGTGTCAAATATGTTCTTTTTAAACACTATTTGGACGTTACCACTGCAAAGGTTATCCTATTCCACTCAGAATTACTCCCATGTGCCAATCTCCAGCCTACAACATATTCTCCCTATATTCCTCCTTTTTTTGTCTTTTTCTACTTGTTCATTTTCCGACTTTTCCTGGTTGTGATGAAAGGCCATCAACCCAAACTATCAACTGTTTTCCTTTTACAGATGCTGCCCAACTTACAGAGCAATTCCAGGGGCAGTAAATGCATGCAAATAATTGAGCAGGCTGGTAATAATTTACACTAATTGTTGCTTGGCAGGTATTGAAATCATATTGAAGTAATATAATTATACAGGCCTGAAACAAGCCCTTCAGTCCACTGGCCATCTGCAATAGCTCATCACTACCAAATGGATATAGGCTTTATTAGGATATCACTGGGTGAAAATTAATACAGAAGGAAATGTGAAACACACTTCATAAAACTCCTTTATGGTGCGCTTTCTTAACACCACATTGACATTGCACACTTTCAAGAAATAATACTGTTACCAAAATTACAATCATAAATAAAAATGAACAAGAGTCACAAAGTGGCAAGATACTGAGTCAAGCAAACACCTGCAGCAGGAAAATTTGATAAACAGAAAAGTCAGATTGCATGTCACCTTGACACTCATTAATGGACTAGACTGGGACAATATTTAAAAAATGCCCTCCAGCTTCATTTCTAATTCAGAGACAAATCTATCAAAGTCTCAAAAGTGTTGATATTTTCAATCAAGAAAATTGCCTGTGTATGGACTGACTCTTGGCTAGAAATATGAGCAAATACAATTTGACGAATGTACATTTCTGTAAATAAACATAGACTGCAGCAGTAATTGTCCACAATCCCATTGCAAATTGAAAATCTAATACAATAACACTTAATTTGGAAGGCATGGCCTTTCAAGAAGCAGTGTTTCAAAAACTAGGACTATTCCTATACATTTGTGACATATATGTACAGTTGTGTACAATTAATCTTTAGTTTTTGAAAGAACCCGGAATGAAGGATAAAATTGAGATTGGTGCAAAAACTTTAAAGAAATTGACTCCCTATTGCAAATTATCTGGATGATAAAATCATTGCTGGTAAAGGCAGGATAAGACCTTTAGCTAAAGTATTGAAATTCTGGGGCAGAGGATTGTGTGCACTTTGATGTTCAATTGGTTCAAATGTTTACCTAAAGGAAATAAACAATTCTTGAACAGGCTATGTACTGCTGATGCAAACAATCTGACTTGCGTTTGACAGCTTGCACTTCATATCAAATCTGGAAAGGAATTTTAGGGTGCTTATATTTAATAAATTGGGAGCAGAAAATCCACCAGGCTGTTCGACTGGAAGTGACCACCTAAATTTGTAAATAAGAAATTAAATACTGGAAAATAAACTACAATAAAAAATATGACATTAGGTAATGGTGAAATTATGTTCAATATCAATTCTAAATTGTTTTGGCAAAACTCTATGTGAAGGGCTATATATTTTTTTAAATAACCAATTCATCCAATTATCAGTATAAATGTGTTAAAGATGTACAGGTTTTTAGAATCTGCACCATAAATGCACTCTTGTCTCATCTTCCATTTTCATATGGAAAACACATTAATGTGGGCTACCAATAGTTGGCTCACTTTCAAATCTACATGTTCAAGTTGACAAAGTTGCAGTAAAATGTTCCAATGTATCAAATATCACCATAGCCAATTAAGTACTTTGTATGCTCAAACTGATTCAGCCAAATTTACACACAAGACTCCACTCAGTAACATAAATTCATATGCAGAAAGCACCTGAGAACAGATAGAGCCTCACTGCAAATAACAGTGGAAAGACAGCAGCTTCATCAATTCAGCAATCACGCAAGGGTTGCAATGAAGTCCCTGGAGTTAGACACAAACCTAGGACCTGACTTGATGGTACAACGGTAGTAAAGGCAAGCATCACAAATCAGTGACATGACACAGATTAATAGTTTAAAGTGTTAATATGATATAGATTGCCACAGTACCTTTTACCATGACATGGGGTACTTGACATCTTAAATTTATTCTTACTTTCTAAATGCTGAGGCATAGCAAGTTATAATTCCGAGCTGCACTGCAGCAATGGATCGATAAGCAGCTTCTGAAAATGCATATAATGAAGTAGGTTTTGCTCAGGAGCACATGATTTGAAAACAATTAATAAGTCAGAAAAGATACATGGGGAGTGACATCAAAAAATTAGAACACAGAAATGATATTCAAAAGGACAAAACAGAAGAAAATGGGAGTTAAAAATTAAACTTAGCTTCTAAAACTGCATTTTTATTTTTCAACAATCTCAGGCATTTGGCCTTTTAAACTCAACATCGTATTGAATTTGTCAATACACCCATATCATTCTGCCAGCTGCGCTAATGAATTAACTTCCAATCCTTATAAAGTATCAGCATAGGGAGTGTGTAGTCTTCACAAATAGCAATTTTTAACAACATATTGTTAGTGCCATGTAGTTTAACAAACATGCAAAAACAAGTAATTTTTAGTTCAGAATTTACATGGGATTAAAAGTTCAATTTCTAAACAAAATGAAACAAGATTTCTTTATTCCGCAGGAAAGGGGTCTTGAATGTGCGATCATATTGTGAATGTAGGTCAGGTTAAAATTTAAGTCTAATTCCTCAATGAGTGCAACCATGCATTTTGATTATAGTTCCAAATAAAGACAAACAAATGTTGGCGATTTAAATCGTTAAGCATCACAAAACCAGGAATTCAGTAATGCAAAATTTCCTTCGGTACAATATATTGAAGCCACTTGCTCAGCGCTGATCTGCGGGGCACACAATGCACACAATCTATAAATGCTTTTGAGGGTAGAGATGGAAGTAATTATGGAGTATAGTTCTTCAGTCAAAATAACATGTTCAACTCATCTTCATGATGCAAGTCCAATTAGGAAGCCACCAACAAAACCACCCGTGAGGACAATGTTCTTTTTCACAAACACGGTCACCTATGTGGTGGAAGAGAAAATAAAATACTGGTTAGCATTCTATCACAGCATCTGGAGAACTCAAGGACACAGTTGTGTAGGAAAGAACTGCAGATGCTGGTTTAAATCGAAGATGTACACAAAAATTGCTGGAGTAACTCAGTGGGACAGGCAGCATCTCTGGAGAGAAGGAATGGGTGTCATTTCAGGTAGAGACCCTTCTTCAGACTGATCTTCAGGTCGAGACCCTTCTTCAGACTGAAGATCAGTCTGAAGGGTCTCGACCAGAAACGTCACCCATTCCTTCTCTCTAGAGATGTTGCCTGTCCCGCTGAGTTACTCCAGCAATTTTTGTGCCTATCAAGGACAGTTCTTCGGCTGGGCTCAGAATCAATTTCCTTGGATGATTTAAGGAAATAATGAAATAATTTGCAAAAGTTATGTGCACCATCTCTTAATTCTTGCAATGGGAGTAGTGTCAGAAGATTGCAACATTTTATATTTCTTTGAAAATGGTAATAAAGTTGGCAATAGGTGAGGGAAGACCTATTTAGAGATAGAAAGGATAGAAGAAAATTTTAGAAGATATATTGATTCCTTTTTTTATATACAAATTAGCTAGTGGTGAAATGGTGAAATAGTAATTTGGTATGATAAGGGTGCTTGAATTTTTTGTTAAGAAAGCAGTTTAGTTTAGAGATAAAGCCCAGAAACAGGCCCTTCTGTCCACCGTCCACGCTGACCATCGATCACCTGTTCACACCAGTTTCATGTTAACTCACTTTTGCAACCACTCCCTACACACTTGAGGAAATTTACAAAGGACATGTCTTGGGATGTGGGAGGAAACTAGAGCACCTAGAGGAACCCACGCGATCACAGGGAGAATTGCAAACTCCACGCAGACAGAACCTGAGGTCAGGATCAAATCTGGGTCACCCTGCCACCCACTACTGCAGACGAGTATAATGTTGATATGTTAGTACACTTTTGAAAAAATATTTGATAAGATTACACAAAATAATCTTGTCAGCTGAAGTGACAATTAGATTGAAGAAATGGGTAAAGGGGAGAAAATAGTGCCAGTTATTTTTTCCAAAATGAAAGGAAATGTAAAGTGGTATCCCCCACAGATCAGTTTAAAAACCATAGCTCTTTTTAACATGTATTAATAATGTTAATGGTCATACAGGGCATAATTTTGCAAATGAAAAACTTACAGATGAAAGCCTGTAAGAGAGAATAAGTTGCAGGAAATAAAGTGGAAAATTGGAGAGAAGAGTTTACTTTGGAAAAAGATTGAGGAAGAGCATTAAGAGTTTGGGACTATGGAAACAAGTACAACAATTTGCATAATTGAATTGAATAAATTTTATTAGCCAAGTATATATACATACATACAAGGAATTTGCCTTGGTGCTTTACTCGCAAGAACAAAGCACCAAAGCAAGAATTGGACTGAACTGTGATGCTCATCGGAAGGAAATAGCATAAGAATATGTAGTGTTCCTAAGGCAGAAAGATATGTGAATAAATTACTATCAGATCAACAATGCACATATAAGTATTTAGGTATGAAATTAATGTGGTTGAAAGAAAAGTAACAAATAGAAAAAATTTGCAATGTTCTCAATTTCTGTAACAAGGAAACATTTGAACTGATTAACAGACATTAATTCCAGTCAACATATGCATCAAGTGCAAAACCAAAACTACTACAAGGAGACAAGGACTAGTAATTTACAGGACTAACCTCATATATTTGATGCAAACTTTGCATTTAAACTATTTTATTTAGCACTCTTTCCAGATCTGCCCACGAGATAAATATACTCATACACCTGTCTGCTTTTTCCATACTGGATGCACTCAAATGTATTTATACCTCTGCCCTTCACAAATTGACAATCCCATTACTGCATCATATTTTCCACAATCTTTCTCTGCAGGAAACATGTAACGGTGTAACAGTTTCCTTTAATGTAGACAAAAAATGCTGGAGTAACTCGGGACAGGCAGCATCTCTGGAGAGAAGGAATGGGTGATGTTTCAGGTCGAGACCCTTCTTCAGACTGATGTCAGGGGAGTGGGCGGGACTGAGATAGAATGTAGTAGGAGGCAGTAAGACTGGTGGGAGAACTTGGAAGGGGGAGGGGATGGAGAGGGAAAGCAGGGGCTATTCTGACAATGGAGGAGGCCCAGGACAGAAATGTCAGATTGGGAATGGGAGGGGGAGTTAAAGTGCTGAACAAATGGGAGATCAGGTAGGTTAAAGCGGACTGAGCGGAGGTGTTCAGCGAAACGATGTACAGAAGTTGACACCTGGAACGGCGGATACAGTAGATGAGGTTGGAGGAGGTGCAAGTGAACCTCTGCCTCACCTGAAAAGACTGTCAGGGTCCTTGGATGGGGGCAAGGGGGGAAGTACAGGTAAAGTTTCCTTTAATACAACTGCATCCAAAATGCAAGAAAGCATTTCAGAATATTTAATCTGGGAGCAAGGGGAATTAATAAAATTTTAAGATTAAAAAAACAGGAATTGGTGGAAAGCAACACAACTGAACGGTTACGGTTGTCCTTAAACAGGGATGTGATGGATAGAACGGTAGTTTACAGGAAAGCAATTTAAGGTTGAAACAATGTCATAACTGAAATAAATGACAGTCCTCAAAGCAATAAAAAAATCTATTCAGTTTTATCTTTCAGGAATCCCACATATGCTTTGATATATGGCAGCATCAATCTATAATAATATTTCCTATTAGTTTAAACATGTCACTTAGACCAAAATTAAAGTATTCAGCTTCTTCGAAGGGGATTAAACTAAGAAAACAACAAAAGAACAGCAATAGTTTGTATTTATTATTCTGGCCTGTATTTGGTTAACACGGCTAAATGGCAAATTACTCCAATATACTTATACTTCATTATCTCCCTACCTCATCAAATGCACCGTGTACTTCCGAAGTAACCTTATTTTTGCCAATTTTCAACTGTTTTTTTGCCTTATTCACATCTCTCTCTACTCGTTTCCAGTCCACAGTGATGTATCCTGTGTGATTGGCAACCTGGGGAAAAAAAAACTCGATTATTACTACACCATTTTTACAAATGGATAAATGCATATTTGAAATGGTGCTAAGTCTTGCATATCTTGCAACATACTAATGCTATGTTTTTTTCCTCCCTACCCTACTAGAGGGAAAAAATCTCTCTCCTCTGAACAGTATTTATTTTGCTCTCTCCATGTTAGATAGGATAATGTAAACAAGGTTGTGAATACTTAGTTGGTAGACACAAAATGCTGCCTTCTACAACTACCTAGCCTTCTACCACAATGATCTGCCATCCAACAGACGACAGAGCTAATTGGACATCATTCATCCTTTAAGTTTCCAGATACATCTTCAAACAATTTCTGCAGCTACTCTGTGGTTTGATATAAAAGTTTTCAAACTTTGTTAATGGCATGAAAATCAGAAATAAACAGCATAGTAAAGACCTCGGGCAACCGCAAAAATGCAAATGCAGTGTAATCACTTAATTTGGAAGGTGGCAGGCAGTGTGGTTTAGTGCATACTAGCTGACACTGCAAATTCAGGGTATTGCTGGGTACTGGTATCATCTGCTCCATATGTTGATAGATCAGCTGAATTCTACAGTTCTCCTCATTATCACTCTATGTGAAGAAAGCTGCTATGCCAAGCCCAGAAATCTTTCTATGTAACGAGCTCAATAGCCAGCAATTGCTCAACCATTTTCAACAACTCTCACCTGCAGAAGGAAAACACTACAAATTGCATATTTTGTATACACCAAGCCATCCAGGAATGAATTAATGTATTTAGCACTATGTATTTGGACTTCAAAAACCACCAAGAATTTATGTCTTTAAGTCTGAATTCCCTAATGCTAATTAAATGCCTATCCTTTGCTTTACAGGTATGGTACGATTGCGCTTCATTTGTCCAAATAGCAAATATGAACCAGTTGCTTTTCTTTACCTACACATCCCCAATTTCTTTCTCCTGCTGAACTGCTTCCTCAGATATGAAAATAATCTTTCCATTCCTTAGCTATTTTTGACATATCAAGTCAACAACCCACTCTCACCTGCAGCAAGAAGAAGCCTCCACCAACTGCAGTTGCAGCTAATTTTCCAACTTTCTGAAAGAGGAAGCCTGCACACCTGCAAAAGTTCCAGAAATTTAATTTGATTTAAGAACTGTATTTTTTAACAGATTTCCCATATATTGGAAAAGCAAAATAGTGTAGGTAGTGAAAATCTGGAAGACAAACAGAAAGTGCTGTTAACACTCAACAGGTCAGGCAACTCAATGGAGGGAGAAAGAGCTAACATTTCAGATCAATTATCTTTCAAAAATGTTGTTCTTTCCGCAAACATTTCCCGATCTACTATGTATCATCAAGATTTTATTTGATGTTAGATTCACTTGACGATAAAAGGAAGGGATGTGCAAACTAGCATTTACAAGTTATTACAGTGAACAAAATGACAACCAAACCACCAAAACATGGGGCTGTGAACTTAAATTGGCTGCAATGCCAAAATTGAACATTATAAAGCAGAAGATCGTACAAAATTCCAACGGCATGGAATTGAGACAGTCCATGATGGCCATATCAAACCATCCAAAGTTCAGTAAAGCTCCGAGCCATCAGAGCTTTGTGAATTGAAATGATTTCATATTGCTGACAGATTTTTAATATTGTTCCATTTTCCAACACAACATTTCCAGCCAAGTCTTCAAGTCTTGAAGCTTGAGATCTGTAACATGCTTTGAATACTTTCTCGAATAAAACCTGGTGGGAGCACATCCAGAAAAAAATGTTATTGGTGTAGTCAGAAAGCAATTTTAAAAGAACCAGTGATATCCAACCAGAAATATAGTCTTGGGTTCATGAATCTGTTTCTTTTCATTCAGGTAGTTTATCAGTACCTGATTTCTACTAGTACCGTGGATGTTATACTTCACTTTAAAAAAAATATTACATTTGATTTGTGAAATTAGATCACGCAGAATTTATTCACTGGGACTGCACTGTAATGGAAATTCTCCCATTTATCTATCCATTTAAAAAACAGCAAAAATGAATTTAGAAAGATTTTCGCTCGATATTTTGACCAAGTTAATCTATAACGTAGCAATAAAATCCACAATATCACAACCTCTTCCAAGTCTCAATTTACTGTGAATATAAAATAAATTGAGCAGAATAGAATATTCCCTGCTGAAGGCCATATTTTAAAAACGTTTTTAGCTTACCATCCACTGGCTCCTCCAATCATCAATTGTGTTGCTACTGTATATTTCTCAGCAATAGGTCCAGAGTTTCTTCCAAAGAATCGGTTCCACCATCTTTGTCGTTTGGCATATTCAGCCAAATCTAACACCTCAAACTGCTCACCTTCATTACCCTGATCTAGAGAAAAATAACAAAATCTAAGCTTTTGTCTTGGTTGAACATATAGATGTCCTGTCCACAGTGTTACACTCTTCCAAACTGCAGAATAACATCTGGTTGATGAACTGCCAGTTGTTCACGTATATAATCTTAATGGATTGAATAATCTTATTGGACATTGAATAAGAATGCACTTTGCAACAGCCATCCTGAATAATGCTAAGTGCAATCTACTGATGTTACATTCCAAATCAAGAGCTACGCTCTGGTAATCATTTTTAATATGCTAATAAATATGAATTTTGATTTATTAAATTACAGAACATACATAACACCATTTGGCTTATGAAATCAAACACCGTACTATGGAAATAATGCAACTCTGCATCTCCTCTTTTTTCCCCCCAATATTCATGAGCTGCTATCCATTACAATGTATTGTGTAAAACGTTTATGAACCGGTCTAATGGCATAATAGTCCCAAAGCCCAAAAAGAATTGTTCCATTTGAGGGTGCAACATACAAACATAAAATTTGGGCAGAGAAATGTGGATGTACAGAGCAACATAATATTTGGAGATCAAAAACTAAACATTCTATAATGTTGTGAGAAATGCTTGAAAATTGTTGAGCATCATTTCAATCTGCAGAGTAGCACCTTTTAGAATCTTAGTGTGATGGTTACACAGAAGGCGATGTCCCAAATCTTTTCAACTTCAAAAATGAAAGCTTAAACTAGGGTTCAAGATTTAATGATCCTGCTGTTTAATTCCAAACACCTCACATCTACTGTCACTTTTCAATAAATTCCAACCATTGAAAGAACGCTTGCAGGATTTCAATTCACCTAATGTGACATGATGGACACTAGCAGCTGTTAGTACACACTAGCTCTGTGTGCCATTAAATGGTAGGGTGGGGCGAAACTGTCTAAAGAAATGTTTATTGGGATGTTCATAACTCAGGAATTCATTTTGATAACAGCTCAACGCAACATTTGTTCACAAACTAATATTTCCTGTTTGCAAAATATCGATCATTTTACACATCTACTTTGGAATAAAAATGTTAATAAACAAGGTTAATAAGGAAATAATTTTTAAAACTGTAATCTTCAATACTATGTGATCTGTCCCCAGAGGTGCACCTAAACAGGGAAGTCAACAGAAGGATTAGCGCAGACAGCTTTCGAAGGAAAACCCTAATGGCTTGGCATATGCACTCAGGATTAAACAGTAAATGCTGCTGACCAGGAAAATTCATTTTTGTTTAATGTTGACTTCTTAAAGTTAGTTCTCTGAGTTATCAGTTTGAAAAAATCTCAGACATAGAGTTATATTGATGTCCAAAGGATGGCCAAGCCGCCATGCACATTTAAAAATTCTGACAGACCCAAGAACATAAATAAAACCATGACATGGGGACTATTCTATGATTCGATGAAAATATGACTTTTGATCTTTGACATTAATTTCAGTTTTCAACACAGTTCCCCTTGAGTCTAAAGAAACATTTGAATATACTTAATAACTCAGCATCTAAAGTTCCCTAGGGTGGAGAATTCTAAAGAACCACAACTCCAAGAGAAGATATTTCTACTTATTTCATCTTTAAGTGGCCGACCTCTCATCCAGACTAAAATCTGTAGTTGAGTCAACCACCATCAATAACCATACCCCACCCATGACCAGGGAAGAATTCTCATGGGTAGGAAAAAGTATAATTTGAATTCTGCAGTACTAAATAAAGAATGTAACATGCAAATTTAATTTGAAATGTCAAATGAATGTTTCAAAAGGCAACAAAAATACATTACACTTTTGAGGTAATGCGAGCAAATTTTACTTCGACACTAATTCATAAATACTGAAATTTTCATGAATCAATTGATTTGACTTGAATACAGTAAAAAATAAACAAAATCATGAGGAATTACAAAATCATGAGGAATAAATCAGGTAAATGCAGTCTTTAGCCCAAAGTTGGGGAATTGAGAACCAGAGGACATAGGTTTAAGATGAAGTGGGGGGGGGGGGGGGGGGGGGAAGATGTAATAGGAACCCGAGGGGTAACTTTTCTTCCACAAAGGGTGTACGAAACAAGCTGCCGGAGGAGGTAGTTGAGGCAGGTACTATCACAACTTTTAGGAAACAATTTAGACAGGTACATGGATAGGGTAGATTTAGAGGAATATGAGCCAAAAGCAGGCGTGGGACTAGTTTAGATGGGGCATGTTGGTTGGCGTGGGCAAGTTGGACTGAAGGGCCCAATTCCACGTTGTATGACTATTGCAGCCTGTGGGGAAAGACTGGGTCAGTGTGTACATTTTAATGCTGTAATAATGGCAAAAAATGAAAGTTGCAACATTATCACCATAATATCAAAGCTTGCCAATGCTTCAGATTGAAAAACATCTCAATTTTTTAAAAGAAGCATCCAGACCCAAAACATCACCTATGTTCTTCAGGGATGCCGCCTGACCCACTGAATTACTGCAGCATTTTGTTGTCCACCATATTCACAACAGTTTCGTTTTTACAGGCCAGTCGTAGGATTGGAAGCCAGTTTAAAGAATTAATGGCCAACCACTGAAAGTCATAATACAAACTGTTAGAAAAATAGAATATAGGTGCAGGAGTAGGCCATTCGGCCCTTCAAGCCAGCACCGCCATTCAATATGATCATGGCTGATCATCCAAAATCAGTACCCCATTTCTGCTTTTTCCCCATATCCCTTGATTCAATTAGTCCCAAGAGCTATATCTAACTCTCTTGAAAACATCCAGTGAATTGGCCTCCACTGCTTTCTGTGGCAGAGAATTCCACAGATTCACAACTCTCTGGGTGAAAACTTTTTTCCTCCTCTCAGTCCTAAATTGCCTACCTCTTATTCCTAATCTGTGACCCCTGGTTCTGGACTCCCCCAACATGGGGAACATTTTTCCTGCATCGAGCCTGTCCAATCCCTTAAGAATGTTATATGCTTCTATAAGATCCCATCTCATCCTTCTACATTCCAGTGAATATAAGCCCAGTCGATCCATTCTTTCATCATATGTCAGTTCTGCCATCCTGAGGATTAATTAACCTGGTGAACCTAAGTAGGTACCCTCAATAGCAAGAATGTCCTTCCTCAAATTAGGAGACCTAAACTGCACACAATACTCCAGGTGTGGTCTCACCAGGGCCCTGTACAACTGCAGTAGGACCTCCTTGCTCCTATACTCAAATCCCCTTGTTATGAACGCCAACATGCAATTTGCTTTCTTCACTGCCAGCTGTACCTGCATGCTTACTTTCAGAGACTGATAATCAAGGACACCCAGGTCTCATTGCACCTCCCCTTTTCCTAATCTGACACCATTCAGATAATAATCTGCCTTCTTGTTCTTGCCACCAGTGGAAACCTCACATTTATCTACATTTATACTGCATCTGCCCACTCACCCAACCTAAACAAGCCACCCTGCAGCCTCATAGCATCTGCCTCATTGCAGCTCACACTGCCGCTCAGCTTTGTGTCATCCGCAAACTTGGAGATGTTACATTTAATTCCTTCGTCTAAATCATTAATATATATTGTAAATAACTGGGGTCCCAGCACTGAGCCTTGTGGCACCCCACTAATCACTGCCTGCCATTCTGAAACGGACCCGTTAATTGCTCATCTTTGCTTCCTGTCTGCCAACCAGTTCTCTATCCATGTCAATACCCTCCCCCCTGTACCATGTGCTCTAATTTTGCACACTAATCTCTTGTGTGGATCCTTGTCAAAGGTTTTTGAAAGTCCAGATACACGACATCCACTGGCTCTCCCTATCCATTCTACTTGTTATATCCTCAAAAAATTCCAGAAGATTAGTTAAGCATTGTTTCCCCTTCATAAATCCATGCTGACTTTGACCGATCCTGTCACTACTTTCCAACTGTGCTGCTATTACATCTTTAATAATCGACTCAAACATCTTCCCCACTACTGATGTAAAGCCACTGGTCTATCGTTCCCCATTTTCTCCTTCCCTTCCTTCTTTAAAAGTGGGGTTACATTAGCCATCCTCCTGTCCACAGGAACTGATCCAGAGTCTATAGAACATTGGAAAATGATCACCAATGCATCCACAAATTCTAGGGTCACCTCCTTGAGTATTCTGAGATACAGACCATCAGGCCCTGGGGATTTATCTGCCTTCAGTCCTAACAGTTTACCTAACACCATTTCCTGTCTAATGTGGATTCCCTTCAGTTCCTCCCTCCCATTAGATCCTTGGTCCCCTAGCATTTCTCAGAGATTGTTTGTGTCTTCCTTAGTGAAGACAGAACCAAAGTACTTGTTTAAATGGTCTGCCATTTTCTTGTTTCCCATTACAAATTCACCTGTTTCTGACTGTAAGGGATCTACATTTGTCTTCACTACTTTTTTCCACCACATATCTAAAGAAGCCTTTACAGTCAGTTTTTATACTCCCCACAAGCTTTCTTTCATGCTCCAATGTCCCCCTCTTAATTAACCCCTTTGCCTACTCTGTTACAGCATGGCCATTTGGCCCAACGCATAAATCAATAAGTTATAGGAGCAGAATTAGGCCATTCAGCACATCAAGTCTACTCCACCATTCAATCATAGCTGATCTATCTATCTTTCCCTCTGAACCCCATTCTCCTGCCTTCTCCCCATAACCCCTGACACCCGTGCTGATCAACTTTGACATTGATTTATTTTCAGTTAAATTGAACTGTTTAATTGTAGATAAATAGTGATAAATAGATAAGGGCGGCACAGTGGCCCTTACATCGTCCATATTATAGACTGGGGATCAGGTACTATCACCGTGCATTGGTGGTATCACATTGCTTTATATTATATTATATTATATTATATTATATTATATTATAGACATATAAATTTCCAGTTGGCACTCAGCTTCTGCCAACATTATAACTGCATGGAGACACAATAGAATGCAGATGCTGGAATCCTGAGCGAACAGCAAAGTGCTGGGGAATCTCAGCGGGTCGGTAGAAGGGTCCGGTGGCCACCCCCTCCATCCATCGCTCTGCCTCTGCCTCTGTTATGATTATAACTGCCCGCACTCACTGTCTGGGCTCCTGCTGTGCGAAGAGTCGGGCCCTCCCTGCAGCCCCACCACGTACAAAGTGGTGTGTAATGCTGTAAACCTGCCTCTCTCACCCTGCTCCTGGTTCCCTGCCCTTTGCCTGCCCGCCCCCTATCGATTTTACGCTCAGGCCTCCACCTGCCCCCGCCCCAGCACAGACTGTCCGCCAGCCCCTTTCCTCACCGTTTGCCGCCGCCGCCGCCATTCCGTCCTGCCCTCTCACCTGGAAACAGACCAGCGGAGATGACCTCATCCACATCCCGCCCCCGCTCCCAGGGCTCTGTCAATCATTGACCCCAGTTGCTGCTCTATTATTATCTTTGGTTGCAGACCCTGCTGCAGGGTTGCAAGCACCCTGTGCATCTTTTGCCCCCCTTCTATGTAATACATTGTGATTGAATCCCATTCGCGGCCGGTGTCGACAGATTTCTAGATGTTTTAATGAACGTTGCAAAAAGAGGAATTAATATTTGTGATGTATCAACAATAATTTGCCATGCTGTACATTTTAGTTTAGAGATACAGGGTGAAACTGGTTCTTCGACCCACCGAGTCCACGCCGACCAGCAATCACTCCATACACTAGCACTATCTTCCTAAATCACAGTGTGAATTCCATGGAGGCAGAGTGGACATAGACAATAGGAGGAGGCCATTCGGCCCTTCGAGCCAGCACCGCCATTCAATGTGATCATGGCTGATCATTTTCAATCAGTACCCCGTTCCTGCCTTCTCCCCATACCCCCTGACTCCGCTATCCTTAAGAGCTCTATCTAGCTCTCTCTTGAATGCATTCAGAGAATTGGCCTCCACTGCCTTCTGAGGCAGAGAATTCCACAGATTCACAACTCTGACTGAAAAAGTTTTTCCTCATCTCAGTTCTAAATGGCCTACCCCTTATTCTTAAACTGTGGCCCCTTGTTCTGGACTCCCCCAACATTGGGAACATGTTTCCTGCCTCTAACTTGTCCAACCCCTTAATAATCCTATACGTTTTGATAAGATCTCTCATCCTTCTAAATTCCAGTGTATACAAGCCTAGTCGCTGCAGTCTTTCAACATATGATAGTCCCGCCATTCCGGGAATTAACCTAGTAAACCTACACTGCTCGCTGCACATGACGTGCATGCTGCAATAACTCCAAGGTAGTGCAGGAAACAGAACCAGCCACGATCCAGAGTCATTTTTAATGTCAGTAAAGCATTTGACTCCATCGATCAGGGGGAACTCTGGATCACTATCTTCAAACTAAGCTTTGCACAGAAATTTGTCTGAGCTTTATGTTCGCCAATACAGGTAGGGTTGCCAACTATCTCACTCCCAAATACTGGACAAGGTAACGTCACTGCCCGCGCCCCACATGACCTCACCCAGCTAGCGGCCACGTGCTCCCGCTCCACCAATTTCTTTCAGATTTTTAAACTTTTATTATTAAATTCGTATCTTTTGTAGGAAAAAAAATCCATATATATCTACATTATTTTAATCAATGTCTTTTCTGCATAAAAATCAAGAACCAGTTCCTGCTTTGCTCAGACTGATTCCAGACGCCATTGTCAGCGATGCAGTTTGGTTTACTTTGCCCGGTTCGGAACTTGCACAGTATTTTTGCCGTGGTCAGGGCTGTGACCCGGCACCAGCCACCGCTCTCTCCTCGCCCTCCTCAGCGGCCCTCTGGCACGAGCAGGGCTCGGCCACTTGTCTCTTGGTGGCGGGTTTGCCGGCTCCGTAGCGGTGGGAGAGCCAGGCTTGGTGCCTGGGGAAGCAGCCGGAGCCTGGGCCTGGGCCTGGACGTGACTGGGTAACCATGAGCCTGAGGTGGGTCAAGGGGAAAGATGCCAGCAGCAGCAGCGGCGGTGAGGCTGGGCGTTGGTGGAGTGCAGGCCTGGGCCTGGCACTGGGGCTGCCCTTGGCTCCCCCGTCCCCTTCCTCTCCCCGGCCAGCTCAGCAACTTCCCAACGCCGCCCAGAGTCCAGCAGCATTGGCGCATCAACATGTTCTGCCCCCTCGAGGACCATCAGTGGGAGAGCAGCCGCCATCTACCCACCGCACGGAACATCCCCGCAACAGGACGGGACTCTTTCCCCCCATCCCCGCTCCACCAATGGCGGCCGCCTGGGCCAGGAGGCAGGTTTCCAGGCAACCTCCGTTAGGCGGCATCCGGACCTACAGCGCCTCCCCCCCCCCCCCCTCCCCGGGCCTAATATGGGACAAGGGCTGTCCCATACGGGACAAGCCAATTTAGCCCAAACTACGGGATGTCCCGGCTAATACAGGACAGTTGGCAACCCTAAATACAGGCCATGATACTAACAAAACCAATTTTAGTAAGGACCAGTGTGATGATGTATCATTACTCCAACATTTTGTTGATCTTGATGCAATGCTCAACCTATAGGGCGCTTGCACGGCCGGCGAGGTCACGACACTTGTCCCGTAATGTTGCCACGCTATGCCTTCTGGAGGCCAACAGGTGTACTGGAGACAAGCACGAGTGTGTTGATTACTATGGCTGCCAGTGCAGCGGGACCTTCTTCGGTCACAGCAGCCGTTGAATTGTCGCAGTATGCTTCCAATCTTTCAACTGACGAGTCCGCATGATATGTTTCTGTGATTGGCATCGACCCTTATTTAGTGCCTGAAACAGAGAAATTGTGTGATATTTCCCAATTTCCAGAACTCAATTCCATGGACATCATGGCATACCTGATATGAACGGCGAGTCCATACATGGCAAATAATTTTCAGGCATAGAAGCCATCGGAGGCTTACAATCAATTTGCAAATGGTTGGTTGCACGACACAAGTGTATATATTCCAAAGAATCATCCACAGTTACAAGTGGTGTGTGGAAAAGTGAGTTTTCTATCATTTGTTTACGCTGTTCGCAAGTTTTTAATCAGGTTCATAAACTCGTTCGATAAACTTTTAGTGACGTTTAATTTTAATGGATAGAAAGTGCACTCGACTATAAACAAACATTTGGATTTTCACCCTAGTTTCCACGTAATCGGTGCTACACTCACCTGGCTATTACTCATATTTGATGCATGAAATAACCGTTGCATTCGTTGTATCATAACAATCTGATTGACCATGATATGCTTGTGCTTTTTTATTGAACTTCGTGTGAATACAAACTACAACAGGTAGTTGCATATTGAGTTTAAAATAATAACCCACACGGAAAAAAAAATCATTGGCCCAAAACAGTAAACTTAAATCCATGCATGGAAATAATAACTAAATAATTCTGCCATTCCTTGGCTTGCATTTCAGTAAAATGTAATTCAAAACACAGGTATAATTTTGTAGGCCCGAAGTTCAATTATGTAAAAGATTTGCGATTTCTTTCTGAGAAATTTCCCTTCAGAAGCATTGTCTTTTTGCATGTAAACACCCACTTGAGAAACATGGTAAACAAATTATAGGAACACGGAAGTGAATCGCCATCAATACATTTAACCTCATCCCTCCCGGCGTCTGTCCATGACCCGGCGCGACTTGCGATCGAAAGGATAACAGGGCAACTGGCAGCAACATTACGACTATGCTTTTCAATAATACCCACATGAATTAGAACACACCTTATCGCATGCGAAAAGATACGGGTCAGTATACGGGCCAATGAACTCGCCGTTCATTGCATTGAGTTACTGCATGGACATAGCGTGGTAATGATTTGCTATTGATTCAATGTTTTATCGAGTGGGAGAATTGATTTTAAGAAATTGTTAACAATTTTACAGCCAGATTTGTCACTTCTATAACTTTTTAGATACCAAAGGAATCAAGAAAAAACACAAAGAATGCCTTACAGTTGATGAAACGCAGTGAACAAACGCGATAATTCTCGATCTTTTCCATCTTGATTTCTGCACAGCCAATGTTCGCCAACCGCTTTAGCTGTTGTTGTCCCTTCAACTCTTGCTACTCTCTACCATCATTTCTCCTCACTTTTGGAATTCTGAAGTACGATAAATGGTTCTCACGGTTAGCCCTATTCCCACAATGTTTAACAGCACAGTAACTGACCATTTTGACGGTATTTTCCAGGTAAGAACGTACGTGTTGCGTGTGGGACGAGTGTATGCCGGATTCTTGCTTATCCTCCAGTACGCTTGAGCGACTCCGTGCATCACACACTTTAACCTTTTGACCTACCGTGCAAGCGCCCTATAGAACCCACACTCCAGAACCAAGGTAAGCTGGATCTCAATGGAAAGGCTGTAGGTTCCTCTGACCATTCTTGATGGCTAACACACTGATGAATGCTTAACTTTCTCGGTTATATTCAATATTTATTAATTACCTTGACTGTCTCAAATCACTAGATAGGTAGCAATCCTGGTAGCAAATCCCAATTGAAAATCTGGCACCAAATACATTATTTTTCATTGGAATAATGGGCACATGGGAGAATACATTCCCAGAAGATGATAGTGTACATCATGGGTAGATAAGGTTCCCTTGTTCACTGCATTTGAGTCTTATCCATACAATGCAGGCAGAGATATTCCATAAGGAATACCCATTGCCATCATCAAGAGCACTGATATTACCTGGAAACCTGTTTCTTTCTAATTCATTCATTTTACAGTATGTGGCTATCATATCAATGTTTTTGGCTGATTGATTTTCAATAATTCTGATGAAAATTCATGAACACGAAATATTCATTCTGTTTCGCTTTTCACAGATGCTAGCTGAACCCGCTGAATATTTTCAGCATTTTCTGTTTTTCATTTCATATTTTTAAATTCTACACCTTTGGGGTTCTTGACCAATCGGAGGAGAGTTCAATGGGACAAGAGAACAAAGGAGTAATTACTGAAGATACATCCAAAAGCACATGTGTTTTTAACATTTATTGAAAGTGTAAACAACAACATATATAATTTTTAATATTTTTTATTATGAAATAGTTATTATTTTGGAAAGTTTTTATAGTATTTTGAAAGTTTATAGTTTTTATTATGAAATAATCATTTCCCAACATACATCCTTGTCATTAGCTACTGAAGTGTTTTCCTCATCACTTTACATGAGAAATCAAATTATGTCAGCAAAAATGTAACTTTCAGAAATAGTAATGACCTATTGTGTTACATTGTGATAAGCAAAAGTTACTTCCTGTTCGACAACAAAATTTTCATGCTTGTGCAAATTATCTGTTTACTCTGTAAAGTGGAGAGTCATGGGTCAGATGTAGTGGGCCCAACAACACAGAGTCATTCCACCAGAATTCAGGAGTAAACACTGGGGAGGAATCAGAGAAGTCTATCCAGGGGAATACTCCTGAGGTCTAATGGCCACCACTCAGCTTACATTAAAGATGTTTGCCCTCAGTTGCACAAATTAAGTTATATGGGACAATAATGTCTATGTGTAGCAGTGAAATAAAATAGTAACAAAAAAATTGATGCAGTATTGCAGTAATATAGTAACGGTTGGAGCTAAGGGTCCTAATGCAGGACTGCAATATCAGCGATACAGTAGGGTCAAGGAACTTGGTGAAGCATTGTAGTGACTAAGTGACACCACAGAGAATAATCCGTTCAGCTTGGGTTGGAGGGGCTCTATGAATCCTGTTTGATCATTTGAATTGTTCTATAAATTTAGTAAAGTTCTAACAGCATGCCGTCAGTATTTGTATTCTAAATATTTATGTAATCTAAGGAACTTTATAAAGCAATTAAAGCAGAAGATTGCCAGAAACAGTCAGCAGGCAATGACCTGAGGAGCAATAAACAATGTTTCAGGATGACAATTCATTCATGTTTTTAATTGCTGTTGATTTTTTTGTTCTCAGCCGATAACAACAGTGTTTTATAAAGTCATGAATCTGAATGGTTTTGAACCGTTTATGATTAATGGCTTGCAAAGGAAGGACTACATGCTAGTGATGCATAGCTGCCAGAACATCCTGTGGTATAACTTTGGTATTTGAGCTCTTAATTTCTATGTAAAGGAAGCATGATTCATGATTCTTGGAATGGATGCTGATTAGAAATTCCAGTTCTGAAATTGGAAATGTTGGGTCTGAAATTAAACACACAATATAATATCACTGCCATGTTCCATACACAATTACAAGTTCTTTGAATGGCTTCTCTTAATCCTTGTGATAGGTAGATTGGTGATGTCACCAGAGACCCAGTAACCAGATGTAGCTGTAGCAATAATGAAACAGATCCTACACTAGCTACTGAGCAACCGATTGACACCTTGTATCTGATATTTAGCGATCGACTGCTGAAATTTCTGTAGAATTATGATGAGTGAATTATTCTGAAAAAGAACAGAAAATAACAAGGATGAATGAATGGATCATAACAAATGAAAATCCACTGGGCAACTAAGGCCACAGGGATTAATATCAAACAGAAGTTAAAAGATCACATCAAAATAAAGCTTCAAAACATGCACTTATAATGTCCAACAGCTAAATTCAGAGCCTGTAAAATTTGGATCCATGAACGATGGATGTAATGGAGCAGCAAAGTTTAATAGAACTGCTTCAGAGTTTGATCTTCTTAATAGTTTCAAGGTTGAAATTCAATGATAACAGTTTTCTTTTATAATTTATTGTAGGATGCAGCTCTTTTGTATGACCTGTTTTAGAGAAACCCAGCAATGCAAGTGGAAATTAAAAGTATTTTCATTTCATCTGTTCAGGTAGCTTTGCAAAAATAGATTTAACCTCAGAAAATGAACGGATACTGGTATGGAATTGCTGCAAAACTAAAATTTTGGATTTAGAAAAAACAGATATTTGTAGAGATGTCTATATATACACTGGTGTTATCAGATTCTGAAGCAGTCTTTACAAGTAAAACGATGACAGGAGTTGTTTTAATCCTACCTGCCATCAAATTAAAGACCTAGTTTTTAACATAACAATGCAAATGACCTGATACTACTCAGGAGCATCTAGATAAATGCAGATGTGGTTGATGAGTTTAAACTTAAGATGTGACTGATGAGCTTCAACTTAAACTGCTTCTCTACCGTCCTTTATTGATGGATCAAAATTTGGGTCTTCCCTGGATTGCTTCACCCTTGCTTTATACAAGACCCTCGTGTAAATCACTCTCAACTATGTTGACAAGGATTATTTTGACACCTATGTTGTGTCACCAAGTATCTAGGATTGCAGCAGCAGATTTCAGAATTTGGTCATTCAAGGACCAGTGTCTTTTACCATTTTGAACTGGCATGATTCATCTTGTTAACTGAGCCCATGTTGACTTGATGACATTTGCTCTAGAGAATCAGAGAGATATGGCATCCTCAGTCCAGGTAGGAGTGTAGCAGCATGTTACTCAGTGATCAGTTAACATTTGCACTTGCGTGGACTTTTCATATTTGCAGAAACTGCTGTAAATACTAAGTAAACTTGATTCTTTCAAAGTTAGAATCTTTCTTTCAGAACATCCAGTTTGACATAAGATAAATGAAATGACATTACTGCCCAAGAAATAAGCTGGACAATTTTCTCCATGTTTGAAAACCTGTTTGGAAATTACATCATCCAAAAAAACTTAAATCAAAAAGATTCAGAGTGCTGGAGTAATTCAGCAGGTCAGGCAGCATCTCTGGAGAACAAAGATAGCTGACATTTCAGGTTGAGACCCAAAACATCACCTATCCATGTTTCCAGAGATGCTGTCTGACTGGCTGAGTTACTCCAGCACTTTGTGTCCTTTTGCGTTTTAACCAGCACCTGCATTTGTTTGTTTCTACAACTTCAAATGAAAAAGGTTACGCAAAATGTTAATTGTCCACATCGTTAGTGATCTTTCTGGAATTTCCCCCTCATCCATTAGTCCCCCATTCATTGGCAATTGCCAATGCAACAATTTATTATCCTTTACCAATTGCATCTAACTAATATATTCATTGATTTTTTTATATTATAAACCATTGTAACTATTTATTTAATGGAAACTCTTCAATAACTTTGTATGCCAACAGTTACTTCAAGGTTTTTCTGGGTCAGAAACTTGCCTCATGCACTGAAAAGACCGTGGATTGCAGCAAGATATTTTGATGCACAACTGTGGAGCAAGTCAACACCCAAGCATGAAGCTAGCCTACCTTGTTTACAAATGACAGGTGCTAAGATGCTGTTTGTGGTTTGTGCGGCTGTCTGAAGCAGCTGTGTAATATAGATCTTCACTGAAAATGCTTCCGTCTGGTTCCCATGCTTATTGCACAAAAGAGAAAACAGATGCCAATGTGTGCTCTTTTAATTCAACGCCTTACCAACCTTCACTGTCTTAGGTGTAGGTTCAAGATAACAGAGCAAGCTAGTTCACTATTCATTATAGCCAAGCTGACAGAACATGGAAAAGATGGTTGAATGGATTAGAAAGTCTATAACAACAAGCACTCTGGATGAAATGTGTTACATGGAAGAATCAGGAGGATTGATAGGTATGTGGCTCATCTGTGATCTATACAGAACAGTGGAGGAACGGAATGTTACACAGACAAACCAACACTGAGTACATGCCAGTTATAGAACAGCATTGCTCAACGATGCGTTATATTGCTTCATGAAAAAATATCTCAATACCTATACAGATAACAGTTAAACAAAACAGAACTGATCACTTTAAAAATAAATTAATTTTAACAATGCCAATATACATCGAAAATTTACTATAACTATTTTACCTTTCGTAGATTTTTACTTTTTCTTGGTATTAAGTAACAAAAAACAGCCATAAGTTAAAACATACCTGTTTAATGTCTTGTGTTATCGCGGATAAATTCCAACTCAGAACAAGGCTGGAGAGTATTCACTGGGTTCACACAACTCTGTCTCAGGAAACAGCCAGACTGCAGAGATACTGCAATGTGCCTAACTGTGCAACAGTGTGAGCAGGTAGCAGTCCTACAGTGCAGCAGCCTTTCTGAACAGTCCTGATCCCAGCTATTAATATGTCAGATATATGGCTGGGTGAAATCCCCTTGTTCAGCCCTCAGTTGCTGTTAGTCAGCACTGGGGCTGCCCCACTCTGTCAGGGGCACTACCTGCACACTAGCCCACGTTGCTCATATCATGATTGCATACGTCTGGCGCGGAGCTGGAGGCTGTTGAATTGAAAGTCACCTCATTTAGAACATTTCCTGACACATTCATTCCCCTTTCTGTATTAGCCTGTTAGAAAGTGACGAGTCCACCACATTATTCCTGGGGAATTTCTTTAAAATGAATTAGATTTTTTTTAGTGGTGACTGATTGAAACAAAATAAATTTCCCAGGTGATCATGAAAAGAAAACCAACAGATTTACTTTTTAAAGAAGTCATGCAATCAATTTGTAAGAAAAAACGAATCTCAATCAGAAAAAAAGATTTTCATTGAATATTAAAATTACTTGCTTCCTTTTTCTATATCTATAAAATATAAATGGCTTTACTCTATCAAAACTGAAAATTTGAAAGGGCTTTGGCTGAAGAGGGGTCCTGACCTATCCATGTCATCCTGAGATGCTGCCTGACCTGCTGAGTTACTCCAGCACTTGGTGTCTTGCTTTGTTTTGGTTCAATTAGTGCAATTAATTGAAATAATGATCTTCATTTACATATCACCTCAGAAACCATTCAACCCACTTTATAAAAGGCTAACTATCATGTTGCATGGCAGTCATGCCATGCAGCATGATAGTCCAAAAACAGTCCAAAACTAGGTTTAAAATAAATGACTAGTTAAAGTCAAATTAAAACAGAATGATAAAAATACTGACAAGTTCGAGCAGCTTCTGTAGAGACAGAGTTAACTTTTCAGTGACCTTTAATCAGAATTCTTTTGACATAAAATTTCCAGCACCTGTAAAATTTTGAGTTTACATTTAACTGATTCATGTTTTTGATTTGAAAGTCCAACTGTATCAATTGAATCAGCTTAACATCTTATTGATAACTAATATGCTATATTCTGCTGGTGAATCAGCCTAGAAAATAGGTGCAGGAGGAGGCCATTTGGCCCTTCGAGCCAGCACCGCCATTCATTGTGATCATGGCTGATCATCCACAATCAGTAACCCTTACCTGCCTTCTCCCCATATTCCTTGATTCCACTAGCCCACAGAGCTCTATCTAACTCTCTTTTAAATCCATCCAGTGAATTGGCCTCCACTGCCTTCTGTGGCAAAGAATTCCACAAATTCACAACTCTCTGGGTGAAAAAGGTTCTTCTCACCTCAGTTTTTAATAGCCTCCCCTTTATTCTTAGACTGTGGCCCCTGGTTCTGGACTCCCCCAACATTGGGAACATTTTTCCTGCATCTAGCTTGTCCAGTCCTTTTATAATTTTATACGTCTCTATAAGATCCCCTTTCATCCTTCTAAACTCCAGTGAATACAAGCCCAGTCTTTCCAATCTTTCCTCATATGACAGTCCCTCCATCCCAGGGATTAACCTCGTGAACCTACGCTGCACTGCCTCAATAGCAAGGATGTCCTTCCTCAAATTAGGAAAAACTACACCAAAACTACACACAATACTCCAGATGTGGTCTCATCAGGGCCCTATTCAACTGCAGAAGGATCTCTTTGCTCCTATACTCAAATCCTCTCGTTATGAAGGCCAACATGCCATTAGCTTTCTTCATTGCCTGCTGTACCTGCACGCCTACTTTCAGTGACTGATGTACAAGGACACCAAGGTCTCGTTGCACTTCCCCTTTACCTAATCTGACACCATTGAGATAATAATCTGCCTCCTTGTTTTTGACGCCAAAGTGGATAACCTCACATTTATCTACATTATACTACATCTGCCATGCATCTACCCATTCACTCAACCTGTCCAAGTCACCCTGCAACCTCCTAACATCCTCTTCGCAGTTCACACTGCCACCCAGCTTTGTGTCATCTGCAAACTTGCTAGTGTTACTTCTAATTCCATCTTCCAAATCATTAATATATATTGTAAATAGTTGCGGCCCCAGCACCAACCCTTGCGGCACTCCACTCGCCACTGCCTGCCATTCTGAAAAGGACCCGTTTACTCGTACTCTTTGCTTCCTGTCTGCCAACCAATTCTCTATCCATGTCAATACCCTACTCCCAATACCATGTGCTCTAATTTTGCTCATCAACCTGCTGTGTGGGACCTTATCAATGGCTTTCTGAAAGTCTAGTTACACCACATCCACTGGCTCTCCTTCATCCATTTTACTTGTCACATCCTCAAAAAATTCCAGAAGATTAGTCAAACAGGATTTCCCTTTCATAAATCCATGCTGACTTGGACCAATCCTTTTACTGCTATCCAGACGCACCGTTATTACCTCTTTAATAATTGACTCCAGCATCTTCCCCACCACCGATGTCAGGCTAACTGGTCTATAATTCCCTGTTTTCTCTCTCGCTCCTTTCTTGAAAAGTGGGATAACATTAGCTACCCTTCAATCCACAGGAACTATTGAATCTATTGAACATTGGAAAATGATCACCAATGCATCCGTGATTTCTAGAGCCACCTCCTTGAGTACCCTGGGATGCAGACCATCAGGCCCTGGGGCTTTATCAGCCTTCAGTCCCATCCGTCTACCCAATACTATTTCTCGTCTAATGCAAATCTCTTTCAGTTCCTCTGTCTCCCTAGATCCTCTGTCCTCTAGTACATCTGGGAGATTGTTTGTGTCTTCCTTAGTGAAGGCTGATCCGCCATTTCCTTGTTACCCATAATAATTTCACCCGTTTCTGCCTTCAAGGGACCCACATTTGTCTTTACTAATCTTTTTCTCTTAACATATCTAAAGAAGCTTTTACTGTCCTTCTTTATATTCTTGGCCAGCTTCGCTTCGTACCTCATCTTATCAGCCCATATTGCCCTTTTTGCTACCTTCTGATGTCCTTTGAAAGTTGCCCAATCCTCTGGCTTCCTGCTACTCTTTGCTATGTTATACATCTTTTCTTTTAGTTTTATTCCATCTCTAACTTCCCTTGTCAGCCACGATTGCCTCTTACTCCCCTTAGAATCTTTCTTCCTCTTTGGAATGAAATAATACTGCATTTTTTGGATTATGCCCAGAAATTCATGCCGTTGCTGTTCCAACCGTCATTCCTGCTAGGATCCTTTTCCATTTGAATCTTGGCCAGCTCCTCTCTCATGCCTTCATAGTCCACTTTGTTCAACTGCAACAGTTACATTCCTGGTTTAACCTTCTCCCTCTCAAATTGCAGATTAAAACTAATCATATTATGGTCACTACCTCCAAGTGGTTCCTTTACCTTGAGTTCCCTTATTAAATCTGGTTCATTGGACAACACTAACTCCAGAATTGCTTTCTCCCTGGTAGACTCTAGTACAAGCTGCTCTAAGAATCCATCTTGGAGGCACATCTACAAACACCCTTTCTTGGGGTCCAGAACCAGCCTGATTTTCCCAGTCTACCTGCATATTGAAATCCCCTATAACCACAGTGGCATTACTTTTGTTACATGCCGGTATTAACTCCTGCTGCAACTTACACACTATATCCGGGCTACTGTTTGGGGGTCTGTAGATAATTCCCATCAGTGCCTTCTTACCTTTACAATTCCTCAACTCTATCGACAGTGACTCTACATCGTCAGTCCCTATGTCACCCCTCGCAAGGGACTGAATTTCATCCCTCACCAACAGAGCTACCCCACCTCCTCTAACCACCTGCCTGTCCTTTCTTTAGGATGTATAACCCTGAATATTCAGTTCCCAGTCCTGATCCTTCTGCAGCCACGTCTCTGTAATCCCCACAATGTCAAATCTGCCAATCACTAACTGAGCCTCAAGCTCATCCACTTTACTTCTTATACTTCGCGCATTCATATATAGTACTTTTAATCCTTTGCTTATCTCACCTATTACACTTGGCCATTCTCTCCTATTCCTTCGTGAGCTTTCTGTCCTGTTAATTCTGGGGTCTTTCTTAACTTTTCCTATACTCTCTTTCCCTTTAACTCCATCCTTGTCTATCCCATTTGAAACCCCCCCCCCCCACACCCTCCACTATTTAGTTTAAACCACCCATGTAGCAGTGGCAAACCTGCCTGCCATAAGCCTGGTTTATATTCTCAAATTATGAAGTGGGACTTGAATCTACAAACTTTGGATTAAGTGTACCTGATAATTAAAGCTATGAGGAATTAATAATGGTAATTTTAAGTAATAATACAATTGTACAGCTCAGACCTTTGCACAGCATACTAATGTTGTCCAAGATAATACATACTTGTAACCAATTCATCTCTGAATAGCAGATAAATTAGTAATATGTGAGTAATAAAATGAGTTCATGTGATTTTGCATTTGCAAGGTGTGTGCATGTACATTTTAACCCTTTATATATTTGTTGAAATAGTTTCGTTTAGTTAGAGATACAGTGCGGAAACAGGCCCTTTGGCCCACCGAGTCCGCACCAACCAGCGATCCCCGCACACTAACATTATTCTACACACACTAGGGACAATTTACATTTATACCAAGCCAATTAACCTATAAACCTGTACATCTTCGGCGCATGGGAGAAAACCCACGCAGGTCACGGGGAGAACGTACAAACTCCATACAGACAAGCACCTGTAATCAGGATCGAACCCGGGTCTCTGGCATTGTAAGGCAGAAGCTCTACCTCTATGCCACTGTGCCACCCAAATAAAGATAATATTTTAAAATAATTAATAATTGAGAGTGTTTTTTGATCTTTGTGAATGATTAATTTATTGGCTGATAGTGCAAGCTGTTAAGTATGTTTATTTACGTTATTTAAATTTATAAAAACATTCTACTAAAATTAACCCATGTTTAAAATGGCTTATGGTCAGATTCATGGTTAATCAGCAATTTATAACGATTTATTCCATTAACAAAAAAAATAATACTGTGATTAGGACAATTGATGTCCTCTGTGCATGAGAACATCAACTTGTATGTGGTAATCATTTTCATTTCACGGTAACAAAGTAAGAAAGTGGTATCTTAACCTGCTGTTTCCATTTTTCCTAGTCTCCTCCCATTTACGTCATCCTCGGTAATGTCCTGAACAATAAAACTAGGCTAGGTCCTTGGTACACACATTGAATATAGTCTTTCTGGTCTTTTTCAAACCCTGAATTTAACTCTGTCCACTCAACAAAATGCAGGTGTGTTTCAGCATTTTCATATATTTCCCTTGAAAAACAGAATGAGGAATTGGGCGTATTTGCAGACAACTCTACAAGCAGTCAGATGGACTGTGACATGAGCAGTCCCAGCTGTAACATTTTGTTTGGTACTTGCAGAAAGATTTCTATGCAGCAGAAGAAATCTATGGGTTCCACCATCCATATTTGGGGGGGGGGGGGGGCAGACCACTCATGGGACAATTGGATCCAAGCACCCATTGCATTTAAACCATGAACTCAGTCAGGCTCAGTGCCCCTGTATCTACTCTCAGTTGGATGTGAGGTTCTAAATTGCAACTTCTTGCCAGAATGGTTCCACTGATCTGTGAGTTGACTCCATGTAAGATTTCTTAAGTGGAAACAGGCTATTTTGAGCAACTATATCATATATACCCACATATTTATCCACCCATTCTCATTTCCCCTTTTCACAAGCACGTACCCAGAAACAAAATACTAAATCCATTTTCTGAAAATTCTGGAGCTCTCGATTCCTGGAGACGTTCTTTTAAAAAAAAATTATCCTGCTTTGACCTTTCATAATTTTAAACATAATTCTAAATTTCATTTATATTTGACCCCACATCTGAGTTGCCCCCAGAAACAACTTAATCTATTTTGTATGTTTTTTTTCCTGCATCAGTAAAATTTAGGAATTTACTTTACGCATTCTTCAGTCACAATAATCCGTCTATAATATAAAATTCAATATTGCCTACAGTATTTTAACTGGTGTTAATAAAAATATTATTAGGTTCATTTTGTTTTAGTTGTAACTTGGCATTGTAAGTTAGCTTGTATAACTAATATTTCCAATGGTATAACTTGGAATTCTAGTATGTTTTTCTTACATTTTCTTGAGCCAATATGCTTCCTTTAATATTCACTAATTCCCTCCTGCTTGTTCACAGCATTGGGGCTACAGCCGTGTACAGTGTATTTACCCAAATACTCCTGCACTTAATGGCTTTGAATTGCTTATGATGGTATTCAGCTCACCTCCCAGTTTATCATCAGCTAATCACCATTTCCTTTGTCCACACATTGTCCACATTCAGTTCAACACAACTTGTTGTTTCAGCAGCTTTGTCATGGTAGGTGCAGTACTTCCAGGTGTCCTACAGAAAATATATCAAAACACCAAATAGACTATTGTTCATGATGTAGTTGGCAACCTTACATAAAGTGCAAAGCACAATCCATATATTTATATGCTACGCACAGATGTTATTGATATACTGTTAATTTTCCAAATAATAAACTGCTGTAATCAACTTTTCTAATAAAAAGTCTAATGCAGCTCACAATCTTCTCACATTCTGTTTTTATAGTCATGAACACTGAAGAGATTTTTGCTCAGAAAAGAAAAAAACACCAAAGCACATGATAATGTATTAATTAACTCATTCGTATACAATAAATGACATATCTAAATATCTTAATGTAGCAAGACAAAATAAAAAAAAACAAAATTTCCAACATGATTAAACACTCCTGTGAGTCAGTAAATGTATTCTGAAGTTTTGCTATTTGTACATGCTGGCATGATTAAACCCACTGTTATAGTAAATCACTATCCAAGTCCAATGACATCCCTCCCATTATTAGATTTGCCAGAAAGGGTATTAAAAAGGAACCAGTAAGTATAGAATATTTAGATCTTTAGAAGGAATATAATGTGTTGCCAAATGAAATGTTGGTACAGGAGATAAGGCATGGCCACATGGAATAGAGTAATATATTAGTGTGGAAAGAGAACAGGTTAACAGACTGAAACAGAGCGGGACTAAATAGTTCCTTTTCAAGTTGACAAGCTCCAACTAGTGAAGTGCCAAAGGATCAAAGGAATTAAATAAAGGGGAAGATTGTGGATTTATCCATTTTTGTTGATGATACAAAGCTATGTGGTAAACTAAACTGCAAGAAGTTCAACAAGGCATTATGAAGCCATATAAATAGTTTCAGTGAATGGGGAAAAGATGAAGGGTGCTTTGGATAGATCCACAGTTATTCTTTCTGATAGAGGGAACAATAAAGCAGCATGATTTAAATTGGAGAACAATCATTAAAGGTCGGGTTGGTATGGGTATTTCTGTACATAAATCGTAGGGAATTAATATGTAGGTGCAACAAACAATTAGGAAGGCAAATAGCATATTGGTCTTATTGCAAGGGTGTTGAAATATAAGAATAGAATATTTTTCTACATTTGCACAGGACTTTGGTGTGATTGCTCTGTGTGGAAGCTCTGTTTGGAGCTTTGGTCTCTTTATGTTAGGAAGGATACTAGCCATAGAACTAGTACAGCAGATGTTAGCTAGGTTGATTCCCAGATCGTATGTCTGCCATATGAGAAAGATTGAAAAGGATGGGAATGTATTCTTCAGCATTTAAAAGAATGAGAGCTGATTATTTTGAACAATACTGATTCTAAAGGAGGTAGTCAGGGTGGATGCTGAATGCCTGCTTCTCATGATTGAACAAAGGATTTTGTCTGAAAATAAGTAGGATAAGACATCGAGGACCAGGTTCAGAGGTATTTCTCTAGTCAAGACATAATTCTTCTTGGGAATTCTCTATCCTTGTTTTATGGATGCTCAAGATCACTTCAAATATTTTCAGAGTGATGTACAACAAAAACAGAAAATTCTGGAAATAATCAGCAGATCATTAAAACAAATTTAATATTTCAGGTCAATGAGTTAGTATGGCTGTAAGGTAACTCAAATTTCACTGCACTTTAACTGGTACATGTGACAATAAACTGACCTTGAAACCTTGAACTGACTTGAAACCTTGATCAGACTTTGCTTTGGGTCAGACTGATATAAAACTGTTTGGAAATAATGTTGCTAAATGCATAATGATATGGTTTTATTGTATTTATATTATCATGTTCATCATATAAAGTCATTAGATGTGGTATGGAAATACTTCAAAAATAAACAAACATATTGAAATGGACTAATGCATAGAATAATAAAATTAGACACAATTGCTGAGATAGAATGTAAAATTTAATTTCGAGAGAGAACATTGTATATTCACATCTAAGTTGTCATTACGTCATGCATTCTTATCTCTACCGTACCAGTCTAGCAGCAAAATTATCTATCACACCTCCAAAATACACATTGTAAAATCTGTATGACCTTTCATTGACTGTTCCATTGACCGTATCAAAATGGCTCCAAAGAGTGCACAATGTTAATTGCTGTTAATCTGATGACTGAACAGAGTATTGATTTCTCTCCTAGTTCTTCCCTTTGTTGTTGTGAAGAAAGTGACAAGTAGGGTGAAGGATCTGACATCTGCATCTGGGTTAGATCAATATGTTGTAATTGATGAACAGTCGTTTATGCTTTAATCAATTGGATTAGATTGTGATTGCTTATCAAGAGTATAAACCTTGCTCCACAGTGGCATCACCTCAACTCCAACGCCAGCACTGCCCAAGATAAAGGATGGTCAATGGTAAAAAATTAAATCCCCATACAATAAAATTCAAATTCCATACAATAAAACATAAAATAGCAATGCACCAGAATTAGGAACATAATTTAATAGAAATCATCTAATAAAATTTAAATCTACATGCATTGAAATTCAAATACCCTTTAAATTAAAATCGCTGCAATTTATATCCATTCAGAACTTCAAAATTGTAAATTCTCCCTGCAATCATTGTGCACAGAACAGAAAAGGGCATCAAACTCATAAATTAAAAACATTCAAACAGCATTCACGAAAAATAATTATTTCACTTTTAATCGACTTTACCAGCCAGGAACACATTACCTCAAATGCTGGACATATGAAATAAAGTAGAAAACCCTAGACTGCTCAGTATATCATCAGGCAGCATCTGTGCTCAGAGAAACAGAATGAAGATTTCTGCTCAGCCATCCTTTTCGGTTATTTATTTTCTTTCTTTTTCTGTGTGCAAAGATAATTCCAGTATGCTCCATATTATTTTTAACCTATTCAACATTTGTTTGATTAAAGGAAAATAAAATATGTTAGCCAAAATTAAAGTTAGCAGAACATACAGTATAGTAAATATAAAGAATGCAAATAGTAGTTTCAAGGTACAGCAGCTTGAGAACCATTACCTTCAGATTCTTCCCACCAATCATCAGCCTCTTGAACCACCCTGCACAACCCTAACCACAACACTACCACAGCACCGAACGTCTATGTACTTTGAAGGTATTTATTCACAAAATGCTGGAGTAACTCAGCAGGTCAGGCAGCATCTCGGGAGAGAAGGAATGGGTGACGTTTCGAGTCGAGACCCTTCTTCAGACTGATGTCAGGGGGGGCGGGACAAAGGAAGGATATAGGTGGAGACAGGAAGATAGAGGGAGATCTGGGAAGGAGGAGGGGAAGAGAGGGACAGAGGAACTACCTAAAGTTGGAGAAGTCGATGTTCATACCGCTGGGCTGCAAGCTGCCCAGGCGAAATATGAGGTGCTGTTCCTCCAATTCCTCACTATGGCACTGTGAGGCCCACCAGAAATTGGAGGAACAGCACCTCATATTTCGCCTGAGCAGCTTGCAGCCCAGTGGTATGAACATCGACTTCTCCAACTTTAGGTAGTTCCTCTGTCCCTCTCTTCCCCTCCTCCTTCCCAGATCTCCCTCTATCTTCCTGTCTCCACCTATATCCTTCCTTTGTCCCGCCCCCCTGACATCAGTCTGAAGAAGGGTCTCGACCCGAAACGTCACCCATTCCTTCTCTCCCGAGATGCTGCCTGACCTGCTGAGTTACTCCAGCATTTTGTGAATAAATACCTTCGATTTGTACCAGCATCTGCAGTTATTTTCTTATACTTCTATGTACTTTGTATAGGTTGCATTACGTACTTCAGCCTGTTATGGTCTGATTATCTAATACAACATAATTTATTGTATTATTGATATTTGCATATTTAGTTGATGCATTAATGTGTCTTTAAAGAGAGTAAGAATTTAATTGTTCCGTCCCCAGTGAATACTTAATTCATTCAATAAAGACGACTACGGGTAAAGCTTACAGTAATCTACACTTCAATGTCTACCAAAGTTCAAATCAGAGAGTTGGTACGAAAAACAAGGTACTCAATAGTGCCAGTCATTAATTCACCATGGCAACTTCCATGTTGAGGAAGGAACTGCAGATACTGGTTTAAACCAAAGATAGACACAAAATGCTGGTGTAACTCAGCAGGACAGGCAGCACCTCTGGAGAGAAGGAATGGGTGATTTTTCGGGTCGAGACCCTTCTTCAGACCGACGTTTTGGGTCGAGGGTTTCTGGTCGAGACCCTTCTTCAGGGTCTCGACCTGAAACGTCATCCATTCCTTCTCTCCAGAGATGCTACCTGTCCCACTGAGTTACACCAGAATTTTGTGTCTATCTATGGCAACTTCCATGCCCAACTCTCCATTCCCATTCCCTTTGTAATCCTATCTTTCCTAAAACTCCCTTTTCCATTTCCCCATGCCCCTATCATGATGGAATACCTGTCATCACTGGTGGATTCACTGAGAAATACCTGTCACTCTTTGTTTACTGTTCAGGCTGCCCTATGTAAGAGTTTCTTTAAATGTAAAATATAAACTTAAACATAAACGTGTGGCGAGTGAGCAGAGGAAATGTAGAGGCTGACGTGCAATTTTCTGACAGTGGTTTACGTCAGATAAAGTTCCAGATCTCATTTCATCAGCTGATTCAGCTTCTCGTTTGCATGACATATACGTCACCACCAGGGGAAAGTTCTGTGGGGTTTTTTTTTTAAGAAAGATGGTTTAGAATTTAAAAAAAAAATCTATTTGAAAGTTGTAATCCTTTTAAGATGCTCAGTCGAATGAACATTAAAAATCTCCAAAATCAGTTTGACATTTAAATTCATTGAAAAATTTTAAAAATCAGTAGATACTGGAAAATTGAAATGAAAATGGAAAATGTCTGCATCTGCAGAGAGAGGAAAAAGCTTAATGTTTCAAGTTGAAGACAACTTGCCAAGAACTTATTAAGGGTCTGATGAGGAGTTTATAAGCTACAACATTAACCTTGTTTCTCTTTCCTCAGATACTGTTTGTCCTATTAGTAACTCCAGCATTTTCTGTTGTTATTTGACATTTCAAAGCAATACTTGCACCTGATTAATAGGAATGGGTTGCCCAATAGCGATCTCAATAGATAAGGTTACTAATGCCATCTCTGCTTTGTGTTTGAATGAATACCTTCCCAATTACAATTTCTTATTAATTCCGTGAATTTAAAATCAGGACTTCGGAGTAGCAGAGATACAAACAGAGGTTATGCACTTCTAAATAGAGAAATGAAAGAGATATTAGCGACTGTACATTGGGAGTGGATAGGAGTTTTTTCCTCTTTAACTAAATTGCCTACTAACAAAGTTAAATCATTCAAAAGTGTGTATGTTGTGTGTTATTGGTGCATTAACAAAAGGAATTGTTCTATTTTTGCTTAGAGCAGAAGGGTCCTTACCTGAAACGTCACTTATCCATGTTCACCAGTGATGTTGCCTGACCTGCTGGAATACTCCAGTATTTTGTGTCCTATTGTGTAAACCAACATCTGTTGTTCCTTGCTTCTACCCTTTCTGATATAGTCCTGTCTACTTATCGATGTATTTTATGACTTTTAACATGTCAAAAACGATGTTTGGGTTTATGCTCGTTGGCCAATGTAAATTGGCTCTAGCACTTTGGTAGGTGGTTGTATCTGGGGGAGATAGTTGAGAATGTGGGGGGAATATAATAGGATTAGCGTGGGGTCAGTGTAGATGTGCTTAATGGTTGTCCAGAGACGACAGGCCAGAGGGCCTGTCTCCGTACTGTGACTTTAATGTGATTGACCATTTCCAAGTGATTATCAGCTAAGATTTGAACTGCCACTGTGTAAGGCTTACCTGGTTAATTATTGCTTGATGTAATAATATCTGCCACAAACTGTGCTCCCTTTTAAATTGTAATAGCAGACTTGATAAAAAAAACTGGCAGTGAAGTACCAGCAACTTCAGAAAAGCAGTATGGTAGAGTTACAATTTTGTTGCTTAGTTAATAAAGGAAACATTAGATCATTCAGTCGGATGAATATTCTGGAAACGATGACATTTTATTAGTGTTACCCAGGTAGGTTCCTTACTGATTGCTATATGAAGTGATCATCTGATCTGTCTTCTTTACACCCCTAACTCATTCACCATTTGATCAACGCAGGAAATACATAAGCAGAAAAAAAGATGGATTGGACAATTGAAGCTATCCTACTATTCAACTATAAGATAAACAGATGCTGGAAATACTCAGCAAGCCAGGCAGCATCGGTGAAAAAAGAAACGGAGATTTTGGTCCAAAATCCTTCTTAAGAACTAGGAAAGATAGAAAACCAAAAAAAACATACAAGTTGTTGAAGGAACTCAGCAGGTCAGAAAGAAAGAGTTAGATTTAGCTCAGGGCTAACCGAATCAAGGAAATACGGGGAAAAAGCATGAATGGGGTACTGATTTTGGAAGATCAGCCATGATCATATTGAATGGCAGTGCTGGCTCGAAGGGCCGAATGGCCTACTCCTGTACCAATTTTCTATGTTTCTATGTCAGGCAGCATCCCTGGAGAACATAGATGACGTTTTGGGTTGGGACCCTCCTTCAGACTGATTGTTGGGGGGGGGGGGGGGGAGGGGGGGAGGTTGTAAGAAAGCTGGAAGAGAGGAGGAGCAGGACAAAAGGGGTAGGTGAGGGGAGGGATTTGATAGGCAGATGCCTGGACAAAGGCCAGAGACGAAAAAACAGAAGATGTGAGACAGAAGGATTAGAGTTGCAAATTGTGAAGCCAAAGATTACCTAGGCCAGCAATAATCTATTCGAGGATATCTAAAACTGGAGAATTCATTGTTCATACTGTTGAGTTGTAAGCTACCCAAATGGAATATGAGCTGGTGTTCCTCCAGTTTGTGAGTGGCCTCACTCTGGCAATGGAGAAGGCCCAGAATAGAAAGGTCAGTATGGGAATGGGAAGGAGAGTTAAAATTCTTAGCAACCGGGAGATCCAGTAGGCCTTGGTGGACCGAGCACGAGCGTTTGGCAAAATGGTTGCTGAGTCTACTCTTGATCTCACCAATGTACAGAAGCTCACATTGGGAATGTTGGATGTAGTAGATAAGATTTCAGGAGGTGCACGTGAACCTATATCTCACATTGCTGTGGTTTCTGGATGGATTTGAGGGAGGAGCTGTAGGAACAGGCAGATAAGTCAGAATGTGAGTGGGATGGTGAATTAATGTGGCTGATCTATAACTCATCTCCTGTTGCTTGCCTTAACACCACATCCTAGCTAAAGGGTGTGTTTATAGTCATAGAGTTATGGAATGAAACAATATGGAAACAGACCATTCAGCCCAACTCGTCCACAGCGACTAGTCGGCACTCTCCATTATAAATCCCATCTCTCAGCACTTGGTCCATTGCATTATATGCTTAGGCAATTCAAGTGCCTATCTAGACACTTAAATGTTTTCAGTATTCCAGCCACTTCAACCACTCTCTCAGGTAGTGCATTTCTGGTACTTACCATTTTCTGTATAAAGAAACCACTCCTATCCCTCCAATCTCCTCTCAATCTCTTTCCTCACCCCAAATCTGTGTCTTTTAGTTTTATTTACCTCTGATACGGAGAAATGTTTCCTGTAGTCAACCCCATCTATGCCCCTCATAATTTAATATACTCAATCATGTCTCATTTTAATCTCGTCTGCTCTAAGAACAATCCACCAGTCTCTCCTCCATAACTGAACCTCTCCATTCCAAGCAACATCCTGTTGGATCTTCACTGCGCCCTCCCCAGTGCATTCATATCCTTCCATGAGCATGATCACGAGAGCTGCCTGCAGTATTCCAGATGAGCTCTGATCAAGGTTTTATAAAGTTGGAGCAAAACCTCCCTCCTTCTGCATTCGATCCCCGTCTAATAAACGCTAGTATCCTATATGCTTTTCTAACCACATTATATACTTGTGCTGACACCTTTAAGGATTTGTGGACTCCAAGGTCTCTCTATTCCTCAAAATTCCCTAATACCCCACAGTTCCTAACCTCATTAGAACTCCTAAAATGCATCACCTCACATTGGTGAGGCTGTGTTTTTAGTATTACGCTCAGTTTTGGTCACCTTGCTGTAGGAATTATATCATTAACCTGGAAGGAGTGCAGTGAGGATTCACGAGGATGTTGGCAGGACTTGAGGGCCTGAGCTATAAAGAGAGGTTAGACAAGCTAGGAGTCTATTCCTTGGTGAGCAGGAGACTGAGGGGTGATCTTGCAGCAATGTTTAAGATCAGGGGGCAAATTGATACGATAAATGAATCTTTTAAGGGCCTGTCCCACTTAAGCGATTTTAAGGCGACTGCCGGCGACTAGGTTGTCGCCAAATGTTCGCCGAGGTGTCGCGGGCATGATCGTGAGGAGTCTTCAAAGAATCGTAACGGATCTCGGCGTGTGGCTGAGAAATTTTCCAGATAGAAATTTCTCGGCGACATCTGGCTTTTCGCCAGGTATCGTACCTTATTACGGGCGCTGTCGCATGCTGTCCCCAGGTTTGCTAGGTTGTCGCAGATGCATTTAGAAGCACGTAATATTAAATTAAGTAAAGTAATTTGAAGATACCATAAAATACTTGTGTTTAACCAATTTATTTACTGTCAAGACATTTGGCAGGTAGATTGGAGGCGACAGTTTGACGGTCAGGTAAGCGTGGGAATTTCGCGATGTTTATGGCATTCAGCGATTACTTTTAAAGTACACTCCCAACCCAGATATGCAACCCAGAAACCAGATATGCATCTCCCGTACATTTTCAAAGAATGCCCACACTGCGCACAAAAATCCATTTAACCACGTTTAAAATTAAATTTCTTAATACTGCTATTAGTTTGGTTTTCAAGTAACCTGGGCAAGATGTTATATTTCAAAACTCTCAAGTAATTACAGACTTGTCAGTGATTTCAGCGAAAATTAGGACGCCGGAGAAGCATTGATAAGTGTGGGAATTTTGCGATGTTTCCGAAGACGGTGTAATCTCTTAGCCAGGTGCTAGTTTCTCAAAAAAAGTAACTTCTATCGACCTGACTCGGCATTGTCGTGGTCATTGTCGTAGGGTAAAAGAAAATTTTGGCGATCTGCTACGACTTTGACAGTCGCCGGCAGTCGCCTAAAAAATCACCTAAGTGGGACAGGCCCTTTACTCAGAGTGGGGGAATCAAGAACCAGATGACATAGATTTACGGTGAGAGTGGAAAGATTTAATAAGAACCCAAGGAGCAACTTTTTCACACAGGCGGTGATGCATATATGGAATGATCTGCTGGAGGAGGTAGTTGGGTTAGGTACTACAACAATATTTAAAAGACATTTGGACAGGTACTTCGATTGGAAATGTTTGGAGGGATATCAGCCAAATGCAGACAGGTGGGACTAGTGTGGGTGGGCATCATGGGCAAGCTCTACCATCTCCCTCTGTCTCCCATTGCAAAGCCAATTTTGGATCCAGTTTGCCAATTTGCTGTAACTTTCCAACGTGGTGGAATATGGGAGAGGCCGAGTGGACAGAGCAACAGGAGGAAAACGTGATGGTGGAGAAGGGAGAGAACAAAATGATGACTAACAGGAAGAAGTGGCAGTTGGTGAGAGGGGAGGGAGCCCCACGGTGACCATGTGTCCTGTCAGTGGTGTTGGCCTGAAGAAAGCGCTGTACCCCAGGGCTACAACATGAGCCATAACAACAGCCATGTCAACTGGATCTGCGGTGGGTGAAGAAGAGCTCGCTGGTGCACCTTGTGAGCAGGGGGTGGCATTGGAAGACAGGGCTGTAGGTGGTGTGAACCAGGGGTGGCATCGGCAGGTACATCTGCTAAAACTGAAATTGGTTATAAAGAGGTCCATTAAAACAAGGGTCTACTGTATATATTTGAGAAAGACTTGTGGAGCAGCTCTTGCAGTCTCAGATGAAAGTTTTTATGGCACCTTCTCTTTCAGGACAACAAATTTGTTGGTTGAATTTAGTATTTTCCATGGGTTGTTCCAAAGTAGAAGTGACTTCACATTAACTTCTTGTCACTGATCCATATTCCTCAGCAGTGATGAAGAGTGTGAGAGAGAGGGAAGAGATGAGGAGTAAGAATGAGTTATCTTATGAGAGGCATCTAAGGAACCATTGAAGTGGTAGAAAGATTGGTTGAGAAAGGAAAAGCAAATAACAAGGAGAGAATAGCAAAAACTGCACAAAATCTGAAACAGGATAGAATGAGGGGTTTCAAGAATAAGTAACAACCAGCTGGGTAGAAAAATTTAAATCACTTTATCTTTCCAACAAGACAAAAGCAGAAAAGGGGAAAAAAACAGATTTGAATGATCTGGAGTGATGATGAAGTAGAAAGTGAATGCTGCATGGAAACACGTGCTAAAATAGCACTGTGCAAAGGACATCGAATATCAAAAGGTACAGCACAGGAACAGGCTCTTTGGTCCACCTTGTCGAGACTGAACATGATGCCAAGATAAACTAATCTCATCTGCCTGCTCATGATTGATATCCCTCCAACCCCTGCATAGCCATGTGCCTATCTAAAAGCCTCTTAAACGCCACATCGTATCAGCCTGCACCACCACCTTGGCAATGCATTCCAGGCACCTGCCACCCCCCGTGTAAAAAAAACTTGCCCCGCACATCTCCTTCTTCTCAGGAAGGAGGGATTATTTTGGTTCATATGTTGTGTAATTACAGACCTTCAGCTCAGTGGCACATATCACCTAAACATCACAGTGGTGGGATTTCCCCTGTCTCCCAAACAAAAGCATACCCTGAACTGGAGAGAATTGATGCATGACTGATTATAGAGCAAACTTCCTGATAGCAGTCAGAGAAGGATGGGCCCTTTAACCTGCACTCAATCAGGTTTTTATCCGCGTCTTAGAGTTGAAGCCAGCATGGCTGCTCCAGCATCTCACAGCAGCAACATTGGAGGCTGATTGACATCGCTGCCTTGCATTGTGGTCTCTGTACCAGCATTGGTCATACACGGACACTTCTGCTTCCCATTCCCAGTGTTCCTTTTGGATTTTTCAAATGATTTTGCCCTTTGAAATCATGTGCTGCACCACCTAATGTCTGGAGTGACTTAGTGAAGAACTGCCAAGGATATTATTCCTGCATTTATTCCAATATAGTGGAAATTCTAACCTGCCACAAATTCATGCTGCACCAGATCATTTGATTCCCTCTGATAATGAAAAGAATGAATGTTTTTAAAAGATTCCCTTTAATAAGTATGTTATCTTCAAAAACTATGAAATCATGCATGGAAAATACATTTAAATAATGACATCCATTTACTTTGGATGAATATGGAATCATAACAATTACAAACGGGCCCATTCATTTTGTGCATATTTCATTAACTTGCTGTTTGCTAGAAATGCTTTTTGCAGATGCAAACTTACTTGCATTTTATTATTACAAGCATTTCTGAGGTAAGGGGCTTCTCTATAATTTGGAAGATAAAGCCACGAATTTGGAAAGATTACTGGAGTCATAATCCTGTCAGTGTTTCCTGGTAGTTCAATACTGAACATTCAAGCTTACTCACAGCGACTGGAATGAAAGTAGGTAGTAGCGGGCAAGGTTGTAATGAGTTGTGGCTGTCACACAGTTACCACAAAGTCATGCTTGAGTTGCATATCAGGAACCTGAAACCCTGGCAAGAATAGAAAGTCTGCAAAGCCCAAGCTCGTAACCTGTACTCATTGCCTCTTCTGCAAAATCAAGTGTATTTAACTGTTGTTAAGTGGTTCTTGTAAGTCAGTGGAATTTCACAATTCTAGAACCAGGTGAGTCACGAGCAGGGGAGAGGAAGGGGGTTTCTTACACACAAGCTGTGTGATAGGTGTGTAGGTATTTTTAGAAACACTGACCTCACTGGTGGGAAAGTTCAAAGAGTTTTCAAATGTCAAAGCTATCCATTTTCTTTAAAGCAAATGTACCTAATTTGCATTGTTTTTTTTGGTGAATCATTTTGAAGCTAGAGGCAGACAGACCAGGAAAGGTTATGCCTCACCAATACAAGAAATATTGTAAACATACACATGTGCTTTCCCACAGTAACTGCAACTGCAACCTTTTGGACTTGCTGGAAACTTGAAACCAGACTGAAAAGGACAAGGCAATAGCATCTGATTTATGTATAATACATATCACCATCAGTCCTCCCTTAGATAGGATGCCTATCTTATTCGGATGTCATTCCATCAAATGTTTTTTCTTACAACAAATCATTTAACAATGACTGGAAATAAAATTACGCCAATCTCTGACGTGAACCTCGCCCACGTTTTGCCAATGCAAGCAACATCCTGTTCTCAGTTCTCTTCACAGTGCGTGCATTGTTACATTGTGGCCGTGAAATGTTCTTGTCATTGGACATTTACCATAAGGCTACAAAGAAAATCAAAGAATTGCTGCACCAGGGTTATTTACAGGGGTGATTTTGCCTTGAATAACTTGGAAGTTTGAATTCCGTTTGTTCTGAAATTGTTGAGGTTGGCCAAGAAAGGAATGACGCTTGGAATCCCATTCACATCTCCCAGCACATCACTGATTGTAAAGTGCATTCGGTGGCTGTTAGTTTCTTAACATTGAGTATAGTGCTGGCTAGGCTCCAGGAGGTTTTGTAAAACATGAGTGCTTTAAAAGCTTTGCTAGACATGTCCAGCTTTCTCATCAATTCCCTATTTCCCCCACAGCCATTGAATATGTGGCACTAGCTTCACCGCACCCCTTCCTCACCTTCCCCAACCCAGATCTAGTCATTGTTCAAACTTAAAATTCTCAAGAATTTTCAAATTCTTCCGTAGCCTTACTCTCCATCATTCAACCCTATCTCTCCAGTCAGCTTCTAGATTTTATGTATGCCATCAGTTGCAAAGTCTAAAGTTCTGGAATTCCACACCCCTGCAGCCCCCACCCCAAGTACAATCCACTCTGTAGTTTTACATCTTCCTCCTTTGAGAAGCTCCATAAATTCTTCCATGTTTTTAGTCTGAGAAACAAGAGACAGCAGAAGCTTGTATCTTGAGCAAAAAACAAACTGTTGGAGAAACTCACCGGGTCAGGCAGCATCTGTGGAATGATATGAATAGACGACGTAAAGAAGCATCACAACCCAAAATGCTAACTTGAGATTTATGTTTAGGTTTATTAATGTCACATGTACAGAGGTACAGTGAAAAGCTTTGTTTTTCATGCTGTCCAATCAAATCAGATAATAAAATACACACAATCAACCCAAACTCAAGTACAATGAGCAGAGCAAATGGTCAAATACAGAGTGCAGAATATAGTTCACAACATTGTAGTGCACCAGCTCCAGAGAAAAAGTCGAATGTCTGCAAAGGGGTAAGATGAATGAGACAGTATCCCAGCTTATGGAAGGACCATACAGAAACCTGATTACAGAGGGGACAAAGCTGTTTCTCAGACTGCCGGTATACACTGTCAAGGTTCTGCATCTATTGCCCTGCGTGAGCAGGCTGAAGAAGGAATGACTGGGGTGAGACAAATCTTTGATTATGTTGGCTGCTTTCCTGGCAGCGGGAAATGTTGATGGAATCAATAGTGGGAATTTGGTCTGCTTGATGGACTGAGCTACACCCACAACTCTCTGCAATTTCTTGCAGTGTTGGGCAGAGCTGTTCCCAAACCGAGCTGCGATGCAATCCGACAGTATGCTTTCTATGGGGTATCTGTTGAAGTTTATGAGTTTTTGGCGACATGTCAAATTCCTCAACCTACTCAGGAAGTAGAGGCTTAGATGTGCATCGCTTCAATGTGGTTGGTCCATGACAGATTATTTGTAATATTTATGTTAAGGAACTTAAAGCTCTCAACTATTTCTACTTTGGCAACATAGATGCTGATTGGGGCATGTATCCTATATGCTTCCCGAAGTCAATAACTAGTTCCTTCATTTTGTGACATTGGGCGAGAGGTTGTTGACCTGACACCATGCTACTAAGTTCTCGATCTCCTTCCAGTACTCTGCCCCAGCATTGTTCAGGACCCAACCCACCAAAGTGCTGTCACCTGCAAACCTGTACATGGAGTTAGAGCTGAATTTGGACAGACGGCATAAAGAAATCGAAACGTTAACTTTAGATTTAGATTTAGGTTTTGATTTATAATTGTTACATGTACTGAGATATGGTGAAAAGCATTGTTTTGCATGCTATCCAATCAAATACGACATGCCAAATTTCCTGAGTCTACCCAGGAAGTAGAGGCTAAGATGTGCCTTCATAGCTGTCGCTTCAATGTGGTAGTCCAGATCATAGGTAATATTTACTCTAAGGAACATGATGCTCTCAACCATTTCCACTATTGCACCATTGATGCTGTTTGGGGAATGTATCCCAATGTTAATAACTAGCTCTTTCATCTTGCTGACGTTGAGGGAGGGGTTGTCGTCCTGACAACATGTTACTAAGTTTGCTATCTCCTTCCTGTACTCTGTCTCATCATTGCTCGTGATCCAAACCAGCATAGAGGTGTTATCTGCAAATGTATAGATGGAGGTAGAGCTGAATTTGGACAGACGACATAAAGTAGTCGCAACGTTAACTTTAGATTTAGATTTAGGTTTTGGTTTAGATTTATTATTGTCACATGTATGGAGATATAGCGAAATGCTGCATTTTCCTTGCTATCTAATCAAATCAGATAACACTATACATGAGTACAGTCAAGTCAAACTCAAGTACGATAGGGAGAGCAAAAGGAAAGGTACAGAGTGCAGAAATATAGTTCTCAGCATTGTAAAGCACAAGTTCTAGAGAAAGTCCAATGTCTGCAACGGGTTGGAGATGAATTGGATAATACTCTAGCTTATGGAAGGACCATTCAGAAACATGATTATTATCAGAGATAAGCTGTTCCTGAGTCTGGTAGTGCTGCTTTCAAGCCTCTATAGCTTCTGCCCTAAAGCAGTGTGGGGCAAGACTTTGTTTGTTATTAGCTGATTTTCCAAGGCAGCGTATAGTGTAGATAAAGTCAATAGTGGGAGCTTGGTCTGCAATTTCTTGCGGTCTTGGGCAGAGCAGTTCCCAAACTAGGTTATGATGCAACTCGACAGTATGTTGCCTATGGTACAACTGTAGAAGTTTGTCAGACCTTTGGAGATTGGCCAAATTTCCTCAGTCTCCTCAGGAAGTGGAGGCTTAGAGGTTCCTTCGTGGCTGTCGCTTCCATGTGGTTGGTCCATGACAGATTGTTGGTAATATTTATGCCAAGGAACTTGAAGCTTTCAACCATTTCCAACCTGACACCATTGATGCTGCTTGGTACATGTATCCCTCATGCTTCCTGAAGTCAATAGCTATCTCTTTCATCTTGCTGACATTGAGGGAGGGGTTGTCCATGTTATTGTTTGCTATCACCTTCCTGTACTCTGTCTCATCATTGCTCGGGATCTGACAATGGTGTCATCTGTAAACGTATAGATGAGTTAGAGCTGAATTTGGACAGACGATATGAAGAAGTCGAATCATTAACTTTACATTTAGATTTAGATTTAGGTTTAGATCTATAACTGTCACATGTACTGAGATATGGTGAAAAGGTTTGTATTGCAGGCTATACAATCAAATCGGATAATACTATACATAAATACAATCAAGCTGATGTCAAGTAAAATGGGTAAAGCAAAAAGAGAGCTACTGAGTGCAGAATATAGTTCTCTGCATTGTAGCGTGCCAGTTCCAGAGAAAAAGCCCAATGACTGCAAGGAGGTACAGATGAATCGGGCAGTTCCAGACAGTACCCTAGATGATGGAAAGACAGTTTAAAAGCATGATAACCGAGAGGAAAAAGCTGTTTCTGATCTGAATCCTTCACTACCAGTCACCATCTGGTTAGGAACAAACTATTTCTGATAACTTCAAGTAATACAATGAGACAACAGATTGTTTATTGTTCTGCGGCTGTTAGTGTTTTAAAAACGAATTCTGGAACATTTCAAGATAGTTTGACAAGATTTGACTCGAGCTCTATCAATATTTATTTTGGAAGTGCTTTCAGGGCCACCTAAAAATGAACGAGTGTTGTGCTAATCTGTTAATTGGAATCTCCAATTGAAAAGGAGTTGAGATGTTAAGTTACAGTTGTTTAAGACATCAGTGAGGCCACATATGGAGTATTGTGTTCAATTTTGGTCAGTCGGGATATAGGAAGGGTTGTTAAACTGGAAAGAGTGCAGAGAAGACTTACAACAATGTTGCCATGATTTGAGGGCCTGAGCTGTTGGGAGAGATTGGTCAGGCTAGGACTTTATTCCCTGGAGCATAGGAGGACGAGGGGTGTCATGAGTTTCTTAATCTGTTGAAAGAATGGGATAAAGTCATCAAGCTAGATAGTGCAGCATCAGCCACTGCAGGAGAAAGGGACAAGAGGGCAAAATGGTGAAAAATACCTTCCCCTGCATGTGTGAGATCTCCTACACCTTCTATTCATTAGAATCCTCTGAGATAGCAGGTATCCTGCAAGTACCTCAGAATCGTTTGTACTTTCCTGCAACCAACCACTGAATGTCAGCCAGGCCACTGCACACCTTCAGTGGAAACAGCAGATTTTCCTCACACACAGTGCTCCACAAAGACTGCACCTGATCAGCATTTGGGTAATAAACTCACAGACTACTTTTGCAATTCCAGGCAAAATCATGTTACGCCTATTGGATTCATAGATGATGTAAACCAAAATTCCAAAGCAGGTGCCATCCCATGCCCGTGTTGAACCTTGTAATCCCTGTTACAGGGAAACCTTTCCTTTCATCACTGACAAGGAAATTCAGCCCATAGTCTGGATTATGTAACATCTCAAAATCTAGAATTGCTAAATTACATTTCCTAAATTTTTGGACAATGCTGTGGTTGGATTTAATTAATATAATTTATTCAGTTTCTTCATTTGTCTCATTGTCAATTCTCATATATATTAAGGTTTTATATTTTCTTGTCTTCTGACTCAAACAATTAATGGATAAGATTGATTTATTTACCCCAATACACTCTTTACATGGTTCACAGAAAAAAAACATATCGACAGTAATTTCCCACAAGATGCAAATTGTCTCCTTTACTGACAATTTATACCCAACTATATTGATCCCAATTATTATGTAGGTGACTAAAATGCATTTTACATAAGTGTCAATACTTTTCAATTTAGAAAGCAAGTCCAAACTGCAGATGCTGGTTTGCACCAAAGGTAGATACAAAATGCTGGAGTAACTCAACGGGACAGGCAGCATCTCTGGAGAGAAGCCCAAGGGTCTAGACCCGAAACGTCACCAATTTCTTCTCTCCAGATATGCTGCCTGTCCCGCTGAGTTACTCCAGCATTTTGTGTCTACCATTAGCCTTATGTCTTCAGTGGATGCAGATTTTGAAAACAAAGTCCAATGCAAATTTGCTACTGTATCACAGGTGTTTCACAGCCGTGTACAAAACACAAACAAGGGAGTCATGCACAGAGGTATTTCCTAACCACAGTTTTCTTCTTTTCTGCAAACATCAGCTTCTAGCTTTACCTCATTATCACCATAAGACAATATCAAGTATTTAGAAAACAGGTTCCACTGCCATTGGTCTCTATCACAAATTCCGATCAGTATCTTTGGAATTGTCCCCTCAGTAACATCCTTCTGTCTTTTCTGCACTCTTTCCAGCTTTATCAAATCGTTCCTGTAGCTGGATGACTAGAACTTCACATCATTCTCCAAGTGCAACTGTGGTTCCAGCTGCCATGGAGCTAATGTCTGGAATTCTCCTGCAATACATCTCAAATCTCCCCATCTGACTAATTTTCTTGAAACCAAACTTTCTGACCAACCATTTGGGCATCGACTCCAAAATCGCCTTCTATTTTTCACTCTGAAGTAACATTTGAAATCAGTCTTATGTGTTGGAATGTTTAGGTACAATAAAGGCTTAAGGCTTAAGGTTTAGGTACAAATAAAGCTCTGTTGAACTGTTGTTGAACTGTTGTTGTTGTCATTCACCGACAACTCAAAATCCAATTTGGCATCTATGGGGCATTGAACCAATAGCATTACCACACTATCTTATGACTGTAAACAAGAACTGTTGCACAGTTCAGAGACCAGTTCAATACATTTGGCACTTGGATCATTACAAAAATAATTTCACTGGTGCATTAAAATTATTTCTCGCTCCACAGGAAGAGAAACAGGGTTAACACGTCTTGACCTATTGAGTATTTCCAGGATTTTCTGTTTCATTTTAGAGTTTCAGCATTTGCTCTTCCTTTTATTGTTCTGCAGCATGACATTTGCACAGAAAATATTGATTGGCAAATAGCCAACTTGCCATTTCAAGTTCAAGAATCATCCTTCAGTGGTTTAACCGATAATGGAAACTAAAAGATAAAGTTGTTGTAAAGAGACGACAAAGACACAACAGACCCTGGAAACATTCATAATGTTAGTTGAAAAGTTAAACTCTTTCTTCAACAAAAGCAAAACAATACCAGTCTATTTTTCTTAAAACGAACCTCTTGGAACAAGTATTTGTGCTCCAAAATCTTCTTACATATTTCACTATCAAGTAATATTTGACAACACCCCTGTTTATTTCTCATACATTTCCATGGAAGAAGTCCAGACCACATATTTCGAGTGAAGCACTAGTTACGTCCTGATGGTTTCAGTCAATTCCTCAACACTTCCTTGTTAATTACAAGATATAAATATTTTGAACCGATGCCAAGATGCTGACCCAATGTTCCTTCAGAGTTCCTGTCATTAACTTTCCTTCCTGATGTTGTTTTGCTTTCTTCATTTAAGTAGATTAACTTTCCACAATCCTTCCTAAATTCAATCAACTGTGATTATCGTGATTTGCAAACGGCTGGGAAACTGCGGTACTCACGGGACCATTTTGCAGGCATTAATTGCCAAACACAGAATGAGGGCACTGGCTTTCTATGTGCTTTTGGTCTCTTGCCTGTTCAAGGACTCCTCAATGATAATTAGGAAGCACCACATTGCAGCTGTGGAACTTAACTGGGATTACAGGAGCAGCAATCTCCTGTCATGGCATGGAACTGGAAACACAAGGTAAGTGATAAAGTTTTTTCTGAGGCAATTTAAGTATGGCGTATGTGTTTCAATACTCCCCAGTGTCACAGACCTGCTAGGATAGATGACAATTGTCATTGTATTTTGGGATGGAGCAAGGATGGTTCAATTTATAAACTGATAACATATTGAGACATGTGCTTTAATTTCTGTTTTTGCCATCCAGTGAGTACTTGATAAGGCAGGGAAATAAATGAATAGTTGAAATATTGAATTCCAGCACAGACATTACCTTTTTTTGACACAGTAATTAATTGTTTGCTGTATTTAAGTATCGCTTTCCTGAAAGGCATGGAACAAGAGGAGAGCCACATTATAGTCAACTATCTGGGGTGAGAGACAGACCAGGAGTGTGAGTCTGACTAAATCCTCTATCCCTGCTGTTTGTCTTTGAGGACTGTTTTTAGAGTTATTGGATAATCAGAAGTAATGAAGAATGCAGGATTACCCAACAAAGCTGAAAATAAATAAATGCCTACATTTTGTTTTTCTGCAGGCAACCATTTACTCCCAGAACCTTCCCTCTGTACAGGAAGGCAGTTTTTATGGAGTTCAAAGATTCTTCATTTCTCATACCAGAAACAAAGCCTACGTGGATGGGTAAGAAATATGTTTTCACTTGGGGAGAATCAGCATGGTGTTACTAGAGTGGCGATTTCCTTCTTCACTATTGATCCACACATTCTTGGATCAATCGATCGACCAATTCTTCCATGGACTTTCAAGAGCTTTGGTGTGGGACATTTACCACTGCTGCAGGAGAGGGATAATCCAAGCAGAGCCTCTCCACTCACGGAATTGAGATTAAATGTATAAATGCAGTTTGGCTGCACACATTAAACAGCTCAATATTTTAGATCTATTTCATTTGAATTATATATACCCGTTTAACTAAAATGTAGAAATTGAAGAAAATCCCTTTATTCTGAATTAGAAAAGATCATTCTCAATAATTACAACTGATGATACAAAATCACCATAAAACATAAAGTTTGATTCTATAAAATCATAAAGTTTGATTTTTTATAACAGAATTCTCTTTACAATTTTACTTTTTTGATTTTGTGTGCTTGTTTCCCTCTCCCCTACCTCCCCACCAAACCTGATCACGGTCATGTACACATTGTAATTGAAGTTTATCCTAGTTTTGTCCACTCTGGACAAAACTAGGGACTAAACAGTCTGGACAAGTCCATACTAAAACTGTCCTGTCAGAGAGCATGACTTTCCAGTGTTTCCTCATGAGCTCTCCCACCCATGGGAAAATATTTGTGCCTCACCAAAATATCTGTGTCTTCATTCAGTGGCATGACTGTAATAAATAGCTAAGTCACAGAAGTTAGAATTCCAAACAGATATTGCTGTTCTGTCGTCCAAGACACCAGCCAGATTTCTGCCATTAGTTGGGTTCTTTGAGTAGTCACTTTAACGATGCATTGGTTTTCAGTTTGATTACAGAGTTTGCTTTACAACCAGATGTGTGTATGTGTGTAAGTGTGTGTGTATGTATATATGTGTGTGTGTGTGTGTGTGTGTGTGTGTGTGTGTGTGTGTGTGTATGTATATATGTGTGTGTGTGTGTGTGTGTGTGTGTGTGTGTGTGTGTGTGCATGTGTGTGTGCATGCTTGTGTGTGGGTGTGTGTGTGTGTGTTTTGTGTGTGTTTGCATGTGCCTGTGTGCATGATAGAGCCATAGAGCTGTACAGCAGAGAAACAAGTTCCTCAGGATCCCTTGGCCCTACTTGTCCAAATTGCCATTCTCACCTAGTCCCATTTGTCTGCATTTGGCCCATATTTATCAAACCCTTCCTATCCCAATGTCTGTCCAAATGTCTTTTGTGTCCAAGTGTGTGTGAGCGTGTGTATGTGCATGTGTGTATGCGTGTGTATTTTCCTGCACACAGTGAAAAAATTGTTTTCACAGTGCACAGATTTGTGCCTGGAAGGTCATGTTTGACTAATCTTCTTGAATTTTTTGAAGAGGTTACCAGGGAAATTGATAAGGGCAAGGCTGTGGATGTTGTCTATATGGACTTCAGTAAGGCATTTGACAAGGTTCCACATGGAAGGTTGATTAAGAAGGTTAAATCATTGGGTATTAATAGTGAGGTTGCAAGATGGATTCAACAATGGCTGAATGGGAGATACCAGAGGGTAACGGTTGACAATTGTATGTCAGGTTGGAGGCCAGTGTCTAGTGGAGTACCCCAAGGATCTGTGTTGGGTCCACTGTTGTTTGTCATTTACATTAATGATCTGGATGATGGTGTGGCAAATTGGATTAGTAAATATGCAGATGATACTAAGATAGGTGGAGTAGTTGATAGTGAGGTAGATTTTCAAAGTCTACAGAGAGACTTGGGCCTTTTGGAAGGGTGGGCTGAAAGATGGCAGATGGAGTTTAATGCTGATAAGTGTGAGGTGCTGCATTTTGGTAGGACAAATCAAAATAGGACGTACAGGGTAAATGGTAGGGAATTGAGGAATGCAGTGGAACAGAGGGATCTGGGAATAACTGTGCATTGTTCCCTGAAGGTGGAATCTCATGTGGATAGGGTGGTGAAGAAGGCGTTTGGTATGCTTGCCTTTATAAATCAGAGCATCGAGTATAGAAGTTGGGATGTAATGTTAAAATTGTACAGGGCATTGGTGAGGCCGAATCTGGAGTATGGTGTGCAGTTCTGCTCGCCAAATTATAGGAAGGATGTCGACAAAATGGAGAGGGTACAGAGGAGATTTACTAGAATGTTGCCTGGGTTTCAGCACTTAGGCTACAGAGAGAGGTTGAACAGGTTGGGTCTTTATTCTTTGGAGCGTAGAAGGTTGAGGGGGGACTTGATAGAGGTTTTTAAAATTTTGAGAGGGACGGACAGAGTTGACGTGGGTAGGCTTTTCCCTTTGAGAGTGGGGAAGATTCCAACAAGGGGACATAGCTTCAGAATTGAGGGACAAAGGTTTAGGGGTAACATGAGGGGGAACTTCTTTACTCAGAGGGTTGTGGCTGTATGGAATGGGCTTCCGGTGGAAGTGGTGGAGGCTGGCTCGATTTTATTATTTAAGAGTAAATTGGATAGGTATATGGATAAGAGGGGATTAGAGGGTTATGGTCTGAGTGCAGGTAGATGAGACTAGGTCAGGGAGAATGGTCGGCGTGGACTGGTAGGGCCGGACAGGCCTGTTTCCATGCTGTAGTTGTTATATGTTATATGTTATATGTTAAATGTGTATTAAAAACAGAATACACTCTGGAGATATTCAGCAGGTCAGACAGCTTTGGTGAAAAGAACAGAGTTAACATTTCAGTATGGAAAGCCATATAGTCCTGATCTATTACTCACACTTAGAAATCTCCACAAAAGTTGACCCCAATATATCCTTGCAATGTTTCTCATATATTTAGTTTAATTTAGCTTCCAGGTTTTCATAGAAACTACTGCCAAGTAAAATAGACAAGCCTCAAACTTAGTTAAATATGTCAATCTGTCAGTTGGCATTGTTTCCTCTCAGAGCAACCAGAATAAACAAATATGACAAACAAATTAAATACTTTTATTGGTCTTTGTTGAATATTGTCACACGAGATCATATTGAAAACTGAGTTTTTGTTAACCTCCATAGATTGCTGTCTAGAATTTATGTCTGACTCTTTTATTTCCATCAGATTTTGACCCTTTTCTGACCAAAGTGACTTCACTTTTATAGCAATTGTCCCATCACCACTCTAATGAAAACTATATGTCAATGATATTCACCTCACCCTTAAATTACATGCGATCATCTTCATGAGCCAAAGTCACAAGTTAGACAAAAGGATGCAGGTAGCAAGTGCCTTGTCGTATCACTTAGCCCAGGGGACTGGTGACCAACAGGTTTAAGTCAAATGGACTGTATCCCTTTCACTTTTGAGAAACGCTCCCCTTTGCCTTGGATTTGGAAGCAAATCTATTGCTCTGAACTTATAGCCCAAGTCAAAGGACAGCTCATGATCCGAAGAACTCAGCAAGGTTTGCAGGCCGAAAAATCAATGCGAATATCCAGCAAGTTCTACTGCAAAAGATCTGAGTCATGAAACAAAGTCATTCAACTCAGGTATTTGGAATGTGCTTCACGTGCCATTTCTAATTTTTCATTGTATTTCTATTTTTTAAATATATTTTGATCCCCTGAGGTCAGTGATGGCTCCTTTCTTAGACAATCCTCACAATACCAAGAGTATATCTAAGAGATACGTTTATTTTATTGAAGCTCAGATAAGTATTTGGCATATTAAAGGTTTTATTTAGAGGGATTAGGTGGTAAAACAGGCTACTACCTGGCTCATTTCTGTCTAGGTTCATAAGGGATATTGGATGTCATTTAGGCACCTGACTAGGGGAACTAAATCAAAGCAGTGCAGGGATTCTCTTTGACTTTCCGTAATTGTGTAGAGCTTGATCAAATTCTTACTGCTACTTATTGTACTTTGTACTATTCTGTTATACTATACTACAGGCAAGTGGTTCACATATTATTATCTTTTCTAGGGATTCTTGGTCCCACAATTCGAGCAGAAGTTAACGACAAAGTTATAATCCACTTTAAGAATCTAGCATCACGGCCATACAGTATTCATCCATTTGGGATATCCTATTGGAAGATGTCAGAAGGTGAACCCCAATTTTAATTATATTTTATACTTTGAGATAGTCGGTTTTCAGAAGTACCAAATGTGATAGAGGTACAAACAGCCCGCCGCAAAAACCCGGCGCTGCCAATTCACGGACTGCTTATAAATATGACCAATCAACCTGATCCAGAGTATCAATAGTCTGCATGAGTTCACATAAGGCTTTATGCTTGATTTTTACAACATTAAGTGGTTTTACTACATTCTATTTTGTGACATGTTATTGATATTATGCCTTATCGCAGACATATTCTTTCACCATATTTCTTATCTGGAGAAACAGATGAAGAAAGAACCTTTTACATAGTTAATTAAATTATCGACTTGCCTGTCCTCCTGAGCTACGTTGTAAAGAATGCACTGTATCATTTGAACTTCAGCCTAAGATGAACTTCATCTGTTAGGCTTAACATAAATCCAGATGTTTTCCAGTCAAGGCTGCGGCCAATTTATTCTTCTTGTGAAATCCAGCCAGGACGTTTTGATTCTGGCAGTGCACCATTGCACTAGGCTAACCCTAAATGGTAGTAAACAGAGGCACGAAAAGGAGATTGGTGGAATAATTTATGTTTCATTCCGGAGTCTGCGGAAGAAAGAACTGACATGCCTTTCACTGTTCCTGAAGGAAAGTAGCCATTTTGAAAATAACTAAACTCTCATGACCACCTAATCATGTTTGGTGCTGCTGTTTGAAAGGGGAAACCTATTCACAATGAGTAAATTGCGGCATGACATCTTTCACGACCATTAACTATTGGAGCAGTCATGGAGATTGCAGTTTAAGGTTCCATTCAGCAAAGCAAACCAAGCATTGTGTTGCAGCGAATGTGTTCAAGTTCTGGAGTGGGTTTTGAGAGCACAATTTTAGAAATTGCACCCAGTTTACATTGAGGAGAAGTGCTTTACGATGTGATGACCACATAAACAATTTAAAATATCTTGACCATAAAAATATACACTTCTGAAACTGTACATAATCTTTCCACAAGGAAACAAGGAAACATCTTGATACTTCATTTCCATCTTCTACCCAACAAGGGTTGGGTTGATCATGCAGTATATAAATGATGACAAGCACAAGCCTCGCTATATTTTGTAATCATGTGGTTATGAGTTTTTGAGTTATTACTGCCTGTTATTTCTCCAGATTAGGCCATGAGGAGCATAGATGGGATAGTTAATGAGGTTTTTTTCCCCCATAATACACGTATCAATAATAAGAGGTCATTCGTTTAAGGTAAGGAGAAGGGGATTTAGAAGGCAGATGAGGATGTTTTCAATCAGGGGCTGATTGAACTCTGGAATGCACAGTCTGAGGACACAATGAAGGCAGAGACTGTCACAAATTCAAGAAGCATTTAATGAGCACTTGAAATGACAGGGTATTGAAGGCCATGGGCCGAGTGCTGGGAAAGGAACTCGTGTAGATATGGCTGGCATGAACAGGGATGGCCAAATAATCTGTTTCCATGCTAAATGATCCAATGATTCTGTATGTGAACAATCAGGCATGGAGAAACCTTTATTCTCTGGAATAATACCTTCAGCCACTATACCTTAATCCTTAAACGGAGTTAAACCCAAGTGCTGCTGTTTGTCCATATACAGCTCAATGGAGTAAAGGCACACGAATGTGAGGATGAAAAGGGATCAATGTTATACATATTTTGTAGCCTGAAAACATATTGCTGGACTGATTGGAACAAATGAATATCCCAGGGACTGAGCAGCTGTCACTGTAGTTGAGAGACAATGCATAATAATTCATCATCACACTGCCTGGACCTATGCATAAATCACTTCCCTTCTCATTACAGTATCAAAGAATACAGACTAACACAATCCATTCAACATTTAGGGAACATCGGTACATGAATCATTCCAGGCCAGCAAAAATAAAATAATTATTGCACCATAATGCTACACTGATGCAATACTGGAGCTAAATATTTTTCTCTCCCCATTACTATGGGAATAAACATTTAGGGAACATCGGTACATGAATCATTCCAGGCCACCAAAAATAAAATAATTATTGCACTATAATGCTACTGATACAATAATGGAGCTAAATATATTTCTCTCCCCATTACTATGGGAATAAATTCCCATCGCAGTGAAATTCAATATTTATTCATTGCAACTGTGAGGATCAAGATTAAAACCAAATAGAGCTGAATGAAGATTAATTCACAAAGTTTATGTACAATGAATGGTCGGGCCCTTGCAAGGATAAAGAACCAGAAGGACGTTAGTATACAAGACTACATACAGCACAGGGAAATAAGAAAGTGGAGAAGGCACACAAGGCACCTAACTTCAAATCTCTGGAATCTAGATAATAAGAGCAGCGATGTTACGGTATCATTTTATTAAACATTAGTTTAATCACAGCAGAAGTACTGTGTGTAAAGTTCTGGTCACCATACTATAGGAAGGCTGTGATTACACTAGAGATGATGCAGAGGAGATTCACCAGGATATTATCTGTGATTAAATGCGATGCATTTGAATTATGACAGACAGTATAGGCTAGGTTTATTCTCCTTGGAGTAAAGGCTGAGGAGGAACCTGATAGAGACAAAAAAGATTTATCCCACAAAGATAGAAGATAGTAGGAAACGTTTCCACATTGTCGAGGTGTGTTAAGCTAGGATTAGGGTCTGGAATAATAGGTTTAGAGGAGATTGAGGAAGACCTTTTTCATCCAGAGGTTAGTTGGATTCTTTCAATATTTAAGAAGCATCCAAACAAGCATTTAAATGGTCATGATATAGAAGGTTATAGACCAATGTGCTGATATTGAAATTTGTATAGAAAGATGCTTGCTGGTTGGCATGAGCATAATGGGCCAATTCTGAGCTGATAATGCTATGGCTCGATGGTTATATTTATGCATTTAATACAGTTTGAAATTTTCAGGATTATTTTTCACCCCATTGTTCAAGGTGCAATTATTTTGAAATTTAAAATGATATTCAAAATGATGGTTTGGATAACTTGCTGTGTATCAGCGCAGATTATTGCAATTTCTTTGCTTTTCATTTCCCCCAAAATGTTCTTTATGTTGTTACTAATGAGAAACATTCTGAATGAAGGAGCCTCGTACAATGACCACACTTCCACATATGAAAAGAAAGATGACTATGTGGCACCCAAAGGTGAATACACCTATGTGTGGGACATCACTTGGGACATCGGCCCGATGAATGGTGATTCCAGATGTCTCACCTATGCCTACTCTTCACATGTGGATCCTGTGAGGGATTTCAATTCGGGTTTAATCGGAGCAGTGCTTGTGTGTAAACGAGGTGAGTGTGAGTAATAAGGACGGACAATATTCGAATGATAAATTGGTTTGCTGTTATCTTGCACTATTCTAAGTCATTCCTTACATCGTAGGTCAGTGCTGCCTTATTAGCAGATAAAATTTCTCAAGCAAAGATCACTTATCTTTTTCTCAGGTTGTGACAGCTTTAGATTCACTACTTTGCTGAATGACAATACTGAAGTTATTTCAGGACTTATAATCTAGAGATATTCAAGTATATTTAGCTGCTGCTTAAAATAAACCATAGATAAATATATCTCACATGGGTAAATTATTTTGTAAGTTCATAAGTTATAGGCGCAGAATTAGGCCATTCAACCCATCATGTCTACTCCGCCATTCCATCATGGCTGATCTATCTTTCCCTTTAACTCCATTCTCCTGCCTTCACCCCATAACCTTTGACACCCTTACTAATCAAGAACCTATGAATCTCTGCTTTAAAAATGCCCAATCACTTGGACTCCACAGCCATCAGTGGCAATCAATTTCACAGATTCACCACCCTCTGACTAAAGAAATTCCTTCTTATCTCCTTTCTAAAGGTATATCCTTTTATTCTGAGGCTGTGCCCTCTGGTCCTCGAGTCTCCCACTACTGGAAACATCCTCCACATCCACTCTATAGCCAGGCCTTTCTTTAAAATTTAAAATATTTTAAATTTGAAAATAACGATTTCCATGTTATTGTCTCCCCAGGAACTCTAAACCAATTTGGAATGCAGATTGATCGTCAAGAGTTGGTGCTTTTGTTCTCGGCAATTGATGAAAGTAAAAGCATGTACCTTGAAACAGATAGAATTAAATATAAGATTCCTGGCATTCAGACGACTAAAGGGCTGATGTATTCCATCAATGGCTACATTAATGGCTCCTTACCTGGTGGGTACAAACACATGCTATAGCCAGTTATGGTGACAGGTTTTTATTAATTTGTTTTTGATTTTATTAATCAAAAACAAAAAGTAAACAAAGTTCGATGGAATGAAGCCTCTTATCTCAAGGATGCTGAAGTAAAAATGTGATCAGTGATTTGTTTCGATTTTTAGCCAGACCATTTCCAGTACACTGCCACTTGAACATTACACTTTGGAAAAGGATATTGATCTGGGCAGGAGTGTGCCATACACATTACTTAATTGTAGTATATAAAATGATAAGAGTTATGGATAGAGAAGACCATTTTTTCAGGGAGGAAAAGTCCACCACTAGAGGGCATATCTATAAGATGAGAGGGGGAAAGTTTAATGGAGATGTGTGGGGTGAGTTTTTTTACAGAGTTGTGGGGGCTTGGAACGCATTGCCTGGGGTAGTGGTGGTGGAGGCAGATACGATAGTTGCTTTTAATTGGTTTTTAGATAAGTACATGGAAGTGCAGAAAATACAGGGATATGGATCATGTACAGGCGAATGAGATCCATTTGACTTGGCATCATGATTGGCACAAACATTGTGGGTCAAAGGGCCTGTTCCTGTGCAGTGTTGTGGTATGTTCTATGTTCTATTCATAACTGTGGTTTGGATATTCAAATTATGATGAGATGGTGGTGAGTCAGAGAGATTCAAGAGTATATAAAGTTCACAGTTGTTAATAGTGGAAATCAGGGATGTTCAAAGGGGCAAAATGGAAAAGCACAGAGATCTTGCTGAACGGTAGCATTAGGTGAGATCACTAGTTGAAGAAGAATCAGGCTATGAAGGGTTTTAGCAAGGAAGAGAATTTGAAATTTAAAGCCTTGTTTTTCATAGATCCAATACAGAGGGTGGATGAATAGATGGCCAGAACTTGATGCAAGTTAAAATATCAGCGGCAGAGTTTGGGATGAGCTTATGCTTATGAAGGGTGAAAAGCAGAAGGCCTGCTAAGTGTGCATTGCAAAGGACAGCCTCTCTCATGGATGAAAAAATTGCAAAATGTTACAAATATTATCAACAGGCACTTCTTGCCCTTCTCTGAAGCTAAGGTTTTGGTTGCAACAACTTGTGTACATAGACAGAAGGGCAAATCTCTAAGATATATGTTGTTACTGAAATTCATTCAGAGAATTGCTCCCTGAAAATGCTGGATGGATATGGTTTTCTCCAACCAAAACCCTGCTTGTTTGCAGACTCTGGAACCAATTACATCCAGAAAAGCAAATATTATTGACATATTTACTCATCTTTAGTGTCATTGTTCAGCATTTCTGAAATAAGTTAAAAAAAGCAGGAATTTTAAACTGGGAATGATGTGGAGTATTTGGTAAAAGTTTAGTTTTGTGGTATGGTTACTGTTTGGTAACCTTTGTAATTTAATCCCACGTTTAGTGCAATTTGGCTCAGCTTCATATGGATCTTAATCACCTTCAAATCTTCAGCATGGCATCTTGCAATCTTTGGCAATTCTGATGTTAAATCTTGAATCCATTATAATTTGTCCAATTCATGATTTCAAATGTTATCACTACTTTTCAGATCTGGAAATTTGCAAAAACAAACCAGTCAGTTGGCATTTAATAGCAATGGGCTATTGTTTAGTTTTGTGGTATGGTTACTGTTTGGTAACCTTTGTAATTTAATCCCACGTTTAGTGCAATTTGGCTCAGCTTCATATGGATCTTAATCACCTTCAAATCTTCAGCATGGCATCTTGCAATCTTTGGCAATTCTGATGTTAAATCTTGAATCCATTATAATTTGTCCAATTCATGATTTCAAATGTTATCACTACTTTTCAGATCTGGAAATTTGCAAAAACAAACCAGTCAGTTGGCATTTAATAGCAATGGGCTCCACTCGAGACCAGTACTCCATTTACTTTGGTGGATACAGCCTTCTACTGCGTGACCACAGGGTTGTTTCGGTTGAACTAGCTCCAACTGCATTTGCAACAGCTAAGATGCTTCCCAGTTATGAGAATAAGTGGTTATTGACTTGTCAAAATCCAAACCATGAACAAGGTAAGGATCACAGCATGGCATATGATTTGTGTAATGTCCGGTGTGAAAAATCAGGAATCTCGTCATTAGAACCTCTTTTAACATGTGTAAGGATGAAAACCTTCCTTCATGAAAAAGTCGTTTGACTGTGTAATTGCTCATTGTTCATCTAGGTATGGAGCAAGTCGAATGGCATCTAAAAAAATCGAATAAAGATCTATTGTGTTCAGTTCTGGGCACCATGTTATAGGAAAGATGTTGTCAAGCTGGAAAGGGTACAGAGAAGATTTACGAGGATGTTGCCAGGACCATAGGGAGAGTTTGAATAGGCTGGGACTCCTTTCCTTGGAGCGCAGGAGGATGAGGGGTGATCTTATTGAGGTGTTTAAAATCATGAGAGGAATAGATCAGGTAGATGCACAAAGTCCCTTGCCCAGAGTAGGTGACTCGAGGACCAGAGGACACAGGTTTAAGGTGAAAGAGAAAAGATTTAATAATAATCTGAGGGGTAACTTTTTCACATAGAGGGTGGTGGGTGTATGGACCAAGCTGCCAGAGGAGGTAGTTGAGGCTGGGACTATCCGAACGTTTAAGAAAGTTAGGCAAGTACATGGATAGGACAGGTTTGGATGGATATGGACCAAACGTGGGCAGGTGGGTCTAGTGTAGCTGGGACTTAGTGGCCGGTGTGGACAAGTTGGGCCGAAGGGATTGTTTCCAAGCTGTATTACTCTATGACTATGATTTTAAGGTTTTATCTTCAACACCCATTAGCAAAATAGTTTGTAAACAGAAGGACGTAGCTCTGAAAGTCCACAGAAATGACTCCAGTCTCTATTAAGTCTCATGGCATGAGGTCAAACATAGCAAGGAACCTCATTCTGGTTAGCCACTTACCACTTGTCATTAAGCTGATGAATCAGTTCTGCTGGAAGTTGAACAATGCTTGGAAAAAAATGTATTGAAAGTAACAGGCCCCATTCTCTATATGGAGAGATTTCAATGTTCACCATCAAATATGGTTTGGTAGCAATTTGGTACTGATGTGGCTAAATTCTGAAAGTCAAAGCCATCAGACTGAGGATATGACAGGGGCTGAGTGAAGCAACATGAAGGTCAAACCAATTGGAACTTGTCCACCCTAATCTATTTATAGAAAATGCATCTATCTATACATGGGAGTATTTGATACATGGAGACAGAATCCCATCCTCAAACCTTCATTGTTTGGTGTTGCTATTCGTGGTAAAATCTGAATAAATCTTGGCCATGGTACCGCCATTGAATCTTGTAACACAAAATGGGTTATCTTTAAGTTCATTTACAGCACTCTAAATCCTAAGGAGAATGACACATCCATGGCCTTTTCACAATCTACAAGGCACGTCAGGAATAGGGTGGAATATTCTCCACTTGCCTGAATGATTGCAGCTCCAACAACCTACAAGAAACTCCACACCATCCAGGACAAAGCACCTTGCTTGATTGATAATCTGCATATCATCATGACCTGGAAATGCTGTTACTCCATCATCATTGGATCTAAGTCCCAGATCTGCCTGCCCAAACATGCTTTGGGAGTACCTTCACTAGAAAAATCACACCAATTCAAGAAGGTGATAGGTGCGTGCAGGTGAGAGAGGTTGAGGAAGAGCGGGACAAGGCCTGGCAAGTGATCACATCACTTGGAAGAGAAGCTTTATTCCACCTCTTTTCCTGTTTCCTCCTTCCCTATCAACTATCCATTCGCTCCACAGCTGCTGCCTGGCCCGCTGAGTTAGTCAACTACTTTGTGTTTTTGCTAATTGTTCTTTACATAACCCAGCAGAGGCGAATGATTATTCTTGGGCATTCATATGGACAGACCAGTGTGTTCTAAATATGCATTAAATGATGTTTACTTTACAGGGATGTACAGGTGAAGAGAATGTTTTGCTTGCCAAATAAGAGATAAAGAATTCACATTCCATTTTTGCTTCTCCTCTGTTACAACAGCTGGGATGAAAGCCTACTTTAATATAAAGGGAATGTGCGTGGATGACAGTGCACTTGCTTGGAGTGAAACAGCAGGCATGGAGGATACTGATGAAAATGAAACATTTGAGAACGACGAGGAAGATGACCAGGACTTTAAGAAAAACATTAAATTCATGCTACGGACAATCGTTACCAAAACTAGGTCAATGGAATGGACTTATTACATTGCCGCTGAGGAGTGTGATTGGGATTATGCTCCAACCATTCCCGATGATGTCAGCAGGTAAAGTCCTTCTTGTTTTTATGTGTTCATTGCTGTGTCTAAGGTGCATGCTGATGTATCAGTTTTTGAGGGGATATGACTATTGGAGCTAGCCAACGGACACATCTTCTGGAACCGAGGGAGACTAGAGATATGGAATATCTCTCCAATTCTCTGGTCGCCCTCTCCTCTGAAGAAGGGTCTCGACCCAAAACATCACCCATTTCGTCTCTCCACAGATGCTGCCTATGCCGCTGAGTTACTGCAGCATATTGTGTTTATCTTCGGTGTAAACCAGCATCTGCAGTTCTTTCCTACACGTTACCCTCCGTATTACATTGTTTTGCAGGAGGTCTCCAGTATGGTATCACTAAGAGTGTGTTGGTGCTTGTAGATCAGACATACAGGCAGTCCAGCTGCAGAGCATGGAGCATCAGGATACAGGGAATCAAATAAATATCTCCGCAGTGAGGAAATGAGAAGCAACTGAAGCTTCCTGATGGTTTATTCAATAGTAAAGCATTGTAATATAATAATGATTGTCATTGTTATTCTGTTAATTAAATATCTGGGTGACGAGGAAAGATATATTAAGAAAAAATATAGGGGATAAAATCAATATCACCCCTTAGTCTGGGTAGACACAAAATGTTGGAGTAACTCAGCGGAACAGGCAGCATCTCTGGAGAGAAGGAATGGGTGACGTTTCGGATCGAGACCCTTCTTCAGACTGTCTGAAGAAGGGTCTCGACCCGAAAAGTCACCCATTCCTTCTTCCCAGAGATGCTGCCTGTCCCGCTGAGATACTGCAGCACTTTGTGTCTACCTTCGATTTAAACCAGCATCTGCAGTTCTTTCCTACACATTTTAACCCCTCAGTCTCATTGGTCACCTTTGTCTCTGTCTCAGGAGTTTGACATTGAGCAAGTTAACAGAGAAAAGGAACAGTCACTCACATTTTATCTCTGCCAGTGAGTGAGGAATGGTATTGAACAAAGAATACCACAGCAAACGATCAAACAAAATGAAATTAAATGTAATAAAATCTAAAGATCAGAGTTAATGCGTACTACAGGAGCTGAAACTTACTTCTTTATATTCCCATGTTTTTTTAAAACTTTCAGCAAGCTAAGAGCAAAGTATCTGGAAAAGGGTCCACACCGTATTGGGAAGGAGTATAAAAAGGCTATTTATGTCGAGTATACTGACCATACCTTCACAGTTGTAAAACATAAATCAGAATCAACATTGTCAAAAGGGATTCTAGGCCCAGTTCTACGTGGAGAAGTTGGAGATCGTTTTAAGGTACAATGTTCTAATACATTTGGGAAAATTTTAATGGTAGTGGAATGGGAAAGTCATTGGCGTGCCCAACCTGGGTGCCCAGCAACTATGAATGAAAATGGAATTATTTTAGATTTGCATTTGGTAGAAGGGTCCATTTGAAGTCTAATTAATGCCACAGTTGAAGGAATTGTTAGTATTTTTCAAATTAAGTCTTTTATTTCAAATATTTTCTGTGAAACGAAATGCAAACTTAGTTTTTAAGGAGCTGCTGATTTATTTTCTGATTCATTTTGTGCACAACCCTTAATCCTTGAAGGACCTGGACAAAAGTCAGAGAGTCCAGAGAGGGTTAAGTGATAGCAGATAACGACAGAAAATGCAGTGCCGGGCAGCACATGCAGACCAAGATCTCCCTGTGGAATAAGTGTAAGTTTGTGTAGATATAAAACTATTCGTGCAAAAAGGAAAGGAAGAAATAATGTCCAAATACCGATGCACATAGCCTCCAGCCTCAACATCTCCAATACAGGGGATCTGCTGTCTCAGTAACTTCCAACCTCGTCATTACATTTGGTGCTCCTAAAGAAGCCTCCTCTAATTTGGCGAGACTGCGTAGACTAGCTGAACATGTCACGCTGAACACTTGTGCCCTGTTCATAAGGCATTCGGGATCTCGCGGTTGCTAACCATTTTAACTCCCCTTCCCATTCCCATACTGACCTTTCTGTCCTGGACCTCCTCTACTGCCAGCGTGAGGCCACATGCAAAGTGAATGCTCTGTTGCTTTCTTGACATTGAAACAGCATTCTGGGTCAGCAGAATGCTGTTTGTGAAAGTTCCTTGACAAATTAGAACTCTGGTTACAAGGTTACGGAACAGTATTGGGAAGGAGTATAAAAAGGCTACGGAACAGTGTTACTGGGTTTTCCTCTTGGTAGAAACACAGAAATACAGGGGTACTGCAATAGGCCACTTCACCCTCCATCATTCAATACATTCATGACTAACATCTATCTCAATAGTATATTCCTGTTCTCTTCCCGTACTCCTTCATGACCCTTCTATCTAGGTATCTACCTGTCTCATTCAATACATACAATGACTTGGCCTCCACAACCTTTTGTGGGAAAGATCTTCACGAGTTCACCACACTCTAACTGAAGAAATGTCACCTCATCTCAGAACCTTACTCTGTATCTTGGGGCAAGCCATTGTCCACCATTTCCTTGCCAGGAGAAAATGTCCACCCCAGATCCTACCAGTTTTCTAAGCTCTCGTCCAATCAACTCAATCTCTCCTGCACCAATCTCTCCCTGCACCACTCTCCTGCAGATTCCTGGCATCTCAGGAATTATTCCAGTAAACCTTTTCATTCTATTTGTGCCAAATACTCCGGCTGTGGTCTTACAAAAGGTCTTTATATTTGTAGTACGCAAGTTCCTGTACGCAAAACCTCTTACAATGAAGGCCAACGTGTTAGTTGCCTTCCTAACTGTTGCTTCATCTTCAAGTTTGCTTTCAGTGACTGGTGCACAAGGACACTCGATCCTTCTGTACATCAAAGGATATTTGACCATTTAAAATAATACTTTGCCTTTCTATTTTGGCTACAAAAGTGAATAAATTTACATTTATCCATGTGATACTGCATCTACCATGTATTTTCCCACTCATTCAACATGTTTAAATCGCTTTGAAGATCATGCAGCCTCCTCAAACTCACAATTGCATTCAGTTTTGTGCTATTGACAAACTTAGAAACATTTGATTCCCTCATCCAAATCATTTATATATATTCTGACTAGTGAAGCCCTAGCACTGATCCCTGTTATCGCCATGAGATACAGCCTGTCACTGCAAACATACCCACTTATTCCTCTGATGTATTGCTCATTCTATAACCGTCAGCATGAAAATATCAGATACAAGGGGAGAGGGAGGGGAGAGAAAGGGCTGGGAGATTACATGCAAATTGAAGGCCATTAGCTGCAGGCCCAAATTTATCCTGGTTATTTTCTCGCTTCCAATTTCCACATCCACTAAAATTACATCCACATCCACTAAGAAGGGTACCGATCCAAAACGTCACCTATCCATCTTCTCCAGAGATGCTGGCTGACCTGCTGGAGTAACTCAGCGAGTCAGGCAGCATCTCTGGAGCAAATGGATAAATATGCTAGTTTATATCTACCCTTGGTATAAACCAGCATCTGCAGTTCCTTTTTATTACAGTCAAAACTTTGGAGTTATGAACTTTGCCCTTGAACTCCAACGTGGAGTTTCCAATATTACTGGGGCCGTCCACACATCTGAATTCGGCATTGTCCTCACAAAACTACATGTTGGCACTAAGAATTCAGGCTCTAATCTTCAGAAGCTTCCAGTGTTTTGCTGCAGATTGTTGCTAGAACTCACGCCTCCCATTTCCCACAGACAATTCAGGTAAGTTAGAGATAACTGATGTTTTTTTTCATCCTTAAATGAGCCTCTATCTTGTATGACACAGATCATCTTTAAGAATCTTGCCAGCAGACCATACAATATTATTCCACATGGACTGACAGAAATAAAAATGGACAGAGCTGGAGGTAAGAAGGAAATGACTGCAGTGTTAGTCAGAATAATCTTCCTCGGAAAATACTGTACTAGTTCCAGCAGCCTTTGATCAGTAATAAACTAATTTTCTGCAAATCTGTTAGTGCTGTAAAAAGTACATTTGGTCCAACTTGGTCAAGTTGTGTATAAAATTAATAAAAACCTTCAAATACATACAAAAATAACACCTAAAGAAGCAGCATAAGTCAGGTAAGAGTCACAATTTTTAAAAATAAATTCACTGTAAATGATCAGTCATGCATTGGGCAAGAAATCAGGAAGCAAAACTGGTTGCTAGGGATATACACCGATCAGCCAAAACATTATGACCACTGACAGGCAAAGTGAATAACATTGATTATCTTGTTACAATGGCACCTGTCAAGGGGTGGGATATATTAGGCAGCAAGTGAGCAGTCAGTTCTTGAAGTTGATGTGTTGGATGCAGGAGAAATGGGCAGGAGTAAAGACCTAAGCGACTTTGACAAGGGTCAAATTGTTATGGCCAGACGACTGGGTCAGAGCATCTCTGAAACAGCAAGGCTTGTGGGGTGCTCCCTGTCAGCAGTGGTGAGTACCTACTGACAGTGGTCCGATGAGGGACAAACCACAAACCGGCGACAGGGTGTTGGGCGCCCAAGGTTCATCGATGCGCGAGGGCCACGAAGACTATCCCGTCTGGTCCAAACCAACAGAAGGTCTACTGTGGCACAACTCACATAAAATGTTAATGGTTGTCACGGGAGGAATGTGTCACAATACACAGTGCATCGCACCCTGCTGCGTATGGGGCTGTACATGGAGGACCAACAGCATATTAGGCAGGTGGTCGTAATGTTTTGGCTCATCAGGTCATAATGTTTTGGCTGATCGGTAAATTAATTCTTAACGCTCTTCTGGAATGTCCCAGTCAACTATATGGTTCGAATGTATTTAGAATGGTCTCACCACCCTTTAACTGTGATTTGGCCTGCTCTATTAGCATTTATGAAAATGTAATTTCATTAAATACCTTCTATGGTCATACACAATGGAAAAAGAATCAGTTATTGAGGGTCATGTTCATTTACAGAGAGCATGCACATCGTCACACGTTATTAACAAGGAAATACTCTAGCTTGTAGGCTTATTGAATTGACAAACACTTTATTTTTGTTCTTCCTTCTTCCTTCCCTCTTCCTTAGCCTGTAAAAAAAACCCTGTCAAATCAGAATAAAACTCCTTAATTCGTAAACATTGCTTAAGTGAGGAAAGAACCTATCTTTATACTCGTTGATTAAAATAGCCTTCCCAGAGACAATCATTTCCTTTGTTATTGCTCACACGTAACTGGACACTCCCTCGTAATAATTGTGAAATGCAAGTTAATCTCAGCATTGTTTTTCAAGTCAAAGGGCAATGAATAAAGATTGTGCCACCTTAATGGTGGATCTGATTTTACATTAAAAAAATGACGCCCTTTGAAAGTTTAAAAGCAATGTATTTTTCATGATTATGTGGGACATACTCCTCCTGTTACTGCTGCTTTATTCATACACAAGCTCCATTTCCTGCTTCTCCCTCCAACTGTTCCCTACATGGTGGTTCCAAGGAATGAATTTGATTTGTTCAACCTTAGTAAACACGTGCAAAACTATCTGTTAAGTACAACAAGATGATTGAACAATTATAGTCACTCTTAGTTTTGAAACCTAGAATAACCAAGGCTACAAACATGGGTTAGTTCTGGCTTTGAACGCTAAAAAATCTGATATTTTATTTGTAGTTAATAGAAATGTGCACACCTGAGCAATTGATTCGGAGAATTCTACCGTTCTAGCACATTGGAAATACTGCGTTCTGGTAATCAAATCAATATGAATTTAAAAAGCTGATATCAGTAATAGTACTTGTGGATTGTTATAATCACACATCTAGCTCTCAGGCATATAATAGCCCTTTGAGGCAGAATAACTCAACAGGAAAAGTTACAAAAAAAAGTTAGCAATAGTTAAAAAGAAAAAAACTGATAGTGTTTTCAAGAGGAAGAGAATGCCCTAGGATTGGGAACATTTGAGAATTAAATAAATGAGAATCAAAATGATGACGACGAAGGAGAAAGTAGAAACAGAGAGTAAAATCAGTAAAATATGTTATAAATAAAAAGGGGAAAAAATCACAGGTTAATAGCAGAAAAAAATAATATTGAATTTTGAAGCAAATGGAAGGAGCTGAGCAGCCTATTCCTCCTTCAAGTTCTTGTTTTCCTGAAGAGACAGTTGAACATTATAACTAATAAAGCACAAAGTGCAGGAGTAACTTAACTTCCGAAGAAGATTGCCGATCCAAAATGTCATCTAGATATACTGCCTCCAGATGTTCTCCAGATATGCTGCCTGACGCACTGAATTACTCCAGCATTTTGTGACTCTTTTTGTTTAAACCAGCATTTGCAGTTGTTGTGTCGCTGAATATTATAACTCTTCGTTCCATCGTACCACCGTTAATAATTATTGGATTTTCCAAATGTAAAGTAAAATGTAAAACATTTGTGCATGCCCTAAGTCATATTCTGGGTGCTGTATAATCTTTGTTTGGATTATCTCTTCAGGTCTCGATGTAAGGAACCATGCTGTTCAGCCCAATGAAACAGTTACTTATTTCTGGACAATGGCCCAGAGTGATGGACCCACCGGCTCTGACTTGGGCTGCCTGACCCGGTTTTACTTCAGTAATGTGGACATGGATCGTGATTTAGCCTCAGGGCTCATTGGGCCTCTACTGATCTGTGCAAAAAACATGCTTGATTCCTTTGCAAGACTGGTGAGAAATTCATTATTAATAAATAGCCATTATCAATAAATTGTTTGCAAGATTTTGATGATATTTACCAAGTTGTAGCTTCAATAACTAAGGAAACCCGATGGAGAGAAGCTGTTTGCATTGTTGATACTAGGAAACAGACTATTTGTGTCATTCTATACAAAATGCATTAAAGCTTCACTGATAAGAAATGAGAGGGTAGAAAAGACATTAGCAGTAAGTGTTGGCAGAAGAATGTTTGATCACGGAGGTGAGGTCAGTCCAAGGAAAGCTGGTACCTGATCCTGCCAAGAGCTGGGACACCATATCTACATACAATCCATTTATAATGAGGAGAAATACTCCGTATCTCCATCCATTGAGCACTGCTGGATATTTATCCTTCTGGAGATTAGCCAAAGACAGAAATAGAACTGGTTGTCATGACCAACATCAAGCAACCTTGATATGCAACTGTTTACGGAGCACAGATGAATAATAAATGGCTTAAAAATGGAGAAACTTTGGATCTAAATAGAAAGTTAACAAAAACAAAGATTAGAGTCCTACATATTGATATGATTTGAAATATCACAATGCGCAATCTTAAATTGGGAATCTACATTGTACTCTTTTCTAAGGCAGAGATAGATAGATTCTTGATTAGTGCGGGTGTCAGGGGTTATGGATAGGAGGCAGAAGAATGGGATTAGGAGGGAGAGATAAATCCGCCATGATTGAATGGTGAAGTAGACTTGATGGGCCGAATGGCCTAATTTTGCTCCTATCACTTATGACCTTACGATCCAAATGTGGATACCACCTACTCTGGTCTTCTGTGCTTCAACTCATTTTTTCCAATAAATGTCAACTGAATATTGATGTGTTTTTGCAATAGAAAACACATTTGAACATACATTGGGGCAAAGAGAAAATACATGATGTTGGATTGCAATGTAATGTAGCTTTACAGTAACTGCAATGATTAAGCAATCAATGGAATAGCAATACAATTCACCTCTGAGAGCTATGTCTTACACAATGCAAGTGGCTCGCTCTGTACTTTAGAATATCATATTTCAGCTCACCTGTAAAGCAAGGTATTATATCTTATCTGTGACAAAATTGTTTTCACTTGCTTCACAGGTGAAGATTGACAAAGCCAAATATCTTTACTTCTCCCTGTTTGATGAGAATAAGAGTTGGTACATAAATGATAACATTGAGAAATACTGTGAAGACCCTTTGCAAGTGAACCCAGATGACCCGGAATTCTATGCTTCCAATCTAATGCACAGTAAGTGATTATAACATTTAAGTATCATGCAGCTTCCAAAAAGACCCCCAATGATATATCCTTACAGGAATTATAGGAGACTGTAGTGGGTCTGGACGCGGTAGGAATAAGGAAAGACGCCAGGTAGATGTTAACAGTAATTTAATCCAGCAAGCATCCAGCACTCACTTCAGTCTCAAGCACGAGTTATCTCTCCAGCCCCTTCAGGCAAACCTCGTAGCACTAGTCCTTCCCCCAGCCCTGTCCAACCCGTGCCGAGGGGAATGATCCAGGGAGTGGCCTAATCCCCGGGTACCGCCACAGGACCCCTCCTCCCCCATGAACCGGAGGCACGAAACGGACAGGGGGACGTATGAGACGACCAGCCCGTGTGCGCACCACAACAGTAGCAGGAACCGGAACCACACTGCCAGGCGCAGAAGGCTGCGAAGACGCTGGGGGTAAGGGCCGGGACGTAGGATGACCCCGAGGGCGAGGCCATGCCAGTAGGACCGGCTGGCTAATGTCCACGTGCGCTGGCTTCAGCCGTGCAATGGAGACCGTCTCAGACGACCCCCCATGTCCAAAACGAAAGTGACAGAGCCACGCTCGAGCACCCTGAATGGTCCTTCATACGGACACTGAAGGGACGTCCGGTACGCATCCCAGCGCAGGAAAACAAACGGACAGTCCTGCAGAGCGGAAGGGACATGCGACTGAACCGAACCATGTTGAGATGTCGGCGCTGGTGCAAGCTTACCCACCGTCTCCTGAAGGCGTTGTAGGGCGGCCGATGAATGCTCCGCCTGACCCTGGGCTGATGGAATAAATTCACCGGGCACTGTCAGCGGGGCCCTGTACACCAATTCAGCTGAGGAGGTGGCCAAGTTCTCTTTGGGCGCAGTGCGGACGCCCAGTAAAACCCACGGCAACGCGTTGACCCAATCCGGGTCAACGAGCCGGGCCTTCAGGGCAGCCTTGAGCTGGCAGTGGAAGCGCTCCACCAGGCCGTTCGCCTGCGGATGGTACGCCGTGGTGCGGTGCAGGTTAACCCCCAGTAGGCGAGCCATGGCCGACCACAGTTCAGAGGTGAATTGCGGCCCCTGGTCGGATGTATTGTCGAGCGGCACTCCAAACCTGGCAATCCAGTGTGCCGCCAAAGCATGGGCACAAGTAACGGCAGAAGTGTCCGCCAGTGGAACTGCTTCCGGCCACCGCGTGAAACGGTCGACCACAGTCAGGAGGTGGGTGAAGCCCCGAGAAGGCGGCAGCGGCCCCACGATGTCCACGTGGATGTGGTCGAACCGCTGGCGAGGGACGATGAACTCCTGGAACGGCGCTCGCACATGCCGCTGTACTTTGGCAGTTTGGCCCGGGATGCAGGTGTGCGCCCAATGCCCAACCTGTTTACGTAACCCGTGCCACACGAAACGGGAAGCCACGAGGGCCGTTGTCGGCCGAATGGAAGGGTGGGCCAGCCCGTGGAGCACCTCAAACACTCTGCGCCGCCAGCCAACGGGAACGACGGGGCGCGGTTGCCCGGTGGATACATCGCAAAGCAGTGTTGCGCCCCCAGTGCTGCAGGGAACGTCCTCCAACCGCAGGCCCGAAACAGCGGTACGATAGGCGGACATCTCATCATCTGTCAACTAGGCTGCCGCCAGGGCTGAGTAGTCGATGCCATCGGCCACTTGCAGGACGGCATGGACCGCGGGCCGAGACAAGGCGTCGGCCACTCTGTTGCCTTTGCCCCGGATGAAACGGATGGAGGTAGTGTACTCCGAGACGAAAGCTAACTGCCGCTGCTGGCGAGCCGACCATGGGTCGGACACCTTGGCGAACGCAAAGGTGAGGGGCTTGTGGTCAGTGTACGCGGTGAAGGTCCACCCTTTGAGGAAGTAACAGAAGTGGCGGACTGCGAGGTAAAGGGCAAGGAGCTCGCGGTCAAAGGCACTGTAGTTCCGTTGTGTGCCGCTCAGGTGCCTGCTGAAGAAAGCAAGAGGCTTCCAACAACCATCAATCTGCTGTTCTAGCACCGCCCCAACTGCCACATCCGAAGCGTCGACCGTCAGGCTGGTTGGTGCATCTGCCCGTGGGTGCACATGCATCATGGCCTTAGCCAGGGCGTCCTTGGCGTGTTGGAACGCCGCCACAGCATCGTCAGTCCACTCGACCTCCCTGCGCTTGCCCGCCATGAGGTGGAACAGCGGGCGCAAGTTCCGGGCTGCAGACGGCACAAATCGGTGGTATAAAGTCCACCATCCCAACAAACTCCTGGAGGCCCCTCACGGTGGTCGGGCATGGAAACTGGCGCACCGCGTACACCTTGTCCGGGAGCGGCAGTGCCTCGTGCTGAGTCACGTGGTGGCCCAGAAAATTGATGGACGACACCCCGAAACGGCATTTGGCGATGTTGATGGCCAGCCCATGATCGCTGAGGCGCTGGCATAGCTGGCGGAGATGGGTAGCATGCTCCTGTCTCGAGCGGCCTGCCACCAAAATGTCATCGAGGTACACGTAAACAAAGCCTAGACCACGGCACACACAGTCCATAAGCCGCTGAAAGGCTTGCACCGCGTTCTTCAGTCCGAAGTGCCTACGGAAGAATTCGAAAAGGCCAAATGGCGTCACGATGGCCACCTTGGGGACGTCGTCCGGGTGGACGGGAATCTGATTGTAGCCACGCACCAGATCGACTTTGGAAAACACCGTGGCCCCAGCCAGGTGTGCGTTAAAGTCCTGAATGTGGGGGACTGGATACCTGTCAGCGATGGTAGCATCGTTAAGCCGACAGTAGTCACCGCAAGGGCGCCAGCCACCGTCTGCCTTGGGGACCATATGGAGCGTTGACGCCAACGGGCTGTCTGAGCGGGGCACAATACCCAGCGACTCCATAAGGCGGAACTCCTCCCGAGCGAGACGGAGCTTGTCCGGTGGAAGGCGCCACGCCCAGTCGTCCAAGGGCGGGCCAGTGGTGGGAATGTGATGCTCCACCCCATGCTTCGGGGCAGAGGAACTGGGGGTCGAGGATTTCGGAGAAGTCGGCCAGAATGCGCGAGAACGTAGCGTCCATGGACGACAGGGGCCCATCAGGCAACACAACGGGGTCGCGCACTCAGAGGAAAACAGGCTGCAAAGTGACGGAGTGCACCAAACGCTGCCGCTTAACGTCCACGAGCAGGGAATGGGCCCGTAGAAAGTCTGCGCCCAGCAACGGCTGGGACACATCCATAAAGACTAATGGCCATGAGAAGTGGCCATCGCCGAAGTTGAGGGAGAGCGTGCGCACCCCATACGAGTGGATTGGAGTCCCGTTTGCCACGGCGAGGAGGGGCTGCGTTTACCATAGCAGATGTCATCACTTGAAGGGGGAAGAACACTCACCTCAGCCCGTGTCCACAAGGAAACAGGTCCCGGTGCGGCGATCCCACGCAAACACGCGATGAACCTGGCCGGCCGTCGAAGCAATCACTGAAGGCCGGCCCCTGCGTTTCCCGGGAACGAGCAGGGCTGCCGGCATTGACGGGCAGAAGGTCCCCAGCGGCGATGAAAGTAGCACTAGCCCCTTCTGCTGGCGCCTGTGGAAACGGGCGGCTGGGTGGGCTGATCCGACCACCAGCGACCTCTTGTGGCATGCGGAGGAATGGACGGCAAGCTGCGCGGGAACGACGCGCTGCCGGCCGGGTGTGCCGTTGCAGCCGGATCCTGCCACGATGGACGTCTAGGAGCGGCGGAGACACGGTCGATCGAGGCACCGACCTGCAGATTGTCGTCGGTCATTGGAGAAACGTCGAACGCGTCCAGGGCCAGCTGACGGGCCATCCATAGTTCATCGGCACGCTCGCACACTGCCTGCATGTCAGTAAACGGGTCGTTGGAGATTTGATGGCGGAGATCCGACGGCAGCTGCTGCAGGTAAGCTTGTTTAAATAAAAAGCAGGGCTTGCGGATGCCCATCAGGGCCAGCATATCGCCCAGCAGTACCGACGGACGGCGGTCACCCAGGCCAGTCATGCGTAGGATTTGGGTCGCCCGCTCGGCCTCACCGAGGATGAACTTCCACAGGAGAAAGACCTTGAGGCCCTCATACTTATTACCCGCCTGGGGGGCGTGGAGGAAAGGTCTGACCCGTCGCGCGGTGGTCTGGTCGAGGGCGCCGATAACGTAAAAGTACTTGGCTGCGTTGGCGGTCACTCCCCGCAGGTGCAAACTGTGCCTCGGCCTGGTCAAACCAGAAATCAGGGTCGTCGGTCCAAAGGGGAGGCAGCTTCAATGCCATGGCATGGAGAGCGGCGCGGTCGGCAGGGTCCAAGGGGTGGGGTCCAGCAGGGTCCAGAGGCAGCTGACCGGCAAGGTCCAGGGGTATTTGACCGGGTAGTGCGTGTTGAGGAATGTTCGGGTCCATTGCGACTTGCGAGGAAACGACGAGGGTCACCAGTGTAGTGGGTCTGGACGCAATAGGAATAAGGCAAGACGCCAGCCAGGTAGGTGTTAACAGTAATTTAATCCAGCAACAGAACATCCACTCTCACTTCAGTCTCAAACACGAGTTATCTCTCCTGCCCCTTCAGGCAAAAACCCCGTAGCACTAGTCCGTCCCCCAACCCTGTCCAACCCGTGCCGACGGGGATGATCCAGGGAGTGGCCTAATCCCCGGGTACCGCCACAAAACTTGTATTTGACTTCAATGTAGCAGTAATTTCGCTTATCTTTGAGTAAAACAACCATTTTATTTCAAGTGTCATGTTAGTAAGGTGCTAATTAGTACAACACAAGAACAGGCCCTTCAGTTCACAAGGTCTATGCCAAAGATAATCCCCAGACCAACTACCCTTTGTGTAAAATATTTGACCCCATATCTCCTTTATACTTGGCCCCTCTCAACTTAAAGATATGACCTCTAATTTTTGATTTTTCCATCCTGCAGAAAGGTTCTGACTGTCCACCGTATGTATGTCTGTATGTATGTATGTATGTATGTATGTATGTATGTATGTATGTATGTATGTATGCCTCTCATAATGTTATTTATTTCTAGTAGGTCTCCTCACAACCTGCAGCATTCCAAAGAAAACAATCCAAGTCTGTCCAATCGCTCCCTGTAGCTAATGCCACCTAATCCAGCCAATAATCTGATAAACCTCCACTGCACCCTTTCCAATGTGTCCACATCCTTTCTGTAAAGGGGCAACTAGTATAAGGGGTTTCTGCGCCGAGCTTTCGCCCGACCTAAGGTCCCCGTGCCTTGCTCTGATCCCTTGACCAGGCCGCGCACACTGGTTCCCCGTGAGTGGTTCGACCCACTCACCCCCTACGGTTCTAGACACTGGACTTAGATGCAGGAGCGTTTATAGTGCAGAAAAATTCAACCAGACCAGATTTGAAGACCAGGGTTTAAATGGAAAAGGCTTTTATTGAGCACTTGGGACTATTGTCCATGAATACTTATACACAGTTCTATTAGACATATGCACAACTACACGAATACTTAGACACAGTTCTAAACGACATATGCATAACTACACGAATACTTAGACACAGGTCTATTAGACATATTCTTGACTGTAAGATGGGGAACGTACGACACATCGCAAAATTTACCAACACATATTCATTTACACACCCACGTTTATTCAAACCACCCTCCCCTCTACACTAAACTATGTCCAGGATGTGCAGGATCGGGGTACATGCTCACCATGGGGCTATTACTGGGGTTACTGGCTGTTCGTGCTGCTTCTCCGCTGCTTTCCGTGAGGGTCATGCTTGTCCCCTGAGTTTCTTCCTTCCGTTTCTTGCGTTCCTGGCCAGTCGTTGCGAGCGTTTCTGTCCCTGCTGCGAGCGTGTCTTTCTTGCCTGTCTTTTCGTCTTCCTCCTGGCTTGCGTTCCTTGCAGGTTTTCTTGCAGTATTTCTTCTTGAGTTGCGTGCCGGTTCCTCTCTCTTGCACTTCGCTTCTTCTTGCCTGTCTTTTCTTCCTCCTGCATCCGTTTGACTTGCTCCCTTGCACCAGTTTTTCTTGCGTTTAAAACCCAAAAGTCGTGGCCAGTTATACTATTCTGACCCGTCCTATCTCCCGCCAGATCTTGGAATCTCTTTATTTAAAAGATATGTATGAGTTTTCTCTCTGATCTGCGCTTATGTCCGGGGGTACCGGGGATGGCCAGACGGTGTTAATTGGTATTTCGTTGCGAGGTGATGGGTTTAACTGGTTTCCCATCACCTACCAGGTAGTTTTCTATGGGCTATTGTGCCCCCTTAACGAGATTAACTGTGTAGGTCGGCTTGGGGCATTGTGAGTATGCTGATGTCAGCACCCCAGTGTCTGGGCTTCGACCTGGTTTCGCAGGCTTCTGCATGGCCAATACCCATCCATTGTTCTGGCCGTGGCTTTGCAGAAACCTAGAGACTGGGCTGTAAGGTTTTTGCTCTTGTGGCTGGTCACGAGGTCCTGCGGCCATTTTAGGACCCACAGATTGTGACATCCCTTGGTAAACTGACCGCAGCCTTTCTCCGCTATCAGCCCCAGTCTCCCGTTTAAAATGTCCAAACTGCAGCTCTTTGGTTTGGTGTTGCTTTCAGAATGAGGGAAAACTTCTTAAATCTTACAGTCCCTCCTGTTGATTTGCATAACCCCAGCTTATCGAATCAATTAAATAATGTGGTTGAGCAATGTTTTCCCGATTCTCCACATCCAGACCCCTGAGGTTTTAACTAAACTAGTGTTCCATTGCGAACGTACAGTCCCCATCTTTTAGGCTGACCTTTACTGCCCGTGTCCCGGGCAAAACTATATTACAAGTATGTACATTTTCATGTCAGACATATACACCTACACCTTGTCCCAGGCCGATGCCTCCACCATCCTCCTACTGGTGTCAGCTTTAATGTAGGACATGAAAACAACACAACAGCAAAACGATACATTTTGTACATTCCTTCACAATCACTCTTGATACAAATTCGAAGAGGACAATACAAAAACACAGTTCACTCGGTGCGGAGGGGGCCCGTCCTTCTAGCAGCTTGCGGCTGGGTCCTGCTCGCCCACCCACACGTAACGGTCTCTCCATTCCCCTTGATATACCCGGTTATTGAGGCACTGCCCTCTTTTACATTTTACACATAATAAATATAATACTATCCCTGCTTGTACCACAACTAATGCGTGTGACGCTATCCTAACCCAAGACGGGACCTCGATATTGGTGAACAGGTCCCACCATGGTGGAATCACAATGTCTAATATTTCGGACCCTATCTCTACTGTCTTTTGCTCCAGGGTGTAAAAGTGCCTTTGTGATACGGTGACTGCCTTTAACAGGGTTGTGAGATGTTTGGGGAGAGGGGGAATGGCGTACCCGAAATGCGCTACAAATCGCTGCAGGTCGGTGAAGTTTTCCTGTACAGTTAGGTGAACCGTGGAGGGTTCAGGAATGGGGACAATTCGCTGCTGTGCCACTTGAACCTCTGCCCTGGGTTTAAAACAGAAGCTGCTGTCCCTTACCGGACACGAACCGTGCTGTCCGTGTCGATAGTACTGCGCTGCAGTGGTAACACAATAGGTACCACCCCCTATGTATGCCACCTGTGGGGGCACATGGCCCTGTGCCATTGCCTCCATGGTACAACTCATAGGCTTCGTGCCAACAGTCCTGAACCCGCACTGCTGTTCCGAAAAGGCATTCAAGTGCTGAGGACACAATACGATATGTGCTCCCCGGCTCCGACACCCCGAGAGGTCAGTACCCGTCATCGACTGCTCCCAGCAGATGACGTGCGATGGGACCGCTGCGTAGCGAATATGGGCTCCCCCCTGAATGACTCCAATGTTCTCCACCCTGTACACTGGTGCGGGCCTTGTCGTCTTGCCCAACACTGGCATCCGCACCACTATTCCCATGACTGTGTGGTTTGACTGGCCACAATCTACGGGAACAGGGTATGCCTCCGACGCTAACCTGAGCTGGCACGGGGTGAGCGCGTTCTGAAAGGGTAGCAGCGCTTGTAGGTGTTTGTTACTGATCCAGGACGGGACCAATCCTTCTTTTAGGTCCTCGAGGTTGCTGCGGCCCTCGCCCAGCAACCATGCCCCATACAGTACGCACACCTCATTTTGCGCTGCCTGATCGGACGCGTTCCGATCTTCCCTAATCAGTGCGTTCGCCGTGCCGGCATGCCTTTCCAGCTCAGCGATTATCTTGCGCAGGTGTAGTATCATTGCCTGGTCCTCATGTAGCTCGGACCCGACGACCTTGTTCCCATCCGTGAGGATGCCTTTTAACTGCGACTTTAACCTGTTAATCTGGGTCTGCAGCTCCATGGTATCTAGAGCGTTGACCACAGATGTCCCGGTGTTAAAGCCCGTAAATACATCATTCACTACACCCCTCCTATGCCTCCCCGTCTGACCCCAGTCCTCCGGCTCTTGGCTATACAAGCTCTCCTTGTCCACACTGGCAAGGTCGAACTCGTAAAATTGCCGGAACATGTTGGTCAGTCGCACCTGGTACAGTCTTTCAGTTTCCCTGGGGCACCACCCCGGCAACCGCACCTCGGTGAGGTTTAAGATCACCGAGGCTACCGCGTAGTGCACCCCCTGGTACAATACCTGGTCAGTCGGTATCAGTACCAGGCCATTCCCGGGTCCCTTAGTGGTTTTAGGGCACTCACCCTCCTGTGCTACTGCCAGCGGAACTGTGGGAGGTGTCGTGCGTGGCCGTGTGATGAGTTCAGTGGCGTTTACCGGGATCGGGAAAAAGGGGGACCCCACAAGCCCGCGAGCTAACATCCCACCTCATCCCCTTTCCGTCATCCTGCCACTGTCTCTGGAAAAATATGCTGTTGCCCGTGGGGCAGCGATACCTCGAACCCCACATACACATATAAATCCCCTCATCCGGTTCCCACCATTTGTCCCAACACACACTCAACTGTTCATTAGTCCCAGAAATAGTTCTGTGAGTGTTGTTGTTAAGTCTCTCCCACTCAACAGTGGAGTTGGCCATTGTCCTGCTCGTTTTCCTCAGCCACCACCGCCTGCTCGCAGGGACCTTCCCCGTGCATACCAGGCAGATCCTTTTGCCAACGGTGGCGCTTACTCTTTGGGCGACGATCTTGACTCTCGGGCACAATAACGAAGTGTCCCGATAAGCAAAACCTGAGGCGCTGGAATACTCTGAAGAGTTCGATCCCAGCCACCCCGGCCACCGGCCTTCATGGAAGTGAACTGCGGTCTCCTCCGCTTCTCTCCTTCCAGTCCCATCGGTCGCGATGGGAGCCGTGTCCCCGGAGCAGCTGTAAATGATGATGTCCTTGGTGCGGCCCCAATAGGCCCACCCACATCCGATCGCCGTGGCAACGATCCACCATACGAGTGCCTCCTTCCACTCCAGAAAACAGATAAAATATGGTATAGCCAGCCTCTTGGGGAGCGCTTGGCTTTGTTAACGCCTCTGCGGGCGGGTCTCTTGACCCCCAGCCTGCACCCCACACCCACACATCCTGGACGCATCAACTCTATTTACATCTATCCCCACAAAACTTATCTAAATTACTTATCCTTATCTAATTACCTAATCCTTATCTATCTAAAATATAATACAGCGCCGCCCTCCCAGGGCGGCTCAGCTAATCCTTGTCAGGGCTGCAGCGGGTCGTCCCCTGCGGCTGCACCACGCTGTCTCCCACCTTTGATCCTCCGCAGCCTGTCGCTGCCTGTCGGGGGCTAGGCCTCCTCTGAAACGTTAGCTCCCTCCTCCTTATCATATCATATCATATCATATCATATCATATCATATCATATCATATCATATCATATACAGCCGGAAACAGGCCTTTTCGGCCCTCCAAGTCCGTGCCGCCCAGTGATCCCCGTACATTAACACTATCCTACACCCATTAGGGACAATTTTTACATTTACCCAACCAATTAACCTACATACCTTACTTGGCTCCCGTACCTCCCGTACCTCGGGGCGTGATTGACCTCTGGCCAAAACTTTCTACGTTGGGGTTCCCTGCTGGACCTACGGAGGATCACCTGAGGCACTGCCCCCTGGACAGCCTGGCTGAGGTACCCCCCGCAGCTGCCGACCCTGGCCCCTCCTCATCCAGCTCTGCCCCCTTGGTGCTGGGTATACCCGCAGCATCCGGCCTCACCCTGCCTGTACCTACAGGTGGTGAGCCTTCGCCCGCTACCCCCGCCTTCCTGGTGCTTGAGTCGGGGACGTTACTGTCGTCCCCCTCCGACTCCTCTTCCTCCGTAATGGGATCCAGCCCCTGATCGAGCTGATCAGGCTCTTCCTCATCTGAATCCCACCCAAAACGCGAGACCCTCCATTCCTGGAGAATGTCCTCCCCCTTCACGCAGGCAACCTTGCCTGCCTGCGTGACCTGCCTCATCCTTGGCTGTGAGTCCCCACTCACAGGGCTGGCCCCTGTGGTTGACCCCTGTGCTCCTGGCCTGTACAATTTACATTGATTGATATGAAACCACTTAATCCGCCGGGGCATCTTCATGGCATAGACCATGGGGCTGGCTTTATCTACAATGCTGTAGGGCCCCGTGTAGAGTGGTTCGAAACTACCTACCCTAGCGTAGTTCCGAACCATTACCAGTTCTACCTCCCACTCCTGCAGCTTGCGCGGCTCCAGCAACAGCTTGTTGCCCAGGTGCTGCCTTCCCATGTTCCCAGCCGCCTGCCCGTGGACCTGCTTCAGATGCTCGAAGAGGTTCTGGACAAACCTGTCCCTCTTAACCTCTTCGAGCTGACCCTCCGTGAGCACCGGGGCCAGAACATGGGTGGGAGTGCGCATAACCCTGCCAGTCATCAGCTCGTACGGGGAATATCCCGTGCTCTTAGACTGGCTGGCCCTGATCCCCATGAGGACTAGGGGCAGGACCTCCGCCCATTTTTGGGGCGAGCCCATAGCCTCCTTCCTCAACCTTTCTTTCAGGGTCCTGTTCATGCGCTCCACAATCCCTGATGACTGGGGATTGTGGGCTACGTGCCACTTCCCCTCAATGCCCAGGAGCATGAGGGTGTTCTGCATTACCTGTCCGGTGAAATGACTCCCTAGGTCGGACTCCACAAAACGAGGGAGCCCCCACCGTGAGAACACCTCCCGGACCAGGATCTTAGCAGTACCCAGTGCCGTAGCTGCCTTACAGGGGAAAGCCTCCACCCACTTTGTGAACACGTCAATGAGGACGAGGCAGTACTTATAGCCTCCTTGGGTGGTGGGCAAGGGCTCGATGTAGTCGATCTGGATCGACTGCCATGGTCCCTCCACCCTCCTGACGTGTCCCATGGGCGCTTGCTTTCCTTTTCTGGGGGTCTGGGTTATTGGCAGCACAGACGAGGCAGCTGGCGCAGAACTAACGGACCTCGTCCCTAAGCCCCGGCCACCATCCCGCCTGCTCTACCCGCTGCCACGTAACCTCCGGTCCGGGGTGCCCTGCCCCTGGACCCTCATGTGCCAGCTGGAGGAACTCCCTCCTGTGCTGCTGTGGCACAACCCACTGTTCGGCATGGAAGAGCATGCCTTCTTTTACGAAGAGGGTCGCCTTACCGTAGAGACCCTCTACCTGCTCGCCCTCACTAACAGCTCTGAGGACGGCTTTTAAAGCAGGATCCTGAGCTTGGACGGTCCTCAGGTCCAGAGGCAATGTAACCTTTGGGGTCCCGACGTTACCCTCCTTACCCTGGATCGCTGCTATCTGCCTGTGCCCATAGGGGTCCCAGAAGATGCCGCTGCGGGCGCCCTCCTTAGCTAGGGCGTCCGCCTGCTTGTTGCCCTCCCCCCGGGGCTCTGTGGCGGAATGGGCCTTCACCTTATATATAAAAACCTCCCCTTTCTCCCCTACTGCGGCCAAAATCTGCTCTAGCAGGGGTTTAACGGTTAAAGGCCTCCCGTCTGAGGAAGTGTATCTGTGACGGGACCAGATGGCCAGGTACTCGGTACACGAATTGCAGGTAAACATACTGTCTGAGCAAATCGTGTACGGGGTTGGGAACCTCTCTGGGTGGGTGACAACGTACGCCACTGCGGACAGCTAGGCCTGTAGCGCGCTCATGAGACTGGGGAGCTTAATTGCCAAGGCAATGCCTGCCTTGGGGTCATAAATTCCACATCCCGTGAGTCGTTCGCCAGCTGACACCGTACTGGAGCCGTCCACATAGATCTCCCGGCCTGTGGGATGGATCCCAGCCCGTAGACCTATGTCGACGTCCCAGACCCCCTCCACGGAACACCGATGGGCCGTTCCGGGATATACTAAATTTGCCGCAAGCTTGGGCTCGCACAGACCTTCAATCTTCAGATTCATCTGTGACAGGAGGAGGGTCCAGCGCGCGATGCGAGCGCAGTTGACAGTCCCATCCTTGATCCTTCCATCCAGAAGCATCTGGGTGGGTGTGTGGTGGGTGAGGAGAGTGATTGGAGAGGTTCCTGTGAAGATTAAAGCCCTCTTCACAGCCCAATGCGTGGCTAAAAGGTGCCTCTCGCAATTGGAGAAACTCCTCTCCACATCGGTGAGCACCCTGGAGGAGTACACCACTGGTCGCAGCCTACCGTGCCGTTCCTGCAGCAGCACGGCACTCAGGCTGTCCCCACTGGCTGCCACCTCCAGAGAAAACCCTTTCTCCCCATCTATGGCTCCTAAGGCTGGTGCGGTTTGCAGATCCCCTTTCAACTTCTCAAACGCGGCCTGGCAACCCTCATCCCAAGCCCACTCCACTCCCTTGTGTAGGAGTCGGAGTAGCGGGGCAGCGGTGGCCGCGTAGTCCTCGATGAAGTCTCTGCAATACCCGGTCAGTCCCAGGAAAGACCTCACACCCGTTACAGTATAGGGAATCGGCAACTCCTGCACTGACTCCCTCCTAGCCTGATCTATGGCCCTTTCCCCGGCGAGGATGGTCAGACCCAAGAATTTTACCTCTGGCAGACCGATCCGTGCCTTCTTCGGGTTTATCTTAAAACCCTTCCTAGCCAGCAGCTCTAGCAGCTCGGCCAGCAGTGGACCGTGCTCCTCCTTTGAGTCTGTGAACAGGAGGAGGTCGTCCACATACTGCACGACCTGGTGGCGCTGGCTAAACTCCCTCAGGCTATCTGCCATGCACTGGTGAAAAATGCTGGGGCTGTTGTGGAAACCCTGTGGTAAGCAGTTCCAGGTGTACTGTTGCCCTTTAAAAGTAAAGGCAAACTTGTACTGGTCCTCCCGCCGCAGCGGAATGGACCAAAACCCATTTGAAATATCCAGCACCGTGAACGTGGTCGCGGATGCTGGGATACTTCCTATGAGGTCGGCAACTGCTGCCACCGTGGGTGCGCAGGCGGGGATATTACTGTTGAGGACCCGGTAGTCCACCGTGGCCCTCCATGAGTTATCCGGTTTCCTAACCGGCCACAATGGAGAGTTCACGTGTGTGGCTATCGGCCTCTGCACGCCCTGCTGCACCAGTGAAGATATGGCTATCTCCAAATCGGGTTCCGCCTCCTTGGGGAAATTGTACTGCCTCTGGGGTCTGGTCATGGGGTCCCCGTCTATGCTGACCTCGAACCCCACTAAACTACCACAATCGTGTTTGTGGGTCGCAAACGCGTTCAGGTTGCTCCCCACACACTCTTGTAGTTCAGCCGGGACCTCCGCCACCATGCACTCGAGGTCGTAACCCTCGGGCGGCTTCATGGTGCACAGAGTCCCTTTCCCCTCCTTTCCCCTAATCACTATTATCTCCCCTTTACCGCCCTTGTCCACCCAAAGGCAGTGGTTCCGTAAGTCCATGAGGATCCCATGGCTTACCAAAAAATCGGATCCAATGATCCCCTTTCCACCCCCTTCTGTCCACTTCATCAGGATACACTCCCATGTGGTATGGAGTGCCCCCAAATGAACGGACAGCGGGATGGAACGCGCGCCAGCCTGTTCCTTCCCTGTGAACCCCGCCAGTGCAAAAGGGACCCCTGTGGACAGGGGAGAGTCAAAGGGTTCCTCTGTGTGGACCACGGTGCATGAAGCCCCCGTGTCCAACAGATAATTGCCCCTTTGCCTCTCCACTACCATCTCCACAAGCGGCCTCTTCCACGCATCGTAGCGGAGAGGACACAGATAGGCGGGCTGCGCGGGCTGATGTCATTGGGGAATGTCCAGTGCCCCCTCCGCACCCGGGGAGCCGGTAGCGACTGCCACCTTCCTCTGTGCGGCCATGAGGGACCGCATCACCTCGATCATCGTTTCGATGATCTCGGGCTTAACTGGGACATCGGCGCGCAGGGTGGTGCCAACCCTATCTTCCTTGGTGTGGGCCCTGCAATCCTTCCGCCAGTGCCCCACCTTACCGCACTTAAAACACTTGGACTGTGCGGTAGGGTTACCCTCCTGTCGCCACTCCTTTTGGGCCGGTGCAGTAGCCTCCGCTACGTGCACCTTCCCTTTTACTAGTCGGGTAGACGTACTCCGGGTGTTTCTATACCCTACCGTGAGACGGTCCAAAACCGCCTCCTCTGTACTATTTGTGGGATCAAACCAGGCTTTCGCCTGCTCCCTGACGGCCGCCAGGCTGTTTGACACCAAACATCGGAGCCACTGGGCTCTCCCATTCCCGACCAGGACATCCCGCGCGGGCAGCTGCTCTGATACACTGTCCACAGTCGCGCCGCAAAAACCTTTGGGGGTTCTCCCTCCATCTGGAGGGTCTTCCCTAATCGGGCAAATGGACCCTCATTGCCCATCCCCAAGACTTCCAGGACCTCGTCCCGCAGGAGATCGTAGGTCCTGGTCCCTCTTTTACTCTCATCTGAGAGGCATTGGAGGATCGAGCTGTCCAGGGAGAACAGCAACAATTTTGCCCGTTCTCCCTCGTTGCAACCGTTTATTGCGGCGGTTTGCTCTATCTCCCTGAAATGCAGCGAAGGGTCCCCTGATTCGGACAATTTTGCAACATGCCCGATCATGGCTCTTAACTGCTGGGAACTGTGGGGCACCACGATCTCGCTCTGAATGGGTCCGGCGTCCCCATTCAGCGCGGTGGGTCCCCGTCTGGTTTCCAGGACCGGGCACATGGGCGCCGGTGCCGAGTCCTCGACCGGGAGCTCCTCTCTCTCTCTCTCCCCTACACTACCCCTTTTCCAGGATGCCTCGTAGCTAGGGGGATCGCGGAGTCTGGGGGCTGAAGCCATCACGGTCTTTCTGGGGACCAGAACCGGGACCTTCGCACCCGCTAGTGACTGGCCCGCGGGGGGTTCATCAAACAGACCAGCCCCCTTGCTTTATTTAAAGCACCCCGCAGACCCTCTATCTCCAGCAGGCAGGCCCCGTGGTCGGCCCCTTCCGACCTGTCCTCCAAAACCATTTTATAGGCTGCCCTAACTCCCTTAAGGTTCTCTTCCTGGGTCTCCAGCTGGTGGCTCAGGGAAGCGCACTGCTCCCGGAGCCTGCCCTCACTGAGCATAGCCTCAGTGATCTGACACTCCATCAGCTCTACCCTGGCTTCGTGGCGGTTGGTCACGACCCGGCGCTCCTTGTTTAAAGAGTCCAGAGCCTCGATCAATTGGTTCCCACCCGCAGCCTTCTCCTCTACCTCCTCCTGAAGGTCCCTAATCTGGGCTGCCTGTGCCACAACCACGCGGTCCAACCACCAGGTCAGCCAGACCGCCTTTTCTACAGATTTCTTGTGGGCTTTACTGGCCGTCCACCGGATCGCTGCATCCAGTGGGCGCTTGTCCTCTAACAAACCACACATCCATTGTTCGGTGATATTCACCTTACTAAAAACATAGTCCGCAATGCGCTCGTCCATTACATCCTTACTTTTAAAATCTTTTTCTGGTACACTATCATCCTGCTGCCAGTGTCCCTTCGTGGTCGCCATTATCTGTCCCTTCGTGACACATCGCAAAATTTACCAACACATATTCATTTACACACCCACGTTTATTCAAATCACCCTCCCCTCTACACTAAACTATGTCCAGGATGTGCAGGATCGGGGTACATGCTCACCATGGGGCTATTACTGGGGTTACTGGCTGTTCGTGCTGCTTCTCCGCTGCTTTCCGTGAGGGTCATGCTTGTCCCCTGAGTTTCTTCCTTCCGTTTCTTGCGTTCCTGGCCAGTCGTTGCGAGCGTTTCTGTCCCTGCTGCGAGCGTGTCTTTCTTGCCTGTCTTTTCGTCTTCCTCCTGGCTTGCGTTCCTTGCAGGTTTTCTTGCAGTATTTCTTCTTGAGTTGCATGCTGGTTCCTCTCTCTTGCACTTTGCTTCTTCTTGCCTGTCTTTTCTTCCTCCTGCATCCGTTTGACTTGCTCCCTTGCACCAGTTTTTCTTGCGTTTAAAACCCAAAAGTCGTGGCCAGTTATACTATTCTGACCCGTCCTATCTCCCGCCAGATCTTGGAATCTCTTTGTTTAAAAGATATGTATGAGTTTTCTCTCTGATCTGCGCTTATGTCCGGGGGTACCGGGGATGGCCAGACGGTGTTAATTGGTATTTCGTTGCGAGGTGATGGGTTTAACTGGTTTCCCATCACCTACCAGGTAGTTTTCTATGGGCTATTGTGCCCCCTTAACGAGATTAACTGTGTAGGTCGGCTTGGGGCATTGTGATTATGCTGATGTCAGCGCCCCAGTGTCTGGACTTCGACCTGGTTTCGCAGGCTTCTGCATGGCCAATACCCATCCATTGTTCTGGCCGTGGCTTTGCAGAAACCTAGAGACTGGGCTGTAAGGTTTTTTGCTCTTGTGGCTGGTCACGAGGTCCTGCGGCCATTTTAGGACCCACAGATTGTGACATCCCTTGGTAAACTGACCGCAGCCTTTCTCCGCTATCAGCCCCAGTCTCCCGTTTAAAATGTCCAAACTGCAGCTCTTTGGTTTGGTGTTGCTTTCAGAATGAGGGAAAACTTCTCAAATCTTACACTAGAGACACATGATACTCCAAGTTTCCTGTCAGAGGACAATCGCAATAGAAGAATATATAGGTACTGATTTATAAGTATCTTTTTTTAGTTGCTAGACCATACCTTTATAAATTATGTCAACCGTTTAACACCGTTAATGCAATCTAAAATGCTGTGAACATTGGAAGACTATAATGAAAACAGAAATTAAAGGAAATACTTGGCATGAATAGATAGAAGAATATTTCACCTCAATGAATGTCAGAACTGTTTGATCCAAACCAAATAGTGAAAACACACATGAGCCAAAACCCTGGTCAAACACTATTTTCCATTTTTTTATTATATGCATTGGGTATGGAATTATTTATTGCAGGTATGAAAATCAAGACATTGCAAATGCCATTAAGTTGAACTAAAAACAAAAAATACTGCAAATGCTCAGCATGACAGACAGCTTCCATGGAGAAACGGATTTCATGTAGCGGGCCATTAATGGTTCATAAAATCAAAAATGTCAGTGATGTTTCTGTATAAATCCAAACTGCTCTCCATCATTTTTTATTATAATTTGTATTAATTTGTCTCTGATGTGTGGTTGTACATTTTATCATACAGTTAGACAATATACTTGGACATACCATTTCTGCAGTTAATGCAGGGATTATGTTTACCCAGGCTGGTGTATCTGGAACCTGTTCAGGGCAGAGATGAGAAACTATTTTTTCATCTAGAGATTTGGTGCACTTTGGTATTCCTTACCCAAGAGGGCCTCAGCCACTGTATATATTCAGGACAAAGATCGATGGAATATTAAATACTGAGGGAATTAAGGGATGTAGGGTTTTTACTGGAAATTGGCAATGAGGTAAAGATCAGCAAATTTCTTACTAAATGTGCAGCTGGCATGAGCATCCTCTTTTTCTGTTTCTTATGCTACCAAACATACTCTTTGAGTTATGATTTTTGTGTATTCTTGTATTATTCAAATGTACTATTTGTTATCCTTTAGATATTGATTTGTATGCATCTTCCTATTTTGTAGGTATTAATGGGTTTGTGTTTGAAAATGTCCCCAAGTTGAATTTCTGTTTGAATGAAGTGATTTTTTGGCACGTAATACTTGGTGCCCAAGAAAAGTTCCTGTCAATCTACTTCCATGGACAAACGTTTAAAAACGATGGGGTGTACGAAGATGTGTTAACACTCTTTCCACTTTCCAGTGAAACAATTCATATGGAAATGGATAACATTGGTGAGTAATGGAAATGGTTGTTTTACTTTGCAAGGAGAGGGGACAGAGAGCTGCCATGTTTCACTGTGATATGATCCAGGCATTATGTTGGGATTATATTCTCTAGCACTCTATGGTGTTGACTCCACTAGAGTTCACAGAGCTGGAAAAACAAAATCCATGGTCTATAACGCACAATCATCATTATGGTTGTAGCTTCAGGACTCATTTGTCATGCACAGCCAGAAAATTCAGTAATGACCACATAAGTGAACCAAACATGAAAATATAAAGAGTCGTCCAAAGGCCTTTGGAGGGCGGCTAGATCATGTTAACCAACAGATCTATCTGGTAAACAACATGTTAATTATGAGACAGATTCTAGCACGGGAAAGCCCAGTGCTGGCATTCCCCAAACTTCTCCCTCACAACACATAATCAGCACATAATTATAAGCGCTTTTGCAAGCTAACTTAATAATAAAAATAGAAAATGCTAGGATATTCTGTAGGTCAGGAAGTACCTGCGGTGAGAGAACCAGAGTTAATGTTTCATAAGAACCCAGCATTGAAGGGTCATGCACCAGAACTTCATCACAAATTCCAGCTTATATTGAAAATGAACCAACACTAACACTAACACTAACCTACACATTAGGGACAATTTACAATTTTTACCAAAGTCAATTAACTTATAAACCTGTAGGTCTTTACAGTGTGGGAGGAAACCAGAACGCCCAGAGAATACCTATGCAGTCACAGGGAGAACTTACAAACCCCTTACAAACTGTACCCGTAGTCAGCATTGAACCCAGGTCTCTGGCACGGTAAGGCAACAACTCTACCATTGCACCACCGTGACCCCCCAAACTGATGGGTTCTGCCATCTTCTTGACCAGTTATGACAGGTTGGTTTACACACTAGTATTCTTCTCGATTCTTTCTATGTCATTACCATTCCTGCACAAAACAAAAAAATTGGATAGTAGTTCTTTTATACATCATTAAATAATAGGTATTCTTGTGGATTAATTTTTTTGGCAACGCTATTTTTGCTGTACAAAGCTTTTTATAACAACCAGACTTAGTTGTATTAATTCCGCGGCTGAAGTTAGTTCTCCACGTTATTGGTGGTACAGAATGATTAGTGCTAAATTACACTAGAATGTCAGATTACAAACAAGCTTTCCCAGAACCTAGTGAAAGTTCGATGACCTTGCTTAAGCAACAGATACTAAACTATATATTTAATTGGAGCTTCATACAATAACAATATTTTGGCAAGTTTCAGACAGAATAAGCCAGTTGTAAACATATTTACTGCCTCATGTTCTATTATCTGTCTTAAACCTCCTCACCTTTCAATTTTTCTTCTCTTTAAGACCATTTTTAAATTCATCATGCTGATCTTTTTTTTTGATGACCTTCTCCAATACTTCTGGCTCAGACTGGTCTATTTTAATTTCCAGGAGAGGGCCTTACAATGTATTTCTATATGGAAACTGCTAAGTATATGTGAGTTTCTGTTGCTAAGGATTTACGACTAGCGTTAGAGTATTTGGATTTAAAATGTTGATTGTCACAATTGCCACTGCAACACTCCGTGTGCCTGGCATAAATATGAAGGTCTGATTTTATTTCTGGGCTGTTGGATGCAGAGAAGTAAATCTTCAGCTACAACACTTCTGTAATTGAAGTATTTCTAAATGAAATTGGTTCACCTGTTGTCTCTGATGTCTCCTCAAATCCCCTCAGATAAGTTAATTGTAAGTAAAGATTAATATTTATCATTCTACCATCTTACCGTGTCATTAATCTCCCAATCGTTTAGGTTTGTGGCAGCTGGAACCACTTAATCGTCATTACCAAATGCAGGGCATGACGGCAAAGTACAGAGTTCGGAACTGCGACGATGATCCAGAAAACATGGATGACTTTCTCATCGACCTTGATTCAAAAAAAGATGATCCTGACCTGGCAGTGGGAAGCATTCTTAAACATGAAAGGTTTTTTTTCACACCACGTGGAATCAAACACAACGATAATCAAACAAACTTTTATGAAGCAATTGACATGGAGGAAGAAATAAATGCTACCGATGATGGGCAAAATATGACTGAGATAGATCCAGTCTGGTCCCACTGTAGGCAAGGGCAATCTCAAACCTTAGGGGAACAATTAAGTAGGGAAAAGAAAGAAATTCACTTTCTAAATGGTGGGATTAACAAACAATTTTCCAAGCACGCCAATGATCTGAACCGAACAATAAGAAAGGATTTCGATGATACACCTGAAAGCAGCAAAAATCAAATCTTAACAAATTCTGATAACTTACACAGTAACTCTTCATTCAAGAAAGTCAGGAGATCTGATAAAGATGGTAGAAGTGAAAATATAGATGAGTTACTGAAAGCAAATTTTAGCTCAGATTACCTTATTCTGACAAACAGAATGAAAGATATATCATTACATGATCTTCTGAAATTTAACCTGACCTCAGCTGGGATCGATGGAGAACCAGATTTGCTCCATGCAAATCAGACTCATCAATCCAATGAAAGTCTGAACCTGGTGGATGAGGTTACCATAAATAACTTCACTCTTCAAGCAAATAAGTCCGAACATGTGTTTAGCAATGAAACAAAAGGAATGAATTTCTGGGAGAATGAGACAACAGTAGAGTTTATGAAATCTGAAGATGTAACACATAATCAAACATTATTTGACAAAAATTCAACAACAGAAGCCGACTTCAATTCTAAGATAGCTGAGGAAAGGCAACTTGATTATGATGACGATGAAGAAGAAACTAATAGTGGAGCTGGCGATGAATCCGGCTACAGAGATCAGGATGAAACCAATTCCAGAAGAATCTTTAGCAGAGAGTCATGCCCCGAGGAGGCACCAAAACACGTCGTAAGAACATCCAGTTCACAATCTAAGTATTATTACATTGCAGCAGTCGAGGTGATTTGGGATTATGAAGGCAATAAAACCGATAGAGCTTCCGAGCACAGGTAAAAGGTTCATTTTGCACAATTAGAAATATGGAAAAATAGGAGCAGGAGTAAGCCATTTAGCCCTCTGAACTGTGTAGAAAGGAACTGCAGATGCAAGTTTGTACCAAAGATAGACAGAAAGTGCTGGAGTAACTTAACGGGTCAGGCAGCATCTCTGGAGAAAAAGGATGAGTGACGTTTCGGGTCGGGACACTTCCTCAGTCCGTTCTCCAGAGATGCTGCTTGACCTGCTGAGTTACCAGCAACTGCAGTTATTTCTTTTTTTAAAAATCAAAATAAACTCAGGATAAAAAATACGTACAAAACAAGAACTGTGCAAAATTATATACAATGATAATACCTTAGCCAGTTATAGCAGGCAATCGGTTATAAGGGACACTATTTCACCCTCCACCTCCCAATCTCCATTATACCAAGGGTTTACTGTACTTGTAAATGCATAACATCACCTAAATATATTTAAAGATCTCTACAGCGATTTAAGTATATTTGTAGTGTGGTCAGTATTGCAGTGTTGACCACATGGCAAAACAATATTTTTTTGCAAATTCTCTCAACTAACAAGCTGAAAATGACCAGGTAATTTGTTTTTGACTGGGTGATCTCAGATGAGAGATCAGCATTGGCGAGGCCCTGTAAATAACTGCATATTCTAAAATGGGATGCTTAAAGTCCAACTCAAAATTCGTAAGCATTTCAGTTAAGACTTCCGTCCCAAAGATGGTGCTTTTAACAAAGGAACACTTTCTCAGTACAGTTGTAACTTGGGTGCTCAAATTTCTGGAGCCCAACCCATTTAACATGTATCTCGGTGGATGATTAATCAAGGCACAAAGTCTCAGCAAGCGCCCACCTTCATGGGAGTGATCAACTACTGGATAAAATGATAACAAGGTCAATAAAAAAAGTCAACTGTTTTCAATTTATTTGTTAAATATATATGTGAATAATTGTGTAATAATATTGATTATTGGAAATTATTCAGTCCTACTCATAAGGTCATTAGTGACAAGTGCAGAGTTAGGCCATTCGGCCCATCAAGTCTACTCCGACATTCAATCATGGCTGATCTCTCTCTCCCTCCTAACCCCATTCTCCTGCCTTCTCCCCATAATCCCTGAAACCAGTACTAATCAAGAATCTATCTATCTCTGCTTTAAAAATATCGATTGATGGCCTCCATAGCCTTCTGTGGCAAAGAATTCCACAGATTCACCACCCTCTGACTAAAGACATTCCTTCGCAACTCTTTCCTAAAATAATGTCGTTTAATTCTGAGGCTATGACCTCTAGTCCTAGACTCTCCTACTAGTGGAAACCCTCTCCACATCCACTCTGTCCAAGCTTTTCACTATTTGGTACGTTTTAAATGAGGTCCCTCCTCATTCTTCTAATCTCCAGCGAATATAGGCCCAGTGTCATCAAAAGCTCATCATAAGTTAACCCACTCATTCCTGGGATCATTCTTGTAGTCCTCCTCCAGCCCCTCTCCAGGGCCAACACATCCTCAGATATGGTGCCCAAAATTGCTCACAATAGTCCAAATGCGGCCTGACCAGTGCCTTACAGAGCCTTAGCATTACATCGCTGGTTTTCGTATTCTAGCCCTCTTGACATAAATGCTAGCATTGCATTTGCCTTCTTTACTACCAATTCGACTTGCAGATTAACTTTTTGGGAATCTTGCACCAGCACTCCCAAATCCCTTTGCACCTCCGATCTCTGGATTCTCTCCCCATTTAGAAAATAGTCTACGCCTTTATTCCTACTATCAAAATGCATGACTCCACACTTTATTCCATCTGCTACTTCTCTGCCCACTCTCCCAACCTGTCCAAGTCCTTCTGCAGAGTCCCTGCTTTCTCTGGTGGGTATTCATGGTCCCCGTTGTGAATGGAACTGTATGAGAGCCCTTTTCAGGATATTCATGATATTTTATGGAAATCGCATTTATATTCATTAATGCCTCCAACTGGGGCCAAATCATATTTAACATGACAATGTTATGCAGCTGGAGGCAGCAAACACGGAGGCGAAGACTTGGCAGTAAATTCAAGAAGGCAGTGTTTATACAATATAAGGACAGCATGTTCAAACAACCCATGATCCATGGAGAAAATGAAATACACTTGGGCATCCTCGGACCTATCATCAGTGCCGAGATCAATGATATCATTGTGGTGAGTCAACTATTTGAAAAGGAATGGTCTCTGCGGAAAGCAGAAAGGGGTGGAGACAGAAAGATGTGACTCGTGTTGGGATTCCGTTGGAGGTGGCAAAAATGTCGGAGGATTACGTGCCGTAGGCGACAGCTGACAGGGTGATCCACATCTTCCATCTCCACTGTTCCCTCCGCAACTCCCTGTTGCAGTCATCACTTCCCACTCAAACCACCCCTCCCCAGGTACTTTCCCCTGTAACCGCAGAAGATTCAACACCTGTCCCTATACCTCCTCCCTTGTCCATCCAGGGATCCTGACAGTCCTTTCAGGTGAGGCAGAGGTTCACTTGCACCTCTTCCAACCTCATCTCCTGTACCCATTTTTCTCGGTGTGGACTCCTCTATATTGGTGAGACCAAGCGCAGACTGGGCAATATGAATATTGATTTCTCTAATTTCAAGTAACGCTTGCATTCCCTCTCTCTCTCTCTCTCTGTCCCTACCCCAGCCATAGACATCCCGCTAGTTTCACTGTTCGTATCCCTTCATTATCACCTTTTCCCCAACCAACAATGGACCATTGTGGGCTTCACCTTTCCTTGACTATTGGTGCTGGCTCTAATTTGTTCTGTACCTTTTCATACTTTTCATACTTTTAGTTTCCCTCTCCCCTCTCAGTCCGAAGGAAGGCCTCAACCCAAAACATCACCTATTCCTTTTCGGCAGAGCCATTAAGTTACTCCAGTATTTTGTGTCTATCAATGAATGTTAAGTGTTCTTTTTAGATTGAAGAAACACAAGTAGTTTAACACAGGGAAAACAGCCGAGCAAGAAGCAGATTTGAAAGTTGTCCCAGTAATTGGTATAACCAATTTTATTCACATAGGTAAAGTTCAAGAACATGGCCTCTAGACCTTACTCTATTCACACCCATGGCGTGCCACGTGAAATACCAATTGAATACACATATGAGGAAGAAGAGTTAAAAGACTGGCCTAGAAAGGAAGAAGATATAGTTCAACCAGGTCAGACAAAGGACTACATCTGGCGTGTAACAAAGGGATCAGCACCCACTGAAAAGGCCTTTGACTGCAGAGCTTGGTCATATTACTCAGATGTCAACCCAGTAAGTCAATCCATCTTTACAGGATATTTCTTGTTCAATTCAGTTGTGTCAATTATTAGCTAGTTAGCCTTTCAGCTTGCTTTTATGAGGGAATTCAAAGAACTTTCAACATCAGTCTCTTGAATTAACTTTAACTGTACCTCCCTAAATTTACAATTGCTTCAAATTCAGAATTCTCAATGACATGCCAAGTTATTTGGAGCAACCTGCAATATCAGTCACATTTTGCTGTTTTTCTGATCAGGAACGAGATGTCCACACAGGATTGATTGGTCCTTTAATCATCTGTAAAAAAGGGACATTGCACAAGATCTCTCGAGGGATATTAAAGGTTCAGGAATTCTCTTTGCTTTTCATGACTTTTGATGAAAACAAAAGCTGGTACTTGGAAGACAACATCCGTATGTTCTGCAAACATCAATGTTATATCAAACAAGAGAGCACTGCATTTCAAAACAGCATGAAGTTTCATGGTAAGTCCTTTCCCATTAATTTCAGCATTTGTGTAAGTGTGATTGTCTTATTCCTTACAATGCCATTGACTGCTGTGATAGAGAACATAGATGTCTGTAGAGCACGTGATGTTAAATTAAACTATTTGTTTCTGACTGCACATGGTCTACAGTCTACATGTTCCCTGCATATACATGTGCCTATCTAAAAACTTCTTAAAAGCTATATTGCATCTTCTTTCACCAACACCCCTAGCAGCACGTTCCAGGCGCCTACCATTCTATGCATAAAAATAATTTGTTTCATACTTCTCCCTTCTCTCTCTCATCTTATAGCTGTCATCTATTTTTTCACATTTCCAACCTGGGGAACAGTTTCTGGCTGTTTACCCTTTCAACAAGGAGAAGACATAGAAATGGGGTTGAGAGGGAAAAATAGATCAGCCATGATTTAATAGCAAGTAGACTCGATGGGCTGAATGGCCTAAATCTGGTCCTTAGGCTTTTATGCCACTCATAATTTTATGTACTTCCATCAGGTCTCCCCTCAGCTTTCGATGCTGCAGAGAAAACAATCCATGTTTGTCCAACCTCTCCTTCCAAATAAAACCCTCTAATCCAGTTAGCAAGACATCCCTTCTGTATCCTATCCAAGGAATTATGCTGGCAATTTCCAGCATTGGATGTCAAGACCCCAATTCATAGTTAGAATATCCCATTGAACATGGGCAGTTATTATTCAATCACATTCTTCAAAATGTATAATTAATTTACTTATCTAATATGTTTAATAACAAATTGCAAATTCCGACTTCTAAAATCTCCCTGAAGAAACAGATATCGATTACATTATCCTTAGACCATGACCCCACAGATAAGCACAAGGCCATAGACTTCCCAGCGTCACCATCATTTTGCCATATGTAAAGTTATGGTGGCATGGTGGCGCAGCAGTAGAGTTGCTGCCTTACAGCACTTGCAACACCCGTGTTTGATCCTGTCTACAGGTGCTGTCTGTACGGAGTTTGTACGTTCTCCCCGTGACCGCGTGGGTTTTCTCAGAGATCTTCAGTTGCCTCCAACATTCCAAAGGCGTACAGGTTTGTAGGTAAATTGGCTTGGTATAAATGTAAATTGTCCCTAGTGTGTGTAGGATAGTGTTAATGTGCGGGGATCACTGGTCGGTGCGGACTTGTTGGGCCGAAGGGCCTGGTTCCACGCTGTATCTCTAAACTAAACTAAACTAAAACTAAAATGAGCAATTACAGAAAGTGGACATGTTCCATGAAATGTAGAAGGTTAAGGTCTGTTTTAATTGAGGATTTTAGAATTCTGAAGCAAATGAACCTGAGAGGTGACCTGGTTGAAGTATATGATTCGGGCAGGCGTGGATAGGATAGATAGGCAAAATCTTTTTTCCATGGTATAAGTATCAAAAACTAATGTGGTGAGAATTATGCATGCAGTGCGCAGCAGACATTTGCATGTCTTTCTACTATATCCCCAATGGCCCTTTCCTTCAGCAGCCAACCACAATCTCATTCCCACCACCACGACAACAGCCTTTAAGGCCATATTAAGACTCAACATTTTTAAGAACTTTGAAATTTGAAGGATGCAAGATGGCATTGGTAATGTGACGACCCTTGAGTACTGCCTCTTATGATTGTTCTTTATCTATCATAAGATTTTTATTGAATGTGTGCAAAAAAAAAGGAATTTTGCTGTACCTAGGTACATGTGGCAATCAAGTGTCATTGACCCACTGGTTGATATCTGGACCATACTGCCAAAGGAGGCAGTGGAATCAGCTACAATTGCTTCATTTAAGAGGCATTTAGACATACACATAAACAGATAAAGCATTGAAGAAAAATTGATTGGTGTGGAGGGGCAAAAAGGATGCAGTCGACCTGTTTCAGTGTCACACAAGCCAATGTCTACGATAGAATTAATCTTATAAAGAATTACTTCACCCTGAGATAATTTGAAAGCAACAAGTCTCCATCGTGTCACAGTGCATAGGGTTTTGAACAAAACTTCTAATACAAGAGTTCATGATAAACCCTTTGTTTAAAAAATGGCTCTGACAGATATAGTTTTGGATAAATCTTAGTGTGAAGCTATTCACCAATGCACAGGATTTCCCAAACTATCCCTGCCATCCTGATTCAATTGTATCATGATTGCCATGGTGGGGACTATTGATATTACCTTTTATTCAAGTAAGTGTTTACATTAAAACTAATTTACCCAATATTCTTACTTTATTTTCATCACACTTCCAAACTAATAAGTGAATAGCCATTAAGGTAGTCATTGGCAAAACCTCAGCCTTGGCAAAGAATTGTGAAGCAATGAGTAAAATTCAGTACAGGCAAGGGCAAAATTCTCGAGACATAAATTGACAGAAACCAGGAGCCCAGTAATACTCAAAAGTTCAAGATATTTTCCTCCACAACCCACAAGAACGTGAGAGAATTAAGGTTGAGCCTTGTCCTTGCAGAGTAGCCCTTGGGGCCTTGTGAGCACCCAATCAAGACAAGTAGAATGAGAGTTATGGTGGCATTTGGAGCTTTGATGGCAAACAATATCAAAGGACACAGTGGAATGCCCCAGGAATTTTGATAAATATGTCAATAGACAATAGGTGCAGGAGTAAGCCATTCGGCCCTTCGAGCCAGCACAGCCATTCAATGTGATCATGGCTGATCATTCTCAATCAGTACCCCGTTCCTGCCTTCTCCCCATACCCCCAGACTCCGCTATCCTTAAGAGCTCTATCTAGCTATGTCCTGAGCTTGCCAGAGTTCTTTCAATTATTACAGAAGGTTTCAACTCCCTTACAAAAAAAGCTAATCAACTCAGTTAACTATTTTTCTGTATGTACTTGCCAATGGGATGCCATTTAGAGCACCCCCCACATTATCTTGGGCAGATGGCTGGTCTGCACAATTATGTCTCTGATTTTTTTCACTTGTCCAATTGCAAAGGCCCATCATCCTCATTTTCAATAAACTTGAAGAATACATTCTACCAGAATGGAAGAAATTTTCATGATTCAACTACAATAAGTAAATGTTTTGGTGGTTAAATGTAGAAGAGTAATATTGTGAGCCTTTGAAAGTCTTAACTTGCTGAAGTACGAAGATCACTTATTCGTAGTTTAGATCCATTCAGTAACATTCCTTTTGCATTTCTTTGGAAAGGAGATCAGGAGGAATCTCTTTTGGCAGAGGGCAGTGAATCTGTGGAATTCATTGCCACAGAGAGCTGTGGAGGCCGTCATTACGTAGTTTCAAAGCAGAGATTGACAGGTTCTTGATTAGTAAGGGTGTAAAGGTTAGTAAAGTTAGATCAGCCATGATTAAATGGTGGAGTAGACTCAGTGGTATGAATGGTCCAATTCTGCTCCTATGACTTATGAACTTTAATTCTTACCTTGATTTTCCCGACAGCAATCAATGGGCATGTGGCAGAATCACTACCAGGCCTGGTAATGGCTCAGAACCAGTTAGTTCGATGGTATCTGATAAACATTGTTGGATCTGCTGATATCTATAGTGTGCATTTCCATGGCCAACTTTTTACAATAAGAAGAACCAAAGAGCACAAGATGGGAGTTTACACATTACCTCCTGGTGGGTATTTCATAATCTAATCTTTAAATCAGTGCAATCTTTCATGCATCCTCTATCCTTTGCAGTTGTACTCTCTGATATCTCTTGCCCCTGACTTACTGTGCACCAATACACCCAGTGCTTTTTACTGGAAAGTACACAAATGGCTGCTCCTGAACACAGAAAATGGTTTACTTCTCTGATTTAACAGATTTTCTGCTCTATTCCAAGATCTTATTTAGCCTGCTGAGTAAGATAATGTGCTGAGGGGCAAATAGTGAAATTTGGAAGCAATTGATACATTAGCTATCTCTTTTATTAATAGTTCCAGATTTCTAATACTGAAACTTCAGGAGGATGGGTGGAGGGAAGGAAGGATTGTCTTTTAATAACACTCCTTTGACTTTGAAACCTTGCATGTCAGTAACAGTGTCAATTTACAGTTAATCTTACTGTGCCCAAGAGGTGTGGAGGAGAAAGTAAACTGGCCCAGGTTCCTACTTTTGATCACAATTCTTAATTCCAGGATAAAGAAATACAAATATTAAATCTGCTGATAAAGATCAAGCATTTGCTGCATTAGTCTATTGCCATTCAACAATAAACAACTTGGATGTGCTTCTGAGGGGAAGCAAAATAGCAGTATTATTTTTTTCTCAGCCAGTAAATTTGATTGTTTTCTAGTTTTCTTCTTCTTATTTGTTAATTAAGTGAAAACTGTTAACATGCTCATCATCACAGGCTCTTATGGAACCATTGAAATGCTACCAAGCAAAGTGGGCTACTGGCTTTTGAACTGTGAGACTGCTGAATACATGCAGGAAGGGATGCGAGCCGTCTTCCTAGTCTACAATCCCTGTGGGTATTATTTCCTCTTGTTACCCATTGACCCGTGGAACAAATTAGTTTAAATTAGATAATGTTAAAATAATTAACATATTAACTGAAAAAAAGCATTATTTCCTGAGCAAAAATAAGAGTATCATAAACAAAAATTGCAAAACAACATTGCCATTATGCTTAGAATTATTCATTGAGTCAGTCATTTTATTGCCAGAGGCTTGTTAACCAAATTCAACTTAGTACAGGAAATGCTGGAAACACTCAGTAGGTTAAGCAGCATCTATGGAAAGAGAAACAATCACAAATTTCAAGTCCAGGTCTCTTGCAGTTTTGAAGAAAGATGTGGACCTGATCTGTTAACCTTTTCTCTTTCCACAAATGCTGTGCAACCCAGTGAGCATTTAAGGCTCTGTTTATCTATGTTTTTATTTCAGATTTGTAGCATTAGTAACGTATTTTTATTTTTTATTAACTGGATAGCATACCTCCACTCCAAAGCAGACTAGACTTCTGTAGATACTGACGCCATACGGTGATCTTCTTTTCCACTTTCAGCTGTGGTAATGTATCATAAACTTTCATTCAGATGAAACAAAATATTTCCAATGTTGGTTCCCCTTGAGAATAGTGTCAAGTTGTGGAGAGGTTTGCAGACAGTTTAATTGTCTGATGGGGCTGCATCATGAATGCTCTTTCCCCGCCAATGGACATTACAATTGCATTATCTGCCAAAATAGGCTTCATTGGCAATTGCAGCAGCACAATTTTATCAGTTCTTAATACCCTCACTTTGGTGATGATCTGATCATTGGTATCCTGTTTGATGTCAGTCCAGAATCAAAGCCAGGACTAGGACTATCTGAAGCTAAGGCTTTAACTTTGTCCATAGTGCTGAACAGATGTTTTAATCTAATATGCCAATGTTTAATGGAATGCTTTACTGTATTAATAATCCTCTATATGATTTTCCAATAATCTTCAAGCCAGCTATGTCAATGATTGAGACATCAGAGATTTTAAACCTCCCTAAATTTCCAGTTATAGTCAGTGAAATAAATTTAAATTGGATTCTAAATATAAGCTTCTTATTACCAAAAACAACATAAAGCAGCACAATGCAGCAGTGTTCAGACTGTAATTAATCTGACAATGTTATTCACGTTTCAGATTGCAAAGAGCCTCTAGGTCTTGCAAACGGAAGAATAGCAGATTCACAGCTCACAGCATCTGGTCATGTAGGTTAGTGAACTTTAAGGTTCCATTTTTAACAAGATTGAATTCCTCAGCCATGAGGTAACCAGGACAATTGTGATGTTTACAGAAACCAGGTGGGTGGTTCAGGATGAATGAGAAACGGTTTAACCTAAGGTGACTACACATCAGACACAGAATTACCTGAATTCGGTCAGAGTTGCGTTACGCGGAAACCTTTTATTTTTCAGAACAGAGGTGAAATTCTAAGTCATTGCTGACTCATTCACTGAGCAAATGACAAAAGAGGCCGTGCACTGTGCAACATTTGGAAGACAAACATTCTCTCCCAAGCTGCCTCCACTGGAGAGTACCCTGTACTGAAATCTGTCAATAAATCTGCCATTCATGGCATGACTCTAGAAAACGTAGACCACTTCCCATGTCTCAGGAGTAACTTCTCAGCAAAGGCAGACTTGATTCATCAACACCTTCACTGTGCCAGCTTAGCCTCCAGAAATAAGAAAACTTCGCCTTAAATAAGAAAACTTAGTAAGGGAAAAACAAATTTAAATATTACGATCTGACACAAATCTCAGTGATCCCGAGCCACGTGAATAATATCAACAACATTGTCTCTGTAAAATTCAGACAAATTCACTGCAAGTATATCTGTGCCAACATCAACGTTCCCTTGTCATAATTTTTAATGATTGTTAAGCTTTATTGCAAATCTAACTGTGACAGGTATTTATAGTATCTTGCAATTCACCAACCGTCTCATGTATCTCTGGTTAGAAAACTAATTGCAGTGAACTAATTCCAAAGGCTAAAAGGTACAATGGTGACAGATGTGTGGAATGTTCCAAGACATGACTACAATTTGTCAAGACCTGCATGCCGAAAACCCATCTCAGACACTGAGAATCAAAAAGAAATCAGATCAGAAGTATATGGTTACTTCTTCAGCATTTGGTAACTGTCACTTAATATAAACTTCAAGTGTTTAAAATCTAAACATTAGATTAAAACTATTATTATACAGTATTATTTTAGACAGCCTTAAGGGGAATCATGGTATATATTTCCCCTTATATAGCCGGAAGAAATGGGGGAGATATTAAACAATTTCTTTTCTTCGGTATTTACCGAGGAGAAGGATATTGAATTATGTGAGGTAAGCGAAACAAGTAGAGTAGTGATGGAAATTAGGAGGATTAAAGAAGAGGAGGTACGGACACTTTTGAAAAATATAAAAGTGGATAAGTCTCCAGGTCCTGATAGGATATTCCCTAGGACATTGAGGGAAGTTAGTGCAGAAATAGCAGGGGCTATGACGGAAATATTTCAAACGTCATTAGAAACGGGGATGGTGCCGGAAGATTGGCTCATTGCGCATGTTGTGCCCTTGTTTAAAAAAGGTTCTAAAAATAAACCTAGCAATTATAGACCTATTAGTTTGACGTCTGTGGTGGGAAAATTAATGGAAAAGATACTTAGGGACAATATATATAATTATTTGGATAATCAAGGCCTGATTAGAAACAGTCAACATGGATTTGTGCCTGGAAGGTCATGTTTGACTAATCTTCTTGAATTTTATGAAGAGGTTACCAGGGAAATTGATAAGGGTAAGGCTGTGGATGTTGTCTATATGGACTTTAGTAAGGCATTTGACAAGGTTCCACATGGAAGGTTGATTAAGAAGGTTAAATCGTTGGGTATTAATAGTGAGGTTGCAAGATGGATTCAACAATGGCTGAATGGGAGATACCAGAGGGTAACGGTTGACAATTGTATGTCAGGTTGGAGGCCAGTGTCTAGTGGAGTACCCCAGGGATCTGTGTTGGGTCCACTGTTGTTTGTCATTTACATTAATGATCTGGATGATGGTGTGGCAAATTGGATTAGTAAATATGCAGATGATACTAAGATAGGTGGAGTAGTTGATAGTGAGGTAGATTTTCAAAGTCTACAGAGAGACTTGGGCCTTTTGGAAGGGTGGGCTGAAAGATGGCAGATGGAGTTTAATGCTGATAAGTGTGAGGTGTTGCATTTTGGTAGGACAAATCAAAATAGGACGTACAGGGTAAATGGTAGGGAATTGAGGAATGCAGTGGAACAGAGGGATCTGGGAATAACTGTGCATTGTTCCCTGAAGGTGGAATCTCATGTGGATAGGGTGGTGAAGAAGGCGTTTGGTATGCTTGCCTTTATAAATCAGAGCATCGAGTATAGAAGTTGGGATGTAATGTTAAAATTGTACAGGGCATTGGTGAGGCCGAATCTGGAGTATGGTGTGCAGTTCTGGTCGCCAAATTATAGGAAGGATGTCGACAAAATGGAGAGGGTACAGAGGAGATTTACTAGAATGTTGCCTGGGTTTCAGCACTTAAGCTACAGAGAGAGGTTGAACAAGTTGGGTAACATGAGGGGTAACTTCTTTACTCAGAGGGTGGTGGCTGTGTGGAATGAGCTTCCGGTGGAAGTGGTGGAGGCAGGCTCGATTTTATTATTTAAGAGTAAATTGGATAGGTATATGGATGGGAGAGGATTGGAGGGTTATGGTCTGAGAGCAGGTAGATGAGACTAGGTCAGAGAAAGTGGTCAGCGTGGGCTGGTAGGGCCGAACGGGCCTGTTTCCGTGCTGTAATTGTTATATGGTTATATGGTTATAACAATAAACAAATATGTATGCCCATTTGGAGGAAAGATTGAAAAGACTAGGCTTGTATTCACTGGAGTTCAGAAGGATGGGAGGGGATCTTATAGACATATAAAATTATAAAAGGGCTAGACAAGCTAGATGCAGGTAAAATGTTCCCAATGTTGGGCGGGTGCAGAAGCAGGGGCCACAGTCTTAGAATAAATGGGAGGCCATTTAAAACTGAGGTGAGAAGGAACTTTTTCACCCAGAGAGTTGTGAATTTGTGGAATTCTCTGCCACAGAGGGCAGTGGAGGCCAAATCACTGGATGGATTTAAGAGAGAGTTAGATAGAGCTCTGGGGGCTGGTGGAATCAAGGGATATGAGGAGAAGTTGGGCACAGGTTACTGATTGTGGATGATCAGCCATGATCACAATGAATGGCGGTGCTGGCTCGAAGGGCCGAATGGCCTCCTCCTGCACCTATTTTCTATTTTCCTATTCACAAATGTGGATAAAAGTTGACCAGCTTATAATAACCAATTCACTAAAAGTGCAAATACATTGATAATTTATAATGGATGTCCATTTATTTCCATGATTAAACAAGACACAGCAATGTTCCTGTAATCAGCTCAGAGCTGGGTATGATATAACAGTTCCTCCGTCAGGTACAAACCTGTGAATTATATGTCACCTGTATCTCTTTAAAAGACAATCAGTGAACTAGGCATATTTCATGATTTTTCTCCAACCGGCAAGTTGAGATTGATAAAGAAGTTTAGATTTTCTCTTTCTGGATTTTGCAGGGGAATGGACACCTCAATTAGCAAGGTTGCACAACTCCGCATTCACCAATGGGTGGTGGGCACAAGGAAACCGACCATGGATTCAGGTAGATATGCTAAAGGAGAATGTGATGAATTCATTTGACTGCAAGCAATGTTTCAACTATTGTGAAGAAACTGCAACAATACCCATGATTCATGACTATTCTGTAATTTGTTATTACAAATAATTATTACTATGCATAGATTTGCAGGACAGGCAGCATCTCTGGAGAGGACTGGGTGACATTTCGGGTCGAGACGGTCTGAAGGGTCTCAACCCAAAACGTCACCCATTCCTTCTCTCCAGAGATGCTACCTGTCCTGTTAAGTTACTCCAGCTTTTTGTGTCTATCTTCATGCCGATATCCTCCATTCCTACTAGTAATTTAGACAAAGCGTTTTCCCCATCCCACAATCAAATAGTGGAATAAGGAAAACATTTCTGAAAAGACCAGTGCACACTTGAGCAGTTTATCTCTCAGCACAGGAACTTTTCATAGGTGTAGAGGAACACATAATAATAGGGACACTTTCCAGCCTAAGAGAATCTGTTGGCTGAGATTCTTTTAACCACATATTTGCTGGTGTCACCAAACATTTCTGGTTACAGGAACAACAATGGAAGTGAGGACTGTTGCACCAGAGAGTTCTCTCCCTTTTGTTCCCGTATAGAAGTCACATTATGTAGCTTGAGACATAACATTTACTGAAAGAAAATGTTTATTAAGGGAAATATGCAACAAAAAAAATCACACTTTGCGATTCATTTTCAATAAAACATAATTGGGAACTCACTATAAGTTGTGATTTTCCTCAAACTCCTCCATGTATCTGAAGCAGAAATTCATGAAGGATCTAAACATGCAGAATAATATCCAAATCCTGGACACCTCCTTGAGGAGTTCACTGCACACAGGAATGGTCCTTGCCATTCACTCTCACTATACAGAGCTTCTCAGTGCTTTAAAGGCCTGTTTTACTGAAAATGAAAAGGCTCCTACATAAGGTTCCAGCGCTTGTGATCTTGGTATTAGGAGCCCACCTTAGGAATGTTCCCTCTAAGTAATATATTTATCTGGCTACCATTCCTACCGCTGCAAATGCCAGTCAACTGACCTGACCCAAGCCACCCATCAAGAAACTACCTTTCACACTAATCCGCAGCAACTGACTTTCATTCCAATGCCTTTACTTGCCGCCCAGCTCAATAACCAACTTGCTGATCCTGGCCAGATTCCCACCCAATAGATCCACAACCTTCCTTCTCCTCCTCCGTTTTCCCTCTTCTCTGATCTAAGCACCAACTTATTAGATTTCCTCTGTTCCCTCCCCAATGAGGTGGCACAAAAAAGAAAGGTCATGGCCAGTGTATGACTGATCCAGTAACAAACAACACCTTTGGCCTCATCTTCTGGTTGCGGATGCCCATACAAAATGCTAATTTTCCTGCCACATACTGATAGTTTAAGGTGGCTAAATATACACCAGTCAGTTTGTAGGCATGTTACACTCAGTAATGCAGTAATTCAAATAAAGCGTGTGCACACATCACAAAGTTGAAGCATCAGTGCAGTGCAGTGCTCATATCATAGAAACATAGAAAATAGGTGCAGGAGTAGGCCATTCAGCCCTTTCAGCCAGCACCGCCATTCAATAGGATCATGGCTGATCATCCAAAATCAGTACCCCATTCCTGCTTTTTCCCCATATTCCTTGATTCCTTTAGCCCCAAGAACTAAATCTAACTCTCACTTGAAAACATCCAGTGAATTGGCCTCCACTGCCTTCTGTGCAGAGAATTCCACAGATTCACAACTCTGGGTGAATATCTGGTGCATGTTTAGAAAAGCAATTATAACTAACTAATTTTCAGTCTTCAAATTACTGGACTAACTTGTTCTGGAAAGATATTTCAAAGCACTTTTTCTCAGTGCATAAGAAGTAATTTAAAAAACTGAGAAATCAAGCCAAACTTGAATTTCCTCCAATTTATTATGAATCATGAATACTTGTTGCTGCCTTACAAGTAAATAGTGTATTTACATTTCAAACCTTTGGACAAGATGATTTTTTCATTTTGCTTTATGACTATTAATTGTGTGTTTGCTTAATGACTATTAATTTTGTGTTTACAGGTTGATTTAAAAAAAACAATGTTAATCCATGGGATAATTACCCAGGGAGTGCGCCGTTACTTAAAACACCTCTTTGTGAACTATTTCTATATCTCCTACAGCCCAGACACCTACACCTGGAAAAATTATAAAAGCAATACTACACTCGACACAAAGGTAGGTAATGATAACAGCAGAGTGAACTGATGCACTGTGTTGCTCTCACCAATGGCTCAGAATGAGTCAGAACTTCACAGTTCCCAAATAATCATGGAACTCAATCCACTTGAAAATGGATGTGGTGTGGAAATTTTATTTACACAGAGTGGCACATGCCAAGCACATGCTACCAGGGAAGCTAGTAAAAGCAGACACACCAGCAACGTTTAAAATGATTTAAGCAGACATGAGCAGGTGGGGAATAGAAGGATATGGCCCAAGTGCCAGCAGATAGATTAGTTAGATTGGCATCATAGTCAGCGCAGCTACAGTGCGCCAAAAATTCCTTTCCAGTACTATTCTACATTCTATGTGGTAATGTGGGTGACATTATAAAATGGGTGATATAATTTCAACTATGCAGTATCTTGATCTTTTTTTCCCCCATTATTTCAATGGAACTTAAAATCTTTGGGTGGGATACTGCCTGACTTTTCCTTGAGAAACCAGGTGTCATTTTAGGGATTAATGTTTGGGGGAAGGGGTGGTTCCTTAAAAGAACGGCTCTCTTTGAGAACAGCTGCTTCCATAAGCCAAAACCCAGAGAAGGAGGGGAATGATGGGGGCAAAAGTATACAACCCACTCTCTCCAATGGATGATCGGGTATCCTGGCCAGAGGTGTCCAACTAGTCCCACTGGTGCCTCTACTAACCACAACACCTCAAAAAGTGAAAGAAGCCAACCTTGTCTTGGCAAACTAATCCATTGATGAAGAATTGATGGGGTGTTCTGGAGGGCTGATGAGGACAGGTTCTCGTACAACAAGCCTTCTTCCTGCCAAGGAAAATGCTCTTGTAGTTGAGGCTAACATGGTTTCTGCCACATCCTGCAGGCCTAGTGGCCTCTGTGTGTGGATATGCCATGCAAACAGAGGCGAGTGATTGAATATTGACCTTGCTTTAATCATGTAGCACCTCAGCAAGTGCTTTCCAAATAAATATCTAACTGTTTTTGTTAGATACAGTAGTTACAGAAAACACTTTGACCATGAGCTTTCCTCACTTGAAAACAAGGTATCAATTAAAACCCTTTCAATACTGATGGACCAGAAATGGAGCAGCACAGCTGGTAGAGTTATTGCCTCAAAGCACCAGAGACCCAGTTTCATCCTGATCTCGGGTGCTGTCTTTGCAGAGTTTGTACATTCTCCCTGTGACTGTGTGGGTTTCCTCCTGGTGTTCCAGTTTCCTCCCACATCCCAATTATGTGCTAGTTAGTAGGTTAATTGGCCTTTGTAACATTGCTGCAATGTCTAGGGAGTGGATGAGGAAGTGTTATGACAAAGAAATAGTGTGAACAGATGATCGATGGCAGCATGGACTCGATGGGCCGAAGCATCTGTTTCCATGCTGTATATCTAAAACTAAAAGTTAAATAAGGGAGAAAATGAAAAAATGGTGACAGAAGTTGTTAACAATTTCTCCACTTCATATAATTTTAGAATATTGTTCTACGATACGATACGATAAAACTTTATTCATCCCCGGAGGGAAATTGGTCTGTCAGTCACAACACACAAGATACACGAAAAATAAATAGATTTATTAATATGGCAATACTATAATGGACTGGATCTAACAATTTAAATCTTTTATAAGCAAATCTCTTTAATTTCATTATTATATTTCCTTACGACATAGAAAGATCCTGTTCCATTCTTTCTCCTTTTTCCAATCCTATGCCGCAATTAATTTTTTGTGTAACCTATTCTCTCCGCATTCTCATCGATTTTACCAGTCACTTACACTACAGGCAATATATAGTGGCCAGTTAACATACCTATTGCAGATGCTGGTTTAAACCAAAGATAGACACAAAATGCTGGAGTGACTCAGTGGGATAGGAGAGAAGTCTGAAGAAGGGTTTTGACCTGAAACATCACCCATTCCTTCTCTCTAGAGATGCTGCCTATCCTGCTGAGTTACTCCAGCATTTTGTGTCTATCTAACATACCAACCTGCTCGCTTTTGGGGGATGGGAGGAAACCAAAGCACCCAGTGGAAACCCACGCTATCACCTGCAAACTCCACACAGGCAGCACCGGAGGTTTGGATCAAAATTAGGTCACTGGAGCTGAGAGAAAGTATCTCTACTGGCTGTGCTCTGTGCCACTAGCAAGAATCCTAAATGTGTCTTACGTGCAATATTAACATCTTGATTTTTTTTTAAATTTCAGATATTTAATGGAAACACTGATGGAACAGGACAGATGAAGAATTATTTCAATCCACCAATTGTCGCCCAGTATATCAGAGTATATCCAAAACCTGGCATGAGCCTTCTGGCATTACGAATGGAGTTGCTGGGTTGTGATCTGCAGAGTGAGTTCCTTAAGAAACATTATGATTGAAAATATGAGGAAAGTGTCTGGCTAGTGTCAGGCCATGCATTTAAAGGTTATGCCTGACCAAGTGTCCAGTGTTTATGTGGAAGATCATTTTGAGAACAGTGATCACAACTCCATAAATTTTAAGATAGTTATGTATTAGGAAAAGTCTGGACTTTGGAGAAGGTACTAAATTGTGGTAAGGCAGATTACATTATCAGGCAGGAGCTAGGGATGGTAAATTGAGATCAGTTATTAGTGGGCAAATCCATATCTGAAATGCGGGAGTTATTTGAAGGCCAGCATGTCAGGATTCAGGACTGGCACGTTACTGTAAGGAGGAAAAATATGGATGGCAAAGTAAGGGAATCTTGGATGACCAAAAAGGTTGTTAATTAGGTCAAAAAGATAACGGAAACGTATGCAAAGTTTAGGAAGATGAAATCAGGCACGCCCTTTGAGTGATTTTAAGCAAGCTGAAAACAACTCAAGCGGGCAGTTAGAACAGTCGAAAGGGGCCACGAAATGTCATTGGTGATTGGAATTAAAGAAAATCCAATGACATTTCATATGTACATTAAAAACAAGAGGGTAACCAGGGAGAAAGTAATACCGCTCAAAGATAAAGGAGGGATTTTATGCTTGGAGTCAGAGGATGTAGGTGAGGTATTGAATGAGTGGGAAGCACATGGAGTCAATGAGATCAGTGTGGGGAACACTAATATGCAGAGGATTTTGAGATCAAGAAGGAGGTGTTGGGGTTCTTGAAGAACATTAAGGTGCCTGATGGGATTTATCCCAAGTTTTTACGAAAGACAAGAGAGGAGATGACTAGATCATTGCATCTTCTCTAGATACAGGTCCCGGAGGGCTGAAGATGAGTAATGTTGTTCCCATGTTTAAGAAGGGAAGTAGAGATAATCCACAAATTTATAAGCAAACGAGCACCACATCAATGGTTGGGAAGGTATTGGAGAAGATTCTTCGGGATAGGATTTTCTCTCATTTGGAAGAGAATGGGCTGATTTGGGATAAACAGCATGGTTTCATCCACGGCAGATCATCTTAGGAACATGATTGAGTTTTTTGAGGTTACGAACGTGATCAATGAGAATAGAGCAGTGGATATTCCTGCATGTATTTTAATAGGGCATTTGATAAAGTTTCTCATGGTAGGCTGTTCCAGATTAAGGTGCATGGGATCCATGGTAACCTTGTTGTTTGGTTTCAGAACTGGCTTACTCATGGAAGACAAAGGGTTGTGTGTAGAAGGGTGTACTACAGACTGGAGATCTGTGAAATTCTGCAAGGACCTGTGCTGGGACCTCTGTTTTTTTGTGATTGATCATAACTGACTTGGACATAAATGTTGCTGGGTTGGTTAGTAAGTTTGCAAACAACACTAACATTTATGGAGTTGCAGGCAGTGAGAAAGACTGTCAAGGTATGCAGCGGGATATAGGTTAGCTACAGAAATAGGCAGAAAAAGTGGAATTTAATTTGAGCAAGTGTGAGGTGTTGCACTTTGGAAGGTTGAATGTAGGTGGAAAGTATACAGTTATTGGCAAGACACTTAACAGCATTAATGTACAGGGGAATCACAGGGTACAAATCCATTGCTCCCTGAAAGTGGAAACACAAGTAGATAGAGTAGTAAAGATTGAGTGAGAAGGGCAAAGTTTAAAGGAGATCTACAGGTTATTTGTTTTTTACACAGAGTGGTGAGTGCTTGGAAGGTGCTATCAGAAGTGGTGGTGAAGGCAGATATGAGAAACTTTTAGATAGGTACATGGATATGAGGGGAATGGACGGTAATGGATCACCGGCAGAGGAAATTAGTTTAACATGGCATCATGTTCAGCGCAGACATTGTGGGCCAAATGTTGCTGCACCAACATGTTACATTATTAGACCCAAGCATTAAACTTACTTCAACACGAATAGCCATTTCAAAGACAAAAAGTCTAATA